>NC_071393.1:69506900-70134400 GCF_022682495.2 Desmodus rotundus | reverse complement strand
TAATGTTTTTTAATGTCACAGTTTTGAACATGGCCCAATGTTTTAAAGTGAATCCACAGATTAAGCTGCCTTATAAATTTCCTGGTTCCGCTGTCTTACATTATTGGATATATTTCTGTTTCCTTTGCTTTCATAGGCCTAAATAACGAAAACTCTTTATAGTTCATCCAAAGCCCACTGACTCTGACATGTGGTATTCACATTTTGTGAGTAATTTCCAGGGCACTTCCTACTTTTCTGCTGAGCTGCATGCCAAGATAACTTTTAGAAGGTACAGCAGCATGGGCAATTGGCAGCTATCCAGAGTCGTATTGGATATGTTATGAAGGTGTTTCTATAAATTAGGGATCAAGGCAAGCAGGTAAATTTTATTATCTAATAATTCTTACTGGGGTATTCCCTTACTTTACTTCCTTTTTAATATATTTATAAGAAATTGCCTCCAATGATGTTTTCTTTTTCCTCTGAAAGAGCCCATCAATAGATATCCAAAGACAGCTGTAATTAGGTAAGCTGGCCAATTAAATACGGAAACACAATATCTTGTTAGCAATTGGAATCAACGGTTGGGTGACATTTTGATAAACTGCTTCAATATAGATAGCATTTTGGTGCCTTTTCACTTCTTAAAAAGGTCACAGTCTCTGAAAAGTAACATTGAGAAAGCTGATATTTAAAGGGTATAGGGAAATTCAAATAAATAGCCTGTTCTACTTCTACATACCTCTTCTCACAATAAAATCCCTTTCAGTCTACTTGGCCTTTTTATTCTACTTGTTGGGGTTTCCATTATTGTAAGGGGAAGATAATACACCTTTTTTCCTCTAGCCCAGTTTTGCTATTGCTGAAAGTCTCAATCTGTATTTTCAATAAGAAATATTGACTCACTTGGTAAGATCTGTGTGAATACAAGTGACTCCCTCCTAACAGAGACCTAGTGAGACTTTCAGAAGAGTCCTTCCAGTCGCTGTGAGGATTGTGCACCACATTGCTCTTGGGTGGAAATCAGAGTGAAATCCACTAAGACTCCAGGTTAGTGTTTCTTACAATATGATTCACAAACTATCCACCTTAAAACAGCACCTGAAGTGCTTTATCAAAAATGCAGATATTTGAGTCAAAGTCCAGATCAACTGAATCCGAGTCTCTGAAGGTAGAGCTGAGGATGCCTCATTGTTGGAAGATCTCCAAGTAATTCTTAAGCACACCTTTGAAAACCACAGCTCTGCACTACAGGGGAAGTTTGAGCTAGATCCTGTCTCTCTTTCTCCACACTTATTAAGCTTCCCACATTCTCATCCAGCAGGAAAGTCACTTTCTAATATACCTTTAAGACAAAAAATATCTCCTTTTTTCCAAAGTGACCCATCCTTGACTTTGTGTCCACCTTGAGGCAAAGGACCTACCCTTGAACACTGTGTGCTGCCTGTGGGCATTTGGGGGATGAGCATCACATCAGCGGATTATGAGTGAATAGTTTTTCTTTTCAGGTGTCCTGTGTAGCATATGAAGTGCCACATAAACTTCCTTTACAACCTCATTACAAGGGTCTGAAAGCTGGAGAAGATGCATGGCTCTGTGTGAGCAGAACAGGACCAGGGGGTTGCTGAGCACTAATTAGTTGAACAAGCCAATGGTCCACAATCACAAGAGTGCAGGTGGCAGCATTACTGCTCTTTCAAAGAAGAGAAGTAAGACTATAGCTCTGTTATCCTTTCCCCAGTACTAGTATTGACTCTAAATAAATATCTGACATACGATTCAACAGATTTTTATAGTTTAAAGGTTCCAAAAAGCAATCTTTCCATGACAAAATAACAAAAAATATGTTGTACATCAGGCAAATTACAGGAGGTTAACAAGGTTGGAACATGTTCATATCAAGTCTCCTCACTCTTGTGCACCTGCCCTGAAGGTCAATGAAGAGGTCAGAGCTCAAACAAACCCTTATACACATGAGGCCCAGGTGGTGGCCACCTCACACATACTATGGAAGAGCCCTCATTCACCTCTGAGAAAGGCAATGAGGCATATCCTTCTAACCTTAGATCGCACCCATCAGCCTACATATTTGTTTAAAAGGAAGAAATGTTTGGAGGGTTTCAGCTATAACCTCTAGCCCTGCTGCTTAAAAATCTACCCTCTGGGGTCATATCTCTTACTCCTCCACCTTCCCTATGCTTTATCAGGTCTGTAACACTTGGTAGGAAGATTTTATCTTTTCCTTGATCATTTCTTCAGGTTCAGATGCTAGCGTCAGACTGGCTTGTTTATGCCAATTCACATTTGCTTTGGATCTCCTGATAAGTTCTGTGCTTCCAGCTTACCCCCTCCTGATGCAACAAAAAGCTAGGCTCAGTACTTGGTGGTAACCACTGGTCCTTCCCATTCTTACCTGTCTGTAGCCCTTTCTCTTGAGGACCTGATTGCTAGTAGATATCATTTTCCAAGTTCTCCTAATCAAGTGACTCTGGGATCTGGTCATTCAGATCTATCTGCCCCATGGTTCCCATGACTTAGTACTGACATAAAAAGTTAAGAACTATTGATTGTATGTGAAAACAACCTCACTTTCCAAAATCACCTGACATCTGACTGAATGGAAGTCCTACAACTAGGAAATTAAAGAAGCTACATTGAAAATGGTAAGAGTGGTGAAGACGCTGAATGGGCTGGTCCCACACCTATGTGTGGAACATAAAAATGGGGAAGGATATGTCAGCTACAGAGGTCCTCCTGAGGAGAAAGGGTTCCCATTTCTACACCAGTTCCCTCAACCAAGGGTTCCAGTGCCCAGAAGAGAAGTCTCCATAACTTCTGGCTGCAAAAATCAGCAGGAATTGAGGCTGAAAGAGATAGAGAGAGGTCTTTTCGAGTTCCAGGCAGTTCCTCTTAAAGAGCCTGCTTATGGACTTATCTGACTCGCTTGCTGTTAGCTCCAACACTGGGACAGCAGCTCAAAAGGTACAGGGACACATGGGGAGGAATTGAAGTGTCCAGCATCAGGATGAGAGCTGGGGGGGCGGGGGCAGCTTTCTCCCAGACAGAAGTACTGGCAGAGGCCACTGTTCCTCTGATGAGTCCTCCCCAACAGAGTCCAGCAGGTACCACCATATCTGAGACCCCATCTACATGGCTCACATGGTTTGTTCCACCCTAGTGATTCCCCGAGATACCCCCACCCAACTTTGGAGCCCACTCAAGTGGTTTCCAATGGCTTTTCCATACAAATGGCCTGTCCTGGCTCATGCTTCATATTTTCCTAAAATCTTTCAAAATTTCCTAAAATCTGGCCTCAGTGTGCTCCATACCTGTTACTAAGTTGTCCCAGGCCCAACACTAGCAGCTGTCAGCCTTGGCTCACAGCTTGGCCTCTCCTGGGCACCTCCATGCCCTGCACAAATAGCAGCCATCTGTGGATCACTTTGTAATTCCTGCTGGGTAGCTCTGGACAGAACACAGGTAGTGGCTGACATTGGCCTGAATGTCCCAGGAGGCCCCAGAGCCAGTCCATCCAGCAGACAGCTTCAGACATTGTTGAAGCATCACCACCCTACCACCTCCACAAGTGACACACTCAAGAAACAGGCTCAGCAGGCACCAGAACCCTCCTGAAGTAAGTCCTACTCTGTGGGGTAGGCACCAGCACAGCTGATCTTCCATGGTGGTTGGAGGTCAGTGATTTGTGGTCACAGCCAGTCCTTGCAACTGACTAAACTGTGTAAATCCCTCCCATTGAAGTACCAACAGCAATCAGGTCTCAATTACAAGAGAAGGGTGTACTCAGACCTCATGATGGGATGCACCTTGAGTACCCATCTTGGGTGTTGGGAGGCTATACCACTGGACTGTACAGAACACCTACTATATAAGGCCACTCTACCAAGTCTGGGAGATATAGAAGCTCTACGTAATACATAGAAACAAACACAGGGAGGATGACAAAATGAAAAGACAAAGATACATGTTTCAAATGACAGAACAGAAAGCACACACACACACACACACACACCCCTAAAAAATGATGACAAGCAATCTATTAGATGCAGATTTCAAGAGACAAGTTATAAGGATGCTCAATGAACTTAGAACCTTAACAGCATGAACAAGGACCCATCAGAAATAAGGACACGCTAACTAAAATAAAGAATAATTTTTAGGTAATCAACAGTAGAGTAGATGAAGCCAAGAATCAAATCAGCAAGTTTGAAGATAAGGAAGCATAAAACACCCAATCAGAACAGCAAAAAGAAAAAAAGAATCCAAAAAGTGAGGATAATGTAAAGAGCCTGTGGGACAATTACAAGGGTAGCGATATTTTCATTATCGGGGTACCAGAAGGAGAAAAGAGAGAGCAAGAAATTGAAAACCTATTTAAAAAATAATGATAAAAAAATCTTTTAACTTGTTGGAAGAAATAGACACACAGGGAGTTCAGAGAGTTACAAAGAAGATGAACCCAAAGAAGCCCACACCAAGACACATCGTAATTAAATGCAAAAAGTTAAAGACATAGAGAGTATCTTAGATGCAAGGAGAGAAAAGCAGTTAGTTACCTACAGGATAGTTCCCATAAGATTGTCAGCTCATTTTTCAACCAAAACTTTTCTGCAGAAGGGACTGGCAAGAAATATTCATAGTAATGAAAACCAAGGACCTGGGACCAAGATTACTCTACCCAGCAAAGCTGTCATTTAGAATCGAAGGACGGATAAGGAGTTTCCCAGACAAGAAAAAACTAAAGGAGTTCATCACCAGCAAACCATTATTATATGAAATGTTAAAAGATCTTCTTTAAGAAGAAAAAGAACAAAAGAAAGGATAAAAAATATGAATGATAAGATGGCAATAAATATGTACCTATCAACAATTGAAACTAAAAACCAAAATGAATGAACAAGCAGAACAGAAAGATTCACAGATACTGAGAACATTTTCATGGTTGCCAGAAGGGGGTTGGTTAAGGGCTTGAGTGAAAAGGTGAGAGGATTAAGAAGTATAAATTGGTTGTTACAGAATAGCCATAGGGATGTAAAGTACAGCACAGGGAATATAGTCAATAATATTCTAGTAACTATGTATAGTGTCAGATAGTTGGGAGATTTGTCGGGATGATCATTTTGTAAGTTATGTAATGCATAATCACTGGGGTATACACCTGAAACTAATAATAATGTATACCAACTGTAACTGAAGGTATGAATATGATTTAAAATAAAAATTATACAACTAAAATTTAAAAATTAAAAAATACCACTTCCCAGCTGCCTTTAATAGTCCTTCATTGAATTCTGTAAAGCACAGGAGGAATTAAAAGACCGGTAGTTCCTATTGAGGATTCAATGGAGACATTAATATGTATTGAGTACGTTCTGAGGGCTGGATATATTATATTTCTTGTGGTCAGAGAATGCTTCTTGGGGGTGGGAAAAGGAAAGTTGAGCATATATGAGTACAAACTAGAAAAAGTGATAAAAATTACTTTCAGTGCAGAAGTATGGGAGAACATCATTTTTAGGAAACACTGGGCATAAGAAAGTGAAACATGAAAATAGTCAAAGGACTCATAAAGAATAATTAAATATTAAAAAATGCTTCAGAGGAAAATTTAGAAATCATATTCAGAAATTGAAAACTTCACACTTTAACACAATGAACATAACCATGCCTGTTAGGTTTATTACTATATTCTCTGCTTAACTTGTGTTTGGGGGGGCACATGATAGGAATGCCAAAATATTTCTTTAAAAAAGCATAAATGAATGAATGCAATCATTTTCAATCAGCAAAGTAAACATTATATAGTTGAAATATATACAATGACATAAGATAACTTGAGTGCCTGTTCAAAAAGTAAATGTGGGTTTATAAAATAATACATTTCATTTTCTAGGAGATATTATTCCAATAAAGGTTAAAGATCTTGGTCATTTATCTGTCTATTTTCTTCTAATATTAAATAGTTTACTTTTTAATGCATAAATTTACTATTCTTTAGCATAGTTATTTTTCACATTATTTAGAGAAAATTTGTCTTCCTGCTTGAAAATTTTGCATTGTATATACAGTGTTACTTATTGCTTGGATAATGCCCTATTAATTTCAATGGATTCTTTTTGACATAAAAATGGATTTTCACTGAAGGGCAAACACTACCTCCATATGTATCTAGGCTACATCACAATTGAATCCATCACATTATACATTTATAGGTATCTGTCCCTGTTACACTGCTGAAATGGTCTGCCATAAAAAATGGCCATGTGAAAAGCTGGTTTAAATTTCATGCATTTTTACTTGCAAAGTATCTGGTTAGATGAACAGAAGCCTCCAAGATGAAATCCTTTCCAACATGAATATGCTAACTTGACTCCCTGGAAGCAACACCTCAGCACTTCATCCAGTGCCTTTTCTTAAGATTCTAATGACAGAGTTGTTTTAGGGTCAGCATGTTGAAATGCATGAAGAATTTATTTTTTCAAGCTCATGGTGTTACATGGTACATTGAGACAGGAAAATGTATGTAAGATCCCCTGCATGGTCTCCAAAAGCCCAATTTAGCACTTAGGACCTTTCGGGTAATATCTTAAGAAGCAATCATTTGACATATCTATTAAATTAAAGGTTTGAGATAATTAAAATGTCTTTCTTTCCTCACTAAGCATGGAAAACCAAGCCCATGAAACTGATTTCAGGTGGGAAGGCAAAACCTGTTCCTCCGTGATAAGCATGGAAACCAGACTTAGTAGGAATCTTTCTGTTGCAGGTGCTTCTTACAAGTGAGGGTCAAATGGGTAGAAGAAAAAGTTTTGGTTCATATTTTATTTCTAGCATAAAGAGAACAAAATAGAACAGAAACTAACAATAACAACACTAGATTGGAATCAGAACATTTAGGTTTATGTTCTGCTTCTGTCTTTTCTAGATGCATGAGTTCAAAAAGTCAGTGGGCTTCTATTATTGCTTTATATGTAAAATTGGGACCTTCTGAAATCAGGAGTTGCTTCACATATTGTAAAAAATTAAAGCCAACATTTAAAAATCATGTATTTTACAAAAAATATAGGTGTCTGGTCTCGGTTGCTTTCTATAAAAAATGGGGATAAATACTACTCTGTGTCCTCAGGTAGATTAAATAAGATACTACGTTATAGAATTTTAAATTAATATTATTTACCACTTAGTAAACTCATTTTTCTTAACTGGATTCTTTGTCTTTTCTAATTTTCTTAGTTGCTTTTTTAATAACCCCAAGAATTAACTACAATATTTCATTTTCAATGCCTTAAAGACTATAGGTTCTTTAGTTAGGCTTGGCTCATAAAGTCTGACTCATCAATTTTTCCAGTCAAATTATTACACGATAGCTTTATTTATCATAACGGGTGAGAATGCAATATAAATGAGGCATAGTATACGCTAGCTTCCTCATGTGAATACATATGGGTCTAGGACATGGATAAGAGAACAGAGAATAAATTTTGAGATAGTAGAGATGTGGGTAGAGTTCACTTTCATTTCCCACTTCTCTCCTATCAACAAAAGCTATTAAATACCCCTATATAGAAGTAATATACACTAATGCAGATTGAACTGGTTTATTGTGAGTTTTTAAACATGGGGCCCATGCTACACCTTTGTCCTCTAATACATTAAAATGTATTTTGTAAAATTGTATAATCACCCTTGAATTATTCTGATTTTTTTTAAGCCCTTTTACAGAAGTTGGTAGGTCAAATATAAGGTTGCAAATTCACAGAACCTTGAGTTACCAAGGATTTGTAGAATTCTTCCTGTAGCTGGGAGTTTGTGAACTGACTATTAATCATGTTATAACTTAAAAAGATATAAATGTGTATCAAGCAGCAAGAATTCAGTTCAGGTCTGCTGGTCCAAATACAATGGGCTGAATAGCAAAGTCCTGAGATTTCTTAGATGCATAATGTTCTTACAAATGGTCCATGCTATGCTAATAAAACTATTGTGACTAGGAGCTTTTGCGGTGGAAACTGACAGATGAGGCAGAGTTAAGTACGTTTTCAGACAAGCTACTACAGTAAATCATTAAGGCGCACAAACAATCATCCTTCATCAGTGTGCAATTTGTTTCATAGCAATTGCAAATCGAAAACAATGTAAACAAACAAATCGACAACTAATGAACATCCCCCACTGCTCACTGTAAATAGATCTACAACTTTAGAAGAACACTTTATCCAACACATTGTCAACTCATTGTAAACACATCTACAACTCATAAACAACTCATTACCCAGTATGTTGTCACCTCGTTGCAATTAAAGTTGAATGTTAACTCTACTGTATGTTCCTGCTCTGAATCAGATTATACTCTAGGAAGAAAATGGCTAAGGAGAGCCGCTTCAGAAATAAGAACACTCATGTGCTACTTTTCCCAATGTCAGTTTGATTTTTAAAGTTATTTGAACAGGCTCACATAAAAATTAAACTAAATTGTATCCTTTCCTCAGGTATCTCACATTTTGTATTTGCATAGAGAAGGCAGTGGTTTCTCAGCACAAGTTTCTTTCGTGGAGGAAAAGTAAATGTGTAAAGTATTCCCCAAGCAGTAGTAAAACTCACAGCTTTTACTGTAATTGCTTTGTGTGAACTGCATTTGGCATCCCTACCTGGTATATAATCCTTGCCTGGGACCAGTGTTTTTTACAGTCTACAGGATGGTTATTTTTGGAAAGCAAACATGAACTTATGAACGTCACCACAATTCTCCCTTAATGTTAACTTTGCTTAAGGATTTAAGTGGGTTTATTCACCATTCTCGTTTATATAATCTTTTATCCAATACATATGTAGCGTTGCTAGATTATGCTTATGTGCAATGTACATGCAAATATACATGCAACAGATAAGTAGGTGTGACAACAGCATTTGACCCACTGTACAAAGGTCAGTTTATACCCTAATGGTTCAATGTGATAGGAATTTTTTTTTACTAAAAGGTCCAACTGTATGGAACATAGAAGGATTTGAATTGGAATTTTACTAAATGTAAATCATTTACACGGTTTAGATAGAAATATAACTTTATATATAGGATTATAATTTAACATGTTTATAAGCATCATATTCACACCAGTCAACACAATAGGGCTGCCGGTTTAGTGAAAGATCAACCAACAATTAAGGGACCTCAGCTCTCTATTGTTTTGCTTTTTGTAAAAAATATTTTATTATATTTTATTGTTTTTTCTTTTTTTATTGTTGTTCAATTAGAGTTGTCCCCCATTACTCTCTTCTGCCCCACCCACCCCCACCGCCCACACTCAAGCCTCCCCTCCCCCTAGTTGTCTTTATCCACGAGTCCTTTATACATGTTTTTTTTTTCATCCAGTTTTGCTTTTAAAGAAGTAAAATATTTCTTAAAGTTGTATTCTAAAAAATTAGTCATAGATTCCTTCCTGGGAAATACAATCTCTAAAGTTCCTGCCAACTGTAAGTTTTATTCTGAACATTTTAAAGCACCTATAGTACACCTAGTTGCTTACTGAGATGCTTCGGAAAACACAGAAAACACGATTTTTATCTTATGAAATAGTGGGATGCTCCTCTGTGAGCCTTAGTTTTTATACCTATAAAAAGAAGTTGCAGAATTAGTGTGAGGATTAAAGATTAAAATATTTCTTACATACCTAGAGCAATACTCGGTACTAAATAAGTGTTCAATTATTATTATTAATAATAATATTATTATTTCATTATTATTATTATTGCCGAACCAGTTTATAGTCAGTTTCTAGAGAAAACCCAGAATGATAAAAAATTCATGCATTCACTCATCCCTATGACTTCTTCCATATTCTCTTGCCATTAGGGAGAGGTCATAAAACTATATATCAGTCACATTAATGTTTTCTTAGGAAAACACTTTTAGGGAGAGCCATGGATTTTCTATTTTCTCTTCTGTGTCATAGTCAATGATGAAGGTACTCTGAGTAGTTGTGCAATACTGAAGTATAAGTATCCAGATTTAAATGTTATTTAAAACAATAATATGGTCACTGCAAAGTAAACTTTTGAAATTTTTCACTTGTATATTACTCTGATAAGTTAAAATCCATAAAGGAAGGCAGCTTCTTAGAGCATAAAATTCAGTGCACTGTGAATTCAGGAGGTATGGGTTGTAGTCTTCATTCTTTCCTTCAGCCAGTATTTGAGTTTGAGCCCTTAACCTATCTGGATGAAATTAAGCACGTGTTTCCTCAGTTGTCTCTCCCACTACCCACGTCCCACTCCAAATTCTTTTCAGACCAATTATTTATTCAACAAATATTTTTTATCACTTCCTATGTGCTGTGGATTCTTCTAGGCACTGGGGATCCATTATGAGCAAGTCCCAATCCTCATGGATGTGATATCTTAGTAGATGAGACAAAGTAAAAAAATAATGTGCTCTCAAGAAAAAGTACTCTGAGAAATAAAGCTGTGATTGAAGAGTGATGGCGGGAAATACTATTTTAGGTAGAATAGTGAGAGAAGTCTGCTCTGAAGGTGCCATTTGATTACAGACCTGAATAAGGTAAGAAAGAAGTCATGTATATTTGTAGTAGACTCAATGCTTTTAGAATATAAGAATTTCCTCAAAAAACTAAATATGGGCCTTTTGACCCAGCAATTCCACTGCTTGGATTATACCCTAAGAATCCTGAAACATCAATTCAAAAGAACCTGTGCACCCCAGTGTTCATAGCAGCACAATTTACAATAGCCAAGTGCTGGAAACAGCCTAAGTGCCCATCAGTGGATGAGTGGATCAAAAAACTGGTACATTTACACAATGGAATTCTACACAGCAGAGAGAAAGAAGGAACTCCTACTTTTCCTGACAGCATGGATGGAACTGGAGAGCTTATGCTAAGTGAAATAAGCCAGCCATAAAGGACAAATGCCATATGATCTGACCTATAAGTGGAACCTAATTAACAAAACAAACAAGGGAGCAAAATAGAACCGGAAACATGGACATAAAGAGCAAACTGACAGTAACCAGATGTAAAGGGGGAGGGAAATAATGGAGGAAAGAAGGGGAAGGGGAAGTAGGACCTATGGATGAAGACAACAGGGGGGAGATTGAATGTGGGAGGTAGGGGTAGGTGGGTTGGGGGAGAATAATGGAAGGGAATGGGGACAACTGTAATTGAACAATAAAAAAATAAAATAGAATGTATAATTTACCCACAAAATAAATAAAAAGGAAAAATAAATAAAATGGTGGATCTTTCTGTTTTTCTCTAACTTAAGGCTAGCAGAAACTATCCCCATCCTTCTTCATGGCTCCTGTCTTTTAAGGTGTAGAAACATCATTTCTCTTTTCTCTTATAATGCACCTGGCTCATATTTATCATCCCTGTCTTATTCTAATATAAGAAATTCAGACTTTATGACATTTTTCATAGGTTTTGCTTTCAATTCCCATAGCTGCAAATACAAATATTACTTATAAAAACAAGTATATTAGAATGAACACACTAGGATAGTAACTTGTAAAATAGAGAGCTGTAGGAGGTGAGGTCAGGGACTTAGCACAACTGGATCATGTAAAATTAGGCCAGCATACAGGCGTTGGGTATTGTTCTGAGAGAGATGGAGTTATTCTGGCACTCCGTGCTGAATAGATTGTAGGGGACAGTGGTTGAAGCAGAGAGAACAATGAAGAGCCTCCTGCAGTAGTAACTTGTAACAAGTGCTGTTGGAGGCTTGGACTAGTGTAGTAGTTGTGGGGCAGTAAAAAGCAGCTGCATTTGTGACTTTCAAAAATCTGGCCAGATGGTTCAGTTGTTAGGAACATCATCCAGTACACCAAACGGGGATAGATTCGATTCCTGGTCAGGGCACATAGCTGGGTTGCAGGTTTGATCCCTACCTGGGGGTACATACAGGAGGCAAACAATTGATGTTTCTCAAACCCATGTTTCTCTCTCTCTCTCTCTTTCACTCTCTCCCCCCTCTCCCTTCTTCTCTCTCTAACATCAAAAAAAACTTTAAAAAAATCTGGATGTAGGACTTGATGATGGGTTGGATGGCAGTAGGAAAGTTGAGATGAAAATAGAAACTGCAGACCTGAACTGCGGTTATGAGGTGGAAAACCTTAGGAAAGTCAGTTAATCTCTCTGATCTTCAGTTCCCTCATCAGGTTATTGTGAAGATTAAATGGGATAGATAGTCACCCTTCAGTAAATGTTTGCTTCTATCTATTCATCCTTCCTTTACAGTACCAAACATGCAATAGTATATTGGGCCCTGAAATGATGACACACGTCATTTCATCTTGTGACTGTTCTCAGACAAGATGCAAAAATTAAATTCTAAGATAATGAAAACAGTAATGCTCTGTCCTAAAAGGTATCAGATATTCCAAAGTAGATAAATTTTAGAAACCACTTTTCTTAACCAAAATCTGTGGATAGCCAGCAGTAATGGTTGTGGCTTCTCAGGTGTGTGAGCTACCAGCAAAAGGGCTTCCCCGTGAAGCAAGCCATGTGTTGGTGGTAGCATCAGCTTCCCTGAAACCTGACGCCATCTGAAAAACTTGGGCCTGGGTTCCAAATGGCTGCCAGCCTCCCCTAAAGCCATATGCATGGCAAATGTCTTACTTCCTTGGGACTTTTGACGTAATCAATTGTTTTTATTTCCTTCCCCAAAGATTTCTACTGATTGTCTTTAAGCAAAGCAAAGCAGTATGAGAATGTCAAAGATCTACTCATGGGCAGGTTACCTGGTGTTCAGATCAACCAGAAAGACAAAGTGCTCATTGAAAGAGGCTTTCTAGAAAGACAAAACTCTTGTGGCCACAGACTGCATTTCTAAACCTTATGAATGATATTTTCATAAAAGTGAACAGGGGAGCAAATGAAAAACACAGTAACATGATAATAATAGCCAGCGTCTCTTGAGGACTATCATGTATCATTCACTGTTCCAATCACTTTACATATAAAAGCTCATTTGGTCAATACCCCCATAAAATATGTACCATCCTTGTAATTCCCATTTCCATAAGTAAACTGGGGCATGGAGAAGCTATTTATCTTTTCGGCCCAAGTACAGCTAAAAAGTGGCCATGTCAGAATTTGAACCCAGGTCATCTGGCCCCTGAGGCTACACTTTGAAACATTACTCAATACTGTCTCTATCGTCATGTTTACAAAAATAAATCAAAGACCATATTGACTTATACAAAGCTGTTAGAAACATTCCTCTCTGTTATGAACAGTGTCTCATTAATACTAATGTAAAGAGAGAAGGTGAGCGGAAAGGAAAAATGCAAGTCTGAAAGCTTATTTACCCTCCTTCCCGTGTGTGGTAATCTTTACCATTTATACAACCCAACTCCTTAATGCTGCAGTGTAAACCGTGTTGTTTCAGGGGTCTCCAAGACAGTCTTTAAATCAGTTGTGCTCTCCACTGCCAGCCAGGTCACAGCTTCTGGGTGGCCTTCAAAGGGAAACTCAGCTAGAATAGACTGGAGAGTTTATGAAGTAAAAAGAAAGGATGACAAGATCTCAGCAGGGAAATAATATTATATCTTCCATGTGAAAGTTCCCAGAGAAAATATGTTCATTCTTACCTCTCAACTCTCTCTCCCTTTTCTCCTTCCTTCACCCTTTCTGTCTTTGTCCTATACACCCAGATTCTTCTTAAAGCCTATCAAATTTCCAGATGAAAATATGTGCTGGAAACATGCTAATGTTTTACATGTGTATAAAACAGATGTATGCACATTATGCTCTAGGCACCAGGCATTTAAATCACACAGCATAGTTGCTAAGGTTTGAGGCCTAGAAGTTTTATTCAACCAGGTTACTATGTAGAATGTTGTTCAGTGTTATAACTGCTTCCAAGTAAAGAGGGTCACTGATGATTTAGAACCTCTATAAAAGTAAATGTAAATGATTTTAATGTGTTCTACTTTATTTTTCCTTTCCAGTTACTTTTCTTTCTTTCTTCTTTTTTCTTTTTCTTTTTTTTAAGATTTAGGCTTCTTAATGATATGGATTTGTTCAGTGAATCATGTTACTTATAAAATTTAGAGTTTACCTGTAGTTTGATGCTTACAATATTATTGCTATTGAATACCAGACATATTCCTGGAAGCAATAGAAAGGAACTGTTTCACAAATTCAAGTAAACCTCGCACTGCCAACATAGATGGAGCTCACCAAAGCCAGTGAAAGTTCAGGTTATACACTGTACTTAAAACAAGTGAATTCTGCCAACCTCCACACCATCTGCTTATTTTTTCTTCACTCTTCCATAACTCATCCTGTTCTCTCCTTCTGTACTTTTCTTGTTCTGCTTCTTTTCAAGTCCCATCTGAATTTGCCTATTTTACCACTCAGCCGAGACTGTTTCAGGGCATTCCTCTAAGTCTTGGCTGACTTCAGGCTAAATCCAGATAACCATTAGCTGGGGTTGAAATATGTATGTAGAGAAATTTTATATGGAACATCTGCTGTACAAATGGAGATGCTTTTTAACAAACACCTAGTCTTTGTTTGATCTGAATAGATCTTGTTTTTCTTTTGATTTTCTACACAAGATTATAGCTGTAGGCCTACTTCTATCCCTTACTCTCAAAATTGAATCCCCCCACAATCATACAGCAATAATGTTTCACTGTTAGGTACTGTGGTCTAATACCTACCCACAGTGTTTTTTCTGCTCTTTGCCAAAAATTTAGAAAATGCAAAAATAAAGAAAAAAAAATTATTAACATTAAATTTCCTTTGAAAACATAAAATGTCCCAAGCATTGGACATTTGGATTATTTTCTATATTTTACTCTTACAAAATAAAGTGATGAAAATTCTTATTCATAGTAGTCGTTAATTGTGATTATTTTAAAAAATGAGTCTTCTACCATTAACCATCAAATTTCCATAACCCACAGGGATTTCTCAGAAAGCAGTTTTACTATACATTTGTAGCTCTTAGGGTTTAGCTTGTCTCTTATTGTCTTGCTGTCGAAAATGTCTAAAAGAACTAAGTTGTAAAGTCATATGTAACAGTAAGTACTATATTATAAAATATGTGTTTATAAAATATGTTTAAAATAAATTTTCAATCTAATTAAATTTTAAGAAAGGCAACTAATAATGGAACACTTTATAAATAAACACCTTTATACACTTAGCATGAAAAATGTATGTAAGAGTCTTATAGGAAATTGCAAGTGGATGATACATTCTACTTTAGTTATTATAAATGTTGAAAATGAATATCAAACATGTAGAACTTACCTTATAAAAATAAGTGTGTATGAATTTTATATTTTTTAATACATGGGTTTTTGAGTCACCATATACAGTTTTATATTTATTTTAATTCAAATTTTTACAATAAGTTTGTTAAACCATCAAGAAAATGACATCTTTAACAAAAATTCCTTAACCATGAATGAGCTGGGATTCTGAATGAGGTGTTTCATCTGTCAAACTTGTGGCTTATGTGGTCAACGAGTGATGGATAAGGAGGGAAAGGGTTAAGCTGTGTGTGTGTTGGTACATGATAGCCAGGAAGTAAGTTCAGGACACAGGTTCAGATAGGTCAATGCCTAGTGGAGTCAAAGGTCAGGGAAACCAAAGGTTCAGAGAGCAGGGTCCCTGGAGATGCATGCACTGGAGAATTTCAAGGAATCAGGCTCTAAGAACTCCACTTAGAGCTTGGAGCCAGGGTATTGTGCCATCCCTGGTCCAGAACAGAGACTTATGCTATAATCCTGAACCACTGTCTCTAGGATGGTGCTTTCTGTCATTGAAAGGCTGGAACTGGCCACAGGGAAAGATTAAAGGCCCCTTTCCTTGAATGTCTATGACTTGGTACATCAGAGTTATTAGGGCACGAGATTCAGAAGTCTATGAGTGAACATTAAAGCAAAGGAAACAATCCAGTTCCAGGCTGTTAGGAGGGATTAGAAACAGACAAGATGAGGACAGAGACACCAAGGGACCTTGACCTGACTGAACATTGGCCTCCTGGCTGTAGTCCACCAACCAGCACACACACAGCTTAAAACAGTCAGCAACAAAGTGTATCAGAATCAGGTCCTTAAACTGATTAAAAATCAGAGTAAAACTGTGTGAGAGAAGCCTGATTGTCACAGAGGCAATGTGGTATATAGTGGGAAAAGCACAGGCTGTCAGTCAGAATAGCCAAACCAAAATCTTACCCCTGTATCTATTACTACATGTGATATTGATTCATTGGTCAAGCTCTTTGAATTTTAATTTCCTCTTTCAAAAGATACTAATAATGAGTAAGAGTACTACCTCCCTGTAGGTTTTATCATGTGTTAGAGACAATGTAAACAAGATGTAACATACATGAAAATGTGCACTGTAAGTGGAAGGTATTATTACTATCATCATTATTATTACTATTATTTAAAATTCTAGGCCGGAATTAGAAGATAAAGAGAAGCCTTAAAGTTCTTAAATGACCAGCAAAGTCCAGTGGTATTTCACCTTCCACTTCACCTTAGTTTGTCTAATTAACCAGCTTCCCCCCAAAGCCTAGTAAGTTTTACTCCATTCTGAAGTTCTTAAGGATATGTTATAGTTGGGATTCATTTTGTTGTCTAAAGCCCAAGGCATGAGCATTCCACAGGCGAAATCTTGTAATAATCATAGATGATATTTACTGAGGACCTGCTTGATTACTAGCACTGTGTTAGGTGAACTCCATAAATAACTTCTCCTTTTATATTTAAAAAAAGCTCTATGAGTTAGGTATTATTATCCATTTTTTTACAGATAAGCAAACTGAGATTGAGAATGATGTTAGAGATTTTGTTTCTGTTGTTCAATAATGTATCCTCAAGCACTGATTTAATGCCAGGCACATAATAAGAATTCAACAAATACTGTTGAATGAATAAGATCACAAGTGGCAAACACGAGGGCCAAATCCGGCCCTCCACCTTGTTTTATCTGGCTCTGCACCTTGTTTCTACCCAAAGGCAGCACCGGGCTCCTTGCCCCTAGTTAAAGAGTAGTTACATTTATACAGTCCTAAAATTACATTTGGCCCTTTGAAAGCAACCACAAGGCTGATGTGGCCTCTGGTGAAAACGAGTTTGACACCCTTGCAATAGATAAAGGACTTTATCTATGGTCACCTAATTAGCAAGAGGTAGGACTGGGAAGTGACATATGTTTAAAAACAAGACAGTGGAATATGAACTTACATGTTCATTTGAGAGCTTATTTAATTACAACTAAACACTTACTTACATACTTTGCCCCTCTCTTTTTCAGAGGTATGGGTTTTCTTATGATTTTGAGTTTTTTGCAATTCCTGGGAAGATTCAGGGAAAATTCACTAATTCTTTCAGTAGTCAATCACTGCTTCATTATTCTGTGTGCCTACATTTATCAAAGGATACTTTTTATGTGATGTCATGAATACAATGATTTTGAGCTCAATGATACAGAGAGTGTTCAATAAATATAGAGTTGGGCAAAAGGTTTACAGTTCTTTGTATGGAAAATAATACAATAATTAATAAATAACAATATAAGAACTCTGTGTTTTTCTTGCACCTGTAAACCTACTTTTGCTCCACCCTGTATGTTTTTGGAATCAGTTAGTTCATTAAGTTACAGAAATGAATGGGTTCCCTGATGAGTGACTTAAAGAAGGAGAAGACAGGAAAGAATAAATAGAGACTGAGGGGCATGTAACGATGTACAGAGGACATCATAAGACATATTGAAATGGAGAAGCAGAAGTAGGAGAAACACTGGGTGGTCATAGAGACCAAAGGAGGCATGATCTTCAAGAACCACGTGACTAATTTTCTCCCATTTAATCATGCTTTGAGCGAACTATTGAAAAGCATCCACCGTACTTACCAAGATGGTGAGGCTACTATTTTTTATGGGGGGTGGGGGAAGGAACTAGTGGTATAAGAAACTATGTTGCAAGTGTCTCAGGAATAAACAGATAGTAAGGTATGAGGGAGGGGCCAAGAAACCCTGAAATTACCTTCTGGAGGGTGGGTGCCTTTGTAGTAGAGTCTTCCCCTGCTAGGGAACCCACCTGTATCAGTGTACCAGCTGGCATTGTTATGAAAGTCTGCCTTTGGCTTTCGTGATTTTTTTTTTGAAGACTATCAACACAATTGCCCATTTCATGATGAGTGACTTACCAGTGCACCTGCCCACACTGCACTGAGTGTTCAGCAGTTTTTGACCAAAAATGGCATGACCTCCATGCCCTACCCTCCCTATTCACCGGATCTTACCCCAAGTAACTTTTTATGTTTCCTCAAATGAATAAAGTCTTCAAAGGGAAATGTTTTGGTAATGTGGAGGAAGTGAAACAAACAAAAAATGGCAGAAGCACTGAAAGGCTTCAAAATCAACGAGTTCAAACACTGTTTTGAGCAGTGGAAGAAAACGTCTCAATAGATATACTGGATCAGATGGAGAGTACTTGGAAGATGATGGAAATTTAAACATGTAAGAATAAATACACAGTTTTTATAAATAAATTCCATTTTGTGGGGTCCTCCCTCATATGTGAAGTAGTAGACACTATTTTTTAAATACCTCCGCTGTGGAGGTAAGCACAGTGGTAGTGCAGTAGGTAGAGGACTTTTAAAGTTAGAAAGAAATCAAAACACCAATAAGCTGGTGGGGAAGTTGAGGCTGAAGATAAATGTTCAATCAGGACTCAAGTCTGAGAGTTCGGGATAGGGTGGTGCTAATCATAGGATCTATGGTGTTGCCATTTCTGCTTTGGGCAAGAAGATGGAAACTTTTTACATGAAGATAAGAGAAGTAAAGGAATAAGATGCCCATATACTTGGCAGAATTTGAAGCTGGGCACATTCTTTGAGAAGAGAGTCTGTTAAAATTGGGCTTGAGGGAAATAGTGGAACTCTGAATAAATATTGCAGATAAGACAGAGCTGGCGAGCATGTTGATACCTGATAAAGTTCTGACCACTCCTACCATGACTTTTAAAAAATAATCTCCCCAAATTCTCAGATTTCTTTATAGCTTTAAGGTCATCAATCACAGTCCAAGGTCAAGTGAGCTATATCAGGATATTTTGTTAGAAGGAAGACTTAAAATATAATTAACTTTGTGGCTAACTACTATGCAGCTTTGGGTAAAGCATAGTTCTTAGATAAATAGCAAAGAAATATTTGTTCTGATGAAAATAGTAAAAAAATTTCCAGGATGCTACAAGTAAAATTCTTGCCATTTTTTTCAATTTGCAGTAAATTTAGAGGAGAACAGAGGGAAGTATTTTATAAATAATGTATTGCAAACAAAGGTACAATTTTATCTACATGAATATTGCAAACACTCTAAAAACTTTCAGTTATTTAACAGGTCTAAAAACCAGGCCAATATCAGGTTCTTTCATGTGATAGTGCTCTATGTACGACTTTAAAGTCAGCTCCAAAATTAGTGACAAAGAATTTTTCAGTTTTGGTTAGAAATAAGATTTTCAGCTACAGTGGATAAATAAACTATGAAATAGGAAAAATTAATGTGGGATATTAATATGGGGTGGGGAAAGAGGTTTGTTATATTCTAAATATTACTCATATAGTTTGAATTTCACAGAGCCAGTATAATTTCTCCAAGATTTATTCAGCCAATCATAAAGAACTCTCACCTGGTCATTAATGTTCCCTGGTAGGTCCTCAGCTCATGTAGGGATTTATTTTACAAAGGAGGATAAAAGTCCCTTTAATTACTTTAACATGCCATATGTAGTAATTTTTAAAAAGAAAGGTATTTGGAAATATTTAGGATTCTTATTCCTAACCCTACTTAAAAGGGACTTTTAAAGGAAATATTAAGATTCGTTACTTTTAACCCTACTTGAGGGAAAAGATAATTAGATGAAGCCATAGTGAAAGAGCTGATATGAAATCTCAGCATTGTATTTTCCCTTTTTATGCCACGCATTCAGCTCAGTACCACTGTGTATTCATCAACCACCTATAGAATTGTCAATTCATAAAACATTTGTTTTGAGTAAGACACAGTACTAGGTTTCACAGATAATTATTGACCTCACCGTGTTCCTAGTAAAATATAGGAAATCAACAGGTAAACAGAAAAATACTACAGAGGATGATACATGCAACAGTCGATGGATGCAAAAAGTGAAGAAAGAGTACTAGAGGGGAGATGATTGCCTCTATTACAGGGTCAGAAATGCCTTTGGGAAGTACCACACAGATTGGTATTGAACAAGTGCATTTTAGCTCACTGTATATAATTAAATGAGAGACTTTCCCTTTTACAGACACCTGCCAGAGCGATGAATAGAGATCACTATGACACAGTTTCCAAATCAACAGTTTCCATCCTTTAAGTTTCCCTGACTCACTTTTTTGATCATTCTGTATTTTGTTTCTACTGTACTCACAAATGGGTACTCATTTCTATGTTCACGTTTCATTCATCAACTCTTAAACTGCATTATGTTTTTCTCATTAAAACTTCTTATCCTCTTTCCCAAACAGGACTATTCCGTACATAATGACCTTACATGCTAGTTGAATGAAACTCCATTCATAATAACCTGTGCGTTTTATTTTATCACTCAAGTAAAAAACAGGGTACAAGCATGAGGTTCAAATATGTGCCTCAGTAAAGTAAAAAAATCTGTTGTAAATTATTTCTAGACTTTAAAAAATCCAGAGTGAAATGATTCACCATCAGATTACAGTGTCAAACAGAAAGAGTTGCTCAATTCAAAGCAATAAAGTAATTAAGAGGAAAACTACATTTTAAGCTCCACAGTTTTGGGGGGCCTGGACCACAGAATATGTTCAAAGTTATTTGTTGACTTACTTTGGTGTTTAAAATATTCACAGTATATATTTATTGATTTAAATAATCTCTTTATCAAGAAAGATATATTTTAAATCAATTTTTATTGATATTCTATTTCAGTTGTCCCAATATTTCCTCCTTTGCCCTTCTCCACACATACCCCCCACTCCCACAATCAATTCCCACACTATTGTCCATGTCCATGGGTCATTCATACATGTCCTTTGTCTGGTCCTTTCCCCTTCTTTCCACCATTACCCACCCTCCCACCTTCCCTCTGGTGACTTTAGTTTGTTTCCATGCCTGTTGCTCAATTTGTTTGTTAGTTTATTTTGTTCATTAGATTCCTCTTATAGGTAAAATCATAGGGTATTTGTCTCTCACCAACTGGCTTATTTCACTTACCATAATACTCTCCAGTTCCATCCATGCTGTTGCAAAAGGTAGGAGTTCCTTCTTTCTTTCTACTGTGCAGTATAGAAAGACAAGTATCATATGATTTCACTTCTATATGGAATCTAATGAGCAAAATAAACTAAGAAACAAAATAGAAACAGAGAATAGAATGATATCTGTCAGAGGGGAGGGGGTTGGGGAGCTGGGTGAAAAAGGTATAGAAACTAAGAGAAAAAAAAACTCAGACACAGACAACAATGTGATGATTACCAGAGGAAAAGGGAGGGTGGTGGTGGGAGGAGGTAGAAGAGGTTAAAGGGGGGATAAATGGTGATGGAAGGACACTTGACTTGGGGTGGTGACCCACAATGCAATAAACAGATGATGTATTATAGAATTGTGCACCTGCAACTTATATAATTTTATTAACCAATGTCATCCCAATAAATTCAATTAAAAAAGATATATTTTAGGCATTTTTCATTTTCTGGCCCTAACCTTTTCCTACCACTTTTTTTTTTCATTTAAAGTATACATTTGTGCCTCAGTGCACAGTTATCTCAGGCGCTTTTTGAATAAAAATTCTTCTAGAGAAAATCCTGGCTTCATTACAATTCTCTTTTTAATCTGTTAAAATCCATCCAATTTTGTATTCTAATTGCATAGGAGATTTAGAGAAACATCCAAGAATCTCCAGGACTTGTACCTTCTTATTCCTTCATTTATTTTAAAACTGCATCTGTGTTGTCAGACAAAATATTGATATAGCTTGCTTGGCTAGATTTAGTAGAATCTAGGACATTGATTTATAGAGTAGAGGGAAATCCATGTTAAACCTTCAGATCTGGAAATTTAAGGCTTATGTTGATATCTGTTTGGCTTGGTATTTCCTTTCCTTGCTTATAAAAATAAAATGATGTGTGAATGGGTAACCCAGAAACACAAAGCATAATGTTTAACATTATGCTTGCCACTCGCATGTCAGAAGGTATGTTAGTACTTTAAAGATTCCCAAAGTGAAACCATGTCAACACAATACAGAAGAATAGAGTTGTGCTCTGAGGGTACATTGAAAAGTGAGCAACATCCTTCTAGACTGAGAGCAACCAAAAGTAAGGTTGGAGGCATGTGAATTTCATATTAGACTAGAAATAGGAAGTTATAGCACATCTGGAATCTGAGTATATGTATACATATGTACACATACACACAGCAAAACTGAGTTCACGGCATATATGGAACAATTATTACATGTGTGTCTGTATACACATGCACACACAGAGTATGTGTGTATTTCTAAATATATTCACATATACTATTGTCATTATCCTCAGGGTATTGGCTGGTCAACACAGCTGCTGAGGAACAGGGCAGATTGGCCTTTCGCCCCCAGCAGGACTTCCCGAGGCAGAACTGTGTGTGTGGCAGGCAGCCAGTACAGTGCATCACTGCAGCTGGACTAGGGGGATAACACCGACAAGGCCACCAGGAATAGGAATAAATCCTTTCTGTAGAATTGTGTCAGGGGTTTGGAGTTGACTTGTCTTTTTTTTATTTTTTAATCCAAAATACCCATTTCCACAGCCAAACAGAAGGAAACAGTTGTCATCCAGAAAAAGGTGAAGAAAAGGACAGTGGGGCTCTTGAACTAGGGCATGAACTTACATGAAGCTGCAACTCCAGCCAGCAAAGGGGTTGGGGGAGGGCGTGGTTGTACTGAAGATATGGCAAGACAGGGTTCAAAGGTGACCAAAAAGGGCCTCATGAGTTAGGATCCTGGATTCAAGTTTCCTGGCCATATTTACTGAGCTTTTCCCCAGGAAGTTGCTGGGATTTAAAAATAGCTTCAGTATAGAGTGCAGGTTTCTCCAAGTACCTTGGTATTTTCAGACATGAGTTAATAGCACACACCATAAATGAACAGAGGTTGTTCCAGCCTATTGATGATATTTCATCTGTAGTTTGACTTTTTAACTGAGTCTCAAGGATCTGCTTAAATAAGGTCATCTTCTTCAAGAAGACTTAGAGTTTATTTTGCCAGAATATACTTTGGTTACTATTTTAACAACTTTAGAAATCTCGGAAATGATTTTAAATAATAAGCTCATAACAATACATGAACATTTTGCTTATTAGCATAACCTTTTACCAACCACATCTACTCCTCATACAAAATAATAAGAATGCAGAATTTGCACTTGGCAGCCATCTGTTTTTTTCTCTGAGCATTACTTTTACGTCCCTTTCATTGAGTTGTTATTAAGATATTTTAAATCATGATGTTCCTGCACAGCATGTCAGATAGAAATAATGATAATAAAATAAGTGTGTATAGCAATTTACTTAGAAAAAGGAGAAGGCAAAAGAAATTAGCAAATGTTTAGTTCTAGGCAGAGGGCCAAACATCACAAACCTCCTCCTCCATCTGCCCTTGCCATATTTTTAAAAACCCACCTTCAAAACGTGTAAATTTGTTTGTCTATGGCAGCATTTTCCATAAAGTCAGGTGTAATAGAAGGGTTTAGTGCAGGGCTCTAGAACTACACAGACTAGGTTCAAATCCCAGCTCTCTACATATTTGCTGGGTGACGTTTGTAAGGTTATTTAACCTCTCTGTGTCCTACCTGTAAAATGGTGGTGATACTTGTCAACCCATAAGATTCATTCTGCAGATTACTCTAGGTAATGTGGGTAAGGCATTCGAAACAGTGATTTACATTTTGTGACAGCAGGGATGGACCTGGAGATTATTATGCTAAGTTACATAAACCAGTCAGAGAAAGACAAATACCATATGATCTCACTTATATGTGGAATCTAGTGAACGAAATGAGCTGACAGACAAAATAGAAACAGAAGCATGGACACATGGAACAGACTGACAGCTGTCCGAGGGGAGACAGGAGAAGGGGGGCTGGATGAAAGAAGGTGAAGGGATTAGCCAAAGAACATACATGCATGACCTGTAGATACAGACGACAATGTGGTGATGGCCAGAGGGAATGGGGGTGGGGGCTGGGCAGAGGTAGGCAAGGTGTGGAGCGGGGGATGGGGATATCAGTAATATTGTCAGCAATAAAGAAAAAAACACAGTGTAAGACCTTCAACTATTGGCTATTTTTTTAAAAGAATACTGATGATTACAGTCATTTGGTTCATTAAGCTGTCTTTAGTCAAGGCTTCTCCTTGATGTAGTCTTTAAAATCTTTATAGGTGACCACTTCTAGTTGCATCTGTATTCATGAAAATGCTATTTCCTACTACATCTGGATAAAATTTAGCTGCTCATCTTTAAATCCTGAATCAACTATTCTTAATAGGAGCAAAGGGATTTTCTGTGGAGTCAGCAGTGTCACGTCCCAGGTTCTCTGTGGTTTGTGTACATCTGGACTGTGGCCAAATCTCCACTAAACTTTATTTCAGTCATGTTCATTGGATTCCAGTGGAAAACAGTGATAAAGAAACTGGGGAGGGAAGTATCTTCATAAAAACTCAATGTGTGCTATTTCTAAAGAGTGAACATTTAGGGACTAAGTGAGCTTCTATATTAGAAATATTTGCATTGTAATGTAATATAATTGCATTAGAAGCCATGTTGTTTTGGATCCAACTTCAGCACCTCTAAAACATGCTGGTAGATGGCTAGCCAGGTGCATTTTTATTGCACATTCTCAGAGCAGGAGGTGTGCTGCAGCTGCTTTCAGAAGCACAGCGAGGTGTGGACATAACTGCAGCTAGAGAACTTAACTTACTGGGCAGATGAATGTGATTCAAAGTTTCCCAACAGCTTCTTTCCCATTATAATATTTAACTTTTTTGATATATTTATTGATTATGCTATTACAGTTGTCCCATTTCTGCCCCTTCACTCAACTCCATCCTGCCCACCCCCTCCCTCCCACATTTCCCCCCTATAGTTCATGTCCATGGGTCGTACTTATAAATTCTTTGACTTCTACATTTCCTACACTATTCTTACCCTCCCCCTGTCTATTTTCCACCTATCATTTATGCTACTTATTCTCTGTACCTTTCCCCCCCTCTCCCCCTCCCACTCCCCTATTGATAACCCTCCATATGATCTCCATTTTTGTGGTTCTGTTTCTGTTCTAGTTGTTTGCTTAGTTTTCTTTTGTTTTGGTTTTAGGTGTGGTCGTTAATAACTGTGAGTTTGCTGTCATTTTTACTGTTCATATTTTTTATCTTCTTTTTCTTAGGTAAGTCCCTTTAACATTTCATATAATAAGGGCTTGGTGATGATGAACTCCTTGAACTTGACCTTATCTGAGAAGCACTTTATCTGCCCTTCCATTCTAAATGATAGCTTTGCTGGATACAGTAATCTTAGATGTAGTTCCTTCTGTTTCATCTTGGCTAATGTAATGATGATGTGCCTTGGTGTGTTCCTCCTTGGGTCCAGCTTCTTTGGGGACTCTCTGAGCTTCCTGGACTTCCTGGAAGTCTATTTCCTTTGCCAGACTGGGGAAGTTCTCCTTCATTATTTGTTCAAATAAGTTTTCAATTTTTTGTTCTTCCTCTTCTCCTTCTGGCACCCCTATAATTCGGATGTTGGAACATTTCGAGATGTCCTCGAGGTTCCTAGGCCTCTCCTCATTTTTCTGAATTCTTGTTTCTTCATTCTTTTCTGGTTGGATGTTTCTTTCTTCCTTCTGGTCCACACCATTGATTTGAGTCCCAGTTTCCTTCACATCACTATTGGTTCCCTGTACATTTTTCTTTGTTTCTCTTGGCATAGCCTTCATTTTTTCATCTAGTTTTCGACCAAATTCAACCAATTCTGTGAGCATCTTAATAACCAGTGTTTTGACCTGTGCATCCGATAGGTTGGCTATCTCTTCCTCTCTTAGTTGTATTTTCTCTGGAGCTTTGAAGTGTTCTGTCATTTGGGCCTTTTTTTTTTTTTTTTTTTTGTCTTGGCACAGCTGTTACTTAAAGGGGCGGAGCCTTAGGTGTTCCCTGGGCAGTGTGGGGTAATGCTGGTTGCTGCGTGGTGACGCTAAACATGGGGGAGGGGCCGGGAGGGAGCGATGGTGCCCGCTCGACTCTGCCAGATCTCAATCACTCCCTCCTCTACCCACAATCAAATTGGGCCCCTCTGATGCTGGTTCCCGAGTGGGTGGGCTTGTGCACACTCTAGGCCCCTGTGGGTCTCTCCAATGACATCTCCTGTGAGGCTGGGAGTCTCTCCTGCTGCCGCCCCAACCTCCACGGGTGTTTTCAGTCAGAAGTTTGAGGCTTTATTTCCCGAGCTGGAGCCCTGGGTTACATGGTCTGCTTCGCTCCCCTCCATTCGTCCCAGTTTATCTGTGCGCGAGTGTGGGGCTGCAGGGTGCTACCCGCTGCTCTGCCTGCCCTGTTCTCCACCACTCTGAGTCCGGCCCTCTCGGTTTATCTGTGCGTGAATGTGGGGCCGCAGGGTCTGCTAGTGGTCAGACTGCCTGCCCCTTTCGTCGCCAGTCTGGGTCCCGCCACGGCCACGTGAGTCCTCTCCACCCCGTTGCCCGTCTCCGCCCCTCCTACCGGTCTGGATGTATGTTTCTTTTTTATCTACTTGGTGTCTGACTCCTGCCGTTCAATTTTCTGTCAGTTCTGGTTGTGCAAGGAGGCACAGTGTGTCTACTTACGCTGCCATCTTGGTTCTCTCCCCAGTATTTAACTTTTTTATTTTTGTGTTCTACCGATCCCTAAAATAATTATGAAAATCTATTTTAAGTGGATATCTAAAGTTTTCATAATGTTGTGAAAAATATAAAATTCTTATTTGCTATGAATATTAACATTTAAAAAACAAAATCCCTAAATACTGTCAAGATTTTAATCTACATCATCTATTTTTTTAAAGATTTTATTTATTTATTTTTAAAGAGGGGGAAGGGAAGGAGAGGAGGGAGAGAAACCTCAACGTGTGGTTGCCACCCACATGTCCCCCACTGGGAACCTGGCCAGCAACCCAGGCATTGGCCCTGACTGGGCATCCAACCAGCAACCCTTTGGTTCTCACGCCCATGCTCAATCCACTGAGCTACACAAGTCAGGGCTACATCATCTATTTTTTAAAAAGTGAGATTGTCTTTAACAACTTGACAACTTTCCTTTTCCTCCACAAATGCATGTCTATTCATACTTCCCAACTAAATTTAGTTCTCATACATATATGTTTATTCTTGAAGGTTTTGTATTAATTTCTCTAGATTATTGCTCTGTAATAAAAATGTATGCAAGTTAAAATCTTATTTTTCTTTGGTGTAATACCTACAGTTAAAAAATTAATAGTGATTTGTTTATCATTATATGTATTAATATTAATAAACAAATGATAACAAATCTGGATAAAAGTTGCATTGAATAAATTTCATTAGAGGTGCTTTTCTTAATGAAACAGATAGGTCTGGTTTCATTTTCAGTAGATTTGTATATTTATTGGTGAATATTACGCCCAGAATGAAACAGTGTCGAGCATCAATTTTATTCCTTCCCTCACTTACAGGTATAAACACTGAAAAAAAAACCTTGTCCACACCAATAGGTGAATGGAATTGGGAGGAACTTTGTTATAGAATTGGCACTCAATTATTGGTATTTTCTAGTTAAATGCCGAAATATCTAATACTGAATTATCATCAAAAATAATTTCTAGTACTCTGTCAGCTAACCTGACTATGTGCTTCTTCAATTTCACTAAAGGCAAAGAATTACAAACAACCTGCCTTGAGAAAGGCTTGTCACCCAGACATTAGATGTACATTGCCCCAGTTGCTGGGACGTATACCAAAGGATTAGCCAAAAAACGTGTATGTCCATAGACACAGACAGCAATATGGGGATGGCTGGGGGAGGGAGTGGTGGAGGATGTGTGAAGGCAGGCAGAGGGGTTGGGGGAATAGGGACATTTGTAATAGTGTCAATAATAAATTAATTTTTAAAAAGGAGACATTACCCATACCTCAAACAACTACTGATGATCCCTCCTACTCTTTTACTTTGAAGCACTTCGAGTCCTGATGCACTAAAAAAAGGTGGAAAAATAAAAAATATTAATTTCAACATATCTTTGCCAATACATCTTTAAATAAAGTGTTTTCATGTTATCACATGCTTTGAATATATTTTATGTCAAAACTTGAAGCTAAAGATTCAGTTCATTTCATTTTTGGAAAATGTTCATCATTTAACCTACTTGGCAAAGCCAGTTCTCATTGTCTATTCAATCAAATCAAATTTACTTTCAATAGGAAAAAGTCTGATGTTATTTTTCAAATCAAATACATGTTATTTATTATGCACCTCTGTGACAACACCTCAATTCTGAATTCTAGCTCTAAGATACATTAGGTAGGTAGGTAGATAGATAGGTAGGTATAATGGTAGATCAGGTATGGAGACTTGTCACAAATTTGTTATCTTCTGACGCTCCATGTTTCTCTCTTTGCTTTGTTCCCAAGGGTCTCTCTAATGAGAATCGCTCATATTTTGACAATAATTAGCAAAGGAGAAGGACAAGGTTCTTGGAAGAAAATATAATGTCTGTCACCTACTTTACAAATATGCTTGAATTAGAATAGTATATCATCTTGGGGCCAGCTGCCCCTTTCTGTCATTCTGAGTAAGATATGTTTAAGTAAGAGAAAGACCTTAAACTTATGGCACTTTAGTTACAGCTGGCTTCACAGACAACAGTATTAATTATCCCTTTATTTGGTATGCTGAAGTTCTTTACACCCAGGGGCCAGACTGATGAGTGGTATGACTTTCATTCGTAAAGTAGGCAGACAGTTGTCAAAGAGGAAATATGGAAGAACCAGAATGATGCTTCAGCCACAGACCTATTATCAGACAAAAGTTCATGTGAATGCTGAAGGTCAGGAAATTGATTTTCTTAAAAATATTGCTGTCACACAGACCTCGGAAGGGTATACATTCCAAGTACATGTGTCTTCTATGAGTACTGCCAGATTATTGAACTCTAAGACCCTCTGAATGGGATCCTAGCAATGGAACCATGAAGACTCCATGCACAAGTAGAGTAAGGGACCAGCTAACTTGGTATGGTGTCAAGGGCTTGATACAGCTATCAATGCCTGAAATTCACTATCAAAGAGTCATTTTACTTTCATCACCCTTAAAAGTGCTCTTTCTACCCTTGGAAAGATATCAGTGAACCCTACAAGACACTTATATCTTCAGACCTTAGTGAAAATAAGATTTTAATCCTTGTCTAAAAAATATGAGAGCCGAGCACACATAAAGATTGATGGAGGTGGACAGAGATAATGACATAGAAAGGACTCATCAAACCCGGGCTGCCTCACTCCATCTAGAGTGAGTATGTGCTGCGGCCTCCAGTGCCAAGGGTCTCTTCACATAGATATGTGAGTTTCTATGGCTTGTTAGTTCAGATGAGCTTAGTTGCATCAGTAATTATAGCCATGATTTACTGAATGCAGCAGGGTCCCAATCTTAGTCTAGATTCCATACATACTTTATCATGACTTTAAACCCTGAAATGATCCTATGTGTTAGGTGTCATTATCCCAGTTTAGAAAACAGACATCTCCTTACTCACACAGCTAGTATGTTTGTCTGATTTAAAAATCTGTGGTATTTAATATTGTATGTAAATTGTCTTACTCTATAAGACTATGTTATGGTACCCAAATACCAGCTATCCTTTCATTCTTATTTTTAGCTTCCACAAACAATTAACAGTGAGTAATGTATAAAAGTGAAGACAACTTAGGGAGTACAGCGAGGTTCACATTCTGAACCTACCAACCCCGGACACAGCTCTTCTTCCCACCTCTGCTGGGCCAGAGATGAGATGATCTCTTTTTTTCCATGAGATCTAGTCTTGCTGACTCTTTTTTCTTATTTCCCAGGCCTGATAATCTCCAACCTTGAATGCCTTTGCCCTCTATTATACAGAGAAATGTATCCAGATCAAAATTCTATCCTGAAACTACATGCCTTTGTTCATTTAGATGAAAGCCCTGACAACTATCAGATCCTACTAGTTTCTAAATTGTTTGCCAAGACTATTTCTTGTACTCTAAGCATGCTGTTTCGGAGTCTGAGACTCATCTCAAGAAACTCTTCATGGAAGTATTTCAATAAATGTAGGCTTTTCCCTTCAAGGAAATCTCAGACCGACTGCTAAAAAAATAAAATAAAATATTCTATGTTGTCTGCATTATAATTCCATGTCAAATAGATGATAAAGTGAGCAATGAGGCAAAAGATGGTGTGTTATTTGTATTCTTGCTTGCTATATAGAATCAGAAGGAAACCTAACTTCTCCATCTTTTTTTTTCTTTGTAATTGTAACACCTTTCCTATCTATTTCACAAAGCTGCTGTGAAGATCAAAATAAATTACTTATTTTTTCTTTGAATACTACTTGTTCTGAAAGGTATAAAGTACTATGCAAATATAAATTATATTTATAATCACTATTCTAACAGGTTTGATTTTCAATAAATCAGAACATCCAGCAGATGAGTCACATGAAAATAAACTCTCTAAGTCTAGAAACAGATCAGTGTCTAAGTATTTACTAAATAAATAAACACAGGTAAGTCAAGTGTGCATCCAGGGTTGAAACCACTGGCTTATGGGAAAATTATGAGTAAAGTATTATCTAAACTTTTGTTATAGCATAAAACATCCTTCAGAATTTGGGCCACATTTCTTTTGTCCCAGTTTTATGTAGACATAATTGATCTATAACAATGTATAAGTTTATAATGCATAAGGTGTTAATTTGATACACATATACTGCAATATGATTACCACTATAGCATTAGCTAATATCTCCATCACTTCACATAATTACAATTTTTTTCTGTGGTGAGGACATCTCTCTCTCCAATGTTCAGGTATATAACACAGTACTGCTAAATATAATCACCATGCTGTACATCAGATCCCCAGTACTTCTTCATCTTATTACTGGAAGTTTGTACACTTCGATCAACATCTCTCCAGACCCTCCCCCATCTGCCTCTGGTAACCATCATCCTCTGCTTCAATGAGTTCAGCTTTTTTAGATTCACATATAAGTGATATCATATAGCATGGGTCTTTCTCGACTTACTTCACTTATAATACTTTCAAGGTCCATCAGTGTTGTTGCAAACAGCAGGATTTCCTTCTTTCTCATGGCTAAAGAATATTCCTCTGTGTGTGTAGTGTGTAGTGTGTGTCTATGTGTATGTGTATTGCATTTTCATTCATTCATCCATCAAAGGTCATTGCCACACCTAAGCTACTGTGAACAGTGCTGCAATGAACATGGGAGAGAATATATCTCTTAGAGATCCTGTTTTCATTTCCTTTGGGTATTTACCCAGAAGTGGGTTCACTGGATCATGTGGTACTTCTAATTTTAACTTTTTGAGGAAACTCCATACTTTTTTACACAGTGGCTGCACCAATTTACATTCCTAACAACAGTGCACAATAATTCCCTTTTCCCCACATCCTTACCAACACTTATTATCTTTTGTCTTTTGAGAATATCTATTTGAACAGACATGAGGTGATAGATGTCTCATGGTGCTTTGATTTGCATTTCCCAGATGATTAGTGATGATGAGCACTTTTCATGTACCTGTGGACCATGTGAATGTCTTTGTTTCCTGACTCATTTTCAAGTTTTACCTCCTTCTCTCTCTCTACACCTCATACCTACCCTCCTGAAGATCATATACTTCTTATCTCCATGTCTTAGTACCTGACGTCTACCTAGTCCGGGACTTCCTTTCTGGTCTGTTTGATGCACTCCCAGGTCACCCTTTAAGAGACAAAGCTGGCATCCCTAGACACAGGGAACACAGGGTGGGGCAAAGTAGGTTTATTGTTGTGAGTATGCAAAATACAGAGTTTATTCTTGCATTATTATTTATTATTATATTGTTTTCCATATGAGCAACTATAAACCCACTTTTGTCCCACCCTGTATATGTTCCTCACTATTCACACAGATTTTTACATGCACATCTATTGTTCTAATTATAACTACTTACAATTGTATTCATTGTCTGCTTTTTGCTAAGCAACTTATTAGGTATATTTTACATCAACTATATCACATTGTCATGAGTAAAATGTAATTGTTTGTTGGTTTGTTATTTTAAGTTAATAACAACTAACTTTGTAGTTGTAATTTGCTTTCCAGAAATTGTCACATGTCAAATTTTGAATAAATAAGCTGAAATACCAGTTTGTGGTAAGCCTGATACTTGGCACTGGGACAGAGTAAATGGCAGTCTCTGTCTCTGAGAAGGTCATCACCTAATGAGGAGGCAGGCATTTGATCAATAAGTTAGAAAGGCTCAATATCAAGCAGAAGATTCCTGACACCACCTAAGAGTACATATAGGACTATGGCTATATAGCTGCTACCAGATGAAAAATGGAAACATAGGATGGGGTGAAAGTTCCATGAGGCTTACCTGTGCTTATACAAGGAAGAATTTGGATCACATAGCAAATTTTGGGTTGCTTTATAAAACAAAGACAAATGTTACAAGGTCATAAAGCATTTGACAAAACATTTGTCAAAATCAGTAATTTTGTCAGTAGCTTCTCAAAGTCCCAGAACTCAACAAGGAAACCATCCTGCTGCAGGGTTCACCTGCCTTCTAAATGGGAGCTGCAAATATAAACAACGTATTTGGGGTCACTGTGACCACCTGAGTTCCTTCCCCCGTCAGTGAGTGTTTCCGTCATTACTCAGCTGGAAATCTGTTTTAGGCTTTAACCTAGGAATTACAAGACAGCAGACATTTGTACCTTTCTGTCTATTTTCAACTCAAAAAGAAATTATTTGGTAAAATAAATATTGAGTATGAGAAGTAACCACAACACACTCTCTACCCAAATCATAGTATATTAGCATTGATAGAAACCAAAGAAATGGAACTTACTTGTTAAATATGAGAAAAAACATATCAAAAAATCCATAATAACAAATAAGACAACATTTTAATTAAATATAGCAAAACTTTGGATAAATTAATGTAAGATACATCCAAACTGGTTATTGAGCATAGCCGTAGTGCCACCAGGAAAATTGGAGCTAGGGGTTTTAGAAAGACAACCATCTTTTCAAATGCCGAAGCCATGGAGACAAGTGTTTGTCTAAGCTATTTTGTTTTGTTGGTCGGTGGATAGGAGGGAGAGAAAGGAGTCTTGGCAAAAATATACAATTTTAGTATATGTTGTATTTAATATGTACTAAAGTTAAGAGTGTAATACATGTTAATTGGCTCAGAATTGGTGTTTGACATTTGCTGGAAAGGTCCTATTTTCATACAACTAGCACAGCTTGTTACTAACTTGAATTAACAAATAAACTAGTGATTATACTTTAATCATGAGCTTGAGATAGTCAGTGTAAAATGACTAATACAAAGCTTAGCAACAAAAGGACAGGCGATGCATGTAATTGTTAGTAGCAGGTGTAGTCAGAACAGTAGAGGCACAAGCAAAACTCTGCAGTAGAGGAGAATATACAATTCATTTCACCTAAGGAAGTTGGATTTAGGTCTTAAAAGATGACTGGGAGTTCATCAAACAGTCCCAAAAGGAAATCCCAGGCTTTGGGAGGCAGCATGTGCAAAGACATGGAGATAAGAAAGTATATGGCATTTAGGAGAATAAGTGTGGGGTGTAGAGAGAGAGGATGTTAGAATGGGAAAGGAGGCAAAGGCCAACATTGGAAGGCCCTTTTATGCCATGAAAAGGGATTTAGATATTATTTTATTCAAAATTTTTCCTACAAGCCAGTGGTTTTCACCCTGGATGTATATGTGACTTTCCTGGGGAAATTTTTTTTTTTTATTTTTTTTTAAAATTTATTTATTGTTATTTAATTACAGTTGTATGCCTTTTCCCCCATCCCTTCACCCCACCCCAGGTGAACCCACTTCCCTCCCCCCTCTCCACCCTCCCCCTTGGATTTGTTCATGTGTCCTTTATAGTAGTTCCTGTAATCCCCTCTACCCACTGTCCCCGCCCCCACCCCCCACCCCCGCCCTTGCTATTGTTACATTGTTCTTAACTTCAATGTCTCTGGTTATGTTTTGTTTGCTTTTTCCTTCTATTGCTTATGTTCCAGTTAAAGGTGAGATCATATGGTATTTGTCCCTCACTTCCTGGCTTATTTCACTTAGCATAATGCTCTCCAGTTTCATCCATGCTGTTGCAAAGGGTATAAGCTCCTTCTTTCTCTCTGCTGCGTAGAATTCCATTGTGTAAATATACCATAGTTTTTGGATCCACTCGTTTGCTGATGGGCACTTCGGTTGCTTCCAGTATTTGGCTATTGTAAATTGTGCTGCTATGAACATTGGGGTGCACAGATTCTTTTGGATTGGTGTTTCAGTGTTCTTAGGGTATAATCCCAGCAGCGGAATTACTGGGTCAAAGGGCAGTTCCATTTTTAGTTTTCTGAGGAAATTCCATATTGTTTTCCACAGTGGCCTCACCAGTCTGCATTCTCACCAACAGTGCACGAGGGTTCCCTTTTCTCCGCATCCTCTCCAACATTTGTTTGTGGATTTGTTTATGTTGGCCATTCTGACTGGTGTGAGATGATACCTCATTGTGGTTTTAATTTGCATCTCTCTGATGGCTAGTGATGCTGAGCATCTTTTCATATGTCTCTGGGCCTTCTGTATGTCTTCCTTGGAGAAGTGTCTGTTCAAGTCCTTTGCCCATTTTTTAATTGGGTTGTTTGTCTTCCTGGAGTGGAGTCGTGTGAGTTCTTTATATATTTTGGAGATCAGGCCCTTGTCTGAGGTATCATTGGCAAATATGCTTTCCCATATTGTTGGTTCTCTTTGTAATTTGGTGCTGTTTTCTTTAGCCATGCAGAAGCTTTTTATTTTGATGAGGTCCCATTTGTTTATTCTTTCCTTTATATCCCTTGCTTTAGGGGATGTGTCTGTGAGGATGTTGCTGCGTGGAATGTCTGAGATTTTCCTGCCAATGTTTTCCTCAAGGACTTTTATGGTGTTACGGCTTATATTTAAGTCTTTTATCCATCTTGAGTTTATTTTCGTGTATGGCGTAAGTTGGTGATCGAGTTTCATTTTTTTGCACGTAGCTGTCCAGATCTCCCAACACCATCTGTTGAAGAGACTGTTTTTGCTCCATTTTATGCTCCTGCCTCCTTTGTCAAATATTAATTGATCGTATAGATTTGAGTTTATTTCTGGGCTCTCTATTCTGTTCCATTGGTCTATGAGCCTGTTTTTATGCCAGTACCAGGCTGTTTTGATTACCGTGGCCTTGTAATACAGTTTGATATCAGGTATTGTGATACCTCCTGCTTTGTCCTTCTTTCTCAAAATTGCTGCTGCTATTCGAGGTCGTTTATGGTTCCATATGAATTTCTGCAATGTTTGTTCTATATCTGTGAAGTATGTCATGGGTACTCTAATAGGGATTGCATTGAATCTATAAATTGCTTTGGGTAGTATGGCCATTTTGATGATGTTAATTCTTCCAATCCATGAACATGGTACATGCTTCCATTTGTTTGTATCTTCCTTAATTTCTTTCTTCAGTGTTGTGTAGTTTTCTGAGTACAGGTCTTTTACCTCCTTGGTTAGGTTTATTCCTAGGTACTTTATTTTTCTTGTTGCTATATCGAATGGGATTTTTTTCCTGATTTGTGTTTCTGCAGTTTCGTTGTTGGTGTACAGGAATGCCTTTGATTTCTGGGTATTGACCCTGTATCCAGCTATTTTGCCAAATTCATTTATTAGGTCGAGTAGTTTTTGAGTGGAGTCTATAGGGTTTTCCATGTACACTATCATGTCGTCTGCAAACAGTGACAGTTTCATTTCCTCCTTTCCAATTTGGATGCCTTTTATTGCTTTCTCTTGTCTGATTGCTGTGGCTAGGACTTCCAGTACTATGTTGAATAGGAGTGGTGAGAGAGGGCATCCTTGTCTAGTTCCTGATCTTAGTGGGAAAGCTCTAAGTTTTTGTCCATTGAGTGTGATGTTGGCTGTAGGTCTCTCATATATGGCCTTTATTATGTTGAGGACTGCTCCCTTTATTCCCACTTTGCTTAGTGTTTTTATCAGAAATGGGTGCTGTATCTTATCGAACGCTTTTTCCGCATCTATTGATATGATCATGTGATTTTTGTCTTTGCTGTTGTTGATGTGATGTATTATGTTTATTGATTTGCGAATATTGTACCATCCTTGCATCCCTGGGATGAATCCCACTTGGTCATGGTGGATGATCTTTTTAATATATTGCTGGATGCGGTTTGCTAATATTTTGTTGAGAATTTTAGCGTCTATGTTCATCAGCGATATTGGCCTGAAGTTTTCTTTCTTTGTTGTGTCTTTATCTGGTTTTGGGATTAGGATGATGTTGGCTTCATAAAAAGAGTTTGGGAGTCTTCCATCAGTTTGGATTTTTTCGAATAGTCTGTGAAGGATAGGGGTTAGTTCTTCCTTAAATGCTTTGTAGAAATCTCCTGTGAAACCATCTGGTCCAGGGCTTTTGTGTGATGGGAGTTTCTTGATGACTGCTTCAATTTCCTTTGCTGATATTGGTCTGTTCAGGTTTTCTGCTTCTTCTTCAGTCAGTTGTGGAAGATTATATTTTTCTAGAAATGTGTCCATTTCATCTAGGTTTTCAAATTTCTTAGCATATAGGTCTTCATAGTAATTTCTTACGATCCTTTGTATTTCTGTGGTATCAGTTGTAATCTCTCCACTTTCATTTCTAATTCTGTTTATTTGGATCCTCTCTCTTTTCTTCTTGATAAGCCTACTTAAAGGCTTGTCGATTTTGTTTATCTTTTCAAAGAACCAGCTTCTGGATTCATTGATCCTTACAATTGTGCTTTTAGTCTCTATGTCATTTAGTTCTGCTCTGATCTTGGTTATTTCCTTCCTTCTGCTTGCTCTGGGCTGTCTTTGTTGTTGTTCCTCCAGTTCTTGTAGGCGTAGGGTTAGGTTGTTTGTGTGAACTGTTTCTAACTTCTTAAGGTAGGCCTGTATTGCTATGAACTTCCCTCTCAGGACTGCCTTTGCTGTGTCCCATAGGTTTTGGGTTGTTGTGAGTTCGTTTTCATTTGTTTCCAGGAAGTTTTTGATTTCTTCCCTAATCTCGTTCTTGACCCATTCATTGTTTAATAGCATGCTATTCAGTCTCCATGATTTTGAGTGTTTTGGGTTTTTACCCTTGGGGTTGGTTTCTAGTTTCAGACCCTTGTGGTCAGAGAAGATGCTTGATATGATTTCAATTTTCTTGAATTTGTTGGGGATTGCTTTGTGTCCTATCATGTGGTCTATCTTTGAAAAAGTTCCATGGACACTTGAAAAGAATGTGTATTTTGCTTCTTTGGGATGAAAAGCTCTGTATATATCAGTTAAGTCCATTTCCTCTAGGGTGTTGTTAAGTGACACAATATCTTTGTTAATCTTTTGTTTGGAAGACCTGTCCATTTTTGATAGTGGGGTGTTAAAATCCCCTACTATAATTGTGTTGCTGTCAATATCTTTCTTGAAATCCTCCAAGATTTTCTTTATGTATTTGGGTGCTCCTATGTTGGGTGCATATATATTTATAATGTTTATGTCTTCTTGGTGGATTCTTCCTTTGAGTATTATGAAGTGACCTTCTGGGTCTCTCTTTATGGCCCTTCTTTGGAAGTCTATTTTGTCTGATATGAGTATTGCTACCCCTGCTTTTTTTTCCTGTCCGTTTGCTTGGAAAATTTGTTTCCAGCCCTTCACTTTCAGTCTGTGTAAGTCTTTTGTCCTGAGATGGGTTTCTTGTAGGCAGCATATGTGTGGGTCATGTTTTCTTATCCATTCAGCTGTTCTATGTCTTTTGATTGGAGCATTTAATCCATTTACATTTAAGGTTATTATCGATAGGTAGTTATTCATTGCCATTATTTCCTACCTGTGTTCTTCTGTCTTTCTCTTTTCCTTCCTTTCCTTAAAGCAGTCCCTTTAGCATCTCTTGCAGAGCTGGTTTGGTGGAGCTGTATTCTTTTAGACTTCTTTTGTCTGGGAAGCTCTTTATTTGGTCTTCTATCTTGATTGAGAGCCTTGCTGGGTAAAGTAGTCTTGGTTGGAGGCCTCTGGTTCTCATTACTTGGAATATTTTTTGCCATTCTCTTCTGGCTTGGAGCGTTTCCATTGAGAAGTCAGTTGCTAACCTTATTGGGGCTCCCTTGTATGTTACTTCCTTTTTCTCCCTTGCTGCCTTTAAGATCCTCTCTTTGTCTTGGAAATTTGCCATTTTAATTATGATGTGTCTTGCAGTGGGTCTCTTTGGGTTCCTCTTGTTTGGGACTCTCTGTGATTCCTGGATTTGGGTGACTTTTTCTCTCCTCAGATTAGGGAAATTTTCCATCATTACTTTTTCAAACAGGTTTTCTATCCCTTGCTCTTCTTCTTCTCCTTCTGGTATTCCTATTATACGGATATTGTTATGTTTCATGTTGTCCTGCATTTCCCTTATTGCCTCTTCATTCTTTCTGAGCCTCTTTTCCTTTTCTTGCTCCTTCTGGGTGTTTTTTTCTACTTTATCCTCCAGCTCGCTGATCCGATCCTCTGCTTCATCAAGTCTGCTTTTCATTCCTTCTACTGTGTTCTTCAATTCAGAAATTGTATTCTTCATTTCCTCTTGGCTCTTATTGATAGTTTCTATTTCCTTTTTCATGTTGATATAGTTTGCAGTGAGTTCATTGTAGTTTCCTTGTAGTTTCTGGTAGTTCTCTTTGAGCTCAGAGAGCTCAGTGAGCTTCCTGATGACCATTGCTTTGAACTCAGTATCTGATAGTTGACTTGCCTCTTTTTCGGTTAGTATTCTTTCTGAGACTTCCTCCTTTCCTTTCATTTGGGAATTGTTTCTTTGTCTTCCCATTGTTTGTGAGGCTCTTCTTGTTGGCCTCTGCTTCTTAAATTGCTTTGTTCTGAATCCCTGGGTTTATGATATGAACTTCTATGGTAGAATGCCAATGGGATTCAGTGGTGCTGTCTCCTTACTCTCCTGTGCTCACTGGTCTTGAGCTGACGTTTATGTGTTTAACACGGTCTAACTCTAGTCTTTTCAGCACTCCAGGTTTTGTTGTCGCACCGTCAGATCTTTCAATGTCCTCTATCTTTGGTCTCTAATCTTCGTATATGCTGGAGTACTGTTGGCTGTTCGCTCTGCTCCTCAGATCAGCTAGGTATTTCCCTGGCGCTGAGGGGAAGTGGATTCCGCTCCCACCTATGTTGCCGCCATCTTCCTGGGGAAATTTTTAAAATACTTATACTCAGCTCCCTCAGAAAATGCACAAACATATAGCAAGGTTTTGCCAATAAAAATGACACCCCATTAAATCAGAATTTTTAGGTAAACACTTTTTAGTACAATTATGTCCAATGTAATTTTATAATAAAAGTATCTGTTGTATATTTGAAATTCAAACTTAACTGTTGTCTATTTTTTTTTCTATCCCTTTGGAAAAATCAATCGGAATCCCTGAGGTAGGGCTTGCCCACTGGTATTTCTTAGATTGCTCCAAAAGATTTCCATGTGCAGGCAGGCCTAAGAACCACACTGGTCTAAGTAACAGGCAGTCAAAGAATTTCAAACAAGGGAGCAACATGTTTAAAAGACATGGGGAAGAATGTTCTGACCATTCTGTGGAGTAGAAAATGAATAGGGAGAGGCTGGTGGTATGGAATCTGTTGAGTCATTGTCAGCATCTGGTTAAGAGACAGAATGGTCTTGAACTAAAGCAGTGGTGATAGAGAAAAAAATGAGATCCTCCACCAGTGGCAGGACGTGTTGACTAGGAACTTAAGAGGAGGACATACTAGGAGCTGGGGATGACACCTGGACCCCTGCCAATGTCAACGTTCCTTAGCTCCTCCTCTTCCCTCCTTCTTCACCTTGAGTTTGAGCACAGCTGCATTTTATTATCTCGGTGACCTTGGACAAGATACTTAACCTTCATTAAGACTCAATAATTCTTCCCTTAAATGGGGAGGAGGTAGTAGTAACTTATTTTGGAACATTATTTGTGGGATTAAGTGAAATGATACATTTAAATCCTAATTATTCTGCCAGGCATGCTAAAGCATTCAGTATATTTTGGCCATTATTGGTATGTTGTTGTGACTATAAAATGAATCATCCTGATTCTGGTTGCCTTTTTCTCTTTTTCACATCCTCTCCCTAGTTCTCCCCTATTTCTGGTTTCTTACTCCTTTTTCTCCCTGTCCTTTTTCCTCAGTAATAACTTCCAAATCCCGGAGTGTCAGTAGTTACTTTTAGGAACAGATTTACTAAGGCCTGTTTAGACTAATTTAGGCAACAAGATAGAATGAGGTTGAACATGGTAGCCAAAACTAATTCTGAGATGAAATGACTCTAGAATGGCTTAAAGAATCACTGAACTCTTTCATTATTTCACTCTTTAGATAGTCAGAGTCAAAGAATCAGATTGCAAAAATGTCAGAGCAGAAAGAGACTTTCGAAGGTATAGACCTACTATGATAGTATCCCACTCAGTACAATAGCTGCACTTAGGCACGTGCTTTTTACGTAATTCAAACCATCTTGCTCTATATCAAGTATAGTAAGTCTTCACTGAGCACCATCAATAGGCTCTACAACTCTTAAGTGAAATGACATATAACAAAACCGATTTTACCACAGGCTAATTGATATGAACAAGAGTTAAGATCCTACAGCATCTCATCAACATTATAACAAATGACATAATTCGAAGGACCTGGTATATTCTGGAAAGGCTGCAGGTGGAAGGGTCAAGAGGGCAGGCTCTTCCATAATTGGACCTTCAGTCAAAAATAAATAGGTAAAAGGAATAAAAGTCATTTGGAAGCAAGCTGGGAACTTTGTATATGGACTGTATAGTAGATGACATTACTGAATGAATGTTTTTTTTGGTGTGGAAATGGCATTTTGGTTAAATGGGAGGATATTTTTATTATTGAGGTAAAGCATAATGGCTATAACTTGCTTTCAGATGGCTTAGCAGAAACCATTAGAAATAAATACACACATATTTATTTATATACATCTAGGGGGAGAAAACAAATATGACAACAGGGTGAGTCTTGCTAAAAGCTGTGTGTGTGTTATATTACTTGTTAAATAAATGTAAACAGCAAAATAAAGAAGAAAAGTATATTTTAAATTCTTAACACAATAAATGCCTATTGTTTATTCAAAAAAGGGGGAGGAGCAGGTTCCGGAATCAGACAGACCTGAGTTCCAATCCTAATTGAGCCACCTGTTTATTGACTAAGTAACATTGGGCAAATTAGAAAACCTCCCCAAGTCTCAGTTTCCTCCTGTATAGAAAGAGGCTAATAATAATAACAAGAATACCTAGTGACTGTCACCCCACCGTGTGGGGACAGTTGAGCCAGGTGAAGTGCTCAGCATCAGGGCCTGGCACATGCCGAGGGCCCAGTTGGAGTTCTTTCTCACCATTGCAACCTCAGGGCACACGGGAGTAAACTTTTAAAAAAATGCTCTGTGTTCAATCTATGATTTCTGCAAGGTTACTTTTTCTTAGACTTGTAAAATGTATCTGTCTGCAACAAACTGGGACATTGGTAAAAAGTTGGACCACTCTTTTGTGTGATGAATAAGTACACACAGAAGCCCTTTTCTGCAGAGGAGGGAGCATGAAGTTGGTATCCCCCCTCACTGTCATCTCTAAAGCCAGCAATAAACAAATCATAAGAAGTGTGCTTGGAAATTTCAGCTCCACAGTAATAGCTGAAACAAAGGCGGAAAATTGCAGCTCTCTGTGTAATAACTAAGCCTCTCGTTATGTGCTGCTGTATTAAATATAAAACATTTTCATTTCCTTTGTATAGGAAATTCAATAGGACCTGAAAAGGGGGTCAACCAAGTACTGTGGCTCCCACAATAAAATGTGAGTGGTGCTAATATTCCTTTTCCAACTCTGGAGACGGCAAGTAACCAAAGAGATAAAATGTAGCTTTCATAAAACTAGAGGTTTGGTAGAGAATTAGCATGAGACTTGTGCTTGAGACTTGCTAACGGAAGGTTGGCCAAGAGCTCAGATTTATGCCATGAAATTTAAATGGTTTTCTCCTGAGGTTTTCTTGACAATATCATTGTATGCAGCTGAGTTAGTATTGGCACTTTTGTATAGGGATTGTTTTTGGAGGAGTGGGAGGGTAGGGGTAGGGGTGAGGGTAACCTATTTCTTTTAAGAAACCCAGCACTTATGGGACTCTAGGGAATGTTAAAGCTGGGAATTTGGAAGAGTAACACGTGCAAGAGTCTCCAAATGGCAAGGCAGAATCAACAACATTTACAAAATTACATTGGGGGAAGAAAATAACATGGTAAGATCACAGTTCTTTTGTTGGGGTGTTTATAACATAACACATGGCTTCATCTCACCAGGCTTCTAAAATTAGAATGATATTGCTAGAAGATTTTTATGGATCGGGCTTTGAATTTACATGCAAGTTTGCAGGGAATTTTGTACAAAGATAAAACCTCAAATTGTATTCAGACCCAGGTATTTGAGCAGCTAGGGAAGGTTATTTGTGGTGTGCCCAGTGCAATGTCACTAACTAACTTAGAGACAGGAGGTCACACGTTGAAGGTAAAGAGGGAGGTTAGGCCTATAAGCAATTCAAGCAGAATTTAATTACAAAAAGGGTAGCTGAATAATGGCACACATTGCTACAGGCAGCAATAGATGCAGGAATTGTAAATCAGTTCAAGGAAGCCGAGAGTAAAAGAATATAAAAAAAGAAAACAAATCAACGTTCTTCAAAGTATCCTAAGGTTAGCTGCGCAAGCCTCAGTGGATCAGAGAGTCAAGGCTTTATCCTTTCAACATCCCTGTGCTTGAAAAAGACACCTAAACAGCAGTTCATTGATTTCCACAAAGGCCAGAGACCTGTGTCATCCACCCAATTGAATTCTTTTGTGCTGTACATGTGCTTACCCTATATTGTCTGTCCCCTTACAATTTTATCTCTCCATGTATACATTTCTCACACCCTGGGTGAGACACAATTATTTCATTCTCACCAACGTGCACTATATAATCACCTAGGGAACTGACATTTCATCCGCGCCCTTGTAATACACAAGAGGAATTAAAGGTCCATGTCCTCTGTGTCTCTAATGTTTTATTCTTTCCATGCATTTCGAGGATAGTGGCTAAATATCAATGCAAGAAAGAATTCATCTCAAGCTGGAACTATACAAAAAAAATGCACATCCTATAATAATTATGCTGTTTTAAAATGACTAATTCCGGACAAGGAAATAAAAGGAAGCAAGGCCAATGCTAAAATGCCAAAATAGCAGAGGATGCCTGTGAAATGGAGCTTACAATGGGACTGCCAGAAAGCCTGAGCTAACATTAGAAGCATGTGAGAGTTGGCAACCCAGGCTCACGTGGAGCTACAGAAGCAATGTTTTGTATATCCCAGTTCCTGTTGGTTCTGATCCCTTGAATGTTGCATGGGGTATTACACTCCCAATTCCAAACAAATTTTAGCTAAACCTCAAAATATTTTCAACTCGCAAAAGACCAAACATGATTTCTAGTAAGCATAATAAACCAGCTCATATTTCAGTAAAGCTTTAAGAATCTACTTAGAACCCTGAGGTGCTCTTAGGAAAGAACTAACCACTCTTCTGTCTAATTTTTAGTGGTTTTGTTTCAGCTTTGTGTTTTTTGATTTTATGCGTTGAAGAGATTTCACTCCCACTCCCCTGAACCCCTCAGCCCACATCCAATGCTTTTCAATGAGGCTGCTTATTTTTTAAAAAACCACTCAATTGACATTTATTGGGCAGGTGGTAGCCAGGCATCTTCTCTGCAGGGAGAGAAAATTATTTTAGGTGTTGTCCCCACTCTCCTGCCTTTCTGACTAAGTGAATTTCAGCACCTGATTCAAATCACAAAGGTCATCCATTAGCAGAAAGCCGAAACTAATTTGGCTTTCCCTGGCATCTCTCATACGCAGCAATTGTCTAATGGTTTGCATAGTGATCAGCTGGAGCCTTGACGAAGAACGGTTTGTATGCAGGCAGGTTGCAGTAGAATGTCGCCGTGTTCTGAAGACCAGCTTCTAACACAACTTCAGACAGAAGAATCTACACAGAGAGGTTGGCTGTTAATTTATTAACTGGTATGCTTTATATTTACTTGTCTTTTTCTACAAATAAAAAATCCCAAATAAGTCTTTTGCTTTTCATTAATTATCATAAAACAACAGCTACTACACAAGTACATTTATGGTGTTTTCTCTCTTTTGTCATACTGTCTTCTCTCCTCTGTCATTAGTTCAACGACTTATCACTGTGAAACAGGAGGCCTAGAAGAGACATTTAAACCAACATTTGATTGGCATCATATTGGCTGTGACATCCTAGATATAAATGGAATGGGTGGAGTGGATTTACCCTCTGCCTTCCAATGGCTTCTTTTATAGAAAAAAACAAAACAAAACAAAACAGATTGATTAAGAAAACCCAAAAGAATAAATAAAGGTGAAGAATCTGCTGATGCAGCCCTACATGAAGAATTGCATTACTTATTTTTAGATTTATGCTTAGAAGACAAAGAAATCTATATGAGCCCCTGCCTGCCTGTATCTTTCCTCCAAGCTTTAATATATATTTTTTTCAATGCAATTGCTTTGACATTATTCAGAGAAATACTTTTTTCATTCTTTCCTATTGATTTATAACTTCTTACTTTTCTTACCCTCGTCAAAAGTTTTCACTTATGACCCCGAGAGCTAGAGAAACAAAATCAGTGCTGTCCTGTTTTGAGTGTCATTGTGTAGTGATCCTAGGTGGCCCCTAAACACTTTTGTCAATATTTATTGATGGGATCCACAGGCACTCTGAGCGATCCCACTCTGGAGGGGTATAAACCAATGGCAAGTTGAGCTGGGGAAGGAGGTGGTCCAGCTGTAGGCCAGAGCTGGTGAGGCAGCACTGGATGCTCAGGGGCCATTGACAAAACGTCAAATACTTCAAATTCCTGACTAGCTCTCTGGCTAATGCCATGCTAAGCAGAAACATTGCTATTTCCTCCAAGGAAGCAACAGACACACAAACACAATAAACCCAGATTCTGTCTCTTGTGTTTCCTTCAGTTGCTCTCTCTCTTGCTTTCTCTGTCTCTGCCTCACATGCAGGCATGCATGCACACACTCACACACACTCACACACAAATAGTCTACAGGGAAATTAAGTGGTGCCAACGAAACAGTGTACTGAGAAAGTTCTTGGATAAATTAACAACGCAATTACATTACATGACATGCCACAAGATGGATGAGGAAAACTTGGCTGGTATTATGTTCTGTTTTCAAATTGCAATTTATTTGAGGGTTTTAATGGATGCCTTATTAAAACATCTTGGCCCTGGTCAGGTTTCAGCATATGTCACAGTGGCCTGTGATTGATGACACCCTCTGCTGCTTCTCTTGCACATTTGCAGGGAGTTTAAGCAAAGAGGGAATGAGCTGAGGCCCAGCTTTGTATTGATCGGGTGGAGGTGCGCTGCCTGGGAGCACAGTCTAATAACATTCTCTTAGCTGCACTGCTTCACATGAAGGCATTTATTACAAGAACTAAAATGTTATATTGCTCAGAATAAAAGAATATTGTACAAACAAAAGAGTTAGCAGTGAGTGGGGGAGACAGAGGGGCTAGGGAACCATTCATTGTTATCTTTTAGAAGCCACATTTTTTGAGTGTTGATTAAAAAAAAGAAAGCCACATTTTAAAAAGATAAAAGAAAAATGCTGTAAGCTTTATTCTTGCTTATTTCAGCCCATAATATGTAACAGCTCAGTTTCATGAGGAAGAGAATGCTATGTAAGGATTGAGAGATGAGTAGCCTTAAAGACGATTGGAAAATAATGAAATAACAAAGTGGACCTGAGGACATTATATGTAGGGCCATCTGAAGTCTTTGTCTTTTTATATATGTTGAAGTTAATTTTTTGACAAGCTCCCATCCAAATAGTGAGGGATAATATTCATATCCAAAGAGCAATGGCACTCCCACACACACTATAGAAATTAGATGGAGCTCTGTCATGTTTCAATTTAAATAGTTTTAATTGTAAAAAGGCTGCACTTGCAATTTTACTAATTGGAGTTTTATAAATGTGTTATTGCTAAGAAATTTATATCTCATATTGTTCAATAAAAAAGCATGATTCCAGTTGTATGTATGTCACATGCATGTAAACATTTCATCAAAGATTAGAAAGATACAAAATGGAAAATGATGAGGAAAATACATAATGATTATAATTTTATTCATGCTTTTCTGTAGTACTATTAACTTTCTGCAATAAACACACATTCCTTTTCACATCAAAAGGATAAAAAACTTTCAAAGTAATGTGTAATGTCTTGATTTCTTAGAGAGTAATTAGAGAAATAGGTACTCTTTGAAAGAGCCTACAATAAACATAATCTCAAGAAAAATGATTGTTTTATAATACGTATCTCTATTTTTCAGTAAGCAGAAACTATGCATTGAAAATTTAAATGAAAAAAGGAACAGTTAATACAGAATGAAAATATCCCTATGCAATAGAAAAAAAACTTTTAAAAAAGTGGAAAAAGTGAGGAGAAAAAAGTGTGTTGCATTTCCAAACTCTGAGAACATTAGGGTTTGTCAATCCCAATCCAAAGGATTTTTTTTTTGCTTGACCTGCTATGATTGCTATTATTTGAACTGCCACATTTATTATTTTGTTAGCCTTTGAGGGCCCATAAAAATCTCACCTAATTATATTGGAATCATCTAGCATCACAGGCAAAGTCCAAGAAGGTGAGAAAATGGACAACAGCTTTCCTCAAAATGGAAGGAAAAAATAGTTCAAGAATGAACAAACAGCAGAAACCAAAAACACTCAGGAAAGCCAGCTTTATGAGTCTCCCAAGAAATGGATACAGAAAACATTTTTTAAATGTTGACAGAAATTGTTAAGTTGTAAAAATGGATTTCCTGGCATTGTCAGTTGAATGTACCTTCTAATGTACAAAATATCAAATTTATAGTCTTTGACTAGATTGTGATAGCTTTGGTGGAGTGATGCTAGGGAGAAAAAGAGGGAAATGTTATTTAACCTTTAAGGCCTCTTTTTCTCCCCTTGGATTTTAGATTTCATATCTCCATTGCATATCTTCTTATGGCCCCTCATTTATTTTGTGACTGAATGCATATCTATCAAGAGAATAACTTTCTTTTCCTTTTCCTTTGGAAGTTGTTATATAATATCAGAAACCCTAGGTTTCTTTATTCTAGAATGAATGAGGACCAGTTCTGTAATCTTTGAGAATTATGTTATTTAATTCCAAGTCCACGAACATTTATTGGGCATAGTTTACCTGTAAAGCAGTGTACATAGCGGCAACACCTGGATGCTTTACCTCTCTGTGCTGACTGCCAGCTTTAATAGCCAGGGCCTTCTCACTAAAAAGTACAGACACCCACACATACCACGATTTAACCACCATTGGGTTAGATTCCCAGGTTAGAGTTAAGGAACTGATGCAATAAAATGCCCTTAAATGGTGAAAACAAACATTTATCAATAGTTATGCTGTTCAGGCTGTGAGAAGAGGTATGGATGAAACAATAATGAATATGCTGTATCTTTTAGGATAATTTGCATATTGTATTAATATATGGACTTCATGTGAAATTTCCAAGAGCACAAAGCAAATGCGTTCAAGTAATAAGAAATGGAAACTCAGATTATTCTCCAGAGGTGGTTGTTAGTATCACGGTCTAGCTCACAAAAGATTCTATCAACCACACCCTGGTAAGGAATGAGAATTCACTCATAATTTAACTTCTAAGTGAATATATGTAAGAATGTTCGTGGTGTTTTTGTGTTATTCTCAAGTAATCCTGTTGCATTTTCTAAGTCCCAGTTGAAGAACCTATTTAGGTTATTTAGGGTCCTTGGTTGCATTAGCAACCAATTTTGGCTAAATTAGTCAAAGGTAAATTTCTTGGAAAACTGTCAAGAAGCTCAGAGAGTCAGTGACAAGTTAGGTAACAGAACATAAGGACAGGCACATCAGCTGAGGACTGACTGGTCTGACGGTTAATTCTGCGAGGTTCGGGGTCTCTCACTCTGAGCCTGCACTTTTCACACTGTGACTGTGTTCTGAAAGCATCACGCAAGAGAGGAGAGCAAGGGTGCACGTTCTTTTCAAGCCTCTGCTGGCAGCATGCTTGCTTAAACCCTGTAGGCTTAAACAAGTCATGTGATCGAGCCCAGTGTCCATGAGGAGTGGAGACAACGCCATGGATGCCAGAGGTGTAATTTATTGGGAGCTGTTACTGTAACTATTTACACACTCAGCTTCTGACCTCCGAATAGAAAAGAGATGCTGGAATTTTCCTCCCACAAGCCTATTCACAATGAAGAAATGGAATAAAAAGGGAATAAGGGTGATATTAGAAAGAATAATGGATGATAGTGGCAAAATAAATGACAAATGGCTTTTGTGGGATCCCAGTTAGATTTTTGAAATGGAATTAACTGAATTCAGACAGACACTATTTTATTCCTCTGAAAATTCTGGGCTGTGGACAGGTATCATCTGTAGGGATTCATGACTTTCCCAAATGACCAGCTCCTCCATTAAATACATGTGAACTTTCAACCTAGCCAAGAGTACTATGAATTATAATCTTGGTCTAATTTTTTTGAGCAGCCATAATAAATATTCCTCATCTGACTTAGGTTACCTCTGTCCACATTTCAATTCTTGTGTCTAAATGAAAAATAATAGAACCCAAATACAAAATGTATATTCTAAAAGAATCCCACTGCTCTAGAAACTTGTTATTTTATGTGTTGCACATTTTTTTTCAGTTTACTTGGTAAATAACCGTTATTGTACATGACCACACTACTAAAAGTACATCGAGAAATAAAAATAAGTAGATATTTCTCGTATTTTAGTGCACAAATACAACCTCTTAACCTGCAGCATCCAAAGGTTAAGTCTCAAAACTGAGTCCATTAACCTTTCTAAATGGTTGTGATATTAAAAACTGACTCTTAATAGCTTTGGGTCATCATCTAATGCAGTAACCATCAGCAATAAAGAATTATGGATTAAGAACATTATCTATCTATAAAATGGTCATTTATGACACTCAAGCAGGGACCATCTCTGAGGCTCACAGATAACCATGGCCAAGAGTTCAGACCTAATAATCTACATTATGCTTTTATTAGTATAGTTATAATATTAGTGAGCTTTAAGAGAAAATCATTACATGTATAAAAGGTTCAGGATATTTACTTCAAACATGAAACCAATAAAGAGAAAAATCCTCAGAATTCTCTTTTATTGAGCTATATAACTCAGCCAGGGGGAGCTAATTGACGGAGGTCAAATAAAAAGGAAAATAAACATAATTTTAAATTGTCTAGTGACTGTGCTGCAGGACAAATTTGGACTCATCTACATAATTGAAGAACAGCCATGGAAGCTTCTGTGTCTCTTATCAAACTTTTAGATTTTTTTAATTTCAGTTGAGCTCTGTTTTTTATTTGTTTGTTTTATAACATAGCTAATTAATATACATTTATGGAATAGATACTATGTACCATCAGCAAGGACATGCTATGTTTGAGTTCCATAAATATGAATGAAAGAACCTTTGATTTCCTAATAGGGACTTAGCCTCAGTCAACATTTTTGGTTTATTCATTTTTTAATGATTTTTTTATTGTTGTTCAAATACAGTTGTGTCTCTTCCCACCACCACTCCCCCAACCCAACCTTCCACCCTCAATCCTTTCCATCTTTGGCCTCATCCATGGGTCCTTTATACATGTTCCTTGACGACCCTTCCCCCTTTTTCCCCCCATTATCCCCCTCCCCCTCCCCTCTGGTTACTGTCAGTTTGTTCTTCATTTCAATGTCTCTGGTATATATTTTGCCTCCTTGTTTGTTTTGTTCATTAGGTTCCACTTATAGGTGAGATCATATGGTATTTGTCTTTCACCTCCTGACTTACTTCAATTAGCATAATGCTCTCCAGTTCCATACATGCTGTTGCAAAGGGTAGGAGCTCCTTCTTCCTTTCTGCTGTGTAGTATTCCATTGTGTAAATGTACCAATAGTTTTTTGATCCACTCATTTGCTGATGGGCACTTAGTTTGCTTCCAGCACTTGGCTATTGTAAATTGTGCTGCTATGAACATTGGGGTGATAGGTTCTTTTCAATTGGTGTTTCAGGATTTTTAGGATATAATCCCAGCAGTGGCATTGCTGGGTCAAAGGGCAGTTCCATTTTTAGTTTTCTGAGGAAATTCCATACTATTTTCCACAGTGGCTGCACCAGTCTGCATTCCCACCAACAGTGCACTAGAGTTCTCTTTTCTCCACATCCTCTCCAGCACTTGTTGTTAATTTGTTTATTATGGCCATTCTGACAGGTGTGATGTGGTGTCTCATTGTGGTGTTAATTTGCATCTCTCTCTGATGACTAGTGATGCTGAGCATCCTTTCTTATGTCTCTGAACCCTCTGTATGTCTTCCTTGGAGTTGTGTCTTTTCAGGTCATTTGCCCATTTTTTAATTGGGTTGTTTGTCTTCCTGGAGTGGAGTCACGTGAGTTCTTTATATATTTTAGAGATCAAACCCTTGTCTGAGGAATCATTGGTGAATATACTTTCCCATATCTTTGGTTCCCTTTTCATTTTGCTGATTTTATTTTTTAGCTGTGCAGAAGCTTTTTATTTTGATGAAGTCCCATTTGTTTATTCTTTCCTTTATATCCCTCGATTTAGGATACATATCAGTGAAAATATTGCTGCGTGGAATATGAGATTTTCCTGGCTATGTTCTCCAGAACTTTTATGGTATCATGCCTTATATTTAAGTCTTTCATCCATCTTAAGTTTATTTTTCTGTATGGTGTAAGTTGGTGGTCAATTTTCATTTTTTCTTCATGTGGCTGTCCAGATCTCCCAACACCATTTGTTGAAGAGGTTATTTTTACTCCATTTTATGCTTCTACCCCCTTTGTTGAATATTAATTGACCCTAGAGACTTGGGTTCATTTCTGGGCTCTCTATTCTGTTCCACTGGTCTATGTGTCTATTCTTATGCCAGTTACAGGCTGTTTTGATTATAGTGGCTTTGTAATATAGTTTGACATGAGGTATGATGATCCCTCCTACTTCGTTCTTCTTTCTCAAAATTTCTGAGGCTATTTGGGGTCATTAATGGTTCCATATAAATTTTTGAAATGTTTGTTCTATTTCTGTGAAATACGTCATTAGTATTTTAGTAGCGATTGCATTGAATCTATAAATTGCTTTGGGTAGTATGGACATTTTGATGATGTTAATTCTTCCAATTCATGAACATGGTATATTCTTCCATTTATTTGTGTATTTTTAAATTTCTTCCTTCAGTGTTGTATAGTTTTCTGAGTAGAGGTCAGTCACTATTCTTAAAGACATAAATGTCACAAAATACAATCTTACTTCTGAAAAAAACAGAACTATAAACATAACCTAAATTAGCTCTATTTTCATAACATAATTACTGTATTAACCACTAATCCTACAAAAGTAGGAGGAAATGCAGTCAGGGCTGAAATCACATTGGATCTTGTTCTAAGGAAAGGGAGGAAGACAATGGTACATGGGGAAAAACATATATAGGGGTTCATTTGAGATGCTTTGCATCTTGCCAATCTTTTTAAACAAATACTTGGTTGAAATATTTAAAATAATACATAGGAAACCACCACTAAAGTTTTTACTTAGATTTCCCCCTCTACATTTAGATAATTATATTATTCCTAAAACTGTAAGACTTTTAGGGTAAAGAATTAATGTTTCATATCATTTTTATTTTATATTCCAAACTAACAATGAAATAAGAAAATGCCAGTGTTCAGAAACATGAGGTATATATTCATTAACAGGGATGTGCTATTTATGATATATCTTTCTAACATGTGTTTAAAAACACATTTATAAGCAACTTATAAATATGCATTTGCCATTTCACAAAGCTATAAACAAGTATTCTTTAATAGAACTCTTTTAATTAGAACTCTTCTAATTGTTTTTGACAAGTTGTATTTGCCCACCCCTGCTTCTCAGAATCGAAGCTCTGATGAGTTTAGTACCTGAGTCTGTGAAAAGGGACAATAACATCTTGTTCAGCATCAGTCGTTGTCTACATGGTCTAACTCAGGTTACCTGGGTTACAACTCTCATCCCAGCGTCCTTCAAGATACCTATTCCCAACCTTTTTATAACTACCTGAGCTGGGACCTGATCCATTACTAATGCATCATGGGTAAGGCTCAAAAATACTGTCAATTTGAATTGCTAGAGAGAACTTCCTTTGTATCCCCCTTCCCCCATATTTATGCCCAACTTATTGGTAACCCTAATTTCATGTTAGGCTGTTTCAAACCAATGCCAAACAACTCAAAAATTTCTACAGAGTTAAACCAGTACTCATATTAGTAAGTCACATGCCATATTCAAATTGTTAGATTAATGGAAAAATAATCTCCAAGACCCAGCAATTCTCTAATAATCATAGAAGCATAGCTTTCAATTTTTATTTTCTTTTTTTAGAAGCCTAAGTGTTTATTTGGCATGCTAGACTATAAGCTCCTTGGAAGGATTTATACCTTATTAACCTTTGTATCCAGCATGTCTAAAATGGCAATCAGAGCTCCAAGCATGCTATTTGTACAATGATAATAACAAGTAGTGAGTATGATGTAGTTGATTGTGCACGGTATTCTTACAGAGAGATATGATGGTAAAAGCTCTTGAAGTATTTCCAATCATGTTCTCAGTAGGGCCACCAAGTACAAATAGAGTTGAATTGAGAGAAGACAGCTTTCTTCCTTTTGGTAAATTTCCTTAAGATCCAGCCTGTAATGTGGCTAGTTTGCCAGACTGCTTTCACCACAGGATGTTTAAACAACATAATCAACCAAACTACGTTAACCAGGGTCCCCAAGGGGATACATTTCATGGACTAAGTAGAAGCAATGCAATTTTACAATAAGTATAACAACATTTTAAATTCTGTTGTCAGCATTCCTAATTCTCAATGGTGCCTCATGTATTATCTTTTCATACAAACATCTAGAATTCTCTTCTTCTGTAGTTATCTGTGTAACTTTTATAATAATGCATTGGGATTTCAGAAATAAAGTATTTTCCTTTTTTCTACTTCATCTTCTTCATCTCCTTTACTCTTCCTTTAAAACTTCTCCCATTCCCTCTTCACATTCTCCTATTGATTTTTGGATACTGCAAATGTAGCATTGTAGATTTGCTGTTTCTTCATATTTCATTTCTTCAAATGCTAGGCATCCAACAAGTTTTACTCCAACAACTTTCAGCTGGCTCATTAAGCAGGTACTGATACAGAGAGAAAGGGAATTTGTTTTATATGAGGTGTTATCCTAAATTGGAAATTAAGTCCAACACTTTTTGAGTAATTATATACAATAATATTTAAGATAGTCACCTTACAAGGCTATTTATTCCAACAATAGACTTAAAAAAATAAGGAACTTCTCTGAAATTGTCTTCAGGACCTATGACACATTTTATTAGATACTCATTTGGATATATAAATTTGAGCATTTTTTACTTAAAAATGTTTCAAAGACTGAGTTGCATAAATAGTAGCTTTATTAGACCTCACCTAAAGTCAGAAGTTTTTTATATAGAAATCTTTTTAAAGTTGAATGTTATTTCAAACAGAAATATGGTTCTGCTTAAACAATCTGGCAGGACATGCATTCCTTTGATGGAAGGTTGGGTTTCCATATGTCTTAAGGAACTGGATGACTGATGACTATAATATTCACCTAAAAAGGGAGCTGTCTCTGCAATCTTTTATGGCTTGAAGATCTTCTAAGAAAGGGTAGGGGATAAAGATCATGGGCATTGTTTCCCCTAGGCATCCCCTCCCTAAGAGCACTTAGTTATGGGAATTAGAACATGGAACTACAGTAAGTCCTCACTGAACATCAGCAATGGGTTCAGTGACTTCAAGCTAAATGTTAAATGAAACCACTTTTATCATAGGCTAATTGATATAAATGAGAGTTAAGTTCCTACTGCATCTCATTGTTGATGTTATAACAAAACTACATTATTCTAGGACCTGCTGTACAACAGAACATGAACCCCTTTCATCTATTTCCAGTTGGACCTCCTGGAAAAGTAATATATATTAGTGTGTTACAGCGAACTGAGCTTGGAAGAGCCTGTCTGATTTATTCAGGACTCAGGTCCAGAAATTCATGTAGAATCTTATTCACCTTCCTGATGTTATAATTCTTTCTTCACTTCCACTGTTCCTCATTTAAGCATTTGACATAACACATGGAGGCATTTGGTAAATATTTGCTGAGAAGATGAAGGAATAGTTGGTAAATCTGAGCAGATTGCCCACCCATTCTCTCTCCACAGATGCATTACAAAAGGAACAGGAGTTACAATATACCTTAGGGTATTAGACTCTGGAGTGAAATATCCAAAACATTTTGATAATTCCCTCCATCTTTTCCTCTCCTTTCTCCAACCTATTTATTTTTAAAAGGTAAGATTTTCTTCTTTCTTTATTTTTAGAGAGGGGAAGGGAGAAAGAGAGGGAGAAAAACATCAATGTGTGGTTGCCTCTCATGTGCCTCCCTCCAGGGACCTGGCCTGCGACCCAGGCATGTGCCCTGACCGGGAATTGAACCAGTGACGCCTTGCTTTGCAGGCCCACGCTCAATCCACTGAGCTACACAAACCAGGGCCCAACCTATTTTTTAATCACTAAGATTCTGGGAAATCACTATTATTTAGGCTTTGGCATGAAGTTTCCTATTTTCCTAGGGAAATAATTTATCCACTTTTCACATTCTTTAAAAAATCTTTTAACAAACTATAATATATATATATTATAGTTTGTTAAAAGATATATATATATTATAGTTTGTGTGTATATATATATACACACACAAGCATATATATGTGTATATATATAAAACATAAGGTTTCTGATACATTTCTATGAGTAAAAAAATAGCTATTGCTCTCAGTGCCCACACCATAACTTCTAGAGTAAGCTCTACAGCTATTTCTTTTCATAAAGCTTTCTTAGGTGCTCATGTTGTCAACATCTCAGAAGGCTCTTAAGAAAGAGCTGTGATTTGACAGCCAAGCCAGCTGTGCCAGTTACCAGTTTATGGCCTCTCGTCTCCAAAGCCATCCTTCATTGCCTCGTTGTGATAGTGGAACATTACTCCTTGCCAGCTGGCAGGAGGTTCATCTCTGATACCAGGGACTGGGGATGCTGTGCACTGGAAGAGGAAGGGGCTTTTCCTCCTGATTCCCATTTGCTTTGCTTCTTCCTTCTTCTGAAGCACAGGGTTGGCATGTGGGACACCTAGTGGAACTCGCTTTCCTGTGGGTACCCTCTCAGCAAAGAAATTCTTTTGTTGTGGGGCCACTCAGCCAATTTGACTCTGAAAAATCATCGTTAATCAGAGGAACATATTTCATTTCCTTTATCAGTGGTTGACTTCGGGATTGACATGGGACCAAGTAATAGATGGTAATATATGGTATGTGAGGAGAAATATTCTATTCTGGGAAAGTTTTTATTAACAAAAATACACAAGATATAGGCAGTTGCACTTTCTGCCTCTGGCACTGGTATATGCAGATGTGATGCCTGGAACTGAGCAGCCATCTTGAGAACAATAGGGGTGAGAGTTGTTATCCTGAAGAAAGCAGAGTGGGAAGAGGAACAGAATCTGGATCCTGACCACTTAGGTTGCTTCCAGTACTTGGCTTATTTCACTTAGCATAATGCTCTCCAGTTTCATCCATGCTGTTGCAAAGGGTATAAGCTCCTTCTTTCTCTCTGCTGCATAAAACTCCATTGTGTAAATATACCATAGTTTTTGGATCCACTCATTTGCTGCTGGGCACTTAGGTTGCTTCCAGTACTTGGCTACTGTAAATTGTGCTGCTATGAACATTGGGGTGCATAGGTTCTTTTGGATTGGTGTTTCAGGGCTCTTAGGGTATAATCCCAGCAGTGGAATTGCTGGGTCAAAAGACAGTTCCATTTTTAGTTTTCTGAGGAAATTCCATTCTGTTTTTCACAGTGGGAAATGAGTGGATCAAAAAACTATGGTACATTTACACAATGGAATTCTATGCAGCAGAGAGAAAGAAGGAGCTTATACCCTTTGCAACAGCATGGATGGAACTGGAGAGCATTATGCCAAGTGAAATAAGCCACACAGTGAGGGACAAATACCATATGATGTCACCTTTAACTGGAACATAATCAACAGAAGAAAAAAGCAAACAAAATATAACCAGAGACATTGAAGTTAAGAACAATCTAACAATAGCCAGAGGGAAGGGGCAAAGGGACAGTGTTGGGAGAGGGGTTTTCAGGAACTACAATAAAGGACACATGGACAAAATCAAGGGGGAGGGTGGAGGCCGGGGAGGAAAGTGGGTTTGGCTGGGGTGGGGTGGAGGGGTGGAGAGAAAATGCAGACAAGTGTAATTGAAGAACAATTAAAAAAAAAAAAAGAATCTGGATCCTGGGTGATGCAATTGTGCAGCTGCTGGATTACCTGACCCTGAGAGATCTCACTTTCAGAATTAGTATATGACATTTAAAAAAATTTTCATACTGTTTAGGATTTTTGAGTTTGTTGATGAATTGCAACCTAAAACATCCTAACATTCCTCCAAATAAATTTAACAAATATTGCTTGCTCCACACCCGTGAACCCAGGAAACTGTTTTCATATACTGTGGAAGGTTAATCCTTATTAGAAGCCCTTAAACTGCTATGGCTGCTTAGCAAGAGGCTCATGAAATTATCTAAGAACCTTCACTTACTGCTGTAACTGAGATGGGACCTAGAGATATTAAGACATGGAAATTTCTCTCATGACTCTGGTTTTCTCTCTGCTTTCCATTTTTATCACTTTAATATCTTAGACTATTAAAATTATATATTCTTCATGGTTTGTAAAGAGACAAGACAGCAAAGTAGTTTGAAGCATAGGCTCTGAAGTCAAAAGACCCATGTTAAAATCTTACCTCCTCTACCTTGAGCAAATTATGTGATACATGTATTAATAGGGCCTGTTTCCCATCTGTGAATGGATATAATAAAACCTGCTTCATAAGGCTATGCCTGAACATAGCCCTGATCTCAGTGAACTTAATTTATGTTCATTTAACACCTCAATCTTACCTTAACAAACAGACTCCCTCTAAATAGACTTTGGGAATATCCAGGACAATCCAGATAGAAGATTAGAGGCTTGAAGGGATAATTCTTTATGGAACTACACCTACTTATTTGGGGTCAGAGTTCTGAGTAGGTTATTTATTTATTTATTTATTCATTTGGGGTTTTTTTATGGAGAAAGGAGAAATAAGTTCTACATCCAAAACAGGAGCTGGTGAAGAGTTTCTTCACATTGACACTGGAAAGGACTCTAGCAGGCTGACACAAGAGGAATAAGTAGAATAGCACCCAGAACCTCCCCTAAAGGGTGTGCATTTCAAGTAATGTATGTGAAGAATGAAATAGGACATTTTTCATATACTTTGAGAAGCAACAAGAAAATTGAAAGCCCTGCCTTTTCATTTATTTTGTCTTACCATGTCAAATAGTTGTAGCTTGGAAGATATAACCACAAAATAGTCAAAACAGTTGCAAAAGAGGATGTCTTCTCTGAAATATATTTAGGCCCTTCACATAGTGGCAGAGAATGCAAAAATTAAGCAAATGAAGATGGACGCTGCTGTACATTCAAAGCATCATGCAAGTCCTAGAACATTTATAAGTGCCTGTTTGCAAACTTGTGAGTCTGGGCTTTTACATGTCCAGATTCCAGTTCTCCGTAATTAAATTCCAATTATATAGATAACACAAAGCTTACACAGGAACTCCAAAATAGATATTTATGGCACATAAAGCAATATTTTCTGGTAATAATGTGAAAACCTTAAAATTTAAAATTGTTTCCAATCAGAATAATTGCCAGGTTTAGCACTGCAAATGGTTTGACAAGGCAATAAAGCTGTGTGACTTTACAGCTCTGTGCCTAGTTTAAACAGTCCCACCATGACATTTGGTGACTATCCGGCTTATTTAATCTGGTAGATTGTCTGCACTTGGCTCACTCCCACCCCATGCTTACCAACAGTAAAAAAAAAAGCAAAAAAAAAAAAAGTGACTTTCAGAACATAAGACAAATTTGAGCAGAGTTCCACTGTGAGTTCCACTGTTCCCTGGGTCCTCATCTCATTATTAAGTATTCAACACTGCATTCCTGGAAGAGGCAATGGAAGCAATCATGTTGGAGAGTTAATTCCAGGGGATAAGACAATCATAAGTGGAGGAGGAAGCACAGAAAAGCCAATACCACCTTTTAACTATCAGAGTAAACCCTTAAGATTTATGCTCTACTAATTATTGTTTGGCATACAAGATCATCTGCACTCCCATTATTATTCAATTCCCTCTTTCACTGAGGAGGAGGCAGTAACATGTTTTGATACCTGCCTGTACCCTAAGGTAGCCTTTGACTGGTGCCATGTTAAATAGAAGTACAAAAGAGAACCCATGTGTTTTCTGACCTTATGGGAACTTGATATCTCACTAAGCATGGACATGAATTAAAGCTCACTCTTGTCTAAATCTCTTGAATTAAGAAACTACTTCAGGAAAGTGTCTTTTCTTTTCTGTTTCCATGTTTTCTGTTTTTGTTTTTGTTTTAATACTTTGTCTACACATGAAACAAACCTCAGACAAAACACTAGGGTCTTGCTCAGGGGAAAATGGTTCAGCAGAAGCACGAGGGGAAACCTGGTAATTGCCTAACAGCTTTCACGTGAGTGTTTCCAGTGGCGCTCTGGCAGTGCCTCTACTTCATACCTTAACGCTTACCCTTCTGTATGATTTTATTTGGATGTGTTTAGGCTGTCTAGAATTTTTATGTGTCCTTTTATTTTTCTGATCATCTCTAAACTGTGCCCTTAAAAATAATAGCCTTTTAGAACCTCTAGAAAACTGCAGCTTATCTTTCTCACCTTATGTTCATTTTCTCCCAAAACACACATATCTTGTGGGTTTCTTCACATAAAATAAAATGTAAATCAGCCACTTTCAAATATAAAATAAACCCCTAATAGAGCTATTAATACAAAAAGATTTTATCTGTAATATGTAGATAGCTAATAAAAGAATGTACCTACAAGATATTTTGCCTGCTCAAGAATGCCAAGACCTCCAATATTTTTTCCTAAATTCTCTGTTAAACTAATTCTGTGTGATAGGCAAATAGTCCTCCACATGCTGGTGAATTAAAATTCAGCTTTCAGTGAATAAGATTAATTGCCTCTTCAGACAAAGCTGGATTTGCGCTCCTATTAGAGAGAAGGGAGGGGGGAGTAACAAGGGGCAGGGTGCCAGCTAGACTGCAGTATTCAGTTACACGTGAAATGATTTGTAATTCTGAGTAATCACTTAGGACAAGCCCTTGCACCATTTTATCTATACATGACTCTAGGCCAAAGTCAATACTCATAGTAAAATAATGAGATGAAGCTAACTGAGCCCTTTTATTAATGCTCCAAGGAGCAAATCTGATGCTTGAGTTTCTCCCATTGCAAGTATCCACTTCTTCCTAAAAATGAACAAGTGGGTCAGCATGCCCAGTAGCAGCCAGGGTACCTGCTTCAGCAAAACCATAAACAACTGACTCTTTCTGCCTCCCCCGCCTTTCTGTTTGTGCACCAGGCTTCACCCAGCTGTAGGTGAAGGCACATAAATTTTGTATTACCTCAAGGCTCATTAAAGAGATCTGGCTCACTCCTAATAGTTGCCCCTGACTTAGGGGGATAAACACACAAACACACATACACAGAACATCATGAACCTTAAGAGAAACAATGCAGTATTTTTGCCATCTCTTCCTCATCAGTCTTATAAAAAAATCAAATGTTCTAACAAATGCACAGCTTGGTGACAGAGTCAGCATGCAACTGTTAGGGAAATGAGATGGATAACCAGCTGTCTCAGTTTCTGAAGATGGGGCATGGGAAAGGAAACAGTGCTGGTAAGGAGGGGCAAAGGAAAGGTGTAGGGAAATCATTGCTTTGAATTCCCAGATTTTGTTTTCCCTGTGTCACTACTGGTCAGGTAAGCCAATCTGGCAGATAGGTATTAGCATTAAATGCCTCCTCTCTGAGTAATGGGCAATATGTTACTCTTCTGTGTGCTCGCTGAAGACATAAAGACCAGTTAGGAAAAAAAACCTCAAAATATTATCCCTGATGTCATTCTGTGAAACTTAAAGGAACTAATTTATGTGAAAAGTAACATTGTCTCTTATTGGAAAAAACACTATAGATCTACTGTTCTAAGTAGATCTAATAGTTCTACTGTTCTAAGAAAAAAACGTCTGAACCAAGTTTTACTTACTAAGACAAAATTTCCGTACCTCTGTGCTTCAAAATAAGAAAACGTACCTATAGTAGAAGAAAGAACATAAAGATATCTGCATTCAAGTTCCAGTTGTCTCCTCTCAGCTAGGTGCCTCTTCCAAGTCTTGTCATCTCTGAGCTCAGTCTTCTCATCTGTAAAGAGAAGATCACACATTCATAGGTTAAGTTGTGAGGAGTAATGCATAGTTCAACATCTAATGATAAACATGATTACCGATATCTCTCCTCTCCCTGAATTATTTATGAGTGTGACACATCAATATAAACAGAACATACAGAGATTTCAATTAAATTACTCCTTCTAACATATCTGTGATTAGAGCTTTTGGTAGGTGACCGAAAAGCTTCTTTGATTTTCATTTCCATTGGTGTACTCATTGAGAGAAAGGCCAGCAAATGTGAATTTCTTCTCCAAAAAGATTATGTGAATTGCCAACCAAATAATCAGTCATGAACCACAGAGAAGTTGCTAAAAGATTCAAGTACCTACATGCGGCGTACATGCCAAGTTCATATTAATTCCAATTTCCTCAGCCATAACTAGATTTACACACAGCCTGAACTTGAAATGGTATTTTTTAAAATAGAGATTTTACAACACACAGTTGCTGTGACAATGTATCTCACACTGTACTGGGATAAACATTCAGTCTAACCAGGACTCTAGGTAGCGATGCACACGTTCACGTGAGCAGGCACACAGTAACCCACCTTCAACTCTAACTCAGAAATGCTGTATGGTTCCAGAGGATGCTTTTTAACAAGCTCTCCAAGTGATTCTGATGGAAAGTGATACACAAAACTCACTCTGAGGAACACTGCTGCAGGACATGGGGAGTCATAGGGATTTATCTGGGGTGTGATATAATCAGACATACAGTATAAGAAGATAAATGGTTCCTGGAGGATAAATTGGAGGCCACCAAGATGAGAAGAAGGTGCATAATCCAGTTGGCAAGCTTTTTCAATAAGGCAGGAGGGAAATAAAAGAGGGAAGTAACATTAGGTAAGGATGTAGAGAAGAGGTACGAGCATTTAGCAGGACTCGGTGGCTTACTGCATGGAATCTAGCAGTAATCTCGGAGGGTGGAATCTACCATGACTTCAAGTTTTCTGTTTTGAGTTCTGCTCTAAATGATTGTTTGTTGAAGTATTACATAGGATGATGAAAAATTTAGGGAATATGAGTTAAAGTTTGGATATATCATGTTTAGTAATGTAGTTCAAAGTATGGGCTTTGGGGTCAGATAAGCTGACTTTAAATAATAATTCAGCCACTTAATTTCTGTGTGACATGAGAAACTTGCTTCACCTCTCAGATATAAAAATGGGGGGAAATTCAGGAACTTTGATGAGTAAATCAGTTAACATAAGAAAATACCTTAGCACAGTGCCTGAAAAAAGTGATTAATAAATGCTAATACAATAAATAATTACTATTAATTTTAATGTCATCATCATTAGCTAGCTGGAGATATTCTATATACAGATGAAAATATCATATGAATGATTATTAAAATTTAATTGCAGAGAAGATAATACAGAGAGAGAAACATTTAAAGAAACAAAGACTGATAGAATCCAGGACGAAACAAATGCTTTAGCTGATAGATAACTGAATGAAGCTGAGGCATGGTCACATGGACAGAAAGAAAAGCAGATCTGGTAGATCCAGGGCTGTAGATAAGCTGTAGAGCAGCTTACAATAGAGAAAATTGTCAATAGCGTTACATGCTTCAGAAACTTTAGGCAAAATAAAAGCAGTAAAAAAAAAAGTCCATTGTATTTGACAAATGGGCAAACATTGGTGACCTTAATTAGAAAGGTTTCAATTCTAATTTTAAAAAATCATAAAAATAACAGTAGCAAGAAGAGTCATCTGATAGAAAAATAATTGGATTTCTTTCAAAAAATATTTTAAAATCTTCACCTGAGGGCATGTTTATAGATTTTAGAGGAAGGGGCAGAGAGAGAGGAAGGTGGAGAAAGAGAGAGAGTGAGAGATAAAAATCATCAATATGAGAGAAACATCTATCAGTTATCTTCCATACACATCCTGACCAGGGACCAACCTAAGTATGTGCCCTGACCAGGAATCAAACCTACAACTTTTTGGTGTATGGGATGATGCTCCAACCAACTGAACCACCTGGCCAGGGCTCAGGTTTTCCTTTTTAATATGAAAGCACATTTTCAAGCTTAGAGAAATCACCCAGTGTAAAGGAAGAAAGTCAGAATCATTGATGGAGTAAAGACAGAGAGGTGATGAAAAAGGGTGAAATCGGAAAAAAAAAAAAATCACGAGTAGGTGCCGGCCTTGGACAATGGAGGGAAACTTCTTCTCTTGGCTCTGAGAGTAAAACATAAAGAAGTGGTCAAATTTCCAGAAGCCCAAGGTAGTAGAATATAAAGATGAGTGTATTCCTACATCAAAGAATATCAAGTTTCTCTCTAAAATTGGAGTAAAATCTCTGGCAGAAGTGAAGGGGCTGTACTGAGAGATGGCTTAGGCACTAGAGGAGAGAGCTATGAATTTGGAATAAGTACTAAGGAACAATGGAGGTGACCTGGACTGTAAAAGCCACCAGGCAGTACTGAGGCACATAACAATCTGTGAGTTTATTTGGTTTTCTCCAGCTCTCTTCAAAGCTTGGGTGATTGTAAGATCAAAGAAGATGGATTGTGGATTTAATTTAATTTAAATTTTACAGAGCACATGTGGTAGAAGGACAAGGCAATAAAAGGAGATGGTGTTGGAGAGAATGGAGTTAAAGTAATAGACCAAAATTTAATAGAGAAGAAAGTGAAGGCAGAGAAGCTGATAGTCTGAGAGGAAACTGATTGCTCAAGGGAGGGGGTGCTCAGTGAGGTGGAAGAACAAGCAAAGAGCAGCAAAAGAATATGAAAAGTGGAAGCACAGAATTGGGGAATTAGAGTATAAATTAGGGGCATATAATTCTGGGGGGAAGTAGTCTCAGACGTTGATAAGATTGTGTGCATAGCCATGGACAGGGCTGACATTCAAAACATTTCAGGCACTGTTGCCCCTAGAGCTGGAGCAGGGCCTGGTCCTCTACACATGACCCTTGGTCTGCCCTTCAACTGCTGAACTGCAGAGAACTCTGGAGAGGTCCCAACCATAGAGGGAGGCAGAGTATCTGGTCAGAAAGTGTTTAGTATCTAGTATACCTGTTTTACTATTTTACTAGCTAGTGTGCACTAGTTGAATACCAGTTCTAGTCATGGAATGGGTGACTTAACAAGAGGAAAGATAAAGATCATCAAGGTAGAAGAAGTTAAGAAAGGGTGCTGAATGTATTATCCACATGAATGTGGAAATCATGCAGGAAGATGAATAGAATTGATGTGGAAAACTATCTAGGAGAGTGATTAATTCTTCAATGAATGCAGTCCAGTGCCCTGGTGATTAGTAGAATATATTCGTGAGGAAAATAGAAAGTGAAATAAAACAAAATGAAACAAAAATAAAATAAAATAAAAACAGGATAATCTAATGCATGACAATCCCCCAAAACAGGAATTCCCAAATAAATGTAGCAAATCAATGATCTAGAAACCACAACTTAAAATTTAGGAAGTTGACTTCCATTCTGCTTAGAAATATGGGAATCAGGAGAGACTATTTAAGGTATTGGATTTTGTTTCTTCTTCTCCATTTCCTCCAATGCATGGACCCAAATATTAAGGTTTACTTAGCCTCTCAGCCTGGGATATCTGGGTTGTTCATGTTAGCTACTATGTTATGTAATTTTTAATTCCTGGTCTTTGTCCATATAGGCAGACATCGTCATTATTGTCATTAGTTTTTATCACTCCAGATAAAGCAGGTTGTTTTTTAATACCAGTTTGTTTGTCATCAGGAGACCTTCTACCTACCTTTCCCTAAAATGGGACCATGTGAGCAGTATCTGAGCTGGGTTGTGGAGGTGATCGTCAGAACCCTACAAACCCAACCATCTGTAGCTTTTTTCCCTTGCATTTTCTTTTCTTCTCTTCCTACCTGGCATCCTAACTTCCTACTCCCCTTTGTATTTCTTTTTTAATATTTCTTCCCTTATTTCTATTTAAACCTAAATTCATTCTTAGATATTCTGAAGCCACACAGATGCACCCTCTTCCTCATCTCCAAACATAGAATCTCTTAAAGTTGGGAGAAACCAAGACTGACACATAAATAAAAATCTATTTATTGGGCACCAGGGCATCCAAATCTATTTGTGCTATTAATTTGCCTCTGTGTCATAAAAACCCAAACTAGTTATGTACTTCCTCAATGTTGGAGATGGCCTCTGATAAACCAAATTGTGTCCTTCAGTTTCCTCATGTGGAAAATACCCATCACTTACCCTGTCACTCTCCTAAAACTGTTAACAGATTTAATAGTTTAAGCTACTATGTTAAAACGGAAATATATTTTTAAAGTCAAAATAAAGCTGGTGTGACTGTAAGATTGGCATTATTAAAAGCATGATATTCAAATGTCTAAAATATATGCTAAGTATAAGTGGTTGAAGTAATTTAAAATGAGTTTGGATTGTAAATGAGAATATAGGAAAATTTAAACCCTCTCTATGAAAGAAAACTGACCTATTTCAAGGATTTTCACATTTATCAAATGTCTCATATTCTATAACATGAAGATAAAAGGAAATATTTGTGTTTAGTCTGTGTTAACACTAGGAATATATAAATCTGATGCATACAAATGTGCTTCGTAAAATTTGAGCCTTTTCTGTGTTAAATAACATAAAACAACTAATAATTCTTGATATTCTCCTTAAAAATAAGTTATTAGAAAAAAAAATCTCAAAACCCTTAATTAGTTTTCCCCTTCTTCTTTGATTAACTCGGGCAGGAATCCTCAACATTTTATTTGATTATTTAAGAGTTTCCTTTGGAGTGGAAGTAGATAGAGTTTGATATCATGATGCATAAATAAATAATTTGAAGGTGTCTGTGTCCAGATAAAATTCTAAAGTCAGATAAGTGGGCTTCATTTTATCTTTTGTTTTTTTCGTGGTAGGAAGCCTAGTTTCCCCCTTCCCTCAGTGGCCTATAGTCTTCCCAAGATTACTGCCTCCGGCTTCCAAAGGCTTGAGGGATATATTTAGGATCTCATCAACCTTTTAATCTAATTGCCATTGTGCATTGTAATCTCCACTCCCAATGTCCTCTCACAAAGAGAAAGTACTGCATAGTTTGCCCTTCCTCTCCACCTGCTACAGCACGCTCAGTCCACAACAGCACAGGATTCACAAACGCCACATTACAGACATGCCTCAGTATGGAAACGTGGTCGGTGACACTTTTCTTCTGAGAGTTAACAATGCAAAAATCAGTAAATAAGCGTGTAACTGTGTGTGCCATTTAATATAATGATGGTTGCTAGTGACAGCTGCATGCTTTATAAGAGGTAAATGGAATTTATCAGTTTATTTCTTAATCTTTTTAAACAAGTATTTGCTTAATACCTAAAATATGCCAGAAACTGGGCTAGGCACATAGAATCCAAAGATGAATAAACTCACAGTCAAGTAAAGATAATTATGTGAATAAATTATTACAATAGAGCATGACAAAAACTAAGTTATAGAATTCTATTCTGGCACAGAGGATGAGTGCAGTAACAAAACTGAGAGGAAGGCCAGAAATGGTCAGGTAGGCTATCACACAGGAGATAGTATGTGAAGGATTTTTGAAGGAAGAATATGATATAACAGAAGGAAACCATTTCAGGCAATTGACACATGCAAAGTCTCAGAAAAAAAAATAAGTAACACATGGCATTGTTACATACCTGTCAATAGTTTGGTATATAAAGGACATAAGATGACAATTGTCATATTGTTAAAATTGGACAATATAAATTTCTGTGAGAAAGTAATGCCATTTGTGTTTGATATCAGGATCTCTTTAGCTTAGTTTGTCGCTGAAGTCCCATGGTAACGCAGAAGGAAACAGACATGGCTCCCAGACTCTTAGAAAACAGCATCATACTTGTACTGCCTTCAAGAACAGGTAACATGAACGCCCAGTTCAAAGGAATGCTTTAGACAAATAGGGGAAATATAAAGGCAATTTTTCTAAGACAAAGTAAAATGTAAGCTATCCCTGTGTATCCCTATCACAGATTAGAACTGAATGTAGAGGAATTCTGAGAAATGTATATACCTAACAGAATTCCTCACCAAAAACCATACCACAAGCAAAATCATTCCCTTAAAGCACAGGTGTCAAACACAAGGCCCATGGGCCAAATCCGGCCCTCCACCTTGTTTTATCCAGCCCAGCACCTTGTTTCTCCCCTGCTGCAGCGCTGAGCTCTCCCTTAACTCTTAAGGGGTAGTTACATTTATACAGTCCTAAAATCACATTCAGCCCTTTGAAGGCAACTGGGAGGCTGATGTCACCCCTGGCGAAACTGAGTTTGATACCCCTGCTTTAAACCTCCTCTTTTCTCATCACACCTTGTACTCTTCTGGAGCATTCCCACTGTGACAATTATTTGACCTTGTAGGGGACTTCAGTCCTTTATCCTTATTGCTTCATTACTATCCACCACCACCCTCAGGAATTCACTCCCCTCCTTCACTAGCTCTTGTTTCAGAGCCTTTCTAATAATGACTCTTTGGCAAATACCCTGGATGCCCTGGGCTCTTTTCTTTCCCATCACAATCACTTTGGACACCCCAGTGATGAATCCAACAATGCATTTTCTCTGGGACAGAATCCATGGAGCTGAGCACAGCTGGAGAAAAATCTTAGACCAGAGAAGATTGGGATGATGGTTCATTAATGACCACCAGCCTCAAGTGGTCATTTAACACAGAGAGACTAAGATGACTTCCCTCTCCCCATCACAGTGACTACTCAGGTCCTTTTCCGTGCTCCTTCAACTGTCCCATCCCATTTGTTCTCAGCACATGATCTGACCTCACAGTCCACTGAGAATATAGAAACCACATAATATACTCCATTATCTTCTCATTACTCAATCTGCGCCTGCACTCACACATCTAGTTATCTCCTTCCTTCCTTTTATTACAAAGCAGGAAGTAACCCTCTTTCAAAAGTCAGTCTTTTGTAGTGTTTCAAATAACATTTTTTTTTAAATTACCTTTCCTATTTCTTCCATTTCTCTCTAGTGGGTCATTCTCATCAGCTTTCACATAAAAAAATGAGAAGCAAAACAAAATGTTCCCTTGATTCCACATTTCCACTCCAACTAGTACCTAATTTCCCAGTTTCCCTTCAAACTCAAATCAACTCCCTCACTTCTTTTTTTATTATTTATTTATTTATTTATTTTTAAATTTTTATTGTTATTCAGTTACAGTTGTCTGCCTTTTCTCCCCACCCCAGCGGAACCCACCTCCTTCCCCCACCTCCACCCTCCCCCTTGATTTTGTCCATGTGTCCTTTATAGTAGTTCCTGTAATCCCCTCTCCCCACTCCCCTCTGGTTATTGTTAGATTGTTCTTAACTTCAATGTCTCGGGTTATATTCTTAAGGCAACTTGCTTTCACTTCCACCACCCCAGTTCTTCCTTGGATTTATATCTCCAAACCATTTCTTATGTTACTCAACCCCTCTGCAGCATTCCCATCTGTTCCCATGCCTTCCTTCCTGACACAACCTGTTTGCTTTCGCAGTAAAACACTCTTCTGCTCATATTTCTATTCCTTTGGTTCTTCCTTCTCAGACCCAAAGCAGAGCCTGAGTGGAGGGTTTGTGTGTAAGTAGTTGATTTGAGAGGTGATCCAAGGGAATGGGTGTTTGGCACTTTGTAGAGCAAAATAGGCAAAGAAGATAAAGCAAGAGGAGTGTGTTATCAAGATAAACATAACAAGCAAAAGGGGTAAAGAGAATAATTCCTCCTGAGAAGCGTATAGAATGCTTCCTCTTAATTGTTCAAAAGATGTTGTTTCTTCCTTCTTTGCCTATCACTTAACGTCTGTGGCCCTCCAGACATGGTCCTGGGCTGTCTTCTCTTATTATATTAATATTCCTTCCCAGTAATATCAGACATTCTCATGCTGTAAAACCTAAATGTTCACAGCCCCTAAGTTTTTGTCCACTGTGTAGAGTGATATTTCAGGTAGAAATTTCTACATGGCATCTCCATTTGGAAGTTCATCAGGCATCTCATATTTAAAATCCCCAAAATAATCTCTTGATTTCCCCCCATTTCTGCCCCAAATTTGTTGTATCTTTAATTGTTCACATATTAATAAATCCCATTCATTCAGTTACACAACTGGAAACCTGTAGTCACTTGACATCCCCCTTTCTCTCCCTACCTACATCTACTCCATCCCCAAGTTCTATTAACTTTATGGCCAAATTATATCTCAAATTTGTTTACTTTTTATGTCTTATTTCTCATCTAGACTATTGCAAGAGTCTGCTTCAATTTTTACTTTCCTCCAATCCACTCTGCATACAGTAGCCAGTTACTATTTCAAAAACATATGCCAAATTTTATTATTTCCTGGCCCAAAGTTTTTAATTGTCTTTATATTATCTTAAGTAGATAACAATTTGTCCTGTTTGGATGGGGGAGCAGGGGGGACAAGTCCTGGTTTATGCTTATTGTCAGCTTAATCATTAGCAGTGTCTACTTTAATTTTCCGAAGTGCCCCATTTTGGACAATAAGTTATATTGTCCAAATCACCGTATTTTAAATAAATAAATAACTTTTGTATGACTTCCTACAAACTCATCTAAAGAAGTTCTGGGCTTGGTGTCATATTTTTACACACTAGCCAACTTGAAAGACCCAACCACTTTCTGCCTCAGAGTCCTCACCTATGCTGTTCCCCCTGAGTACAATGCATTCCTTCTGAACCTTCTACCTGGCCAGCACCTACTCCTTCAGCAAGAGTCCACTTAAAGCCACCATCTAAAACAAGCATTTCTCAATAACACAGTATAAATCATTTCCACTAAGGCATTGTTTTTGTATCTTCTCTCTATCATTCTTAATGTAATTATAAAATTACGTGTAATTTATTGTTAATACATACCTTCCCCACTGCATAGTAAGCACAAGGGCAAAACACACACCCTCCACTTAGTTATGGGTATTCCAGAGCAGTACTGGACCTCATCATGGGTGTTTACTTTGTGGGAAAAAAATGGAGAACAGAAGAGAGAGAAATACCAGTCAAGGCCTTTTAGTACATTCATTTTCCAAATCTGAATGAATACAAAATCTCTCGTTACTCTGACCCACTGGAATGCAATGAAGATATTGAAAGAAAATGTCAACATAGGAGGTGCACATGAAATTTTCTAGTGCTTTGTGAAAGTGAACAAAAGCACCTAAACAAAAATGGAGACAGACTCCACAGATGTAGTATTTTAAAATGCTTTGGTAAAGAGGGGAGCCTTATTAGCTCTGTCGAAACAATAAAGCAAATAAAAGAATCAAATACTTAATGAAAAATTCAGCTTAGAACAAAAAAGTATTCATATGAGAATATTTACTGAATAAGTTCTCTGATTATGGATCATAAATTGATGAAATTTTCAGGTCAGAAAGACCCTGGACATGAGCTACTTCAGTTCTATCATCTTGCAGAGAAGGAAGCTGAGACACAGGAGTGAAGGTAAAGTTAGAAAGTCCACAGTAATGAATGGTCTCCTATATTTCTGCATAATGAGACAGGTCTATTGCAAAAATATTTATTTTATTAGTGAATAATAAAAAATCTGGTTAACATTTTTAGAGCCTTTAGACAATCTTTTACACTAAAAACTATCTTCTATACCCCATGATCTCATATGAGGGAGAAATTAGGATATTGTGGTAAAAAAAATAAAAATAAATATATATGTATATGTGTGTATGTATACCTGTATACACACAAACACACACCCCTACACACACATTCAGGTTTGTAGAACAAAGTTGCAAAGTTGAATTGTTAAATTACATTTCAAGGCAATCTTTAAATGAAATAAAGTATCCAGTATTGTCATATAGTTAATAAATTACTTTATTTTCTTTAATTAAAATGTGTTCCCAGGTTTCCCTCCATTAATAGATTTTATTTTTCATTTTATGAAAAGAACATCTCTGTGTAGTGATTCTGACAATGAACTGATAAATCCCTTACAAAGTTTCAAGCCCTCAAAAACTGACTCATTTCACAAAGAGGCACTTTCTTTAAAGAGTGTGGTTCTAGCATCATATACTGGATACTTTCTTTACCAGGTCAAAATCACATATCCTTTGACAGAAAGCTCACAGCACTTGTTTTCGAAAGAAAAATCAAAGTCTCCTGTCTGTGTCCCCACCCCAAAGAGGAAGGTCACATGGTAGGGACTGTGCCGTCCATACGTGAGCTGCAGCACTGGTGCATGGCCACGTGAAGGGCTACCATGGCAGGATTAACACAGAGGCCTAAGTAACACTGCTCTACGCCAAGATAAATATTCCAGTGTAACTTCTGAGAGTGGGAGCTGAATATTTTCCATACAGACGTACTATGCCCCCCCAAATTCCTCCCCAAATTCTTCTGCCCAGGTCCAGATTTAGTGGCCCACAGACCTTACACAAGCATATTTATCTAACTCCAGAACGTTCAACAAATATGGCTACTAACTTTTATGCTGTAGCTTAGTTTTCATAAATATTTAAATTATTTTACACGTTTAAATATGAGTATTAAACAATACAAGCACTTTTCATGCATATTAAACAGAACATAATTTTCTATTCAACAGAAATACTAACCAAAGAACCTCGATAATACAACAAATAATAAAATGGAGACATAGGAGAAATTATTTGCTCATCAAGACTCTCCAAAATATGACAATTTTCCAAACTGAAAAACTTACCATGAAGAATATTCTCCACCCCAGAAATGTAAGCCAGTATTTAGCAGTTATGTGAACAATGGCTTTGAAGGCTGCTAAGAGCCCCATGTGAGGTTTTCATTACACCAGCCTTATTTCAGATATGTCAGGTCTAACTTGCACATTATAATTACTTCTCTAGAAGTTCAGGGCTTGGCTTCTTTTCTTGGGTATTTTGGCTTACCTTGTTTGGAAGGGAAAAGTGACTAATGATGCCCTGGAAACAATTAACTTAAAAAGAAACAGCTAAGAGTATTTGATCTTCTTTTGACTAAGTGTGAACACTAGGCCTTTTTACCCCCAAAGTGGAACTGGACTAAGAAAAAGAGTGTTAAGCAGAGGGAATGGGAGGAATGCATATGTTACTGTGACTTTATCTCAGAGAAGCTATTTCAAGTGATCACTGGTGGAAACTGCTGATAGTCAATCTCATATTTGCACTCCACGTTTGACATCAATGTTGTCAATACGACATAATCATCTCTGTCAAAAGCATCATTCATTTCCAAACTGCAGAGTTATTTACAGTCGTGTCTTCACTCAATGTAACACTACCACTCAACACTCAGCTGTCCCCTCTCTGTTTTAAGTAAACATTCGGGCAGACTTTTTAAGAAGCTCTATTTTAGGTTAGGCTAACAACCTGAAAATGAACCCAAAGAGAAAAACTTCTCCCCTTGTCCAAATACCATTTGGACAAATGGATAAAGTTGTTCACAAAAACTAGCATTTCAAATTGAGTTCTGCTTGGTAATAGACATGGTGCTGAAAAGTGACATTTATAATGACAGCAATGTGGGTCCCCAATAAAGAAGACTGAGTTATACTCTGCTCTAATTATAGCTGTTTTAAGTGTGGTTTTTTTTAATTTGGAAATAAATTATAATAATGTAGCTTCTAGTTAAGCACCTACTCTAAATCTCTGTTAATCTCTGTTTACAAAAACGTGGCTGATATGAGTCTTTGAATACAACTAAATAGAAAATACTGTGAGGGAAACTTAGTCTTACGTTTCTAAGCACCTGAAGGAGTAAGTATTTCCCTCATGTCTTTAACAGCTTCGAAAGAATGATGGTAAGATGAAGGAAGTAAAGCTAATGGAAATCAGGAAGTATTTCAAAACGAAATTTAATTTGTCACTTTCAGCTAGCCTTTCAGAGAACAAATCTTGAGACTGGTGGTATCTCCACAACTTTCTATTTCACAGAGGCAACTACTTTTGTCTTTTTACTGGCAGAAGACATGATAATGGCTAAGAAGATGTGGATGAAATTTTAAAAACTGAAAGCAGGTTTAGAGCTAATTTGGCAGACAAACAGAATTTTGGTGGTCTAATAACTTTTAGAAGTTATTATCCTCAGTGCTTTTCCTAAGAAAAGTGTAAATATTGCTACCAACCTGGGTCAGATTCCTTCCTCTTGATATAAAATAATCAAGTATATAAACTAAAAAATAAATCAGGAATTATAAATATATTTTTGTTATCTGAACATACTGAAATGGGCTATTTTGAAACCAGTGCACTTTAGAGTACTACTAGCCAATATTTACTGTGAGCCTGCAGTGGGCCACAGTCTGCAACAATGATTTCGTTTCTGCTTCCCTCCAGACCATCAGTTTGTTCTCATCATCCCCATGTTACAGATTAGAAGCTCTGTCTAACTAAGATGCACAGAGCTTCAGGGATTTGCTTAAGGTCCTACAGTTAATATAAATAGTGGTATAGCTAACATTACCATAAACATAAATACTATGATTTTTCATGGATTTTCTCATTTGATTCTCAATAATTTGGAGGTAAGGACTATTAATATCCTCATTTTATAGAAGAAAAACAAGAAAATCTTAGACTTTCAACAATTTGTACTCTAGAATTTCTTACTTAGCTAGGGCTGGAATTGAAATATGGTTCTTGTTGTTTGTTTGTTTCTTTCTTTACTCCAAAGCCAGCACTTTTATCAATGAGCCATACCCATCCCTCAAAGACCAAAATTGGAATTTGAATCCATACCTTTTGCTTGCAGTATGTGCATAAATTCCTATTTACCTCACTGTCCTAAGTAAAGTTTAAGAATATCAAAATGGTTGCTAATTTGGCTATATTTTCCTGTCTTGTAATTTCCTTTTGCTCCCCTCTTCCTCACTGCATGTGTATGCAAATTTACCCAACACCCCTGAACCCTCATTTTCATAGGAATCCTTCCTTTTCCTTTGATTAACATTGGTCTGGGGTCAATGTTAATGTTTTCCTTTTATCATCTTCTTCCATAGTTTTCCTGCTTTTCCTGGAGAACCTCTGATACCAGGAGACCAGGCTTCTAAGAATGTAGACCTCGCTGCATGCCACACTGTCATTTTCCCCAGTCCATCTGTATCTTGTTTATTATTGCCAAAGCACAGTAGTCCTGGATATAATCTACATCTGGTTATTTCCTAGGAGCCTCAAACACTGCTTCATTGTCAAAGTAGGTTGCATCGAGCAATAGCCCCATCTTCTGTCCTCTCAGCCTGTTCCTACTAACTCTCTATTTTCCATGTGTTTTTTCTGTATTTCATTTTCTTTTTTATTTCTGCATGTGCATCGTCCCTGCTGAAGTCTATTTTGTTCAGTCCCCACCCATCCTTTCCATGTACTCCTATGCCCACTATTTTCTTGCTCTGTCAGATTTTGAGTCTTATTTTTTTTTGTCATGTACAAGCAACTAAGAAACAAAATTAGAAACAAAGTCTTCAACTACAGAACAACTCATACATAATAATAGTTGTGAGGTGTTTTTAATGGAGACATCTTTTACCGTGATTATTACTGTCTTTGTATAATTTTCTATACAAAGAAAATTTGTTCTATAATTATATGGGTTATGCCTCTGACTCATCTTCCTACTTCTTATGTTCTTGATTCACATTTGAAAAATAAAAAGTTCAGTTAATAAGCATTAGTTACAGAATTGTCACCTCCCCAATAATTTGGAAATGGCAAATATCTCGTCTGATTTTTAGGCCATCAATTTACCATGACCTTGGTCCACTTCTAAGTGATTAATGTTGTGTGAGCTTGTTGTGATATTAAAAAGAGCCACCTGAACATTAATTCTAATCATAACAATGTCTTTAGAGACTGACAACAATTATGCTCACATTTTTTATTTCTAGATGTGTATAATCAAATAAGTAAATCTCTATTACTCCTTAACTTTGAAAGATAGGCTTAAATTACATAAAATTCAATATCTTTACAGTTATTGTAAAAATCTGTATGTTTTCTGAAATTTGTTAGCCAGTGATGAGCAGGCTGGGAAACACACACACACAATTCGAAAGGACAAAATGAAAGAATCCATTTGGGGGACCTTTTACTTCCAGGTATCATAATTCTATGAGATATTTCAAGACTGTTCCTGACTTATATTTTTCACTTGAATAGTAATTGACTGTCTATGATGTATTTTTAAAACTTATTATATCTTGCTTATTTCCTATAAGGTAGGTGGGGCAAGTAATGCTAAAAATGGAATAAGGGGTATTAATTTTTTTCAAGGTTATGTTCTGATTTGGAGCTAGATCCCAGGTCTTATGATACCTTGCTCATGGTTCTTTCTATTTTATCATTGTTACCTAAGTGTTAGATCATACATGTACTACTAAAGTGTAAAAACAGTTTTAAAAATTTATTCAATCATACATAATCTATCTGATTTAGTGTGACAAAGGAAAAGAATATTCTGATTGATTTATTTTCTGGTTTCCTATTTCCAAGATTTCAACCCTAGAAAAAATACATTCAACTTCACGAGAGAATTTAAATGTTATTCCAAAGTACACTTAAAAATCTTGTACCACTTTAGGGTTAAATATTTCCATTAATTTCTATTGTTTCGTATAGTTTCAGTTAAAAGATTTCCAACTGAAACAGCACACCAGAGTACCTTTTTTTTTTTATGGTATTACTTTCTGGCTGTGTCAACACAAATAAACCACAAAGTAGTAAGTTTTTTTCCCCCTCAGAGCAGAAACATTTTTAAGGTATGTGTATTTTGACACAATTAGCTTTTAATTCTGTGACAGTATTTAATTTTTCTAAGTAGGGACTTCTTTCTCATTAAAATAATGGTTGCAAATTCATTTTACTTTACTTTGATTCACTTTACTGTGATTTCATATAAAAATAAATATTTTAGACATATGCAGTAATTATTGGTTCCATTTTGGACACCAAGAACTTAAATACTTTATACACTTTTTTTTTTCCCTGAATGTTCCTATGCTTAATAAAGAAGATGAGAAGGATGAGGAAAATGAAAGCTAAAATAAACCAAAAAAGAGAGGAATGAATCTAATGTCAAAGCTTGTTTTGTGTGGGCCTAAGTTCCCCATGGACAGTCACTAAATTACCACAGGCTTCATGGCTTAAAACAGCACAAATTTACTAACTTAAAGTGCAGGGGTCAAAAGTCTAAAATAAGCCTTATGGGGGAGTCTTCTGGGTGTGCTCAAGGCAAGGTGTCAGAAGAGCTGTGTGCCCCTGGGGCTCTAGCAGAGAGTCCATTCCTTGCCTTTGGAAAAGCTGCTTTGGTTTGTGGCTGCATCTCTATGACCGCTGCTCCCATTGTCGCATCTTGCCTGACTCCAACCCGCCTTCCGATTATCAGGAGCCTTGTGATTACACTAGGCCCACTTAAATAATCCAGGATAAACTCCCAGGCTCAAGGTTCTAGCTTCATCACATTCACAAACTTCCTTTTGCCATGTCGCGTTTGGGGATTAGGACATGGACATCTTTGGGGGGCCACTCTGCCCATCACAGTGTGCATAAAATATTATAACTTCTAAATTAATGTAGAAATGATGACCTATTTGAAAAAAATGCTCTTTTGTGAAATCGATCCCTTTAAATGCATATGGGGATATGTGTAGGAAAGGTATGGGATATTAATGCTACCTGTTGGCTGTTTTAAAATATACTTCCTATTTAATTAGTAAACCTAATACCTGAAAGCAGACTTCCAATGAGGGTGTGTGCATTTCCCCTTACAGAGTAGCATGTACAAATTTAAATTGTGAAAAGGTATTTTGAGTTAATTACGTAGTGGGGAATATATTTTTAAAAATTAAGTTTTCAATTAAAAGGGGCACTTAGGAACCTCTCACTAGCAGCTGCTGTTACTATCAGCAGTGTCCTCATTAGCAAAATAAGTAGTAAGGAAGGCAAGAGTATATTGTTAAACTGGTTTCCAATCTAATGGCATCTAGTGAGAGGACTTAAGAAAATACTGTGCCACCAAAATCAATTCAGGTAGGGAGGAGGGTGTTTTTCTGCCTCTTTTTCAAGCATTATTTCACCCTATGTTTTTAACTTTTTTTTAATAACACTTAGAAATTGGACAACTTAAAATGACACTTTTAAAGTTTTGAATCAAGTAACTTCAAGGTGTTGAGGTAAAGATAACAGGTATTATTTCACCTTAATTCTTTTTTTAACATTTTTTATTGTTGTTCAATTACAGTTGTCTGCATTTTCTCCCCACCCCTCCACCTCACCCCAGCCAAACCCACCTCCCTCCCCTGCCTCCACCCTCCCCCTTGGTTTTGTCCATGTGTCCTTTTTGTCCATGTAGTTCCTGAAAACCCCTCTCCCCACTATACCCTCCCCACTCCCCTCTGGCTATTGTTAGATTGTTCTTAAATTCAATGTCTCTGGTTATATTTTGTTTGCTTTTTTCTTCTGTTGATTATGTTCCAGTTAAAGGTGACATCATATGGTATTTGTCCCTCACTGCCTGGCTTATTTCACTTAGCATAATGCTCTCCAGTTCCATCCATGCTGTTGCAAAGGGTATAAGCTCCTTCTTTCTCTCTGCTGCATAGAATTCCATTGTGTAAATGTACCATAGTTTTTTGATCCACTCATGTGCTGATGGGCACTTAGGTGGCTTCCAGTACTACCTCATGACAAGGGTCTGATCTCCAAAATATATAAAGAACTCACACAACTCCACTCCAGGAAGACAAACAACCCAATTAAAAAATGGGCAAAGGACTTGAACAGACACTTCTCCAAGGAAGACATACAGAGGGCCCAGAGACATATGAAAAGATTCTCAGCATCACTAGCCATCAGAGAGATGCAAATTAAAACCACAATGAGGTATCATCTCACACCAGTCAGAGTGGCCAACATAAACAAATCCACAAACAAATGTTGGAGAGGATGTGGAGAAAAGGGAACCCTAGTACATTATTGGTGGGAATGCAAACTGGTGCGGCCACTGTAGAAAATAGTATGGAATTTCCTCAGAAAACTAAAAATGGAACTGCCTTTTGACCCAGCAATTCTGCTGCTGGGATTATACCCTAAGAACCCTGAATCACCAACCCAAAAGAACCTATGCACCCCAATGTTCACCTTAATTCTTAATTATGACTCAGGATTACAGTATTTGCCTTTTATGGTAATTCTATTCTTGAATATTTTAAATTTGTCTTGTCTCTATGTGCATGTCCCTTATTAACTGCAGCTTAGAATCAAGAAAATGCCTTACATAAATACACATTGTTCCAGTGGGGAGCTGGAGTCTGCTGGTGTCAGCTTCTGGAAGTTGATTTTGTGCGCATCTGTTCCCAGTTCTGAGTTCAGTGACATAATGTTAATAGCATGAAATGGGCCATGGTGGGAGTATTTACACCACAGAATCAGCAAAAGTGAAAAATAGGGGCTTTTTCTGTCCAAGAAACCTAATTATTAAACATTTACTAGCATTTCTCTGCATACAGACTCAGTGCTAACTGGGTGAAGGATTTGCTTCTAACTAATCATGGCTAGTTGGATGCCAATGTGATTTCTATTAAATGATGTAATATGGCATATTTTTGAACTGTTTAATCTTTCTTACCAGTGAGATCTGAGATGCTGGGTTATAGCTTAATACTATTATTAATTACAAGGCAAAGATAATATAGAAAAGTAAATTTCTACTCTGTAATGCATAATACTGATATTATGTATCTTCTAATACAATGCTCTTAGGACACATCACTTCTGGAGTATTCTTGCCAAAAATACATAACCTCAACCATGAGAAAATGCCACACAAACCCACGCTGCAGGATGCTCTACCAAACCAATGATCAGTAATCTTTAAAAGGGGAAAGGCACTGAAAGACGAGGACTGAGCTGCCACTCTATGGAGAAGACTGAACAGATGTGACACCAAACGCAAGGTGAGACTCTGAACTGGAAGGTGAACTAGAAAAAGATATTAGTGAGAAAATAGGCAAAATTTGAGTAAGGTTTGTAGATTAATAAATAGTATTGTGTGAATGTCAATTTTGTAGTTGTAATTAATCTAAATTTATGTGAGAAAATAACATTAGAGGAAGCTGGTGAAGGGATAGACAAAACTTCCTGTACTATTTTTGCCACTTTTTAAGCCTCAAATTGTCTCAGAGTAGAAAGTTAAAAAACTTTATGTAGTTTATTTAAAAGAATATGTGCTGTGGAAGTAGGCAAATCTGGATTTGAATCTTGGTTTGACAAAACTGCATGATTTTGTACAGAGCATTTAAAGTTCTTATATTTAATTTTACTTTTCTCATCTTACGAGAGCTAGATAATAACTGTGTTTATTTTACAGGCTGGCAGCAATTAAATGATATAATAATCATGAAGTGATAATTGGGTTTATTTTATAGGGGGTAGCAATTAAATATGATAATGCCTTCTAAACCTCTAACAATGCCTGACACAGTATGTATTGAATAAATAATAGTTAATGAAGCTTTACTGATGTTGAAAAAGTATAAGAAAACTGTCACTACATATATATGTGTATATATGTGCATATATATATATATATAGAGAGAGAGAGAGACAATTATAAGGTTCTGAATGCCCTTGCAAAAAATCAAAAGTATGCATTTCCAGAAGATGGGTTATTGCATAAGGGCCACGGTCTTAAACCTAAAAGAAAGGAGTCTGAGGGTTCAGTTGAACAGACCTAATGGAACACGAGCTGCACTTGTGATCTGGTAACGTGGCATAGCCATGTCACTAAACTCTGGGGACACTGGCTTCATGGTTTCCGAGTTGGATGATGACACAGTTGCCTCCCAACTCCTCTGTGCACTCTCCCAGCATTGGGCAATCGTACCTTTCTGCACAAATACCCACTATATGGCAGCTTAATTTTAGTCATGTAAATCTGTGAGATATATTTCTAGGTTTACCAGAGGTTTTCCCTGATGACAAAAAAATTAAAGATTTTGTTTATTTACTTATTAGAGAGAGGAAGGGAGGGAAGAAGAGAGGGAAAGAAACATCAATGTGTTGTTGCCTCTCACACGCCCCACACTGGGGACCTGGCCTGCAACCCAGGCATGTGCCCTGACTGGTAATCGAACCAGCAACCCATTGATTCACAGGCTGTCACTCAACCACTGAGCCACACCAGCCAGGGCAAGGTGACAAATAATTTATACTCCCTAATAAGTTTTACCCTTGTAGGCTAAAGGCCCAATGTTCTAAGAAATGCTGCCCAAGATATGTGTTCACTGTTGATCTCTTTGTTTGTACACACACATACTCATGCACATATATATATATATATATATATATATATATATACATAAAAGATCTGTATATACATTTTTATACACACACATATATACACATAATGCTTCGTGGTCTTGTCCAAATATAAGCAGCACTTAGGATAATTAAGCCAAAGTCAAATTAAAAGAGAATATCATCAATGGACATGTCAAAACTCCTGTAATTAATAAAAGTATTAATTTCAAAAATTAAGAAAGTTCATCTTTGTTTCATTATTCTAAGTTCTCTATACCATATTTAGTTTTATTTATTTAGGTTGATCACAACTTCTGAATATTATTAATAACCACTTGAAGACATTCACTGCTCTCAAAATGTATAAATTATTTTAATTAAAATTTCACCTATAAACAACACCATCTACTCCCATTCTGTGTAACCTCACTCTTAAAGCAAACTTTACATCATTTAGATACTAACCTAAAGACAGAACAACAATCAAAAGGCCCAATAACAGGGTTTGATCTCCAAAATATATAAAGAACTCACATGACTCCACACCAGAAAGATAAACACCCCAATTAAAGAATGGGCAAAGGACCTGAACAGACACTTCTCCAAGGAGGACATACAGAGGGCCCAGAGACATATGAAAGGATGCTCAGCATCACTAGCCATCAGAGAGATGCAAATTAAAACCACAAGATACCACTTCACAACTGGTCAGAACAGCCATCATTAACAAATCAACAAACAACAAGTGCTGGTGAGGATGTAGAGAAAAGGGAACCCTAGTACACTGTTGGTGGGAATGCAGACTGGTGCAGCCACTGTGGAAAATAGTATGGAATTTCCTTAAAAAACTAAAAATTGAACTGCCTTTTGATCCAGCAATGCCACTGCTGGGATTATACCCTATGAGCCCTGAAACACCAATTGAAAAGAACCTATGCACCCCAATGTTCATAGCAGCACAATTTACAATAACCAAGTGCTTGGAAGCAATCTAAGTGCCCATCAGCAAATGAGTGGATCAGAAAACTGGTACATTTACACAATGGAATGCTATGCAGCAGAAAGAACAAAGGAGCTACTGCCCTTCGTGGCAGCATGGATGGATCTGGAGAGCATTATGCTGAGTGAAATAAGCCAGCCTGTGAAAGACAAATACCATATGATCTCACCTATAAGTGGAACCAAATCAACAAAACAAACAAGCAAGCAAAGTATATAACAAGACAATGAAATAAAGAACAAACTGACAATAACCAGAGGGGCAAAGGGAGAAGGATAATGGGGGGAAAATAGGGAAAGCGTCACCAAGGAACATGTATAAAGGACACATGGACAAAGCCAAAGAGGAGAGGATTGAGGGTAGGAGGCAGGGAGGGGTGGAAAGGGATGGTGGGGGGGAAATGGAGACAACTGTACTTGAACAACAATAAAAAATAAATAATTTTTTTAAAAGACCCAAGAACAACCATAATACAAAAATATAAAAATCATGAAAATTGTTTTCACACCTGTCAGGAGGAAACTGAGAAGCAACAGTGAATGAATGATCTTAACTTCTATCAGAAAGGCCCGTGCATGTGGTTAGGTCTAAAAACACCAGTTTCTAATTCTTAGTTCAAATTTTTTCACCCAGGCATATGGAAAGAACTCTGTGAAGGGAGCAGCAGGTTTCAAGAACAGCTTTCAGCTACATAGTACGAACTTTACTATTCATCGTTGTGGCTAGGAAGAAAAGAAAATTCTCAAGTTCCTTCAGGGCCTTTATAGGTACTCTTGCTTTCACTTAGTGTTCCCAGACTTTATAAAACACTGAGGATGACATAGTGAAGCAGTCAGTTTATTCCAAATGCTGAAGTGCTTACTCTACCTTACATTTTACAAGTTTACAATTTTGGAGTCATTTAAACTACTCGTTGGCTCAGTGGTGCAATATTTTTTTAAAGTTATTTCTGATCGTAATAGACACTTTTAGACCTGCAGTGATGAGCAAGCCCCAGAGGCAAAATACAATAAAGATTTAAGGGGCTGCTCAGTGCAGCACTGTAGCTTCTTTGTGGAGGAGAAGAACAGAGGTGGGAGGGTTAGGCTGGTGTGGGATTATTTCTGACAATGCCACAGTTTGTTTAATTTTTGGTTTATGCTAGCACTTTGGGACACTGGAAAGTATGATCTGAAGAAAGATCAGCTTTCATCTAAGATGTTAAAGTTGTTTGTTTGGTTTGTTTTTTGGCTGTTGTTCTTTTTAGATTTGGTGAACACATTGTGTCCGGAGCCGATAAAGCATCCAGAAACAGAACTAAAATTACTTACATGATGCCTACACCAGTCCCCGTGTGTTTGGCTTTCTGTGCATGTGAAAAAAGATGAGACACAGTGCATACCATGTTTCAGCTGTTTTCATGGAAAAAAGAAAACCCAACTTATTCCATTGTTTACTCTATAAGATAAAGGAAATGTAATGTATTTCTTATCATAAAACTCTGAGCTTACTGAAATATTATCAGAGATACTCTTGCTATCTCTGAAGACATCCATCATGGAAGTGTTTGTGTTATCCTCGTTGGTATTTTACTTTACTCGGTATATACACTGGATTATAAACAATTCAGTTTAGCTTTCATTTGAGAACCATAGAATTTTAGTGAGTCACGGGCTCAGCCAAATAGTGTTTTATGGATATGTTTAGCAGATCCCTCTCTTAGTGAAAGCACATAATGTGAATTTCTTATAGTCTTCCCTCAAGAGTAATAGTGTTAAAAAAGAAAGAAGGAAGGAAGAAAATGTATTTTTATTTTTTATACATAAATACATATTGTTTATAACATATACCTTATTATATATTCGTATATATGTATACTCATGCATATATTTGCATGCATATACACACACATACATACCAGTTAGCATATTTATTCATGTATGTATGAATCAAATATACATAACATATATATATATATAATTTTATTACATTTATTCATGATTGCATGGACTGTGGTATCCTGAAAATGGCTACCTGCATCAGACTACTGAAGCATGAATTTGTTAACATTACAATTCACTGCCAAATATGGATGCAGGGACAAAGAGCTGAACAGGCTCTAAAATCAAACCCAGACCTTTGTCCATCACATCCTTTCTCTTCTAAATCTTCAATCTTTCTTCTTCCCATAGCTCCTTTCCCTGTCCAGCCCAGAGGAATAAAGTCTGGCCTACCTGCCTTCAAAAAATGATGTATTTTTTCTTGTCATGTTGGTGTCCTACTAATATCAAGGATTTCTGCCTATTTTTTTTCTTATAATCAAGCTTGTGGAAAGAACAGTCCTCATTTGCCATTCTAATTTCTCACTTTCTTTTTACCCTTAACTTTGTGATCCCATCAGTCATTGAAACTAGTCAATTTCCAGACTGGCTGCTACTGTCACATACACACCAGTGAGCCCTAAAAACTGCACACAAGTAAATCCATAGGCTAAGACCATTGCTCATCTTAGTTGACCTATGAGTAGCACTTGACATAGGTATCATTTCCTCTTTCTTGGACTACTTCCTCACTCTGCTTTGGGATGTTATACTGCCCTGGGTTCCCCTGCCTCTTAGTCATTTCTTCTGAGTCTCTTTGTCAGGTTACTTCCCACTTTCTCAACTGGCAGGTGTCCAAGGGCTCACTCAATGGACTTTGTCTCTTTCATTACTACACTAGCCTTAGCGATCTTATCCTGTAAAAGTCTTTAAATATCATCTAAACATGGGCAACTATAAATTTATTTCTAGTCTGGATCTCTCACCCTAACTCCAGACTCTTATACCAATGAACTATTAAACATTTCCAACTGGGTGTCTAATACTCATGTCAATCAAACACTTCCAAACCCAAATTTATTACTTCTTTACTCCCCCACACCATCTCAGTTAATGGCGACTCTATATTTCCATCTGGTCATGCCCAAAACCTTAGAGTCATTGACCTCCTCCATCACTCCCACACTTTGTATCTAGTCCATTATCAAAAACTGTTGGTTGTTCTTCAAAATGTATCCAGCATCTAACCACTTCTTTCCTCTTCTACCTTGACTACCCTGTCCATCCACTATCCTCTCTCTCCAGGATTATCACAATGGCCTCCAGACTGATTTTTTCTGCTTCCATCTCTTGCTGTATTTTCCACACAACAGGAAGAGCAAGCCTGATACAATATGGGTCAGATCATACCATGCCCCTTTTCAAAACTCTGTAATGGTGTTTGATCTCAGTCAGAGTAAAAATCAAAGCATTTACAATGGCTTAAAGATCCTATATAATATGGCCTGCTCTCCACCTCCTACTAATCCCTCCCTCACTCTAGCCTGGATGCACTTCCTCTTCCTGAGACATGCCAGGCATGTACCAGACTTGGGGTCCTTGCACTTGCTGTTCCCTCCTCTGATAACACTCTTTCTTTGTCATCCACATGACTTACTCCCCTGCCTTCACTATACAAATGTCATCTCACTGAGGTTTTTCCCAGACGCCTATTCAAAACTACAGTGCCACCATCTGTATTACCTGACACACATGCATGCTTATACATATAAATAATATAATCGAATAAATTCGGTTTCCTGACCCCCTACCTCACTGTATTCCCACTAAAATATAACCTCAATGAAGGAAGGGATTTTAAGTTTTGTCATATGTCTACTTCTGTAACCTCTAGAAAAACCAATCTGTCTGGCGTATACATGAATAAACAATTATAGGAATGAGAACTAAATTACTCAGACATGGAATTTCAACTAAGTATTTGATATCCCAATATATGGCCCTCTGGTGCCTCAAACATAAATCCACAATTAAACTGACCACTTCAACCATGACCTCAAACTCGAGTTCTACCAACAACCAGTTAAGAGACTATAATAATCTTCAATATCTTTTCCTATAAAGTAGGGATCAAAATATACTCAATATTTTTTCCTTCTTTGTCTTCAGTTTCTTTTCTGCTTTTTATCCTATCTCCTCAAGTACTTGTTCATAGTCTTCTTCTGCTGAATAGTACTCATCCTTCGAATGCCCATTAAATGATGGTAATTCCTGTTCATCCTTGAAAATTCTGTTGAGACTTCTCCCCTGGAAATCCTTCCCTGCTACCTTCCCACTCACCCTACTACCACACTCGTACATTTCCACACAAACAACTGAGTACCCTGAGTAAGCACTGACACGATATTTACATTGCATCAAGAGTACCTTCTTACCACTCAGGTTTCCCCAGGGACTCTAAACTGTGCGAGGGTAATAATAACTACATCTTAATCATCTCTGGAGTCCAAAGGCCCTATCTATCAGAGGACCAGGCTCTTGTTAGGAGCTCCATAAATTATTACTGAGTGACAAATGAATGAGTGAATGAATGAAGAAATAAATGAGTGAGGTGAGATTACAAAGAATATTTGAAGCAATGGATTAATGTTTCCTTGCATATACTGAGAGCTTTTCATGGTTTTATTGGAGCATCCAGGAATACAGATTACAAATGGAAGTCAAAGATTCGTGATCACATACAACATTTCTTCACTAAGTAGCTAGAACACGAATAGAATTATTTGACCTGAAATTATCCAGTGAAATTCTTAAGGATATTTTTTCAATTTTCTGGATAAAGTGGCCATGGTTTTCAGAACAAATTTATAGTGAATTAGAAATGTAATGCAGGTCAAGTTGGTGTCTTTTGTGTTTCATTGTTAAAAGGAGTTAAAGGTGGTCTTGAATTCTGGCCAACACTGTAGAATTATTTCCTTTTTTTTCCACTTCCTTTTTTCCCCCTATATATTTCACATAAAAAGCCAAGTATTTAATCAAATTACCTTCATTAACTATATTTTTATTTAAATGACACAGAGATAAAAAGAGATAATAATTCTAGAAATATGCTACTCTTCCATAATCCATATTGCCCCTGTGGAAATCTTACAGAAAACTATTAATAATTGAGTCTGATCCTGTGAGAAAACTCACAGTATTCTCTTATTAGGTTTGCTATTCATGTTGCTTCCAAGCACTTTCTTCCATTTTCTGTGAATATGACTGTTAACTTTCCCAATGTGAAGCATTGATATATGTATGGTTTTAAAGAATAACACCAAAATATAGGTGCTACAAAGTGAAGAGCAAAAAGGAGTTACTTGGAACCCCATTAGAGGATAAAAGAAAGTAAAATTTTCCATTGTTTTATATAAATAGCATAACTATGTGATTTAGGGAATGGTTACACTTACTGACCATGCTTATCATTGTATTAATTATGTGTAAGTGTGATTATACATTTTCTCCTCCCTGGTCTGAGATGCATAGGTTTTTGCCTTGACTTTGTTTTTTTGCTTTTGGGTTTTGTTTCACTGAGTTGGCTTTAAGAAATTCTTCTGAGGAAAAAAAAACACAGACTAAAGAATCTTAATGTGATGCTATCTATAGTGGCTTGAAATATCGAGAGTAAGTTGCCAGAAGAATCTGAAGATGTCCTTTAACTTTTGCGTGTATCACATACAAAAGGTGAGGAGTTGTGTGAAAAATAAAGTAACCCTGATGTGCCATGCAGAGCATGATGAGAATTATTCCCAAAGATAATTTGTCTAATTGTTGAGTGGCATCATCTGCCTAGGCAGGGCCAAGGGCATTAATTATAGAGAAGATGCTAAGCAGGAATACTTATGTACCTTTCATTGCTATAGAACCTCATTTGGGAGTTAATATCAGTGCTGTCTCTAATACCATTCATCTGACACTTGGTAAATGAGTTGTCAGCAAAGGTGAAAATATATTAATAGTGCAGATCACTTGAAATGGGTGCTCTTATATGTTTTACCAGAAAATTCTCCTTTCTGTTAACTCAATATCTTTTCTGACACATTTTTGTTGCACTAAAGTGTGTTTTATAGTGTGTCAGAGTTATGAATACTGATAGAGGCCTTCTCCTAAAGTGCCCCTCAAGTTCACTGCCATTTCCTCATTAGGTTTGCTTTTTATTGCATGTCAGAAAGTGCCTCCTTTTAAGCACCTACTAATAAATTGGAATTGATGAGACCCATATCTCCAGAGCAAGTGGTAAATTCAAAGGTCTTAAATAAGATAGTCTGTGAGACATCTAAGACCACAGCATGTGCCCGTGGATCTTGATCATGCTTACAGGGGATAGTTTATTTGATGTCAAGATTGAAGAGGCACACATGTCTATGTCTCAGCAAAACTTGAAGTTCTGAAATGGAAACTGGTCATTTCCCCACTGATGAAAGCACATAATGTTATTTTTTCAAAGATGTCTTCAAGATTATTTTCAATTGCAATTTATCTATAAAAGTCATGTGAATTGTAACCTTGCAGGAAGTGTTACTACACTACTTCCAGTTCTAACCTAAAATGTGTAAGGCGAAGGTGGCAGGGGGAGATAAAGATATAGAGACAAAGCAAATGGTGGTGATTACCAAATGGTGGTGGAGGCAGGGGCCAGTGTGTATGATCACTTGTTCATCTAAAGAATCTGAGGATGAGGCTATAGCAGGGGAGGTGAGGGGATGGGAGAAGAGAGTGATGTCTCTGTCTCAGGTATAGGCTCTCTTGAGCTGAACATGGTCTGGAAGACTAACCATATTCTACCTAGCTGTGGGATACTTCAGAAAAGCAAGAGCATGTCTAGAGCTCTTCATAGAAATAAGCTGAGCTGATCTTGGTAAGTGCCTATTAAACAGAAAAAAAAAAAACACTGTAAACTAAGCTTGCTGATGAAATTAGATACATATGAAATGTTGGCTATTTGAGTTCCAACTATGGTAGGTAATACCTTGCTGACTCAAGAAGAGGCAGAAAATCAGTGACTCAGAAAGTTGTAACTACCTAGCAACAAATCGCTAGTAAGAGAAAGGGAACCTTGAATCTTGAGGGTTTTTCAGAAATTTTAAATCAGTGTTTCTCATTTATTTACCACCTTCATATTAAGCCATATCCACAGAGTATTTTAAAAATATTTTATTCTTATTTATTTTTTGTATTGTTCTTCAAGCATAACTGTCTCCATTTTGGGGGGGTCACACTGGTTAAATAGGTTTCAAGTGTACACTTCTATAACATATCATCTGTATATTGTATTGTGTGTTTGCCACTCATAGTCAAGTCTCCTTCCATCACCAGTTATCCCCACCTTACCATCTTCTACCTGCCCCATCCCCCTCCCCTCAGGTAATCACCACACTGATGTGTCTATGAGGGATTTTGGGTTTTCTTTTTCTTTTTGGCTTAATCCCTTCACCTATTTCACCCAGTCCCCCTCCCCAACAGCTGTCAGTCTGTTCTCTGTATCTATGAGTCTGCTTCTATTTTGTTTGTTTATTTTGTTCATTAGATTCCACACATAAGTGAAATCATATGGTATCTGTCTTTCTCTGACTCACTTATTTTATTGAGCATAATATCTTCTAGGTCCATCCATGCTCTTGCAAAGGGCAAGATTTCCGTCTTTTTTATGGCTGAGTAGTGTTCCATTATGTATAGATTGGTGCAGCCACTGTGGAAAACAGTATGGAGTTTACTCAAAAAATTAAAAATGGAACTGCCTCATGACCCAGCAATTCTACTGTTGGGACTATATCCAAAGAAACCTGAAACACTGATTCAAAAGAATATATGCACCCCTATGTTCACTGCAGCACTATTTCCAATAGCCAAAATTCAGAAGCAGCCCAAGTGCCCATGAGTAGATGAGTTGATCAAAAGCTGTGGTACATTTCCACAAATTATTTTTGAATTAAAATTCTTATTTAAATCAAATCACTTACTTAGTCTTGTTCAGTATAGTTATATATGTATTAGTTTTATCTTTCTAATATATATTAAAATAAGTATATAACTATTAACATTAAAAATGTAGCAATTCCTGGTCTACATTAAAATTTTCTTTTTTTGCCATGGGTACAAATCCTGTGTTTGGGAAACTCTATTCTAAGTGAAAAGAGTGAAGTGTCTGTCATAGATTTTGGAGAGGACTTCACCAGCAGGGACCAGGGAAGGGTCTTAACATTATTTGTTTGTAATTTAGATCCTGCCTGCTGTCAGGAGGATTTAGAGGTGGCTTAAAATTAAGACATGCATGCAATAAGACTTCTTAGGTAAATACATATATATATATATATCAGAACCTTGTGGAAGAAGGAAGCAAAAATACTGTTCCTCCAGGGTAAAGTAGTTACTATGTTGAGTATTAAATTCAACTCATTCTGACTGGTGTGAGATGATACCTCATTGTGGTTTTAATTTGCATCTCTCTGATGGCTAGTGATGCTGAGCATCTTTTCATATGTCTCTGGGCCCTCTGTATGTCTTCCTTGGGGTGCACAGATTCTTTTGGATTGGTGTTTCAGTGTTCTTAGGGTATAATCCCAGCAGCGGAATTACTGGGTCAAAGGGCAGTTCCATTTTTAGTTTTCTGAGGAAATTCCATATTGTTTTCCACAGTGGCCTCACCAGTCTGCATTCCCACCAACAGTGCACAAGGGTTCCCTTTTCTCCACATCCTCTCCAACATTTGTTTGTGGATTTGTTTATGTTGGCCATTCATAGCAGCACAATTTACAATAGCCAAGTACTGGAAGCAACCGAAGTGCCCATCAGCAAACGAGTGGATCCAAAAACTATGGTATATTTACACAATGGAATTCTACGCAGCAGAGAGAAAGAAGGAGCTTATACCCTTTGCAACAGCATGGATGAAACTGGAGAGCATTATGCTAAGTGAAATAAGCCAGGAAGTGAGGGACAAGTACCATATGATCTCACCTTTAACTGGAACATAAGCAATAGAAGAAAAAAGCAAACAAAATATAACCAGAGACATTGAAGTTAAGAACAATCTAACAATAGCCAGGGCGGGGGTGGGGGGTGGGGGCGGGGATAGTGGGAAGAGGGTATTACAGGAACTACTATAAAGGACACATGGACAAAACCAAGGGGGAGGGTGGAGAGGGGGGAGGGAGGTGGGGGTAGAGGGATGGGGAGAAAAGGCATACAACTGTAATTGCATAACAATAAAAAAAAAAAAAAATTCAACTCATGCTTTCCGGGAAGGTCAACATTAAATCCAACTGACTCATGGGCTCTGAGACCTCTGTTGACCCTGTTACATAAGGGAGGTAACTCATACGGAAAAACAGAGTATTCTTTTTGTATGTTAAGAAACTTTGAAGTTTCCTAGAATTTCTTTTCAAAATCCACACACCCAGCCATCTTTCAAACCTGACAGCTTTCACTAACAAGAAGAGTGGGAGAGCTAGATCTGTAAAGCTGAGCAGCATACACACAGACATCGGTGAGGCTTGAACAGGGGCTTGCCTGGCAGAGGTGAGAGTGAATCTGAGGTCTGATGCCCTGAATCTGTGGGCAGCCAGCACTGCTGACTTACATGCTTAACATTCAATGGGCCTATCCCTATATAACAAATCACCTCAAAACTGAATGGAATTAGTCTCTATGTCATTTAATTCTGCTCTGATCTTGGTTATTTCCTTCCTTCACTCGCTCTGGGCTGTCTTTGTTGTTGTTCCTCCAGTACTTGTAGATGTAGGGTTAGGTTGTTCATTTGAAATGTTTCTATCTTTTTTAGGTAGATCTGTATCCTTTCAGACTGCCTTTGCTGTGTCCCATAAGGTTTGGACTATTATGAGTTCATTTTCATTTGTTTACAAAAACATTTCAATTTCTTCCTTGATCTCATTCTTCACCCATTCATGGTTTAATAGCATGCTATTCAATCTTCATAAATTTGAGTGTTTTTGAGTTTTTTCCTTGAGGTTGGTTTCCAGTTTCAGTCCCTTGTGGTTGGAGAAAACGCTTTATATGATTTCAATATTCTTCAATTTGTTGAGGTTTGTTTTGTGTTCTATCATTTGGTCTATCTTTGAAAATGTTCCATGTACATTTGAAAAGAATTTGTATTTTGCTTTTTTTATTCTAAGGATCAATAAATGCAGGAGATGGTTCTTTGAAAAGATAAATGAAATTGACAAGCCTTTAAGCAGACTCATCAAGAAAAAAAGAGAGAGGACCAAAATAAACACAATCAGAAATGAAAGAGGAGAGATTACAACTGATAACACAGAAATACAAAGGATCATAAGAAGTTACTACAAAGAACTATATGCCCAGAAATTTGAAAACCTAGGTAAAATGGACACATTTCTAGAAAAATATAATCTTCCAAAACTGAATGAAGAAGGAGGAAGTCTGAAAAGATCAATAACAGCTGACAAAATTGAAGCAGTAATCAAAAACTCCCAACACTCAAAAGCCCTGTACCTGACAGTTTCACAGGAGAATTTTACAAAACATTTAAGAGCTATCCCCCATCATTTATAGACTATTCCAAAAAATCCATGAAGGTGGAAGACTCCCAAACTCTTTTTATGAAGCCAGCATCATCCTAATCCCAAAACTAGATAAGGACAAAACGATAGAAAAATTCAGGCCAATATCGCTGATGAACATAGATGCTAAAATCCTCAACAAAATATTGGCAAATTGCATCCAGCAATACATTAAAAACATCATATACCATGATCAAGTGGGATTCATCCCAGGAATGCAAGAATGGTATTAATGTTTGTAAATTAATAAGTGTAACACATCTCATAAACAAAAGGAGAGACAAAAATCACATGATCATATCAATAGATGCAGAAAAAGCATTTGAAAAGGTATAGTACCCATTTATGATAGAAACACATAGCAAAGTGGGAGGAGAGGGAGCATTCCTCAACATAATAAAGGCCATATATGAGAGACCTACAGCCAACATCATACTCAATGGGAAAAAACTAAAAGCTTTCACACTAAGACCAGGAACAAGACAAGGATGCCCTCTCTCACCTCTCCTATTCAACATAGTATTGGAAGTCCTAGCCACAGCAATCAGACAAGAAAAAGAAATAAAAGGCACCCAAATTGGAAAGGGGGAAGCAAAACTGTCATTGTTTGCAGATGGCATGATAGTGTACATAGAAAATCCTACAGACTCCACCAAAAACTACTCAGCTTAGTAAGTACATTTGGCAAAACAGCAGGATAAAAAGTCAATACTCAGAAATCAAAGGGATTTTTATACACCAACAATGAAATATCAGAAAAAGAAATCAGGAAAAAATCCCATTTGATATAGCAACAAGAAAAATAAAGTACCTAGCAAAAAACCTAACCAAGGAGGTAAAAGACCTGTACTCAGAAAACTACACAACACTGAAGAAAGAAATTAAGGAAGACACAAACAAATGGAAGCATGTACCATGCTCATGGATTGGAAGAATTAACATCATCAAAATGCCCATACTGCCCAAAGCAATTTATAGATTCAAAACAATCCCTATTAGAGTACCAATGGCATATTTCATAGATATAGAACAAACATTTCAAAAATTTATATGGAACCATAAATGACCCCAAATAGCTTCAGAAATTTTGAGAAAGAAGAACAAAGCAGGAGGGATCACAACACCTGATATCAAACTGTCTTACAAGGCCACTGTAATCAAAACAGCCTGGTGCTGGCATAAGAACAGACACATAGAACAATGGAGCTGAATAGAGAGCCCAGAAATAAAACCAAGTCTCTACGGTCAATTAATATTTGACAAAGAGAGCAGAAGCATAAAATAGAATAAAAATACCCTGTTCAACAAAAGGTGTTGGGAGAGATCTGGACAGCCACATACAAAAATAAATAAATAAATAAAACTTGATGACCAACTTACACTATACACAAAAATAAATTTAAGGTGGATAAAAGACTTAAATATCAGTCGTGACACCATAAAAGTCCTATAGAACATAGGCAGGAAAATCTCAGATATTCGATGCAGCAATATTTTCCCTGATATGTATCCTAGAGCAAGGAACATAAAGGAAAGAATAAATAAATGGGACTTCATCAAATAAAAATCTTCTGCATGGCTAAAGAAAACACCATTAAAATGAAAAAAGAACCAACCATATGGGAAAATATATTTGTCCATGATACCTTGAACAAGGGCTTAATCTCCAAAATATATAAAGAATTCACAGGACTCCACTCCAGGAAGACAAAAAAAAAATTAAAAATGGGCAAAGGACTTGAAGAGACACTTCTCCAAGGAGGACATATAAAGGACCCAAATACATAAGAAAAGATGCTCAGCATCACTAGCCAAAAGAGATGCAAATTAAGACCACAATGAGATACCACTTCACACTAGTGAAAATATCCATCATAAACAAATCAACAAACAAGTGCTGGAGAGGTTGTGGAGAAAAGGGAACCCTAGTCCACTGTTGATGGGAATGCAGACTGGTGCAACCACTGTAGAAAACAGTATGGAGTTTCCTCGGAAAACTAAAATGGAACTGCCTTTTGACCCAGCAATTCCACTGCACCCCAATGTTCATAGCAGCACAATTTACAATAGCCAAGTGGTGGAAGAAACCTAAGTGCCTGTCACTAAATGAATGGATGAAAAAACTATGGCACATTTACATGATGGAACACTATGCAGCAGAAAGAAAGAAGGAGCTCCTACCCTTCACAACAGTATGGATAGAACTGGAGAGCATTATATTAAGTGAAATAATTCAGGTGATGAATGACAAATACCATATGATCTGACCTATAAGTGGAACCTAATCAATAAAACAAACAAGTGAGCAAAATATATAACCAAAGACAATGAAATAAGAACAAAGTGACAGTAACCAGAGGGGAAGGGGAGGGGATAACAGGGAGAAAGGGTGAAGGGTTGTCAGGAACATATATAAAGGACACAAGGACAAAACCAAAGGGGGGTAGGATCATGGGTGGAAAGTGGAGATGGCTGGGGTGGGGGGAAAATGGAGACAACTGTACTTGAACAACAAGAAAAATGTGGAAAAAAAGCAATGAAAAAAATGTTCTTGGGTGAGGATAAAAAATAAAATAAATTTAAAAAATACTGAATGGAATTAAAACAAAAATTAATATTTCTTAAGGTCTGTGAGTTGAATGGGCCCATATAGGCAGTGTTCAGTCTGGGTCTCTGATGCACTTACAGGCAGCCACCATTTGAAACTCAAATGGGCTGATGTTCTATCTAGATGGATACTGGCCATCAGCTGGAAGCTTAGCTGTGCTGGAGCATTGAGACATCTTTGTCCTGTGGCTTCAGCTTCTCTCAGCATGTTAACTGAGTTTTGGAAGGAACTGTCCCAACACAATCGCTCCAAAAAGCAGGAAGCAGAAGCTGCCAGACTACCTAAAGGTTATGCTTACAACTGGCTCATCCTCACTTCTGTGTTCTATTCACTTGAACAATCACAGGACCCACTCAGATTCAAAGGGGTTGGAGAAATAAACCCTTAATTCAGAAATGTCAAGGTCACAATGTAGAAGTGTGTGTGAAATGGGAAATATTGTGACCTGTGGAAAATATCAACCACATCCTCCAATACCCTTCTGCAGTCTGGAATCAAGGCAAATAAAATAAACACAAATCTAAGAGTAATCTGAGTTTGGGGATAGTATTTTAGGCATGGTACAAAGTCATGGTGGCAATGAACTCTAAGTTGTGGTTGACTTGGGCATTAAAAGAAATTCATTATACAATGTGGTGACAGGAAAGAGCCCTACACTAAAATTCTACTCCTGACTCTGCACTTTATTAGCTGTGTAGCCATTAGATAAAAACGAGGCCTTATACTTTTACATCTACAAAATAAGAATAATTGGATGATCTATGAGAGCTCTTTCCATTCTTTATAATTTGGGTACTATAAACCTAATGCTCATTCACCTGCTGTGGGTCAGGGGGAATAATATGTTGAATTAATTGCTCATAAATTAAAAGAACACATTTGGACAAGGGCTGGCCTTTCTGGGAATCAATAGTTGGCATTAAATACTGTAGAAAAATTACTGATGACATTGATTGTTAGATTAGTCCTTTGGCTCTAGAGTTCTAGAAAGGCATTTCTTAATGACCTTCTATAACATAAAAGCTCCTAAGTTTCTTTTTTTTTTCTTTTCTATGTTTTTCATTCTAATATGAACTCTGGTAAGTAGTATCTGGCTTACTAACAGATGTGGAAGTTAATTATTTGTAGTCAAAATAATCACTTCTTAATATTGGTTTTTTGTAGTTCCATAGTTACATTTATTTAACATCTTTAAGTAGGAACAGGATATAACCAAGTCTATGACTGAGAATGGCTACATGTAAATCCCTAGTCAATATTAGATGAGATAATGCATACCTGTGACAAACTAATATGTAATAGCTGAGTCTAATTGCATATAAAAGAGGACCAAGCCAGTTCGTATTCTCTCTGCTTTCAAGAAAAATATGTGAACAGCCCAGAGACACATATTCTGTGTTCCATACAAGTGCAAGTTCTATGGGAACTTGGAGCTGCAGTGAATGAGATGTTCTCTCCAGTGGGCAACCCAAGCAAGTGCTGGAAAACAAATGCAAAACAGTCAGGCATCTTTTGGATGGAGGTTGGAGAGGAGCTTAGCATAGGATATAAGTCTTGCTAGCTTTTTATGTAATGGCTAGTTTAAACAATAGGACCAACTTGCATTTCATATAAACAGCGACCACTTCCTGGTCTTCAGGGGCTTCCCAAATAAAATTCCTGACGGTCAATTCATCTTATTCTAGTCATGGAAACTTGACCCCTCTCTGAAAACTGCCCCTCATTTATCTTAAGGAAAATGGCAGAACAGCTTGTGGTACATTCCAAAATTGTACAGAAATACAGCTGTGTGCTATCAACCAAATGTTCACTGAGTGACTATTAGATACAGGCACTGTACTTGAAGGCTATCCGAAGTTTTATTTATTTTTTATTAAATTCTATTCAACAAGTATTTTGAGTACTTAGTTCCAGGCTCTGTTCACTGTGACAAAGTCATTGGTTTTTTATCTAATAGCCACATGTCTCTCTCTCTCTCTTTCTCTCTCTCTCTCTCACACACACACACACACCACACACACACACACACACACACCCTTTTCCACAGAGGTAGCCTCTGGTTAAATTTAAGAGTACCAACTCTGGGGGCAGACCACCTGGATTATAGTTCTGGTGTCACCACTGGCTAATTGTGTGACCTTATTTAAGTCATTTAATGTCTTTATAAATTATAGATAATAATAGTACCTACCCCATATGCTTGTGATAATTAAATTAGTTAATATACCATAGCTAGTGTCTTCCATATTGTAAATGCTATATATGAGTTAGCTATTACTACTACTAGTACTGCTGCTACTACTAGTACTACTACATGGTATTTTCAAATGGTATTAAGAAAATGGCATTTCTTTTTTACTTCCTTTCTTCTTTTTTTATTGTCGTTCAGTTACAGTTGTATCCATTTTCTCCCCATTACTCTACCCCTGCCCAACCTATCCCCACCTCCTACATTCAATCCTCCCCACCACCACTGTCTTTGTCCATGGGTCCTTTGTACATATTCCTTGATGACCTCCCCCCTTCTTTCCCTCATTGTCTCCTTCCCCCTTCTCTCTGATTACTGTCAGTTTGTTCTTTATTTCCATGTCTCCGGTTCTATTTTGCTCACTTGTTTGTTTTGTTGATTAGGTTCCACTTATAGGTGAGATCATACGGTATTTGTCCCTCACCACCTGGCTTATTTCACTTAGCATAATGCTCTCCAGTTCCATCCATGCTGCTGCAAAGGGTAGGAATTCCTTCTTTCTTCCTTCTGTGTACTATTTAATTGTGTAAATGTACCGTAGTTTTTTGATCGACTCATATACTGACGAGCACTTAGGCTTTTTCCAGTACTTGGCTTATGGTAAATAACACTGCTATGAACATTGGGGTGCATAGGTTCTTTTGAATTGGTGTTTCAGGATTTTAGAATATACTCTCAGAGGTGGAATAGCTGGGTCAAATGGCATTTCCATTTATTTTTTAAAGGAAATCCCATACTGTTTTCCACACTGGCTGCACCAGTCTGCATTCCCACCAACAGTGTATTAGGGCTCCCTTTTCTCCACATCCTCTCTAGCATTTGTTGTTTGTTGATTTGTTTATGATGGCCATTCTCACTGGTGTGAAGTGATATCTCATTGTGGTTTCAATTTACATGTCTCTGATGGCTAGTGATGCTGAGCATCCTTTCATATGTCTCTGGGCCCTCTGTATGTCCTCCTTGGAGAAGTGTCTGTTCAGATCCTTTGCCCATTTTTTAATTGGATTGTTTGTCCTCCTGGTTTGGAATCATGTAGGTTCTTATATATTTTGGAGATCAAACCCTTGTCTGAGTTATCATTGGCAAATATATTTTCCCATACAGTTGGTTCCCTTTTCATTATGCTGATGTTTTCTTTAAATGTGAAGAGGCTTCATTTTTTATTTCTTAAAGCAAATAAAAAATGAGCTGGAAGATGAAGAGGAAAGGATTTCTAGAATATTTCTGTATGTTACTGGGCTAACTAACATAAATAGCCTAGTCCTTTCAGCCATAGATTAGACATCCTCTTGTAGAATTTGCATCTCTCCTGAGGTATAACAAAATTATGAGCTGACATTGAGGCTTTAAACTTTGACTAATGCCCTTTGCTTTTGTTATTGTCCATGCTGTCTTAAGTCACCAACAGTGCACGAGGGTTCCCTTTTCTCCACATCCTCTCCAACATTTGTTTGTGGATTTGTTTATGTTGGCCATTCTGACTGGTGTGAGATGATACCTCATTGTGGTTTTAATTTGCATCTCTCTGATGGCTAGTGATGCTGAGCATCTTTTCATATGTCTCTGGGCCCTCTGTATGTCTTCCTTGGAGAAGTGTCTGTTCAAGTCCTTTGCCCATTTTTTAATTGGGTTGTTTGTCTTCCTGGAGTGGAGTCGTGTGAGTTCTTTATATATTTTGGAGATTAGGCCCTTGTCTGAGGTATCATTGGCAAATATGTTTTCCCATACTGTTGGTTCTCTTTGTAATTTGGTGCTGTTTTCTTTAGCCCTGCAGAAGCTTTTTATTTTGATGAGGTCCCATTTGTTTATTCTTTCCTTTATGTCCCTTGCTTTAGGAGATGTGTCTGTGAGGATGTTGCTGCGTGGAATGTCTGAGATTTTCCTGCCAATGTTTTCCTCAAGGACTTTTATGGTGTTACGACTTATATTTAAGTCTTTTATCCATCTTGAGTTTATTTTCGTGTATGGTGTAAGTTGGTGATATGGAATTTCCTCAGAAAACTAAAAATGGAACTGCCCTTTGACCCAGTAATTCCGCTGCTGGGATTATACCCTAAGAACACTGAAACACCAATCCAAAAGAATCTGTGCACCCCAATGTTCATAGCAGCACAATTTACAATAGCCAAGTACTGGAAGCAACCGAAGTGCCCATCAGCAAACGAGTGGATCCAAAAACTATGGTATATTTACACAATGGAATTCTATGCAGCAGAGAGAAAGAAGGAGCTTATACCCTTTGCAACAGCATGGATGAAACTGGAGAGCATTATGCTAAGTGAAACAAGCCAGGAAGTGAGGGACAAATACCATATGATCTCACCTTTAACTGGAACATAAGCAATAGAAGGAAAAAGCAAACAAAATATAACCAGAGTCATTGAAGTTAAGAACAATCTAACAATAGCCAGGGCGGGGGTGGGGGGTGGGGGCGGGGACAGTGGGTAGAGGGGATTACAGGAACTACTATAAAGGACACATGGACAAAACCAAGGGGGAGGGTGGAGAGGGGGGAGGGAGGTGGGTTCAGCTGGGGTGGGGTGGAGGGATGGGGAGAAAAGGCATACAACTGTAATTGAATAACAATAAAAAAAAAAGAAAAAAAAAAAGATACAGTTGGAGGACATGTCTCTAAGGCTTTTGATCTTGGAATTCCAAACAAATATTAGAAAATTGCTTTATCACTTCTGGGGAACAGAAATAACACTGATATATGCACCATGAATGAAATCATTTATGAATAGAATGTTGTAAACATACGAAATTTTGTTTCTTCTAAGAGGGATGTCTATGTGATGACAATATTTTTCAAAACATGAGAGTTTGGGTTTTGTTTTGCTGGTACATGCAAGTGTGTCTATATCAGCAGAGGGAACTGGGCAGGTGATAGTGCAAAGAGGGTCTGCTGATTAAAGGGCCATGTCTCTACCAAATGACCCCTGCACCTGATTTTCCCATCTACTCCCAAAACCCCAAATTAACCAGTTGACATGTCATTGGCAGACATAGCTCAAGATTACCAAAGGTTTCCCATTGTTCTACCACTATGATGGGTTTAGAATTCAGGTCTGTCTATATACATTCAACAGCCCACATGAAGACAAAAAATGTAAAGTTATACTGCTATTTGAAAAAAGTTCAATTCAATGAATAAAACTTAACAATATTTCCCTAACCTATAGCACAGAGGACTCTAAGTGAGGGCAGCTGCAATGAGCGTAGCACAACACTGCTGGGCCTACCGGTTACACACATGGCTCCCCAGCCTGTCAGGTGTTGGCTGATCCTGGGAAGGAGACACACATGTGCCATGACTGGTGGGCAGATCAGAATCAAAGGCAGAGATCTGAAACTCAGGCTTTGTTAAAAAGAAATGTTTCCTGAAGCACATTTACTTCTTAGGCTTATATCAGGTCTTTACATTTTATAAGGCAAAATTTGAAATTTTCTGGCACACTCAAATATGGGACCAGAAGACAAAGAAGCTATTCATTACTTTTGACATAATTTCCTCTGTTTTAGAAGAATCTTAAGTTGTAATTGATTTTAAACATTTTCAGCTTAAAAAACTCATACATCTCTGTAAATCAGTGAGTCATTTTGCACTTTTGTATTCTGTTCCAAACTCAGCCACAAAAGTAAACTTTTGGCAAACATGGTTCAGGTTCAGCAAAATACCTAAGAGGATTTGCCAAAAGTTATTTTCCCTTACATTTTAAGCCCTTGCCCATCCTGGGGAAAACACAACCCACGTGTCTCTGATTCGTTTATACTTAATGAAGTGAAATATATTTTGTCAGCAGTCTGCTGTCCAAAAGGGCTTTTGAGATTCTTGAATAATTTCCTTTTCTCTTGTCTTACATGTCTACACTGATTGGATCCAAAAGACTTACTGTTTAACAGGTGATATTTAAATAGTAAGAAATTTCCTTTTACTTTGCAATCTGGTAAAATGCACACTCCTGTTTCTCACTTTTTCATTACTTTTTATTGAACTTATTGGGGTGACATTGGTTAGCAAAATTACAGTTGCAGGGGTACAATTCTATAACACATCATCTGTACTTTGTATTGCATGTTCGCCACCCTGTCAAGTCCCCTTCCTTTACCCTTTACCCTCCTATACCCTCCTGTACCTCCCCTCACTTGTTTTTCATTTTTTTACCAAAGAATTTATGATATGATCATTTGAATATATTTTTCAATAACTTAACAAAATCTTACTGAGTTATATGGTTTTCTTTTTATGTTAAATGAGGGTAAAAACCCTCTAAATATGGTAAAGTACTTCCAGGTTTGCCAGTTAATGTCAGAATAAAGATTAAATAATTACCACATTTTTTCTTTTTGCTGGTCCACTCTACTTTAGATAACTTAATGTAGATTAACATAGTCTCCTCTGTAAGCAGCATCCAAACCCTGATGGCCTTTTCCCATATTAAATATTAATATATATGATTTAATGTGGAAGATTTGGCTTTTCCTGACCACTCCTCCCACTGCAATCATACACACCCAATCCCTATTACCCAGGTATGATTTTCTTTTGAAAATAATGTAACACATCTGTTGCAATCTTGGGGAGAAAAAGATGTAAATTCTAATGAAAGTCAGTCTGCAGCCCATACACTCAAAAATACTGTGCAAGATACAAAAGAAATTTTGTGAAATGGTAACCCAAAGAGCTCTATATATGAAGAACAGCTGTGGAGCTACAAAGTTGGAGTGTGCAGCATGATGATAGAGACTGTTTTCCAGGGAAGTAGATTCCCTAACCTCAACCTATATGTCAACTAGAGTGACCCATGTCAAAAAAAGTTTTTCTCTCTAAACTGAATTTCTCATATTATTAAAATATTTTATTTCACCGTATTACCTACAAATATTCATTCAGCTGGATTCAAAGCTTTCCTATGTAATGTATTGGGTTTTTGAAAACTGTCAGTAAGTCATGGGACCTAAGAAAGGGGTCTATAGTAATGAGACAGTGAGAACTACTTTGTAACAAAATTGACTAGGGAGCAAAGCACACTACTGGGTGATTACATGGATGCTGGAACCACATGGTGTGGGATGAAAAACTTACTCTCTCATTTATTACACATTCTCTTTGGGTATGTTACATAACCTCTCTGTGCCTCAGTTTATTCAAACAAAAGAGAGATTATAAATAGTACTTACTTGATAGAACTGTTGTAGAATTTAATAAATTACTTCCTGGTAAGTAGATATATCCTTCTCACAAATAGTTTTATCTATTCACTTTCCACATCTTTCCAAAGCACATCACCTGCTGTTCTGTCAATACTCACCCAACTGAGTCTTCAAGGCCCGGTGACATATTTCCCCATCCTGGAAGAGCATATTGAGGAAATAACAAGATTGGAGTCGCTGGACATAGGTCATGTGGTGGGAACAAGGGGCTGGAACACCAGGCAGAGGACAAATTTCAGTCTGATTGTGAAAGACAATGGATGACAAGATAAGAGTTCAAAATTTAATTTCCAGGCAAAGGAGCTGCAAGAACAGTCTGTTAGCAAAGAATGCTGATTTGCATTGCTTCTGGGGAAATTAAGAGTGGGAAGTGGGGAAGGTTGTGCCAGATAAAGTAAATAAGAGGCCACTGAAACAGTGCAGGCAAGAGATAATGAGGGCCATCTTTTCATTTAGTTATTTTTGGTAAAAGGGACTACGAAAAAGGGTTTGGAGGCATAATACCAGACACTGAACCCTTGCCTTTCATTTATTAACTGTCACTTAACTTCCCTGAGCTTTAGAATCCTATCTATTATTATTCATAAAGTAATACCCACAGAATTATAAGTATTGAGCCAAGTGATCATATGACTGTGCTTTGTAAACTGCCACCATTCTGTGAAAAGTAAAATAATATCAATATTATCTTTATATATTCATCAACTTGATAACTTATTCAAAACAGTGCATTATTTTAAATGTATTTTTCAACTAACAGGGTATTCTATTTTCACTAATAACACAAGGTTGAATAAATCAAACCTCATTATACAGAAGTCAATTTTCCCCTGTCTTTTGCATTTAAAATTAATGATGTAAAATAGTGTGCTAGAAAAGAAAATGGAGCTGACTAATCATTTCTGATCTACTTGAATTCATTTTTCTCCATGTTTTCTCCAAGTTACATGACCCTATCAGTGAAGACTGCAGATTTTGGATGTGCTTATAACCCCAAAAAAGTTCCTGTGTAACCTCTCAGTTTTCTGCCCCCCCCCCCCACAAAAGATGGAAGAACGGAATATTTGTCAAGATGATTTGGTATCATGCAGATAGGCATTATATAAACTCAGATACTGTCGGGATATTTAAAGTGCTGTGGATGCAAAGGAGGACATTTTAGTTTTGAACTGACAGAGACTCTCAACACAATGATGATAATAGGAGTTAGCAAGACTGTCCATTTACTCCATGCATTAGCAGCCCTGAGTTGTACATTTCCCAGCTACACCAGGAGAGGAAGGCAAAGCAGCCCTTGAAGGGTTTCTTTTCCCTGTGAGAAGAGATAGAAAGAAAATAGCAATTATTTTTTGAAACTAGAATAAATTTGCTAAGAATTTGACTTGGAAAAGTAAAAATGGGATTATGATGACTCTTCCTCTCATATGTGAGGAGTTGAGGAGTCAGGAGGATAATCAGAATGATTTGGAGGGAAATTTTTAACTAAGCAAAAGGATTACATGTCAGTCAGAAAATAAGTAATAAGTTGTTTGCATTGATTGGGTCATATGTCAATATTTTTGGCACATACAGTTTGAGCAAAGCAGTAATCCTTGATATGTGGGGTAAATTGCTTGGCATTTCAAATACACCTTCAATTTTGGGTAGCAAGTGGTACTGAAGTTCAAAAGGTGGCATATTCAGATATGGCTACAAGTGTGTACTTGAGGGTCTACCGTTAGCATCCTGGATTGGTTTCTTTTATTGGCTCTATCTGGTTTAGTAGATCTGCCACCCACGTATGCCATCTTCTCTGAATCAAAAACCTCTGCCTCAGATTTCTTGGCCATACAGTATTAGTTTTACTTTCAAAACTGTAAGTTAATTATTTTTACTTCCAAAAACTAGTTGTAATTTTATTTATAGTGTATACCCCTGCTACTCCAGAATGATCTGAGAATTACAGAAACATTTTAGTGCATATCTTAGTAAATATCTGCACATATTCTGACTGCTTTCTCTCTCAATATCTTTACCTATCTATGAAGATATATTTCCTTCCTGTCTCCTATCCTTCAGCCCCATTGACTACAGCAAGTTGGTTCCTATGGTTAGAAGAAACTAACGATGATGGAAATACCCTTTTTACCACAACACCATTTGGTTGAATAAATCCCAGTGCAATTATTCACATAGTTTTTCTAAAGCTGTAAATTACAAAAAAAGTGAGACTATAACTAGCCAGTAGAGATAGGTTAATAGCCCAAACAAACCTTACAGCTCAGTCACAGCCAGCAGGGAAAGGAGAGAGAAATGACATTGTGTGTAGTAGCTGCTGCCACAAGTCAGGGCATCAACAAAAACAACTTGATCCTAAGAGACACCAGAATGAATGAATGAATTGATGAATGAATGCATGCACGCTAAGTGACTTCAGGACTACAGAAGTTGATCAACAGAGAAAACAAACAAAAACATCAATGTGTTTTCTTTAAGCCCTGCCATACTCCCAATAATTTCAAATTCCTCAATTTATTTATTTTCCATGCACCTGGTTGATATACAGAAACAGAGAGAAAGAATGTATTTTGTGAATGTATTGTGCTTTGCATTAAAGGGGCCATATATTCATATTAATACTATTCCCTTATAAGTTCCTATTTCTTAGGCACAGATGAGAAGAGCATAGATTGTGGTACCACAATTAGAGTGAAAGGCATGCCCACCTGCAGAGAGGGGCTGCCTCCCAGGCAGGCATGGGAGTATATGCTTTTGTCATTTTTTCCTGAATAGGCTCCAAACCCATATGAACCTTCCTTGGGAAAGCAGCCCCCTCCTTTGTGTGTGGTCATGGGAGGAGCTGGTGCCTACCACTTTCTGTAGAAGCTAAGGGGTAAAGACCATCCTCTCCCTGCCTCAGCATGGTCAAGGAGATGCACCTGATTCAGGCTCATTAGATCAGACACCCACCATGGAAGGCGAAATTAAAGGGTTAAAATGAGGCTCATCAGTCTGTTCCTGCTACAGAATTTTTGCTTCAGTTTCTGTTCCCAGCCCTCCAGAGTTTTTCTCTTCTTGCCTGATTTTCTGCCCGATCCTCCAGATTCCCACAGATTGGGTGGCTCCTGAGCTTTCCAGACAATTAGAAAATTCGCTTTGGGCTCCAGATAGACAGAGTTGTTTCTGATGCTTGCAGCCACGAACCCTGACTGATACTAGTGAGGTTAACAGACATGAATCATACTTGTAGTGGTATTTGGCTACTCAAATTCCTTACTCTCAGTGCAGTGCTTGAATTCAGCCTGGGAGAATTAGATCTGACAGTTGGGAAACAAGCGATGGGGGTCACAGACATAACACCAGGACAGACACTGCAGGAAATGATAAAATGAAAAGCAGATTCTACTGTTAACTCTGTGGACAGAATGGCCCACTGTTAACCTCTCCACTAGACAGGATAGACACGCAGATGACTTTTAAACTTCAGGATGCATAAGAATCACTTTGGAAGCTTGCTTAAAAATTCAGCATCCCAATCATTCTTCCAGAGATGCTAGTCTAAGTGGTATGATTTGAGTCCGACTTGACTCAAAGAACCTTCTTGTCCCACTTTTCAAGTTCCCCGAAATTTATTTTTTCAGACATTATGTAAAAAGGTGAATATTGTTTATAAAAGAACTCTGTTACTTAAGAAATATAATAAATCAGCACACAGCAGTATTACAACCAAAGTATACTTAACCTGTTAAAATTCAATTATGTAAGCTTATAAAAAGAAAAGAAACTGAATGGAGAGAAACACTAAAAACAGTGCAAGCCATTCTGCGAGCCCTCTGTAGAAGAGGACATGTGCCTTTGGTCAGCCTCAGTACCACTCTGCCTCTCGGAGTGACGGTCTCACCAGGCTGCAGGTGGTTCTAGTGTTTGTAGATGTGCACCTTTCAAACAACACAGCCCTGACATATGAAGCAATTACTTTATCCAAACAAGCAGCAATCTGTTCCAAGCTGTAAGAAAAAAAAGAAGTACCACGATGGATTTATTAAGATTTCTTAAGAATCTTCCAGGATTATGTTGCAAACAGTGATTTGCAGCAACATACTAATATCAGAACTTGATCTCCTAGTGAGATGATTCTGCTCTTACAAACCCCAGCACTGAGAGAGGCAATACAGTGTAAAGCAGGGGCTAAATGCTGTAACTGGCTTTTATCAATTGTGTGACTTTGGATAAGTTGCTTACCCCTAATCTCAGCTCCCTTATCTGTAAAATAATAATCTCTCTTTCAGAAGGAAGACTCCAGGTGACAGACTGTTAAAACCACATGACATTTTGGTGTAGATGAAGAAAGATAGAATCCCTGCCCCACCACGCTCCATTTCCCAAGGTCAGAGTCCTGCAATATTGAGTGTGCTTGGCCAAGATTACTGCACCAACACTGCAGCAAAGTAAAAGCAATGAGGATGCCTCCCTTTCATGTTGGCACCCACAGTGGCTATTAGCGGTCATAGTCACAGGATTCTATGTGTGGGCTGAAAATGCAGCCAAATCTTGTAGTTACCGAATTATACTAGGAACTATGACTTGGTTAAAACTGGAAGCCTTCTCTGACCACCAGTCTAGGTTGGGTCCCTCAGTCATACAAGCTCAAGGCATCCTGTAACTCTCCATGATAATGATTATCACAATTTTATTTAAATAACCACTTAGTGTCCGTAACCCCTCTGTCCTTGCCCTCATTCAGCCCTGATGCACCAGAATGTGAACTCCATGAGGACTCAAGCAGTCCTACATCACCAATGTTTCACATAGTACTTAGAGCAACACAGGCACTCAATAAACATTTACTGAATGAATCAATGTGAGAATGCCAGTCATACACATGTATAAATTTTAGATATTTTCTATTTTTAAGGTGGAGGCAATGAGTAAGGAATGGGACCAATATCCATTTCTATATTGTCAGTTTTAAAGCCAGCCATATGTTTCACCATACCAAGTGTTCATTCAATTCATCTGAATTCAGCAAACACTTCTCAAGCTCTTCCATGTGCTACAGTGCTCAGGATACAGAGATCCTCTCGATGAGTTCATCCCCCCCCACCTCCCCTTTTCCCCTCCAAACACACAGGTGGGTAGCCTTCATATTATTTTTCCCTAATATAACATTTGTTATTGCTGTGTGCCCTGCTAAGTATCTGTAGCTCTGTATTTCTTCCTGTGTCTTCTCTCAGAGTTATAGATGGGTAATCATGCTCTCTTTGTTATGCATTCTGGCTTTGCCTGTAAACAATTACAGTTGACCCTTTGAACAATAGGAGTTTGAACTGCACAGTTCTACTTACATAGGGATTTTTTTTAAAAAGTACTGCAAATGTATTTTCTCTTCCTTATGATTTTCTTAACATTTGTTTTTTTCTGGCATAGTGTATTACAAGAATACATTATAAAGATACATGTGATATACAAAATATTTGTAGTGAACTCTTTATGTTATCAGTAAGGTCAACAGTTGGCTATTAGTGGTTAAGTTTTTAAGGAGTCAAAAGTTATAGGCAGATTTGGTACTATGTGGAGGGGTCATCGCCCCTAACCCTCATGTTGTTCAAGGGTCACCTGTATTCATTTGATGTGTGAGTGTACATGGGTCTTGGGTGAGCCACCTGGCTCTGGGCAATGATGTGTTTCTCTTGTCTACAAACCTGGTGACAGAGCAATGATAAACCTCGAAAGCTCAGTTGCTCAAATGCATTTCTTACTCTCCCAGGTTAGTTACAAGTTTAATGGCTCCCTTCCAAGTATTATGGATCTGACCATTTCCATCTTGTGTCTCTGCTATCTCAATCAACATTTAGCTTGCAGGGTTGCCACGGGAGGGGAATAGTGACAATGAAGAACTTACATTGCTCTTCTATTCTTTGGCTCAGAGAGACATTAAATCTATAGTCCACAGAACAGAGTCACATGACCCTACCTAACTATAATAGATCCAGAAAGGAATAGGAGAACTAGATATGGTTAAGCCCTGAAAGTCTCCTCCGTGCTATTATATTATACTCTTATCAGAAGCAATCCCAATCAGTGGCATAATCTGTGAGATAATCATAAACCACAGAAACTGAACTAGACATGTGAGAGTATCTCCTATTTCCCTATTTTCTACTGGAGGAAACTAAGGCTAAAAGACCACCCAAGATTTCAGAACTAGTTAGAGGAAATACAGAAACTGGAAATTAGGTGTCAAGAATCCCTACCCAGTATATTCTTCCCAGTATATTCTGTGTTTCACAACACACTTGCTAGCATTCCACATGGCCTCCCATCAGTAGGAGGCAGCAGAATCAAATAAAAACAGAGCCTTTATGGATCTACCAGGGCCTACTGTCTCCTGTCCGTTGATTAAATGGAGTAAGAGCTTTCTATCTAATTTCAACAGAAATACCGGTTCCTTGGACTTCCAATTTTAAATGCAGTACATTATTTTCAATGAGAGCTCAGTAGTCAGGGGCTAAATTTGTTGAGCCCTAAGGCCTGAATTTTAGATTTTTATTAAGTATGTATGTTGCCCACCACATATCAAACACAGATAGTTAAATCTGGTTTGGAAAGTGGCTGGCATTTATGGGGTATACATGAACTGGATTGTACCTTACAGCACAGTGAGCTTGATTTATAAGTTATTCTTCTCTATTTGCAATTTTTCATGACATTGAAGATAGATTTAAAATTTGGCAGTTAATTTCCCAAAATAGCTGAAAGTATATTTAGTAGAGGGAAAATTTTTAAAGAGAACATATTTTAAATTACCTGAGTTGGGGTTCAGTTTGCAGGAGGCCAAAATATATAAAATTGTCTGTCTCTCTTTTTTCTTCAGAGTCCCTTCTTTTCACACATCCATACCAAACATGCCTCTTGATTCCGGGGACTTTTGCACCATGACACCAGAGGTGACAAAGAAGATGGTGGTGACAAACATATTCTTGGCAAAAGAAAAGAACTCATGACCTCCAATTGACATGTGCATGCGCTCTGAAGTGACTATAGAGCCTGTGTAGGACAGCAGTAGCCAGAAGCACACCTTCAGACCATTTCAAGTTTTAGTCAACAACCAGTCTGGACATTTCCCAGGAAACTTACTCCTGTCCTTAGAATTTCCTGCAACACAGTCTCTCACACCCTGTCTAGCAGCCTGAATAATTCTGACACACTCCATTTTCTCTAAGTCACCTCCAAATTAGCAGAGAGAGAGAGAGAGAGACAGAGAGAGAGAGAGAGAGAGGGAGAGAGAGAAAACAAAAGGAAATAAAATTAAACTAAAAATAGGATTAAGCCTCTGTTTCTTTCTCCTTTTTAAATTTTGCTTTTTTTTAGCCCGATGCCCTCTAGCTGTGCATGATCAGTGACTTTTTTATATCCAATGCCAACATCAGCCTGCACATTGGCTGACTCAGTGCCAAGTGACCAGGCAAGTGGCCGGTGCCCTCTGATAAATGTACACTTTGTCTCTCCTTCTCTGTAAACCAATTAGCTTGGCTTGGCATGACTCTCCCCAGTCACAGCCAGTGTCCCCAGTGGGCATTCTACCATGCAACTCAATACACTGCTGCTTATCAACAGAACACCTAATGATAGACTCTCATTACAATGTCATGTAAACCAATGGGGAGTAGAACAGGTAAGGTTTGTCAAAGTAACTAGACCACATTCAAGAGAATGTCTCTTCACGTAGCCTCACTGGAGCACAGCATTTGCTGGTGAGATATCGTATTCACTTTTGATATCTTTACCTATCACCAGGTACTCAATCCCTGAGACCTTGATCAAGCCATCGAATCTCCCTGGGTTCCACCCTTCTGAGCTACAGAGTAAAGGTTCTAACAATCTTGTTTTATTTTTCACATGGCATTGTGAGGATAAAAGTGAGAGGTCATTATAAAAATGTTTTGAACAATTACAAATAATGTGTAACAATTACAAGCTAATTCATTGTTTGTGGAGGTATTAAATGGTACAATGGAAATCAATTTGGAGTATTACTGCCTTAAAATTATATCTGGTTGGCTGTAGCAAAAAACCTAAACACCAAGACTCATTCAAGAAATAAGTTTATATTCCTCTAATAAAGTCTCAAAGATTGAAATCTATTTCTAGTAAGTTAGCTCCAAGATGGTACCCAGGTTCTTTCCAGTTCTGACACCTGTACAATGGGGACATTCTATACTCAGAGTCTAAAATGGCCCCTAGACTTCCAGTCATCAAATCTATAATTGCCATAGCAGTACAGAGGAAAAGAAAAATTGAAAGATATATGCCAGCTAACTTTTAAGACAATTGACTAAAAATTGCTATCTGCAACATTTCCACTTACATATCATTGGCCATACCATTGCACTTAGCAGCAAGTTGCGTTGAGAAATGTCTCCAGACATCCATGTGTTCTACCTGAAAATCGAGGGAGAATGAATTTTAGGATTGACAACTAGCAGTTTCTGCTCCACCTAATAAAACTGAACATGCACATGCCTTATGACCTAGCAAGTCCATATAGGTATATGCCTTAGAGAAACTCATTTGTATGGCTAGGCAGAAAAATGTAGAGGGGTGTCATTGTGGCACCATTTTAAGTAATGACACTGCCCATGAAGAGGGGAATGAATAAATAAACTGTGCTTTATTCTTACTATGCAGCACCATATATCAACCTACACAATTTTAAGCAATTAATCATATTTACTGAAATCAAACGATTTTGAGGGGAAAACAGTAACTAAACATACATATGAAATATGATACAATTTATGCAAATTTTAAAATACATGGAGCAATACTATGTTATTAACAACAAAAATATATTTACAGAAAATGTTAAAAATATGTTTGGAAATGGTGCATACTAAGTCCAGAAGAGTAACTACCTCAGGAGAGAAGGGTAGGGGGAAGGGATGGGAGACTGGGCTATAGATGAATTACATAACATCTAATTTAAAAACAAGCAAAACCAAAGAAAGCTCTGAAGCAAAGCCGTGAGCTGTTAACTTCTATTAAATCTGGGCTGTGAGTATTTTGATATTCATTTTGTTATTTTCATCATGTTTAAAACATTTCATTATTAGGAACAAAACATTTAGTTATAGAATATTAGGCAAAATACAGGTAATCTTATGGATGATAGTTGCTCTTTCTTATTGCATTACTTCTGCGATCATGAGGTAGGTACCAGCTGAATACATAGAAAGGAGAGCGTGGATCCACTCAGATGAGTGGTATATGTATACTGACTTCCAAAGTCTTTTAAAAGGAACTTTGGAACAACATTCATCTTCTGGAAGCTTCCCTGGATGAAAGGAAACAGCAGCAGTAGGACCCAGTGCTGGCCCATTGCTCCAATTTCTTCTTCTGCTTCTCACTCTTCATTCTCCACGTTCCATGCTACAAGCTTCATCATGGCACTGTCTTTTTGAAACCTCAGCCATTCCGAATACATTCTCACTTGAGGGCTTTAAACTTTCTGTTTCTCCTGCATAGTATGCTGTTTCTCACGTGTCCTCCTTTTCAATATTTAAGGCTTAATTTAAAAGATACTTTCTCAAGGAGGCTGCCCAAGATCAGCCTAACTAAATTCCATCCCTCAACTCCTATCCTCATCACTCTCTCTTCTATTACTATACCTTTTATTTTTAAATGTTTTCACATTGATCATCACTATCTGAAATCATTCTAATGATTTGTTTACATATTTGTCTTTACCCAGAAAGTGTAAGCTCCATGGGAGCAGGTGCTTGATCCATTCTGTCTATTGCTATATCTCCAGGATGTAGAACAGCTGGGCACTATTGACTCTCAGTAAGTAGTTGTTGAATGAATCATAAATGTCAGCAGATGTTATAACCTCTAAAGGCCAGGAAGGGAAGCTTAAAGAAGTTTTCCTAGCTGGGGAGGGGAATTAATGTGCCTAAAAGCCAACAAAATCAAAAAAGCATAGTTTTTGTTCTGTATTTAATTTATTATTTTCCTGTGCTCTTCTACTAATTTATTTTCTAATATTATTTTTCAATTACAGTTGACATTTAATATTATTTTATATTTGTTTCAGGTATATGGCATGGTGATAAGATAGTCATATACTTTACAAAGAGATCCCCCTGATATTTCAAATACCCAACTGGCATACATATTTATTACAATATTTTTTACTATATTCCCTATGCTGTACTTTACATCCCTGTGACTTGTTTTTTTATTTTAATAGTCTATTTTTAGAGCAGCTCTAGGTTTACAAAAAAATTGCATAGCAAGAATTGAGAGATCCTCTATACTCCTTACCCTCTGCCCCCATACATATTTTCTCCTACTGTTAACATCTTGCATCAGTGTGGTACTATTGTTATAATTGATGAACCCATACTAATACATTATTACTAAGTAAACTTTATAATTTACATTGAGGTCTCACTTTTTGTATGCATTCTGTGGGTTTTTACAAGTGCATAACATATTGTATTCACCATTATAATATCATACTTAATAATTTTGTCACCCCCAAAATGTTCTGTGTTCCACCTATTCATTCCTCCTCCCCTTTCCCAGTATCCCTGGCAACCACTGATCTTTCTACTGTATTCATAGTTTGTCTTTTCCAGAATGTCAAATATTTGAAATCATACAATATGTAGCCCTTTGAGACTGGGTTCTTTCACTCAGCATTATGCAATAAGGATCCACCCATGTATTTTCTTGTCTTGATAGCTCATATATTTCTCTTTTTTTAATTTTTATTGTTATTCAATTACAGGTGTCTGCATTTACTCCCCATCCCTCCACCCCACCCCAGCCAAACCCACCTCCCACCCCCACCTTCACCCTCCCCCTTGATTTTGTCCATGTGTCCTTTATAGTAGTTCCTGTAATCCCCTCTCCCCACTGTTCCCTCCCCACTCCCCCCTGGCCATTGTTAGATTGTTCTTAACTTCAATGTCTCTGGTTATATTTTGTTTGCTTTTTTCTTCTGTTGATTATGTTCCAGTTAAAGGTGACATCATATGGTATTTGTCCCTCACTGCCTGGCTTATTTCACTTAGCATAATGCTCTCCAGTTCCATCCATGCTGTTGCAAAGGATATAAACTCCTTCTTTCTCTCTGCTGCGTAGAATTCCATTGTGTAAATGTACCACAGTTTTTTGATCCACTCATTTGCTGATGGGCACTTTGGTTGCTTCCAGTACTTGGCTATTGTAAATTGTGCTGCTATGAGCATTGGGGTGCATAGGTTCGTTTGGATTGGTGTTTCAGGGCTCATAGGGTATAATCCCAGCAGTGGACTTGCTGGGTCAAAAGGCAGTTCCATTTTTAGTTTTCTGAGGAAATTCCATACTGTTTTCCACAGTGGCCTCACCAGTCTGCATTCCCACCAACAGTGCACTAGGGTTCCCTTTTGTCTGCATCCTCTCCAACATTTGTTTGTGGATTTGTTTGTGTTGGCCACTCTGACAGGTGTGAGATGGTACCTCACTGTGGTTTTAATTTGCATCTCTCTGATGGCTAGTGATGCTGTTAGCTCATATATTTCTATCACTATCACAACACTGGGTCTGGCACAAATAACGTCCCTTTTTTATTATAAACTCATAAGCATATAATTCTGTAACATAACAATATCACACTCAGGCATACTGTATGACATTTTAGGAGAAATGTTCAAATTGTCGTCCATATTATGTGAGACATTCACATACCCTAACAACACTCAAGCAAGCCTTTCTTGTGCCAGACCATGTATATTGATATTTACATATAAATATGTATATTTATACTTACATATAAATATATATTTATTTTAGCATAGCAAATAATAGTGTATGTATATGTGTGTGTATGTGTGTTTATATGTACATCTCACAGGTTATGTATCCATTCACCTATTGAAAGGCATCTTGGTTGCTTCCAATTTTTTAAATAATAAATAAAACTACTATAAACATGCATGTGCAAGTTCTGTGTGTATATAAGTTTTCAACTCATTTAGATGAATATGTAGGGTAGGAGCATGATCACTGGATGAAAAGGTAAGTCTATGTTTGTAGGAAACTGCCAAACTGTCTTCCAGAGTAGCTATAATATTTTAAATTTCAACCAGCAATAAGTGAGAATATCTGTTGCTCCACATCCTTGTCAGCATTTGGTGTTGTCAGTGTTTGGGATTTTAGCAATTTGAGTAGGTATATTGTGTTAAGTGTATAAATTCCTTAATGACATATGATGAGTATATTTCATATGCTTATTTTTTTTGCATCTCTATATCTTCTTTGGTGAGGTGCTTGTTCAAATCTTTTACCCATTTTTTAATTGGATCGTTTGTTCTTGTATTGTTGAGTCTTAAGAATTTTTATTTATATTTGGATACAAGTCCTTTATCAGATATGGATTTTGCAAATATTGTCTCCCAGTCTGTGGCTCATCTTTTATTCCCTTAATAAAGCATTAGTTTTTATAGAGACAGTTGCCTTAATAACTTTATCTGGTGTATTTCTAATGTGCTCTGAGAGTCTGAGTGTGCCTGATACTTTGATTGCTTGCAATGCCTGATCTCTGCTGCCTCCACCCACTTTGCTTCATGACAGTGACACTAGAAGAGTCATCAGTTTCTGTGAATGCATCGTATGAAAGACATCCATTTAAAACGGCCTAGTTGTCAACTGAAGGCTCTGTGCTCACCTCTGTTCCAGGAATGGAGCAAAGACCTATACCTATAAATAAGGTACAGCTTGTCAACTTCTCTCTTTTGTACTATGTAAAGGTTTCTGAGTCCACTGCTCAAGAGTCTTCCCTTTAGCAATTCTTGGCCACCCCTTCCTTCCCTTCAGAAAGGGGGGAAATTCAGGGAGACAATGCAGCTCCAGTTACTTCTCACCGGGAGAACACAAATTAAAGTTAGAACTAGTTCATATTGAAACTTCACCAGTAACTATTGTTAAAGAAAACTTTCCTTCTCGTTTTGTCTTGGGATTATTGAGATCTATAATAATCATTTATTAACACCAAGGCCCATAAATAAATTGGTCCTTTTTTAAAGTCTTGGCTATCAATTACCTGCTGACTAAATCCTAAATTATAAACTTTCCCACTGATTATGAGCCTGCTTATGAATTTCAGCTTGTAAATAGCACTATGTTCTTGGCCTTGTGTGTGTTACTTCTCCCATCAGGCTCCTGTAGGTACAAAAAGAGTTTGTACAAGTTTAGGGGTTCCATTACAGATCTGCAAATAAAATCTCTTTCCCCTCAGTTTTTTCTCGATTTCTGGCACAGTGAGCTAGGCTTCACAAACGAAATCCCATTCCTGTGCTCAAATTTGAAATGGCAGTTTTTATTATTCAATAACTTAACATCAGTTATTTTCAAAGGGAAAGAAGCTAGGTGTTATGTTTAAAAGGGGAAGAAACCTAGTGAAAAAATACATAAATGTTGCTCAGTTTCCAATTCTTGAGAGAGTGGTATCCTGACAAAACAAAATGCCTCATTTGTATGTCATTTAAATGTCCAAAGTTTGACACTTTTCACAGATGCAGTAGACAGCCTCATGTCTTGCTTAGAAAATTTTAATAATAGCCTCCAAAATACAACTATTAATATTCTCTCCACTGACTTTCCTCTGTGTCTGAAACCTCTACCAGTTACTTATGTTCTTGTGCCTCTGCATTGCTTGTAAGAATTTCCCAACTCCCTGCTTCTGCACACAAAGCAGCAAAGTTGATAATGTACCAACAAATTATAATATTTCAGCAATAATATTTAATATATCAGATTATCAATAGGGTTTCTTTTTCTGAGTAGCATGCCATTATATGTTTGGTCTACAATTTGTTTATCCACTGACTTTTGGGCTTTTACCACTTTGGGACTCTCATACAAGTAAATGGAACTGCTACGTACATTTGTATACATGTCTTCACATGAATGTGTGCTTTCATGTCTCCTGGATAAATGGCTAGAAGTGAGCATGCTGGATCATATAGTAAATGTGTCTAATTTTATAGGAAATAGCCAGATTGCGTTCCAGACTGTTTTACCATTGTACATTCCCACCAGCAATAGCTGAAGGTTCTAGTTGTGCCCCACTGTTAAAGCAAGTGTTTTTAATGGGAGATAGAAATGAGTGACAGGAATAGGCAGAGCAGCTGGGACAAAATAAGCCTCTTGTCAGGATCTTCCTCTTTTGGGAGATGTGTCCCATCAGTTGCCTGTCTCTCTTGTCTACCTTCACTCACCTCTATTAACAGATGCTCAAAAATGGGAATTGCCCTAATAGGAATTATATCTATCTCCTTGGCTAAGGCAGTGGTCTGTTTAAGATGATCAAAGTTTGTTGTAGCTTTTTAAAATATTTTCACCCAAGGATATGTATATTAATTTTAGACAGAAAACATGAATGTGAGATAGAAGCATCCACCAGTTGCCTCCTATATGTCCCTGACTGGGCATGGAACCCACAAGCTAGGTATGTGCCCTGACTGGGGATCGAACTACTAACCTTTTGGTATATATGACGACATTCTAATCAACTGAGCCACTCAGCTGGGGCTTTTTGCAGCCTTTTCAGATTCCTCAGTCCTCCTGACTTTTACCTGCTTTGATCTCAGTTAGCTGTGACCTCCTTGTTTGTCATCTGCATAGTGGACCTATTTGTACCTTCTTTATTCATGAGTTTATGGACCTGAGCTGACCTGTTTTGTTCAGACTGAAGGATTTACTCTTTGCCTCTATTAAAAACTGGACTAAGTCAGTTTAGTGACATCTATGTTGACCTTTTTGCTATATAATTATAGCTACCATATATTATCACAATAATAGCCTCTTCAGTAAGAGCAAGTTTCTGACCAAAGTCTCCCAAATATACTGACATTTGTTAAATAAATTTTTACTAGCTGGCCAGCACAGAAAAGTTTGTACAGGCTGTCCTGTAAGTTTAGTGAAGCTCTAATTCTCTGTCCTCTGAAGTGTGCCTACCGTACCTTCCTAGCACAAGAGACTCACTAGACAGAGATAGTTCATATTCTAGAAGCAGGATATCGTGGCCCTGGAAACCTACATTAACACCAACATCTAGATACAGAATAGAGCCACAGGCACCATGCCTCCTTGAGGATACAGGATACAGAGGACCTGCTAGGTTCTTAATAACTATTTATGGAAGTGTGAGAAGTATCTCTAAAATATCCAATTCATTCAACATATACCAAGAATACTTCTCATTTCAGCAGCGACAGCATACTTCTACAGCCCATTATGCTAATCATTGAACTACAAATTGCACCAATGGAAACTCATTTCTAGCTTTCATTTTAGCATCTGGTAGTAGTCAAAGATAAATATAACTGAAACACTTATAGTATGCACATTTTAGACTACAGAACTCTAATAAGATATCATCTGGTCACCTCTGAAAATTAATTTCTTTTTAGTATGTGATTGAAACTAAACAGTAACAATACATATCACACATGTTGCTTTTTATTCAGAAGCATTTTAAAGTAGATTATAAGCATCTAACAACTCTCAAATCCTGCCTTGGAAATAACATTAATTAAATACCTACTACATGCTAAGCACTCTGCTAGGTGTTTTATAATTACCTTTGTATTTCTTATCTAGAAAATAATAAAAACTCAGTGAAGTAGGCACCATTGTGTATTCCTGTTTTACAAAGAAGAACACTAATTCACCCAAAGTTACTTGAAGCAATAGAACTGTAGTTCAAAGCTAAGTCTACCTACCTCCAAACCAGTATTTCAACCATCTTTCAGTTTGTGATAGAAACACTTTTTTTTGCATCCTCTCAAAGATATAAAGATATAATTAAGTCACTTTTCATTGACCTTTCCTATACTTTTTGGTTGATAGATACATACCTTGGAGAATGTGATAAAAGGACTTGCCTCTTTTGCCATCAAAATGGACCTAGATGGTCAATTTTGCCAATAAATTCAAGGTTTGTGAAAACTTCCCCTTTCCACCCTATGCCCAGCATGAATCTCAGATCAATAATCCCTAAGGTAGGAATGTTAATTTTTTTTCTAATTTAAGACTGTAATCTACATTACTTGCTCTGGTTCCTCTATTTACAAATCTGAATGTGTTACTTTTGCTAAGGAAGATAAGCTATTCATTCTCTCTCTACTGGTGCTTCCTATGTCTTTATTTTAAAATACTCCTGGACATAGGCAATTTACAGAGATCAGCAGTAGAAACTCCTCAGAGACTCCTTCCTGGTGACTACACTTAGTAACTGTACTCGCAAGACAGTTTTCCCTGAGTTCATAGCCAGAAACTGTATTTAATGGCTCACCCAAAGCCACTGTGGAAATAAGGTCTTTACCCAAAGGCTATATCCTGCCCAGTTAGGAGTCAAATGTCTTTTGTCCAACAGGTCACATCAGAGCACTTGCCATAAAATAGCCTCATTTTCGTCGCCTGAGCACAACAGCACACCTGTATTTTTCTGTCTCTTTTCACGTTCTTTGATACTTTTGACATTATATGAACTTTCCCTGGCTTGGCATGCTGCCAGAGTTCTGTGTCACATGACTGAGGGCCTTCTTTATACAGAATGCCTGAGCCACTCATTAGCATAATTTAAACATTAATTATGAAAACGGTCCCCCAAATGCTATGAAAACAAATACACCACTGAGACACTACTGAGCAAACTACCTTACTGCTGAGGTTCAAACAATAGAATGATTAGCAAAAATGCATTACTAGGCTCAGTTATATTTCAAACAGTATTTGACAATCCATAGGGCCTACTTCTGCTTCCCCATAAATAAGATATACAATTTAATGGTTCTCTTTTATCTTACACATCATGGTGAATCTGGGAGAACATCACTTAACCTCTTCAATCCATCTTTCAACTGCTGTACACTTACAGAAAAGAGCGAACAGAAATGCAACAGTTTTGATTTAATTCTATGAATGTGTACTTTTGTGCAGTCTCTGGTAGAGTGAAAAATATATATTCAAATATAGAAAAATTGCTGTTGTCACACATTAAGAATAACTCCGAAGCTTACAACTCTGAAGCTTTCTAAAAATACAGCCACTATGGAATTCAGCATTTTTGGTACATGTTGAATCTATTCCAAGGTATTTCATTATTTGGGATTATTAGAAGAACCTTATCATAACCTAGGCTTGCCAATATTCAATGTTGAAGCATGTATAGGGATTATAACATGAAAATGAAGCTTAAATGAAAGCTGAACATATGTGAGTTTTATCCTATGCAGAAATGAAAGGAAAGTAAACTAGTATTATAACTATGCTCTATTAAGAAGAAAATGAACTTCCTTTTTAATCAATCAACACTGTTTCTTGAAAGAAACTATTAGCTGTAAGGTGATGATGAAATATGTTTTGGCAAAACCAGATATAGGCAATACATTGAGAACTTGCATTTTCCTAATAAATGCAAGTTCTCAATATATCTTTTTCCTGTCTTTTTCCCTCTAATATTTCAAAGCATTTTGATCTTCATTTTTAATTGCAATTATGAAATTTAAAATTCAATATGTCAAGCAGCTTTTCTCATATATAAAATGGGGGCAACAATGGTGACTATTCAATTGACTTGTTGAAAAAATTAAATACAGTTAATGCATGTAAAGATCTTGGCATGGAAGACTTCCAGTTTCAGCTCCAACACGAAAAGAGCTTGGAAGATTTCTCTCCTATCTTTATAACAAGGAAAATGTGGAAAAACTAAAAGTCAACAATTTTTTTAGACCCAATAGAGTATTGAGGTCCCAAAGAAACAAAAACCAGTGATCTGGAGAGACAGGTACATATAAGGAGACAGAGCCTATATATATGCTTACATAGTACAGAAGCCGCTGGAGCCACAAACAGGCAAAAACACTTCAGATGGTAATTTTGATTACCATTTGAATTGTTGAAGGCCAAGTTGAGACTGACATGAGAGTGAGAAACTCTTGGGGTCTGGAGTCTTAGGGAGGCCCACAAACTCTCATGGGCTTTATCCATCCGGAATCACAAAAGGGTCTATGGTGAAGATTAGAAGAAGATCCCCAGTTCATAGCTCTTGCTTGAACAGGGTTGGAGGAAGAGCAGTCACTGTGTAATAAGCCCAGACCTTCCCCATAACAAAAATATGCCCTCCAGGAGAGAAGACTTTGCCAGAGCGTTGTATCAGCTGAAGGACATCCTCCAATATCAGTGTCCAATATAGCCTACCTGTCTCACTGGATATTAAAAAACAAAAAAGTCAGCCCTGGCTGGTATACCTCAATGGATCGAGCATGGGCTTGCAAACCAAAAGACTGCTGGTTCAATTCCCAAGCAGGGCACATGCCTGGGTTGCAGGCCAGGTCCCCAGTGTGGGGAACTTGAGAGGCAACCACACGCTGATGTTTCACTTCCTCTCTTTTTCCCTCCCTTCTCTCTAAAAATAAATAAATAAAATCTTTTAAAAAATAAGAATAAAAAAGTCTACAGAGGCCATGGAAAGGAATGGAGGGAGGAAGATAAAGCTATACCATTAGCAAATAACTGTTCACTTCCCAGTGGACCCAAGGAAATAGGTCCACTAAAAGACTGAGATTCAATCATAGAGCATTTCCCTGTCCCCATGCCTGACCATCACATCAACGGGGCTTCTGTTGGCGTACAACAGTGGCAAATTATAGCTAAAGAGCTGTAAGATGTAGATTCTCTGTGAGGAGAAGTATTTAGGGAAACCTAAAGTGAAGAAGAGAGATTAAAATTAGGACACTAAAGAAATGTCAAGCCTCTGGCATCTTTAGCTACAGTAAACATTAAACACAATCCAACTAATAAATTAAGTCCTATTTACTTCAGCTTCTATTACTAAATACATGCCCAGCTTTCAATAAAACAATTACAAGGCTAGTGAGAATGTAAAAGTTATAGGCCCACTTGTATGTGGTTTCATACAAAGATAAATATGGGCTTACCATGTAATCCAGCAATCCTACTTGTATAGTATTGATGCAAATGATTGGAAAACTGTGTGCACACCTAACCAGGATGTACTTCAGAGATAAACAGATAAACAAAATGTGGCATATCTATAAAACATAATATGTTCTATAAAAATTTAAAAAAGAAGAATGAACTATCAAGCCACAAAAAGACATGGATTACTTAAATATGTACTTCTAAGTGAAAGAAGCAAGGTTGCAAAGGCTAAATAATTTATGATCCAAATTATACAGTGTTTTGTAAAATGTAAAACTATAGAGATTGGAAGCAGATCAGTGCTAACCAGGGGATCAGGGAAGGGGTGTTACTAGATGAGACACAGGGGATTTATTTAGGACAGTCAAACTTTGGAGTTGACACTAACACACATCACCTCAGCCAGGTGGTCAAGGTTAACATAAACAGTGATGTGATTTTGATAATATATGCCCTTGACATAATATGATGAGATTGACACCACCTGTGCTGTATTCCTCCCAAACCCATAACCTCAGTCTTATTGTAAAAAAAAAAAATATATATATATATATATATATATATATCAGACAAATACCAAGAGAGGAACATTCTACAATCAATACCTGACCATGTTCCTTAAAACTGTTATCATCATCCCAAACAGGGAGAGTCTAAGAAAATGTCACAGCCAGGAGTAGCCTAAGGAGACATGAAAAACTAAATATTGTGCGGTATTCAAAAAGGAATCCTGGAGCAGAAAAAGTACATAGGTGAAATCTAAGGAAATCTGAATAAATAGTCAATTTTAGTTAATGTATCAATATTGACTCAGTGATTGTGGCAAATGTACCACATTAATGTACAGGTACCAAAGGTATCATTATAATGTACCTATTACTAATTAGTAATAAGAGGAATCAAGTGTATATGGGAACTGTATTATCTTCTTAATCTTTCTGTAACCTAAAACTATTCTAAAATTAAAAGTTTATTTTTTAAAAATGTATGAGGCATGGTTTCTACCTCATGGGAAGTACTTGATGAATGTCAACTGTTATCTACATAACAAATACAAAATTAGCAGGTATCTCTGTGGTCAAATAGAAGTCAGATAATTATTAGAGGTTTAAATAGAGCATTGAATGTAATTAACCTAAATAATCCAGATTCTAAATAGAATAGCTATCTATCCCATGGATTAGCCAGATTAGCAGTGTCTCATTTTGCCTGTAAAAGTCAACCACAAAATAAGAGTCAGAATGTGAGGTAAAAAAAAAGCAAACTTAAATGATTTACTCTCTTACCACATAAAAGAAAAGTGAATACTATTGCCTCCTGTACAAAATGCTCTGCATTGCTTTCAGGGTGGTGTCATTTCATCTGCTTCCACTGCTCAGTCCTCTCAGGGTCATTTACATTTCAACAGTGAACTCCTAAAGATCTAAAGTCCTCTAAGATATAAGCAGGCATCCAATACTACAGAGGCTCAGAGAGGTTCCTGAAAAATATGAGATGATATAAGACATGTGAATAAAAATGATAAAATATTCCATTAAAGAGTAACTGAATTATCTGCTTTTTAAAAAATTACTCCCATGCCTTGGTATTCATCCCTTTCCTCATCTTTCAAATAAACCCTTTGGAGAAATCCTGAGTTGTTGAAGGAATTGTCAATTGATCATTCATTTATAATCAGGGCCATGCAGCAGGAAAAGAAAAGTGTCAAAGCTTTATTTTTCAGTTCACTCTACAAATGAAAGAGGATCATTTAAATTCCCATAAGTCTGGATGTGCCACATAGACATAATCTCACCTCTGCACTCACTAAACCTTACCCTCCATGCACACGTATTCTCTTCTGGATGGGTTACAATTGATAATATCTTCCTCCCTCATTCTGTGTCTCTTTGGATGAGGTAGAAATGAACAAATTCAGGAGGAAGTCTAGATTTAAAGGTTTCATTGAATTGAAAATAGAAAAATAGCCACACAACCTTGTTTCTGCTATTGCCTACAAAGGTCCATCTTATTTTAAAATTTTATGGATTAACCCAAACTACTATATATGTTTAATTTTAAAAAATACTATATTCTATCAAAGATGAAGCTCAGGATATAAAAGGATCTGGTTTTTAACACTCCAAAAAGGAAACTGCCCACCATTAAGCCCTTCTGAATCTCCCTCTCCCTCTCATGAGGATGCTCACCCAACAGAATGCACACAGTAGCTACACTGGCCAATAAAATGTTCTCATCAGGCTGAGTTACGAAGCAGGTCAAGTTAGTCATGGAAGGCTCTACTTCTTGTTAGCACATAGGTCTTCTTCTTAGAAGGACTTGCTTTGTTTGACATGATATCAATGAAGCCTGTCCAAAGTGTAAATTTATACTTAAAGTATAAAATTACATTTGCATTCTGCATATTTGCATTTTGAAATCAATGTCTAAGGACTACCAAAAAAACCATAAAATTTAAAGGCATACCACTCTGGTGGAATTTTAGACTGTCAGATTATGGACAGAGAGAGAGAGAGAAAAGAAAAAAAATGCTTAGAATAGGTTTTTGTTCAAAACTCCTTGAATCATACCAGATTGTTTCTCAATTATTTATCAATTATTTCTCTCTATACTGGCCTCTTGCTACATAAAATAATTTGACTTTATCTAAATTATATTTATATTAGACTTTTAATCACATTGAATAACATTTTAATAATGAAATTTATAAGCCCTGGCTGAGTGGGTTGGAGCATCATCCAGATGCACCAAGGTTGTGGGTTTGATTCCCAGGTAGGCAGGTCATATGGAAGAATCAACCAATGAATGCATGGATGAGTAGAACAAATAACTAGATGTTTCTCTCTCTCTCTCTCCCCCCTCTCCTTTTTCTAAAAGCAATTTAAAAAACTTTATTTAGAATACAATTTATATATAGTTTCATATTATGCATAGTTGTTGCAAGTATTTTTACATAGCTATTTTCATTGTATCAGTAAATTTTTTTAAAATTTATTTTTTATTGTTATTCAATTACAGTTGTATGCCTTTTCTCCCCTTCCCTCCCCCACCCCAGCTGAACCCACCTCCCTCCCCCACCCCCACCATCCCCCCCGATTTTGTCCATGTGTCCTTTATAATAGTTCCTGCAGTAAATTTACTTCCTGTGTTTTCTACTTGCCATTGAGTTCATCCATTCAACAAATATTTATTAAATGTCTACTATGTTCCAGGCACCATTCTAAGTATTGGGATATGTCATTGAACAAAACAGACAAAATTCCTCATTCCATGCAGCTTACATTCTATTGCAGTAGAGAAAGATATAAACAATAAACATAATACCCCAAAAAGGTACATGCTATTTTTAAAAATAATAAAGCAAGGTAAGAAGTTTTGGCAGTGAAGATTGAGGAGAAGGACAAAATTTAAAAGAAACACATTTTAAATATGAGATTTGTATGGAAAAAAGTCCAGCCATTGTTAATACAATGAGAACAGTTTGTGTGACATCAATGTAAACTGGCAACCAAGGAGAGTTGATGCGGATCCTGGCCAGAAGGACCCTGCATTGTGGCAGCAATAGACAATACACACGGACTACAGAAATCCTGTGGAGAAAAAGGGACGGCATGGCCTCTCTGTAAGTGCGAGAGGGCAAGAGGGCCGGAGAGAGACCAAGAGAGCCCAACCCCTGCCTGGACAGGCTTTTACTGCTTTTCCGGGCACATTACATTGAGGATGGTCCTCATTTACTATGCACAGGTTCACTGTAGGTGATTACCTTTCACAGACAACCAAGGACAGAAAGCTGCTAAGTACTTCAAAGAGAAGGATGTTACAGCTCAAGCGGGGAAAGTGGTTGAACTGGTTACACTCCATACTTGGGTGGTTTAGCACAGACTTGAGGAAGTTAAAGATACTCAGTAAACATTTGCTGCCTCAATCCAGGGTGAGGGAGTTTTAGCAAAAGCAAGTCTCGTAGCAGCCTAGGTACAATGCAGGCCTGATTCCTTATGGGAGAACCTGTCCGTGGGCGTGGGTCCTGCCTGCCGAACCTTGCACCCACTGGCTTTTCCGAGTGGGAGCTGGGCTACATTTCCCATGCATGGAACAGTTCCCTATAGAGAGTGGACTGGAATGTGCATGCATGAACAATGATGACTTCAATATACTAGTCAGTGGGGGCTGTAGACACTATTGAGTGAACATATGTACTGTGTGGCCATCACATTCAAAATGACTGAGAGAATAGAGCAACGTATTTGCTTCAAATTTTGTGTTAAGCTTGAACATTCCTCTGTGGAAACTATTTGGATGATTCAGAAGGCTTTCAGGGACAATGCAATGAGGGCAGCACAAATAAAAGTGTGGCACAAATGCTTCAAAGATAGTCAAGAATCTGTTGAAAGTTATCCCTGCTCTGCAAGGCCTGCAACAAGCAGAACACCTGAGAATGGTGAACATGCCTGGGCTGCAATCAACAAAGACTGGCAATTGATAATGTGAGAACTAGAAGCTGATCTGGGGATTCCAAAAACTAATGTGTGTGAGATTTTGATGCGGGATCTTGGCATAAAACGTGCTGTGGCAAAATTCATCCTGTAGCTTCTGCTACCAGAGCAGAAGGAACATCATGCTGCAGTTGCTAATGACTTGATTCAAACTACTACCAACGAACCAGATTTCCTCAAGAAGGTCATAACGTGAGATGAATGGTGGGTCTATGGCTATGATCTGGAAACAAAGACCCAGTCATCCCAATAGACATTGCCTCCACACTCAAAGAAGGTGCAGCAAAGTAGCAGCAAGATCGAGACCATGTTAACTATGTTTTTTTTTGATTGGGAAGGTGTTGTTCACAGCCAGCATGCCCCTCTAGGCCAAACAATTAACAAGGAGTACTATCTCAATGATCTTTGTCACTTGAGAGATGCGATACAACAAAAACAGCTACAGCTATGGGCAACTGGTGATTGGCAGCTTCATCACAATAATGTGCCCGCTCATGCATCACGTCCCCTGCAGAGTTTTTGGTGAAACATCTAATCATCCAGGTGACTCAGTTCCCCTATAGCCCAGATTTAGGGCCTGGCAACTTCTGGCTTTTCCCAAAACTGCAATCATCTTTGAAAGGGAAGAGATTTCAGACTGTCAATGAGATTCAGGAAAATACAACAGGGCAGCTGATGGAGATTCCAACAGAGGATTTTATAGTGTTTTGAACAATGAAAGAGACACTGGGAGAACTGTGTGAGGTCCAAGGTACCTACTTTGAAGGGGACTGAGGTGCCATTGTCCTATGTACAATGTTTCTTGTATTTTGTATTTTCTTAAATAAATGTCTCCATTTTTCATATTACATGGCTGGATACCTTCTGGACAGACCTAGACCTTGTATAAACCACAGAGAAAAGTAAAATAATGGAAAGAGATATATCATGCAAATCTAATATAAAGAAAGGTGGTATAGCTATATTAATATTAGCCAAAGTAGATTTCAGAGTACGTAACATTACTGAGATAAATAGAGGTGTAGCACAATGACACAATCCTAAATGTACCTGCACTTAAAAACAGAACTTCAAAATATGGGAATCAAAGCTTATAGAACTGCAAAGAGAAATATGCAAATACACAAGTGTAGTTAGAGATTTCAACCCCCCCTTTCTCAATAACTGAAAGAACAATTAAAGAAGAAATAGGTAAGAAAACTTGATTGAGTAATATTATATACCAACTTGACCTAATTCACACTTTTTAAATACTCCATTCAAAAATCGTAAAATACATATTTTTCAAATGCACACAAGATAGGCCATACTCAGAACTATAAAGCAATCTCAATAAATACAAATAGATTAAAATTGTACAATGTATTTCTCTGACCACAATATAATTATAGGAGACAGCAATAGTAGATAGATATCTGAAATATTCCTCCAAATATTTGGAAATTATATAGCACATTTTTATGTAACCTATTGGTTAAAGGAAAAAATCACAAGAAAAGTTAGAAATTAATTTAAACTAAATAAAAATAACATACCAAATGTGCAGGCTGTCAGTGCTTTGAAGAAAATCTGTAGCATAAAACATTTATAATAGGAAATATATATATCAAATCACATCTAAATGTGCACCTTAGGAAACTAGAAGAAGAAAATTCCAAAGGAAGCCAACAGAAGAAAGTAATAAGGGTTAGAGCAAACATTAATGAAATAAAAAAGGTATATCAATGAAAGTATAAGCTGACTCTTTGAAAAGACCAATAAAATGATTAACCTCTAGTGAAACTAATCAGAAAAGAGAAAATTAATTAGCAACATCTGAAATGCTATGAAGATTATAATCACAAATACTACAGACATTAAAATGGTAAGGAAATATTTTGAACAACTTTTTGCTGATAAATTTATCAACTTAAATAACAAATTTGTTGAATGACACAAACTTCCAACTCTCACTCAAGAAAAAAAATAACCTGAATAATCCTATGTTTTAACTAAATTGAATTCATAGTCAAAAACCTTCCCACAAAGAATATTCCAAGTCAAGTGGCTATACTGGTGGATTCTGCCAAACATTTAAGGAAGACTCTATACAACTCTACACAAACTCTTCCAAAAAAATGAAAGAAAAGACAACACATTTATTTCACCTCATTTTATGAGGGCAGAACTGACCTGATATCAAACTGAACAGAGGTATTAGAAAGAAAAAGAAAAAAAGAAAGGAAATAAAAGAAAAGAAAAGAAAACTAGAAGGCAGTATTTCTCACAAATGTTAGGAAATTGAATCTGGTAATATATAAAAAGGCAATACATCAGGACTAAGTAGAATTTATTCCAGCAATACGAGGTGGGTTGAACATTTGAAAAGCAATCAGTATAATTCACCATATTAAGAGACTAAAAGAAAAATTATATGACAATCTCAGTGTGTGCAGGAAAAATATTTGACAAAAATCCACAGCCCATTCTTGGTAAAAGTGCTTAGCAGATTAGGAATAGAAGTTCCTCAGTTTTAAAAAGGCATGTTGAAAACCCATGGCAAGCATCATGCTTATTGGTTAAAGACCTTGTAAGATCAAGAACAAGGCAAGGGTACTCCCTCTCATTATGTCTATTCCCATTATACTTGCCAATAAGGTAAAAAAAGAGAGAAATGACAGATTAGAAAGAAAGAAATAAAACTTTGTGGAAAATATGATCATCTGTGTAGAATATCCTAGTGAATATCAATTTTATCTGTGCATACTAGGAACAAATCATTGGGATTTTCCATTTTAAAATACTATTTACAATATCAGGAAAAATGTAAAATACTTAGGGATGAATTTTACAAAAGATGTGTAATACTTGTACACTGAAAACTTCAAAATACTGCTGAGAAAAATTAATGATGCTTAATAAATAGAGATATATCATTCTTATGGGTTAAAAGTCTCAATACTTTAGTATGCCAAACCAAACTGATGCAGTGCAATTCAACTGAAATTCTAGGAGAAACGTTCACACATTCCTGGTAGAAATGCAGAGTGGTACAGTCATGGTGAACGACAATTTGTCAATTTCTTGTAAATTTAACACAAACTTACCTTATGACTCAACAATTGCACTCCTAAGGTGTTTACTCAAGTGCACATTCACACAGGTGCCTGTAGCAGCTTTATTCATAATTGCCCAAAGCTGGAAGTAACCAAGTCAATAAGACAAACATTAAAAGTAGGCAAAAAAAAAAAAAAAGAATAGAATTTGACCAAATAATATATATGGACACCAAATAAGTGTATATGATAACAGACTCAACATTATTACTCATTAGGGAAATGTAAATTAGAGCCATAATGAGATACTACTACATACCTAATAGAAAATTTAATACCACAAATACTGACACTGCTAAGTGTTGGCAATGAACTCACATACACGGCTAGTGGAAATGCAAAATGATTAAGCTGCTTTCAAAAACAGTTGGCAATTTCAATGCTGCTATAAATATTTGCTACAAGGATTTCTGTAGACATATGTTTTCATTTCTCTTGGGTAAATTCATAGGAGTGGAATGGCCAGGAGGACTTTCCAAAAGAGTGGGTATGGACCACATGGTAGCAATATGAAGTAGGAAGTATTTTCCCAAAATTTCCCAGTTAGAAAATAGGAAAGCCAGTTAGAAGCAGGAAAGTGAACAGTGATCTCTGCAAAACCAAGAACAGTAAGGAAATTGATGTGGAATGCTGGAGAGGGAGCAACTCCAGAAGTGGATAAAATAGTGGGTTCTGTTCTCTAACATAAACTGGAGAGGCATGGCCCTTGAAAGGGCTGAGAGGAGGAACTGACATGCAGTTGAGTTCTAAGTCCACACTCTTTCTAAATCAATTCTGAGCCAACAGGCAATCTCAAATGTGACAGGATTCATGTCACTCAACAACCACAAAATCTCATGTGGTTCCAAGAGACTCGTTACCACAGGAGAGCCTTTTAGGCTGAACCAGTCTTAGAGGCCCAGAGACACACAGCGACAGTGGGTTGTGTGACAGGTCTGGGCACATGAGGAAAACTGACTGTTTTGGCAGGAGCCTAAAGAACGTGAAGAGGAAAATGAGATTGGAGAGGTAAACTGAGGCCAGATGAAGAACTCTGAGTGCCCTCCTTATGACTATTTTTCTATTGTATATTTGGTGCCTGACGCTAGAAATTCACAGTGGGAAGAACAGACAGAAACATTTTGTTAAGAGACATATGATCTATTAACATTCTACAGGGAAGCATAGTCTAATTATCTTTAGGGCACACAATGCTGTCGGCATTCATTATAATGGGAAGGGTGCGGACTAGACTTTCCCGTAGGGACCAAACAGGGTAGCTCCATCTTCTGCATGCACCAGACCTAAGTTACTATCTATAAATGATTTAGAAGAGAGAACACAGTTGCCTTTGTGCCCTTGCTCATAGTTTCCTCTGCCAAAAATACCCACTCCTTGTGTCCCTCCATATCTATACCTTATGGTTTTGTGGTTAAGAAAATGAACTTCAGAGTCAGAGAGTGTCTGGTAACATAAAACCTCAGCAAATGTTAGCTCTTTCTGTTAATACCCGCCCTTCAATCTCACATGTCAATCCCTTGATATTCTCTCTTTCCTGCCCCCAACATCCCCCCCTTCCAGGACATAAGGATTCTTTCCTTCTGAAAGTCCTTATTACTTTGCCAATGTCTATCTTTTGGTTGGCATTCTAATAATCTATGTACACTCATTATTCCCCTTGCTGCATGGTGAGCTCCTTGAAAGCAAGGGCCGTATCTCTTTTGCCTTGGAGTTTCTAACAGTGCCTGGGAGAATGCCTCACAGTAGGCGTCATAATAAGTAAGCACTTATTGATTAGAAGGTCATAAAAAGGTACTACTTAGCTCTTAAAGATATTTTCTACTCTTAGTATAAAAACTGAAGTCTGGCAACATAGGATAGTTAATGACATTATGAAAGTGTTTTTGATCTACCAGGGTACTAATATTTGAAACTAAGCTCTCCTCTTCAAAGGGAACAATACAGAAAGAAATCTGCACATCCATGCAGTGTATGATAGCTATGCTGATTCTGCAGGGAAGACAAGGGAAAGCCATTTCATTTTTATTTTGCTGAAGAAACATATGACATTCATCAGCATAATTTTATGAGAAATAATTTTAAGAATCTCACATTCTCAAAGAAAACCCTAGTAATTGTTTTTATTTATTTTCAATTATGAGAGAAAAATTTATTAACTAATTCCTCAATTATTTCATTATGCAGCACTAATAAAAAAGTCTTGACGTCTCCATTATGTTTAGCAAAGAATCAATGAATTTAATAAATAATTTTTGACTGAAGTGATTATTTACTTAAAACATAGAATATGCAGAAGGGACTTCAAGTCATATTTTTCTGGTGCCATACAATAAAGTAATTGTGCAATTAGTAATAAACAGCATGCAAGAGTGACGAATGTTTTATTTAGAACTTGGGAAACAAAAGCACATGGCTCTGTGCTTTTTCCAACTGAACAAAATCCTGAGGTATATTAATCAAAGGGGCTTTTTTATGCCTCTGGCAGCAGTGTTTTAAAGTAAACCCTTAATATCAGATCCCAATCCCCAGTTTCAATTTGCTTTCAATGGAAAGGACATTAGAGTTTATAAAATACTCCTTGATTACTTTTTTGAAGGCCTGAAATCTTGACATGTCCGTGACTTGCTCGCACTGCATCAATATACAGTGGTTGAAAGAGCAATACCCATCGCGAACATTGCCACATTGACTTATAGAATCATGCCCTTGAGAAAAAGCCAGAGAGAAAAAAAGGAGCACCAGGCAATGACAAAAATGAAATAGAACTGTCATCTGGCAGTTCTTCATAGTCCGTCAAGGAAACTATTAAAGATGTACAAAGAGCCAGAGAGTGCTTGGGCAAAGGTTGTTAAACCAGCACTTCAAGGGCAGGTCACTGCAGGCTGCCAAGACTTCATGAAAAGACCAGCCTGCACTTGCTGAGGGGTAGCCCAGGCAAAGGAAATGGAGCTTTCCATTCTAAGGGAAGTGGGGATGAGGAATTTAGAATAAATTGTAAGTTAACTCTTCAGTACTTCCTTTTTCTAGTGGCAGATCTCATGGAGATTATTTTGATCTGGTTTAGGGACTCTATTAAGAGCCTGCCTGGTGTCAGTGAGTCCAGGTCCCAATCTCAGTCTGCCCACAGCCGGTTTGCAGCACCTTCTCCACATAATTTAGCTCCTCTGAGCCTCAGCTTCCTCCTTTTTCACACAGAGAAAGTATGAAATCAGAACTTCTCCTTTACCTGTTTCCTCAATTGTATCTGCTCTATTTTCCTTAGCCAATGATCCTCAGTGTTCCCCTGATTTGAGAGTTTCCTAAACCCCTTAGGTCAGATATGCTTTGCTGACTAACAGTTAATTGGTTTAAAGCAGAAAAAGTAGTGGGTCCTTATGGAAATCAAGGAAACTTCTTCACCTAATCTCTCTCCCTCTCCCTCTTTTTCTCCTAGTCCTCCCACCCCTGCCACACACACTCCCCTTCATCCCTGAGGTCATAATACCAATTTTCTGGAGGGAATGTCATTGTTCCTGAGGCTTTTGTTCAGCCTTCAAATTATTCCCAGATTCAGAATCTGAGCTAGGAAAGAAGGACTATCTTCTGACTATCTGTATCCAGGCATGTATGAGAGAGATTTGAAGAAGCAAAGGCCTTTTCCTCCTCTTCATGTTATCCCACATAGATTCGTATCACTCAAAATGGAAGTGGGGAAATTTTCTAAAAATGGAATAAGTTCAAATATCACACTGTGTAAAATACTGATGACAACTATATTGTGTCCCTAAATCCCATTGTGATTTGGGGTTTTAAATAAGTAACAAGACATCTAGACCATGGAAGGCAATAGAAAAATATAATTCAATTTACAGAACTTAAATGATTAGAGTCAGTCACACGTAGTAATTAAATCCCTCAAATGAGTATGGGGATAATGAAAATTCAAGTTTTATTGTATTTTTATTATAAAAATCATAATTTTTATGTCCATTTAAGCTCAAAATCATGTGTGTATATGTGCGTAAAACCACTCTTAAACAGGCCTCTGTAGAAGACATTATGCTTCTGGATGCAATTTAGAATGATCATATAATCCAAGAAAAGGGGTACTTATCAAAGTTATTTTTTGAGGGTAGGAGGAAAAGAGCTTATTATGATATTTTTTCACTATTGTGATCTTATTGTCATTTTAATTCTAACATTCATCCCAAAGATTTATTGTTTCCAAATATGAGTACCATGTACAGAATAATTTTTGGCTTTTATTCTAATGGAGTTTCATCTTCAGCTACACTATAGTTTAGGGGGCTATTGTGGAGGTATTTCTTTCATAATCCTTATATCCAAAAATTGTACTTACAGACTTACAATAATGTAAGTATATCATAGATTTATAGCAATAATGACTTTTACAGTTTCACTGATCTCTCATGCAGATGGGATATATTATTTTATTCTGGGCTTCCCCCATATTATTTTTTTGGCAAGAACAAACCTATACTATTTCAACCCAAAAGATTTTTATTTCACATAACTTTAGAAGGTATGCTATAGAATTCAATTTACAAACTTGGTTACAGATAGAATTACAACAAATAATATAATACCCAAAACATCAGTTACAAAAGCATTACATAAAATAAGTAATTTCCTGCTGAGCAGCAGGTATGGAAACCTACTGTAGAATCTAGTTTTCTTGGACAGATCTACAGAGGGCCATCTCCAAAACCGTCACTAAATCTTTTACCAGTGACCAAAATCTTGTGCATTTAAGAAAATGACCTCTTACCAAAAACACTGATTCTGTTTTCTGGAAATTTATTTTTGAAAGGGGAATAGAGGCAATAGACATGAATAGCATTTACTTTACATATTATAGTTTTTTGTGTTGTTGGTGGGTTTTTTTTTTTTTTGAGGGTAGTAACTTTGTTTCTTTCTTTACTCCCCAGTTAATGTAATCTGTAATTTTTTTCCTGCTAAAACAATACAAGGCAAATTGTTCCTGATGGCTCATTGTGACAAAAATTCAGGTCAGATACATATAATAAATTAACAAAAACATAGAAGCCATTGTTCATTTCAATGATAACTTAATACTGTTTTTTATTGGTTAATAATTGTGCCCAGCTCTGTGCTGTGTTAGAAATTGTATGTGCCATATGTGGTAATAACCATGAGCTTGAAGAAGAGAAGGAGGATGAGAACTAATAGGCATTGTGTGGATATTCTACATACATAATTATATTTAATATTTATAAAAACTCTACCAAAGAGATACTATTATTCTCCCCTTTTACAAATAAAACTGAAACACAGCAAGTACCTTTATGAGGCCCTATAACCAGTAATTAGTAGACCTGGACTGTTTGACCCCAGAGCATTTGTTCTGATTCCTACACTTACAAATTGTAGACACAAGATATGTACACATAGGAGAGCTGATGAATATGGCAGCAGAATGCAACGGAGTGAAATGCTCATTCTTTCTGACTCCATCTTGGCCGGCCTGCTTAGTTCCCATAGCCTTTAGGTTAATAGCTTCTGGCATATAGACATGCTAAACAGCCCTTTACAAGAAAGTGCTTCTCCTGAGGAGGTAAGGCAAATATGTATTGTTTATCAAAGATTTGCAGGAACCTCGTGACCAGATTCACATCAACTAGGGTCAACAGACTGAGCATAATTTTCCTCGCACCCCTGTTAGTGCCCAGATGTTGACATCAATCACATCTTGTCCCTCCCATTTCCCCTTCCCTTGGCAAAAGTAGCTTGAAATCTGTACTTTCTTAAAACGGATTTAAGGCACTACCAGGTTTCCCATCTTCTCTGTTGGAGCCTTCTTGATCAATAAACCTTTCCTTCTCTCAGGGTCTGATGTTTTGATTTTTTGGCCTTTTGAAGCCTTGGACACATTGACTTTGGACCAGTAGCAAGAACATAGATCAATTCTAAAATGTAGACATGGACTAGAAACATGAATGTTTATACTGATGGTATAATGTGGATAGTAATTCTAAAGACTATTTATAAAGGGAGACAATGATGTGAGTTGGAATAATTGCAAGAAAATGTTTAAAGAAAGTGGAACCAAAGAATAAGCAGCATCTAGATAAACTGAGATTGGAAGGCAGGGTGGGAGAAAGTACACAAGGGAACAATGTGGATAGAGGCACCTGGGAGCAAGTTGGACATATAAGTCTTTGGGGAAAGGACAGCTGCAAAACTGCCTCAAATTATCTCAGTCCATCTCTATTACAGTTTAATTTAATCCCACATATTACATGGAACATATTTATTTATATATATTTTTGACAGTTCATTTTTATTGTATTTTTTCATTATCATTTATCCCTCCATACCCTCTACCAACTCCCCCCTCCCCTCTCCCCTCAATGACGACACTGTTGTCCATGTCCATGAGTTCTTTTTGTTTTTTGCTCCATCCCTCCCCCCAGCCCCCTGCCCTCGGAGATATCAGCCTGCTCTCTATCTATGAGTCTGTCTCTGTTTTGCTTCCTTAATGTTATTTATCTGACACTTAAATTTCTTTGGAAAGCTGGTATCTTTATTTGCTAAATCTGGCAACCTTACATTATACTTAAATTTACCTAATTTTTTAATATTGTCTTTTTTCCCCTACCCTTTTTGCTAGAATATATGCTCCAACCAAGGAGGACCTTGACTTGTCTTGTCCTCCCACCCTATCCTCAACAAGTAGAATAGTTCCTGGCACTTGTAGGTGCTCAACAGATGTTTGTGCATGAAAATGGAAAAGGGTTTTTTGGGTTTTTTTTTTTACTAACTATGTACTTATTTAATTCCAAAGTTACCATGTGTGAAAGCAGAGGGGCAAAACCCCAGAAATTTAATATTGGATTGGAATGTGAGAGATGGGGCACCAAGAGGCAGTGAGTGGGAAAATATAAACAAAAGTAAAGTGGAAAGGAGAAAATGCACAGCACGTATGCGGGTGCTGAGGGGAGGAGGCAGCCATGGTGGCAGCAGCCCTAACCTGAGACGAACGGGGACGAGAGGGAAGAGCTTTATTGACAGAGACAGGGAGAGATGCAGGGATGATATCACTTTGTTTGAATCATCTTAATGAAACTGGCAATGCAAAATTCTTTGAATTTTGGTTAAGGACTACAATTTTAAAAAGAGAGAGAAAGAGGCCCTCTTAAACTACTATGTAACCTGATGTAGATGCAAAATGACATGAACAACAACAGATGTTCTCCTTCTAACTCATCTTTTTTTTCAAAATACCAAGATGGATTAGAAATGTGCAAAACAAAAGAGTCAAACTGACCCAAATTCTTCTAATTCTGTAACTGCAGAAACAGGGCTGTAACCAATTTCATTTTTTTTTACTTTAAAAAAGAAGAATAATTTTATCCAGACCAGTACTTCCATCTTTTATCTTATGAAATATAATATTATAGAGTTGCTCTTAACAAAAACATCAAATTTCAGTTGGATACACATTTAGTCTATTTAAACAATGGTTCTGATAGATTTATTTAGAGATTTCACAACTAGAATAAAACATGCAGACTCCAATTCATTAATTTTAAAAATCAAATTTCTTTAACCTATTTCTCTGATAGTTTTCTCTTATATATTTGACATATGCCACTCTTCATCTATAGGAGAATCTAGCATAAGATGGCATCTGATTTATCACAAAATGGTACATTACACAATTTTAGCTTTAAATGTCAACATTTTATGATGTTCAGTAAATGCCATCATGATTTCCAGATGTTTCACCACCTGAATCAGATTTAAATCATTGTAAAATCTTTGATACAGATGCTTGAGAAATAGAAAGGCGCATACATGTTCAAATATATCCTCTCAGCCCCAACTCAAAGAATACCTACTCTCTAGCCAGCTTGCCAATTTCAAAATGCACTTGAAGTATCCTCCCCAATGGAAAATGTGTGCTAGCTACCCTCTCCTGTTTCTGTGGTGCAGCAACATTTGCCTCCCTTTTCCCTGGAGGCCACCAATAGGGTATTAATGCTCAATATCATGAGCATTACTGGTAGATGGAAGCGACGACTCAATTAAACCAAGTCACCAAATAATTATTGAACAACTACTTTTTGCAAGACAGGGGGTTCTGAATACTCCAAAGAAGTGATAAATATAGTCACTGTTCTCAATAAATCAGAGCCAAGGTGACAAAATATCAGGTAAATAAAACCAGGTTAATGTAGTACAATATTTAAAAAATATGAATTTAAGCATATTGACAATCAATTGAGGCAGTAACAGAGTTAGGAATAAAGGGAAAATATAATGGTAGAAGGAGAAATACAAGAAAAAAGATGGGAAATGGAGGATCATAACCAGCCCCTGCCTTCCAGTGTTCACCAACTAATTACAAATTTTGTTCCTTTTATTAGTTGGTTTATAAATTGACTTGCATTCCTTAGTTTTATTATTGGTTTTGGTCAGTACAACTCAGAACTAGTCTATATACCAGAAATATATTTAAAAACTAAATTATAAAGATTATCAAGGCTATCTTTGTATCTTTCCCCCAAACCCAGAAGAGAGTCAGAAACACAGTAGAAGCTCAATAAATGTCGCATTGGTTATTTAGTTAACTAAATGACCAATAATAATGTTTTTCTTGGTCAGACATAAAGCTATGATCAAGGTGTGTATATATTACATAAAATTTTCCAAAACATATTCTATGAAATAGTAAATCATTTAGATATACCACTGGAGTCAGAGAGGCAGTTTCTGAATTGAACTATATTAGGGAAACATACGTACTCATACAATCTCCCTCTCAGATATTCAAAACGCATGTTAATGTTTAGAGTTTGAATCATAGTTATTCTAGTTCTTAAGTGGAAAAAGTTGTCATGTAGCTAAGATACCTGAAATTTATATTTATATATATATGTATATATATAATGTTGTGTGTATATATATATAAAACCTTTATATATATATATACCCTTATATATAGGTTATATAAACCTATACATATAACCTTATTTTATATATGTGTGTGTATATATATATATCCTTTGCTATGAATAAAATAGGGAAGAGAGAAATTTAATAAAATATAAATCTGATTTACAAATAATTATTTGGTGCAGATTTTATGGGTACAATGGTCACTCTATGGCATTTAAGGAACATATAAATCATGGATCTCAGGGCCGCAGGAAGGTCATCTCTGGCTTTAAATCATTCTATCTGGTGCCTAAAATAAATCTCTGAGTAAATAAAAAAGTGTAAAGTAATAACAGAAATGTCAAAGGGGAGTTCTCACGTACTATACATACATCTCTGCTGTACGTGTATTTGGGAGAGACCAAGTATGCAACAGTTGCTCTACCCATCTTGACAGACCTACATAATTTGGACAGTAACAATAAAATATCAAATTCACCATATAACATCCCTGTATGTAGGGCCCTATATGTATGATGTACTCAACATCATAGACATTTAAATAATGATGTGCAAATCATATACAGAACAGTGCTGATCATAGTGGTAAGAAGTCAAGAAAGTCATTTCTTCTCCCTCTACCTTACACATTGCATGAGGGAGTTTTCACACATCAGCTCTGCTGTTGTGATTAAATGTGTTGTTGAGATACTTTCAATTACCTTTCTGATTTTTGGAAACTGCATATATTGTAGTCAATGTCTATGCACATGCATCTGAATAAATAATAAATTATTAGTTCAATGTTTAATGATAAGTGATTGTGAGCCAGGGCCTGATAGTTCAGTGAATAAGAGCTGAAAAAGACTTAGCATTTGACTATCTGTAGTGCCCAGATAGCTGGTGAGACATTTCATTTTTGTGGTCCCTATTCCCCAGCCTAGTATTTGTCTTTAGTTTGTTTGAGGGATTTTTCAAAAAGTGTGACTCTATTTATGCGTCCATAAAGAAACCACGTCTGTTTTAATTTTGTATTCCCTACACCCACATCAAAGCTATGTATATACTGGGTGCTCAATAAATAGTTGTATTTAACAATGAATGTTAATTGACCACAGAACTTCTTCAGGCTACTTATCCTTAATATTGGACAGCAGTAGTAAAAGTGCTTGTGACTGTGCCCTTTTGGAAATGTCATCCCGCATCTTCCTCAGCTAAGTAGGCAACTAGGAGCCCCTATGTGCAAGTTGCACACTTGGTCAAGTTAAGAATTACAGGAAATGTCTGTGGAAGTTTTACTGAAAGTATCTACAAATCCCTTCCTCTGCTCGACCACATAGAAACATAGTAGGTAACATCCCAGTACCTTCAGACAGTGTTTATCAAACTTTAATCATTAGTGGACCAACATCATGATTGCTCAACTCAAAACTTCAGAGCATCTTCAATCACAACGCAGTCTTCACAGCCAGCGGACTGCCATGGCACGGTGGATGAATGCTCATCCTAAACTCCACTATCCACAAAATGCACTGAGTTTAACAGAATTATATTAAACAAATATTTTCTATGTGCCAAACCTCATCCATTAAAAGTAACTATGACTAACAGCATTTCTTTTGGGGAACTTAGTCTGAAGTAGATAAATTTTAAAAATACAGTATGTCATCAAGGGATATCAGAGCTATATTTTATCATAATAACACAGCATAACAAAGCACTTCAATACTGAATACCTTAAAAATAATAAGCATTTATTTCCTCCATGTCTGTGGGTCATTTATTTAAGGCTTGGCTATTCAGCTCTGCTAGTATCTGCTGAATTTGCTCATCTAGCCAAACATCAGCCAGTTGTGGGCTGATCTGGAATACTGTGGCTGGGGGTGACCGGGGTGAGTCAGACCTCTGTCACAAAGCTTATCCTCCAGCATGCATTCATGGAAACCGTAGGACTGTAACATTCCACAAGGAATGAGCACAAGCACTTTCAAGGGTCTGCCTGAATCATACCTGCTAACGTGACCTGGGCAAAGTCAGTCATATAGCCACCCCCAGCATGTTAGCAAGAGGTTACAAAGTCATGTGGCAAAGGGTGCAGACAAAGGACAGGATGACAAATGAGGGCATCCCTTCAGTGCAGGGTAAGGGGACACAGGGAATAAAGGCCTCAGGGAAGGGGTCACATCAGGTGACATTTGAGCAGAGACTTACTTCAGTGAGAAAGACAGTCATGTGGATAGTTTGGAAAAGAGAATTCTAGATAGAGGAAAGAAAAGGAACTCCAAAGGCCCTGAAACATTTTATACTTAACATGACTGAGAAAGGTGAGGAAGCTGGAGAAGAGAGAAAGGAAAAGAATGATAGGAGATTAAGCCAAAGGGAAGAAAGGGCAGAGCTTGTGGGCCATGGTGCGGACATTGACTACAATTGTGAGTGAGAACAGGAAGCCACCAGAAAATATTGAGCTGAAAAAATCAGGATATAACTTTGAATGACAGAATGAACTTAGGTGTTTTAAAGTTTCTCTCTGATTCCTGTGCATGCAGAGAGACAAGGCTAGAGAGAGATTAGGAGACCATAGTCTCAACAGAGCAGCATGGTGCACAGGTCATGAACACAGAGAGAAGATGGCGAGGTGGACGCTGGGTATTTCTAAGGTACTGCTAATAGGACTTGCTAAAACTGCAAGCTGGTACACGAGTTTACATTATACACACACCCCATATATACATTCCATTACTCATATAAATATGTTCATAGTGGAAACAAAGAGTGCTCTTCCCTGTAGCACACAAAATCATCTCATGTACACACAGAAGGTGATGTGTGATAACCACACCTTCAAAAAGACTGTCTTGCCTTTAGAATAAAAACATTTACATTAGTCACCCAGGTAAAAACTAAAATAATTTAAATGGTCAAGGACATTTGAATTAAAAGGTCACAGTCTCTTATATTTTCCTGGTAATTCAACATGTAAACTCAAAGTAAATGACATTTATTTTACTAGGACCTTGCAAAAGGAAAGTTCTCTGTTCCTACTTAGTGAAAAAACAAATGCTTCTTAGGTCTTGATGATTTCCCCATTAGCACAAAAATTCTGGCATTGATTTCTCACATCAGGGAATTTTTCTCAGAGTGTTTAATAATCTAGGTTTTATTTTCGTGGTTTATTATGTTCATAACTTGAAGCTGCCTGGGAGTTCTTTCTCATAGGAATCGTGGTGCACACACATGTCTCAAAATTATAAGCACCTACTACTGTTGGGAAAGGTGCTATGTAAATGTGGAAAGAACAGAGTACAGTCCCTCCCCCTAAAAATTATAAGAATCTAAGTATGTTTTATTCTTGGTGTCACTTTATTTTATTAAAATGAAAAGTAGTTTTCACAGGTATTAAATTTTCATTCCCCCCCCAAAATGAAAATTTCTGCAAAAATTATAAATTTCCACAGCAGCACCTTCATAAAAATGTATGATCTTACCCTTCAGGGTGCCTCCTCACTTGTTTAAAATGAAAAGCTGTTTGCAATCATGGCTGGAAATACACACATCAGGAAAAATTAATCATGCAAATATTTTCAAAGTGGGAACAGTGATGGTGCGGAGCTCCGCAGTGTGCTGGGCACACCACACAGAAAGAAATGCTGGGCGAGGATTCCACAGGGCAGCTCTCTTGAACGAGACCAGCATCCAAGCCCCATCTCAGGCACTGACGATGCTATCAAAACGTCCCAGACGTGCTCCCGAAGGAATGAAGTTTTGACAGTCATATGGCCAAATACTTTCAGAAGTAAAATCATTTTCATTAAACATCTGCAAGAGGTACATCGTAGGCAAGATTTAGAAATTAGACCTGGTGTGTGTGTGTGTGTGTGTGTAGTGTGGCTATTTGCTTTGATGATGTTCTTCCCGTCTTTATCTAAGGAATATTATTATGAGGCTTCAGATTTATTTTGCTTTATTGATTGCAAAGGGGAAGGAATACTATTTTTATTTATTTTAAGTAATTTTAATCTTAATGGGAAGTCTAATTTAAAATAAAATGTAAATGTGTTATAGGATAAGACAGTTGACTGGCCCTGTCAGAAGAGTTTTATCAAGGGCACCAGGAAGGACTTCGGTGAGTCCTGCTATGGCTCTGTGTGTGTGACCTGGAACACGATGCTGTTCCTTTGGGGTGCTGGATGTGAGAGCTGGATGTGAAACCTGCTTAAGACCAAACCACTCCCTGTATGCACCTCTGCCTACAGATCTCTCCCTCCTTCTGGTTACAAGGGATGGAAGGAGGAAGAGAGCAATTTAGTGTAATAACAAATTAGAAGTTCCTGATCAAAATGACTACATAATGTGTGGGGCCCACAGGGGAGGGAAAATGTGGGGCCTTTTGTTCAAAAATTATGAACAATTTCAAGATGGCAAGAGCAGAGTGTTAAGCAAGCTTGGGGCCCTGATTGACTACCCAAAACAGTAATGCTCATGAAATTAGTCTTGATTCCTCGTGTAAAAACTGTCGTCCTCAAGGCAAGAATTTCATGGCACCATTTTTTAAATCCACACCTGAGGATATGTTTATTGATTTGGAAGGTGGAGAGAGATAGAGAGAGAGAGAGATGAGATAGAGAATTATCAATGGGTTACCTCCTGGGGATTGAACTCACAATCTAGGTATGTGCCCTGATCAGAGACTGAACCTGCAACGTGTCCATGTATGGGGTGACACTCCAACCAGCTGAGCCACCGAGCCAGGGCTCTGGCACATTTTTGATACTCAGGCCAAACTACTAGTGGGACATCTCCAATCTGTATAGAGGGGATTGAAGGGACTCATTTATTTAGGTGAGTTCAAGAAATATATTTAACAAGCCTTTCTGAACTGAGTCTTTTGAGAGCTATAGAATTTTTGTTTTGTTCTGTAGTTTCCCCTTTAAATTGGCCCTCTTAGAATAAGACTAAAGCCAACATTAGATTTTCTAAATATTTGAAGTTTTCTGTGTCTTATTTTTAAAAACTTTGTAGGCCACAAACACCTGCTACTTCATCCAACAGCCTCAACTGCACTTTGGGTCATGACAGCATTAATATCATGCCGAAGGGAACTGTGCCAAGACCCTCCCCTGCTCCCCTCTGATCCTGGATTTCATTATGTTCAATAATTACATATATAATCATGTTTGTGTTTATATATAATACGTATTATATATATTATACATTTAAGGCCACTGTCCCAAAGAAGTCATGAGAAATTACCAGAAACAAACAGTAAAATTTAACTCCTCAAATAGGTAAATAAAATGAAAATAGGCAAAAAGAAAATGATATTTTAGGTATGGGCTTTTTGTTGTTGTTGTTATTTGGTTAAACATTCATTTTTTTCTGATTTTCTTTTAGTGGTGACCCATGATGCTTTGAGCATTCAAGCCACTAAACACATTTATACAGCATATTCCAACAATTACAGTGATCACTGCATACACTGGTCAAGTTTCCTTCATGTGATGATGTCTACCAATTTTTGAGGAGAGAGAGTAAGTTATTTTGTTCTTTTGTGATAAGTCAATAGTAAAAAATAATAAGACAATTTCTCACTCAGGTACCCCCTTTACACATATACCCAGCTGATCAGGAACACCAATATCCTCACCTATACCAACATAATAATGAGCCCTTAGATGCTTTCCTCACCCTCCTACTTGATACTCAGAGATTCTTCAAGACTGACCACAGGGGCCAAGTTGTGCTGTTTGCACCCATATAAAAATACTCATGAAGGAGAGGGAGGAAACAGCATGATTTTGTCCTTGCCCTCGCCTCTGGCGACCTTCTCGTTGTGGTGTCAAATGGATTCTCAAGAGTCAACTCTCCTTTATCTGCACTGTCAGTCCTCCCATGCAAATCTTGCTTTAATGTTCTGCTGGAATAATTAAGCTTGATCGGCCTGCGCAATTCACTATCTTTTGTTTATTTTTGCCTCCCCTTGAAGCCTGCCACCCCAGCAGGAGGACATCAAACTTCAACACTCAATTACCTTCTCCACCCAGGAGAGATATAAGAAGTAAATAGAGTTAAATCAGTGGAGCAAAATTGAGTTTCATGTATGAACTCTCAGTCAACTATAGTTTCTGGCATAGAGTGGGGTGCAGGGAACAACTCTGTGTAAGGAGTAGAGTACAGAGGTGTACAACTTTCAGCTCTCCAACCGACATCACTGCATCATGTTGGCTGTTGTACAGGCATAGCTCCTGCAAGAGGACACTAGCGACCCCAGAAATGACAAGCAACAAAAGAAAAGTCCTAATATCTGTGATTCTGTTAATTACACAAGCATCACTGACAGTGTTAAAGAGAAAACCACCAGCCCAAAATGGTGCCACTAAAAGCCCATGAAACCAAATCTAGATTTAATGCCAATCTATTTGCAGTTTCAGCCTCTCCCAGATAGGTAATCTTAAGGAACCAGTCTGGAATTTTCTGGTTTAAAACAATGAGGTAATCTGTCATGCAGGCCCTCTCCATCCCCCATAGAAATTAAAGGCAGGCTGTATGATAAAACATTTGATTCTCTTTATCAACCCCCTAAAAAAGATGGCCTAGTCCCAAAATAACACTTTCTTTTGTTAATAGCTCTCTTGCCCCACCCTTCTCCCTACAAAAAACTTTCCATTTTGTACAGCCCCTCAGAGTGCCCTTCGAGTTGCTACATGGGTTGCTCCCTGATTCGTGAATCACTTAATAAAGCCAATTAGATCTTCAAATTTACTTGGTTGAAGTAAATTTTGGTTTTTAATATCAGAAGCCTCCAAGACACTGTACAAAAGTATTATTGCATCTGATTTTCACTTTTGTTAAACTTGTAGGTGAAGTTTTCTCTTCTATGAAGATCACTTATTTCAGCTTTTTAACTCTTCCTAAGATACAGGACTGAGTGGAGAAAACTGAAAGCTAAAGGGTGTCAGAAGAAGCAGTTTCAGCCAGCAGACTCGGTGTCCACCTTCGTGTGTTTAAACACCACAGAAGCAGCTCCTGCTGGCTAAACTACAGAAGGTAGAGGCTGATGGGCCCTTTCTGCAGTGATTGCTCACAAGTTTGGAACTTCAGTTTCTATTGCTGATTCAAAGGGCTATCAATTCCCAGATCAGAAAAGTTCTTATGATTGAGGACATCTGTGATGTCAAATGCACACTCTTAAAAGGCATGATCTGATTAGCCTTGGTGTCACTGCCCTCCAATTAGCTGGAGAATCCCCAAATACACAGATCCACATTGTCTGTCAGAGCTCTGACTCAGGAGGAAAACTGATGGAGCACCATTACAAAGGCTGGACTTTATTCTGACCAATCCACCTGGGAACACCAGCAATCCATTCATATTTTGATTTATTATTAACTAAATTAATAACTGATTTCTGAAATCTTTGCTGTCTAGAGGGGAATGTCAAATTAGCCCTGAGGAAGGCAGATCAAATCACAGAAGAAAATGTCATTTAGTCCAAAATGGTATACCCATGCTTTGTTCCTCCCCTGCACAATTACTTATGAGACAATATACTTTTCAAACTTGCTAAAAATGCAGAGACAACGCAAATCATCCAAACTGGACCCTTCAACTGCTGAGCTGAACTTTTGTACAGGCAATGATTCAGACTTCTGAAAAGTTCAGGGATCTCTCTAATTAACTGTCTAAAGAGGAAAGAGAAGATTTAATACTTTCCTTTGCCAATCCACAATCACCAGTGGTAGGGCCATAGCTCCTGGCATCACCAGAGTCTGCATACCTTGCTAGAACATTTTTGGTCTTTCATATGACAATGACTTGGAATACCTAATCAGCGTCTCCTGGTGGGGAGTGAGACGGAGAGAGAAGGGGGCAAAAAAGCCTGGCAATTACTGTGCAATTCTTAAATCTGCCTGTGATTTGTGAGACATATCAAAAGGTGCTGGCAAGATCAATCTGTGGAGATCCCTGTGATAGAGGAATAATGAGTTGACAAAGACTGATGTTCAGTTGGGTCCAAGCCCAATAAGATTACTGTTCAGCATCATCAATATTGTCTCTGTTTGGAACTGACACAATCAGACTGGAATCAATTGCATTTTCCACAACACTGTCACACAGGATTTTTAACTTTGGCTCACAACTCTGTAAAGGTGCTCGCAGATGTTGGCAGATTTTTGCTAAGTTACAGGATGTCATTATTAAGTAGGAGTTGCACCCCGCAGTAATTTGTGTTTGGCAGTGTTTCTCTGAGATCTGTATACTGAAGAGAGAAGACAAAGAGTGAGAGAAGGAGATGAGAGATTAGCAAAAGGGATTTTTCTGTTTAACACCCCCAGCCCCTACCTCACTTTTTGTTCTGTTTTGTTTTTATTGTAATGACTATACACAATATGTAAATGGTAGGCTAGTTCTTAGCTTCAACTTAATTTAAGTTGAGGATCAAAGATTTTTAGTGAAACAAAGAAGTTTCTTCTGTGAAGCAACATAATAATAAAATTGTGTCTCACCATCAAAAGGCAGAGGGTGCATAGAGATGGCTCTGTCTAGAATACATTAGAGGTTGTTCAAGGAGTCGGAAAATCTAATTAGCAATTTTATTTTTAAACAGTCCCTGCAGTCTCCTCCAGTGTGTTTTATAAGTCATTATTCCCACCACAGAAGGCTATCACCTCCGAGTGTCACGAGATCCGTTTGTGCCCTTGGCCATATCCATACGGACATCCTAGACTTCAGAAACTAGCTGACTGACCTCGTCATCCAGAAACACAATGTGGCTCATGGCCACATTGCAAAGTGGAAAAGGAACATGCAAAAAGGAACAGCGGCTGGATTTCTCTTTTGACACAAGTATTCCTAACAATGGCTCTACTGGATCCTCCCCATTGAGAGTCATGTAAATATAAATTTTGTGAGAAGTAACTGTTGTGGAAAGAACCAAATTTGCAGTGCTAAAGCCCTCAACTTAAAAGACTTAGATTTTACCTAATAAACTCAGGTCTTTAAACCAAATTAAATGTCAGTAATCCTGTCCCACCAAAGTCTAATCATAGTCACTATAGGGTCTCTCTCCCAAGACCAGGATGACACCAATATTGTGGAATTGCATGCAAAGCAGACATTTATTGTGGCCTCCCTGGTGTCTGGTCACCCCTGAAATGGCTTTTCACTGAATCCATATGGTCTCTGAGAGGGAGGTCTGCACCTACCTACTTAGGCAGCGTATGTTTAAAGAGCTTAGAATCCTTGGTACCTATGGTGTAGCTCCCCACTTTAGGGGATCATACAATCATTTCCTCCTGATTCCTGCTTGTGCCCCAAGGCACTATGAAGAAGTAGGAGCACTAATTTCAAGGCATCCCAAACCACTGCTGAGAACCTCTTCTTTTTTTTTCATACTCACCCCAACAATCCTTCCCTCCCCTCCAAGGTTCTTGCTTCTCTCCATTGCCCTAGTGTAACCCTCTCAAAGAGGGTTAGGAAACAAATCAGAAAAGAAACTTGTCCTTGGGTACTTTGATTGACACTTTCACAAAGGCCAGATTAACATCTCAAAATGGGGTTGGAAAAATGAGAACAAAACACAAATTAAAATCTTAATAAATTATTCTGTAATACCTGTAGCTAGGTAACCTTGAAAGAAATCCCATCACAATCCCAGATTTAATAAAACTAGGAAAAGAATATTTGTGAGGATCAAAGGAGGGCAGAAATATGAAAATGTTTTCATTGATGGTAAAATCTTAGTGGTAGCAGTTATTCTCCATTATTTAATGCTCCTTGCAAAGCAGATAGCAGTTCGCAGTTGAGAGATAGGAAAGAAGAGTCCAGTCTTCCATCTACCTAATTTCTGAGGTGGTTTGGATCTGGTCTGAATAGACTGCTCTGTTGGGCTCCTTGCTGTTGGAAACCCTGGAGACTTTGCAAAGCCATCTTGTTCAGCTCTCTTCTGGCAGACTAGGAAATGCCAGTTGCTCCATTAGACAAACTCACAGACATGCACTATCATTCTCAGGGGGGTCCTGACATCACTTTGGCCTTAAATATTATGAGTATTTAGGGAAGTGGTGGGGTGGGTTGGGAATGTCAGCATGTATATTTGGTTTGAATTTCTGTGCATGCAGCACTGAAGATTTCAGTGTCCCCGACGGGTATTTAAATAAATGTCAGTGTTGGAGCTGGCCTTATATATAAGTGGATCAGCGTCTGATTATTTGGTTTCAACATAGCAAAGCATCCCTCACTGAAAATGGAACTCCTATGAAGTACTGCTACAGCTGTGGAAGTACTTCTTAAGGAAATGCTTAATTTAACTTGAATCAGATATTGCTTGATACCCTATAGACAGATTGAAGCAAGGATTAGGTTATCTGACAATCACACAGCAGGATTTTGTGACTTGAGGGTCCAGGACAGGGGAGGAGTACATTATCATTCAAAAGGGAGAGGAAGTTGAGGCACAAATGAGGAAGGGGTGCTGTGGGTGCTGAGTGGAGCAGGTAGAATATCAGACCCTGAGCATCTAGGGATCAGGTGGTCCTAGGCACCAGGTTGGAGAGCAATAAAGAGAGAAGTACAACAGAGGGCAGAGAAGGAAAAATAAAAAAAATTTGCTTCTGCCACAAATGCTTGCTAGGGTCTTTCCCCATTCTCATTCAATTCAACAAAAATTGAGTATGAGTATCATTGACATATATTTCTACTCATAAAAATATTACAAATGTGAACTGAAATAGCTATTCAAACAGGAGGACCTGCATACCTGATCTGTAGCTCAAATCCACCATTAATTAGCTATATGTTTACATCATTCACATTTTCTGAGTCTCAGTTTCTTTATCTAGAATTTGAAGATAATATTATATGTTGGGATAGAGAGAGCAGATCTAAGTACATACCTAAGAAGTCCAACTATTTCTTCCACTGATAATATGCAGAGGGCAAAAACACAATAGACTCTTTTCTACTGTTCTTCTGGAAATGAGACATAAGAAAATGGGTTAACAAAGGGTGGTATACATGATAAACCAAGTCCAGGCACACTGCTTGGTCTGCCTCCTGTTTAGGGTCCAAAGTGGAAATTACATTTTAGGAACTTCAATTGCCTCTCTAACATGTTTCCATGGTCTTCACATGTTTTTCTTCACAAATTCCACTAATGATCAGATGTGATGAGAGCCCCAAGGATAATACACATGGACTGACATTAACTTTGCACCCTTTTCTGCTTCTCCAAGTTATATCTAGAGTGAAACTAATGATTGGAATTAGGATTATTCGGTGAATCACTTAGTCATTTGCTGGCATGGTAGATTACCCAGTTATAGAATAGTTCTTAAACTGTAAGATTCATAAAAATCACCTTTTTATAAATGCAGATGTTCCCTGAGGCTATTCAAGTTGCAAGGTTTTATTTTCTCTTATGAATTTTCCAGAAAATATTCTAGGATTAAGAACTATTGCCTCTTTACCTTTGTGTTGCTGCATTTAATTTTATCATTTCCTATTCAATATGCCAAATGTTATAACATGAGTAGATATAATTTGTGTTATTTTTATGAGGATAAATGGCTAAATATCATTATAGAATTTTTTCTGAAGTATTCTAGCCTTACTGTTACTCCAAAATCCCAGCTTTACTGCTCAATATAAACATTACAATAGAACACAGATTTATATATTATATATTTATTTTATGCACAAATAAAGTCACAATAATTATTAACATGTTTGTTTATATGCATTTTTATATTTCCCCAAATAACAAAAAGGAATTGAATTTTGTTAGATGTTTTGCATATGTCAGCAAACAATTTGTTCCCCAGTTTTCTTTGCCATAGCTGGCCTCAATGAATATAACTGAAAAAAAAAATGAAAAGAAAAAAGAAATCAACAGAAGATGAGGTGGTATATTTATTTCTTAGCTTGTGATTCTACTTAGTTGGATGATCATCTGTCAACTCATTTCTCCAAATCTCCTTGGATCTGAGACGACACTATTCAACCTAAAGATTTCTTGTTAGCTCATGTCTGTCCTATATGGTGTTAGCTGCCAACATTAAAGTTAAAAGATTGTGGAGTTTCTCATAAGTAACATCCCTGTGCTTCATTTTAGGAAGAGGTAGGATAGTAGAATGGTTTAGATGCATATGTTTCAACAACAGGAAGACAAACAATCTAATTAAAAAATGGGCAAAGATCCTAAACAGACACTTCTCCAAGGAAGACACAGAGAGAGCCCATAGACATATGAAGGAATGCTCAACATCACCAGCCCTCAGAGAAATGCAAATTAAAACCATAATGAGATACCACCTCACACCAGTTGGATTGGTCATCATTAACAAATCAACAAACAACAAGTGCTGGAGAGGATGTGGAGAAGAGGGAACCCTAGTGCACTATTGGTGGGAATGCAGATTGGTGGTGCCACTGTGGAAAACAGTATGGAACTTCCTCAGAAAATGAAAAATGGAACTGCCTTTTGATCCAGTAATACCACTGTTGGGATTATACCCTAAGGGACCTGAAACCATTTCAAAAGAACCCATGCACCCCAATATTCATAGCAGCAAAATTTACAATAGCCAATTGCAAGAAGCAACCTAAGTACCCATCAGTAAACGAGTGGGTCAAAAAACTGTGGTACATTTACACAGTGGAATACTATGCAGTAGAAAGAAAGAAGCAGCTCTTACCCTTCCCAACAGCATGGGTGGAACTGGAGAGGATTATGCTAAGTGAAATAAGTCAGGCAACAAAAGACAAATACCATATGATTTTACCTGTAAGTGGAACCTAATGAATAAAACAAACAAATGAGCAAAATAGAACCAGAGACAATAAGGAACAAACTGATAGTAACCAGGGAGAAGGGAGGAGGGGAGAGGGGGATAATGGGAAAAATAAGGGAAAGGATCAAGTTGAGGAACATGTATAAAGGACCCATGGACATGGACAACAGGGCAGGGATGGACTGTGGGAGTGGGGGTGGGTGAGATGGGAGAGCAATGGGGAAAAATTGGGACTACTGTAATTGAACAGCAATAAAGAATAAAGAAAGAAAGAAAAAGAAAAACAAGATGATAGTTTTAGAGACGGGCAGTTACTTTTGAAACTATTACCTTCACATTTATTAGCTACAAGACCTCTCTTTATCTTAATGCCCTTATCGTAAAGTGAAGATGATAATAGCACATGTCTCAGAGGAATTCTAAAAAAATTAAGTGACTTAATACATGCAAAGCACTCAGAACAGTGTCTGGGACATAGTGAGCAACAATTGATGTTAGTTATTTTATGAGAAAATATAGGTGCTATGTTAGGAAATTAAATACTTTACATATGGTGAATCCTCATTATGGATATTAAATGTTATTATTTATTAAAATGCTAAATTAGGTTTTAAAATTAAAACCACTAACAAATTACATTTAAATAATTTAGGGCCTAATAAAATAGAAAAGGATTTCTAGGAGGAATATAATCAAAACTTTTTTCTAATTCTACAGAAAGAATATTGAGTTATTTCAATTAATGTGGAGATAGAATAATAATGGTTGGAAGAAGGACAAAGTAGACCCAGAACCACAGACTGAAAGGGATTCCAGACCATGAGATAAAGCACATCAATTAAAGGGGAAGTCAATGAATAAGCATGAGGACAGGCTATACAGGATTTAATATCACATAATAAGTAATGCAAGAGGGTGACTCAAGATCCACGTAGAGTGAGCTAAGAAAATTGAAGTCATGATGAAATAGTCATAATTTAAGCTACACAAACCTTCAGAGAGGTTGCTGAGAAAAAAATGGGAATGAAGATTTCATCTTAGAGCTGGGATATAAGCTTTTACTCCTGACACTGGATGGAAATCTGGCAAGAATGATCAAAATCTTATGATGTCAAGGCAGAAACTCAGACCTAGCGAAGAACAGAGAGACCCAGTCATGAGAATTAGAGCATAAGTTTGTGGCTAGTTCCTAAACCAGTGATATGCTTAGATGTTTAACTGGCTCTCCAGGGGAAAGATTTGTTTGAGATTTAGAGTTTGCTGATCAGTTTCCACAGTGTATACACCCCCAATAGGATGATTTCAAGCTACCTATGTGGTATCCACTAGCTTGCAAAATTCCTAAAACATTAACAAGTGGCTGTCAAGAGCTAGTACAAGTCAGCTCTAGCACACAATGAGAGCCTGGTTTTCAGATCTGAGGGGAAAGATTAAAGACAGGTAAGGAGACATAATATTGATCCCCAAATGGTGACGTAGACCTTCTTCATTCCTTCTGCCAAACATCAGGTGTGATCCTGAGACACCGGTCAAGGCTGAGCTTTCAAGTGGCACAATCAGGTACCCCCAGGACAAGAATAGAATTGAGTAAGCTTGACACAGGCTGGGCGGAAGACACTACAGCCACCCCACACTGCTTTATCTGCATGGCCTGGATCAGAAACAGTGAAACTGTGTCATCCTGAGCCACCAACCCTGGCTGACCAGCCAGCCCAGGCTCAACACAGAGTCTGGACTCAGCAAGACAGGCTCACCAATAAGTACTTCTGTGGCAGAGACAGTCAATTGGTAAATACTCTTCTAGGAAAGGGTGATTCTTTCATTTCCCTTCTCATAAATTATTCTCCTTTTTTTCCAGAGCGAAGTATAAAAACAGTTTACGATAGTAACAACATCAACAGTTCGCATTACTTGAGTATGCTACATACCTGCATTATTGAAGGGCCCTTTACTTTTGTGGTCTCCATTAATCCATATCGAGGTGGGTTTCAAACATGATTCCCTGACGCCTAGGGCTCCATGGACAGGCCTGAAGAGGGACGGCAAGGCCCAGGGCCCAGGGCTTTCCTTTCTCACCTCTGCTTCAGCAGAGCAGCTCCACTTACATATATTTAGGTACTAAAGTTTCATGTAAGATTCATTTTCAAAAAGGGACTATACTGATAAATTTTTAAAAATTGAAAATGATACCTTAAAATAATTTCTTAAATTTGTGTATGTTTTTCTTGTTATAAAAATATTAAAAATCTATCTAAGGTAGCCCTGGCCGAGTAGCTCAGTTGGCTAGAATGTTGTCCCAATACACCATGATTGCAGGTTCAATCTCTGGTCAGGACACTTACAAGAAGAAACCAATGAATGCACAACTAAGTGGAACAACAAATCACTCTCTCTCTCTCTCTCTCTGAAATTAATAAGTTAAGAAAAAATTGAATCTATCTAAAGTAAGGACAATAAAATCACCTCTCTAAGGTAAATATTGTTAACTTTTTGTGGTGTACCCTATCAGAAAATTTTTAATGCATACATATTAAATTAGGTTTTATTTTCTGCTTTTAACAATTGAGGAAATTTATATTTGCCCAGAGTAACACAAATGAGCAGGAATACTGACTCAAGTCTATCTCCTATGTTCCTATCAGGAAAAATAGGAAGTTACCTCTTACTCCCTTATGCACAGACAGTATAAATTGGTTCCTTTGTCTTTCAATCCAGTGGTAGAGCTAATGATGGCATTCACATTTGCCTAGTCTATCACTTATATCTGAGTCAATTGTCCCCCAGAGGAGGAAGCCCCACACTAAATTCTATAACACGTAATAAATACATACTCATGGGAAGGGAGTAGATCAGATAGATAGTTTATATCCTGGCCCCATGAGTTCATATAGTTATTAAATGTTATCTCTTCCTTAGGCCAGGCTTTTATCATTAAGCATTAAAACCATTTAAAAGGGATAAAGATTATTATAAACTTTGAAATATTTCAAGAGCAAATAAATGCCAGCTTATCAATTTCAGAGTCAAAGAATATTAAAATTAGATTAAAAATATACAATTAGCCTAATACATTTTAAATTTGAACTAATTGTTTGAAATTCAAAAGAACCCCAGGATATTTTTCACTTGAAACACAGAAATAAAAAATTCATACTAAACAGGCATAGTTTGCCCTCAAGGTTGAAAACATTAATCATCATGCATCTTACTGTTAACTGTAAAAAATCATCTTTCTTCTGATTTAAAGAGAATTATTTAGTGAATGTTTTTAACTTCTCCACTTTCTCAAGCAGAGGCAGTAACATGGGGTCGAGTTCTGGGCTCCTATGCCCTTATGTGTCTCCCTTCTCTATGAGGAGCTGCCTTTGATATACGAGGGAGCCCCTGGCCCAAGAATAATACACAAAGCCCAGGAAGAAATGAGAGTCTGCTAGAAATGTAATTGAGATTTAGTCACTAAATTCAGGAAAAAATTCAACAATCTTTCCAAAAAGGTACACATTAATCCCAAGTAAACATAAATGAGGTGGCAGGTGAATCAATAGGATATGCATTCATAGGATTTTGCAAGTTTTCTGAGAATCTTTCTACTGTATTCAAAAGATCAGCTAGCTAGCTAGAAGTAACCACTTTAAAGAAAAAGTTGGCTTTCCATAGGATGTGCAAGGATATTTAACATCAGGAAGGAAATAAAATAAATATATTTTATACTCTATTAGTACAGCTCTCTCACAGAGCCAAACCTTTCCAGCTACCTGATTGGACTACAGTTATGTTTGAGGTCTTCAGTATTGAAATTTCCTTAGGTAGGATCCAACATAGCTTTCCTGAGACAAAACTATTTTCCATAAGTAATGTTGGAATAAGACTCTAAGAGATTAATCATCTGTGACTTGGGGGTTGATATTTGACTCACCAGAGATAAGAGAATTTCAGATTCTTTTTAAAATCTGGTTCTGGACGACATCCTTGTGTTGTAGTAATGTGGATGACATCATTTCCCTGAATTTTATTTAGTAAAATGTTCATTGTTAATTAGCTAAAGTTTTTTGTCTTTGAAACTGAAATACAAACATTTACTAAAAGCCCTGGCCAGGTGGCTCAGTTAGTTGGAGCATGATCCCATGCACCAAAAAAGATTGTGGGTTCAATCCCTGGTGAGGGCATATACCTAGTTTGCAGGTTCAGTCCTTGGTCAGGGAGCATATGGGAGGCAACAGATTGATGTTTCTCTCTCACATAGATGTCTGCCTCAATCTCTCTCTCTCTCTCTTTCTCTCTCTCTCTCTCTCTCTCTTCCCCACCCTTCTTCTCTACCTCCCAAAGCAATAAACACATCCTTGGGTGAGGATTAAAAAATTTACTAAAAGAAGATTTTCAAATGAGCCTACTTTCTTTCTCTGCCTAAATATTTGGAGCCATGAAATTTGCTATAAAAACCAAAGAATTTTAGACAATAAATGTTTAAAATAACTGTCATTCATCCTCTAATCCATTCTTCTCTAGTGAGCCCAGAATGGAACTATATGAAAATAATGCAGGAACTTTTTGCACATAATTATTGTAAGAGATATACCTCATACTAGTAATGATGACTTTCTACAACATTAGCCCCATCTCTGGACAGATGCTACCTTCTGGAATGAATCCTCATATCTTTGGTGAAGGAGGTTTGTCATTACTATACTCTGAATACTGTACTGCATGATCAGAGATTATAGCAACATGTTTACTTTCTAGCCAAATGTTAAAATGTTCCCTTTAGAAGTGTGGCTAATTTGGAGACTAATTTTAATATGTCAATATTCTTTTTTTCATATTTATATATATTTATTTTATTTTTATTTTTAGAGACAGGGAGAGAAACATCAATTATGAGAGAAACATGGATCGGCTGCCTCTCACACACCCCAGCTGAGGACCTAGCCCACAATCCGGGCCTGTGCCTTGACCAAGAATCAAACCAGTAACCTTTTGCCTTGTGGGACACCACCTAATCCACTCAGCCACACCAGTCAGGGCTCATATATTTTTTTAAAGTAAAATATACTGAGTTATTTACTTACTTCATGTTAGGTCCTGTGCTACCTATGGAAATATACTATACAGAGACTGCTAACAATACCACTTTCATAATTAAATAAAATAATACTAAATTTCATTAAAGGCTAGTAAAATTATAAATTTATTTTTTCTTCAAGAGAGAGAAAATAATCTCAGATGGAAGGCTGAAAACTAAGGAAAAATTAAAAACCAACAAACCATAAATAGGAGTAAAATGAATAAATATTGACAGCACATGAATAACTACATGTTTTGTTGATTATATTCTAAAAAAAGAAGGGTTAAATGAAAGTAAATTATTCAGAAAAAATAAGAGCATCAGTTATTATTAATAATATGCAAGTCAAGGATTCCTGCTATGATCTCTAGTATAATCATCAAAAGGACAGGAAGTGAATGCATAAGTTCCATGCTAACAGAAGGAGAGTAAAATCATAAAAAGTTATTTCTCAAAAACAAAAAATTAAAACAGCAAGGAGAGAAAAGGAACACAGAACCAATGGTACAAATAGAAACCATTTGAAAACATAGTAAATTTAAGCCAAGTATATCAATAAATACTTTAAATATAAATGAACTTAATCCTTCAATTAAAGACAAAGATTGACAGAATATAACATAATGAAATCCATTGAAATCCTCTTTTCAAGATATACTAAGTTATATCAATGCCATGCAAACCATTCTCATTATATTAACAATGTTATATTAACAATGGTTTCTGAACAGACTCTGTTATATATGTAAAATCTAAGAATAAAAAACTTAAAAAATAAAAGAACTAAAGCTAGTGTAACCACATTAATATCATATGAATAGATTTTAAGACAAAAAGCTGCACTAGAAGTAAAGAGATACACTACAACAATGAGATATTATTCACAGAAAAAATATAACAATTATAAATGTGTATGTACTTAGCATAGCCTCAGATATATAAAATAAAAATTGACAGAGCTAAAGAAATAGAAAATCATAATGAGTCTTCACAATAGAGAAAACACAGAGACAAAATCAACAATTATATAGAAATGATATATTTAATAATATACATATATATTTATATAATTATATATTTAATACTATGATCAAAAAGAAACAATTGAAATATATAAAGCATCATGGCCATCATTTCAGAATACACATTCTTTTCAAGCATGTATGAAAATTTCCCCAACTAACCATATCTTGGTTCATAATGCAATTTTAACAAATTTCAAAAGAATTAAATCATAAAGAATATGTGCTCTGGTCTTAACACAAATAATGTACAAATCAGTGAAAAAAAGAAAGAAAGAAAGAAAAACAAAACAAAGAGAAAATCCCTATATGCTTGAAAAGTAAGCAATATACTTCTAAATTACTCATAGATCAAAATTAACTTAGAATTAGAAAATATTTTGAACTAAATGATAATGAAACTATGATCTATCAAAACTTATGGAATTCTGATAAAACTATTTCAAAATGGAATTTATAGCTTGAAATACATATATTAGAAAAGATGAAACACTGAAACTCAATGAAGTAAGCATCCATCTTTTAAAATTAGAAAAGGAACAGAAATTTAACCCAAAGGGAATAGATGGAAGTACATAAATAAGAGAGAATAAACTGTGAATTAAATAAATACTCAGTAGACAACATAAACAAAATCAAATGTTTTTATTGTATTTTTTTCATTTTTTCCATCTACCCCCCTTTTACTCTCAGCCCCTCTCCCCTTCAGTCACCATACTGTTGTCCATGTCCATGAGCCCTTTACATTTTTTATTTGATCCCTCCATCCCTAACCTATATCCTTCCATCCTATACCCCAGAGCTGCCAGCCTGCTGTCTCTGTTTTTAAAAGATTATAAAATAAACCCTTATATAATTGATTAAATTAAAAGAATGCTAGGCATAATTAACCATATCAATATCAAAAAGGGACATCTCCATAGATGCTACACAATTAACAATGTTATGCCAATAAATGGAAAATTTAGATTAAATAGAATATCCAAATTATCTTTAAAAACGACATATTTAAAAAATTTGAATAGATCATTTGTTAATCACAACACACTACTGATAAGAGGATAAAAAGAAAAACCACATAGTAGAATATCTGGAACACATGACTCAGAAAAATGGTTTCTTTATAGAACATAGAAAATTAAAACTCTGACAAATCAATAAAGGAAAGAGAGCCACTCACAAAAAATAGACCAATAAATATATAAAAGAGTTTTCAATTTCATTAATAATAAGGGAAAAGGAAATCAAAACCACAATGAGACATTACAAGAATTACTAAAAAAACCTGATAATGGTGAGGAATTAGAGAAATGAAGACTCTCCAAATCTCCTAAGAGAAATACAAATTGGTATATCCACTTTGAAAACCAGGTGGGCATTACCTTTTGAAGGTGCAATATACATAATTCTCTCGGTAATTCTTCTCATAGATATCTACCCAAAGGAGTATATGCTATGCACACCAGCTTTATGGCAGCATTATTTAAAATAGTTCCAAACTGAAAAAAAATACCTAAGCATCCTTTCATGCACTGATATACTATCTGGTGCCTAAAACATATGACTCTCACAAAAAAAGCTAGACACACACACACACGTGCATACTGCATGATTTTATCTATATAAATTGAAAAGGCAGATAAAACTGAATTTCCAGTTTAGGTGGTAAAACTACGAAGAAGGGGAAAAGAAAAGATGGTGGCTACTGTGGATGGGAGGGAAGAAGAGGCAGTGATTGAAAAGAGGTTTCTAAGATACTGTAATCGATATGTCCTGACTTGAGTGGTAGCCTCCTGGATATTTGTGGTAAGTCATTGAATTATACATCTTCGATATACACATAGTCTGGAAAAAGTCCAACTATTGTTACTATAATGAAAATGGTTTGCACAGCGTTGATGTAATATGGCAGCCCAGGAGAGTGGACTGGAGTGCACATGTGTGAACAATGGCTACTTCACTGCACTAGTCAGTGGGGATGGTAGATGCCATTGAGTGAGCATGTGTACCATGTGGCTGTTGAATTCAAAATGACTGAGCAAGTAGAGTGATGAATCGGCATCATTCAATTTTGCCTTAAACTTGAACATTCCTCCACAGAAACTATTCGGATGATTCAGAAGGCTGCAGCTATGGGTACCTGGTGATTGGCAGCTTCATCACAACAATGTGCCTGCTCATGCATAACGTCTCCTACAGATTTTTTTGGTGACAAATCAAATTACTCAGGTGACTTAGACCCCTACAGCCCAGATTTGGTGCCCTGTGACTTCTGGCTTTTCCCAAAACTAAAATCACCTTTGAACAGGAAGAGATTTCAGACCATCAGTGAAATTCAGGAAAATATTGTGGGGCAGCTGATGCCGATTGGGAGAACTGTGTGAGGTCCCAAGGTGCCTACTCTGAAGGGGACTGAGGTGTCATTGTCCTATGTACAATGTTTCTCATATCTTAGCCCAGTCATATTATATGGCTGGATACCTTCTGGACAGACCTCACATACATCCTCACCTGAGGGTAGGTTTATTGATTTGAGGGAAAGAGAGGAAGTGGGGGAGAAAGGGGTAGAGAGAAAGAGAGAGAGAGAGGGAGAAAGACTTCGATAGGTTGCCTCCCAAGTGTATTCTGGCCAGGGATGAACCCACAACTGAGGCATGTGCCCTGACTGGGAATCGAACTCACAACCTTTTGGTGTACAGGATGATATTCCAACCAACTGAGCCATTGGACCAGGATTGTATCTGCTATATTTTTAATAAAAGACTAAAAATAGAATATTTTTTAAAGTAAAGAATAGAATTAATTTTTACCAACTTGGTAATGTGTTAATGTTATATAGTCTTTTTTATGTTTGTATAACCAGATTGTATTTATAGATAATTTCAGAATATTACAATATTGGACAGCTATAATTAAACTATCAGTGATACAAAATACAAAAATTTACCTTGTTCAAGTCCCTTTAGGATGATCTTAATATACATCAATAGTTACTATACTGCTGATGTGTGGGCCACGTAAACATGTTTGAGTTGATAGAATTTGAGATAAGGGCATTCTAGTAAATGACTCAATGGGCAATTGTAGTGTTCTATACCTGGAAAACTGAAGCTTCATTTAGACAATGCAAATGCAAAAAGCACACTTCACACTGAACCTCAGTAACAAAAGTATTGTCTTTCTCCTAACCTCTTTTTGCTGACGTTACAACAACCCACTGGACACTAACTTGTGAAGCAGTATTAGTGTATGAACAAATGCATGCACACGTGTGCACACACAGGGAGAATAGTTTTGGGTTTACATTTATACACATTTTTCAAGGTTACATGTGTTTTTTATCTCTCCCAAAGACTTTTCAAGATTTCTTTTTAGAGTGCATAGGAGCCATACACAGAAAGATAATGAATACTGTAGTGTATACACTGTGTTATATAATAGGTATTATGGTGCTATGAACTCAAAGACAATGCTACTATGTGTTCACGACATTGCAGTCCTACTATTAAAGAGTTAAAGGTAATGGAAATTATGCTAAGCATGAAACTGCCTGTATTAATAAGCTTTTGCTACTAGTTTTACACAAACTCTAAAATCTGTCTTCTAAAGATTTCTAATTTCTTAGAAATGACTGCATAGTTGAAATGTAAAGTCTTTTTATACTTTTCTTCCCACTTGGTTTCAAAAGCAAGGGCTTCAAAAATTAATACAGTTTAATCTTTATTTAGCCTAAACTTGGGGCACTGTCCACATTCCAGCATAGGCATAGACCCTCCCCCCGCCCCACCACACACAACCTCATGAAGGAAAAAATAATCTACTTCCAACCTAACTTACCACATTTTTGTTATCACTGCTGATGTTTACCCAGTACTTTCAGCTACCTTGTCAAATTTCAGCAACAGTCAAAAGTGAAATAGTTCAAAGGCAGGGTGAGCTGACTCACAAAGAGGGCTGCCTCAGAGAACAATAGCAAATGGCATCTTTCTAACTTCAGAGACAGAGAAAAAGTTTGAGCTAAATCCAGATGATTTAAATTTTTCTCACGGAGAGAAAAGTGAATTTCTTCTACCTGTACTGTCCTATTCCTATAATTATGGTTGACATGGTTCTAATTTAAATACAATAGAAACAAAGAGAGGAAGTTATGCTTGGTATCCTTTACATTTATGTCTCCAAGGTTGTTTGGAAATCTTTTAGGCAGTTTTCCTTTCTCCAAATGTTCTCTTCCGCTGTTTCTTTAACTGGAAGAGTTTGTTTTTATATTTTTTTCATTTTATATACTGTGCATTTCATTTCCAAAGTATATATGGTTCTGGGCATGGTATTTGCTTTTATTTGAGTTATGAATTGCTTTTGGTCATTTACCTTCTTTGAAATTCATTTCTAGTAGCTGCAGAGCTGCAGCTCTGAGTGTTAATAGGCTTCTAACATAGCTGTCATTTCAAGTAATAGGTGCCAAGCTTTCAGCAGCTTATTAACACATTATAACAGCAACCCCTATACTAAACAAACAAATTGCACAGAGGAGGACACAAGCAAAATTAGTGTGTATAAATATATACAGTCTTATGTATACATACATATAATATATACTTAGGACTCATCAACATGTTTGGTTCCATACATGATTAGCCCAGAATTGGCACTTTGTTTTTTATGAATATTCACAGGGAGAAGGAGTGGATCAGATTTGTATTTAGTCCCAAATGTGAGACGAATACAAACTGGTATAATTACTGAAAGATTTCCATCCTCTCGGCCCAGTGATGCTCTCAAGACCAAAAAATTGCAGACTTGTGGTATGTCACATCATGGAACTGTGTTAACATGATCTTTCAGCGCCACTTCATGGGGGATGCTGCAGAGAAAGAAAAAGTGGAAATAAGCAAAGAAATACACCAACTGGCAAAACTACTGAGAAAGGAGGAGATGCAAATATGAAATGTGCTTCAAAGAGTCAAAATTTGCATTTGGATATGAACACTGGACCAGCTCTCTACAAACACAAATATATTCTTCCAGATGCAAGGGCAGACATATGTACAGATAAATGTGAGAATGTATATTCGCGCATGCTTATATAAATATGTATAAACATACACATACACACATACACATACATATGTATGTGTATAGAGATACACTATCCTTTACAAGTGTTTATGTATTTAATGGTTGCAGAAAACTTCTTAGCAGCTATCTTGAAGACATATTTCAATGAAGGCTATAAATTATACATTGTCATAAAGGCTGACCTTTTTTCGGTATAAAAACATCCCAAAGCAATTTATAATCATGTAAAATATTTGGAGATTATATATATGATAAATAAAACTTTTAAATAGCTGAATAAGTTTTTTTTAATTACTAAAATTTGTAGTATTAAGAAGGAGAACTTGATGTCCTCTATCTGTCTTGCAGGATTTAATATGTGCTATTCATTGTTACTCATAATGGCAGGTAGCTTTATTCATTGTTCAATAAGTACCAATGCTGAGCTAATAACTTTAGAAATTGCATATATTACCCCAAATGTTTCCACTCTCTCCAGACAACTTTCAAATCTGGGTAAGAGAAATTCAAAACAAACAAACAAACAAACAAAGCCACATTTAGTAATAGAATTTAAGTTAATTGAATAATGATTGAGTTTTCCAATACAAACAATTCTATCCCAATACTATTCTTGTTGAACTAGATATAATTTTTTAAAATTTTTATTGTTATTCAATTACAGAACTAGATGTAATTTGATCTCTTAGTTAGTTGGCAAATAATTTTGAGCCTTGTAATGAGAAACAATAATTGATTTGAAGGGACTCTGCTACAGAAAATGTCCGGATCATAAAAGTCAAGCCAGGAAGGACTGTAAGAGCCGCTCAGCACGTACTCGCTCTATGGCACAATTCACAGAAATAATTAATGACATTTATCAAACCACACATTTAAGTGGATATAATAATATGTAGGTAACAAAGTCTCAAATTTTGAGATCCATTTTAAGCTTTTTTCCAACCACATTCTTCACATTAGCTTCCATCTAACCCCTGGCTAGCAAGGAGTTTGTACTGGACTCCTCTTATTTTTTGAATTTCAAGTTGTCTATACCTAAAGAGCCTTTGAAAACTAAAGCATTCCTTTTCTTTGATATTCTGGAAGCCCTTTAGTGAATTATACTCCACACTAATTCACTCCTTTCTAGACGGCTAAGATCACACACACTATTCACAACATTATGTAATAAGCTCCTGTGCCAAGGATAGGACTTAGTGCATAAGGACGTTTCATAAATGTCGAATTAATGAACAAATTAATGAATAAATCCAGGTCTACTCTATATATTCCAATCTGTTTTAGCTCTCACTGCTTAGTCAAATTCATCTTCATTTTTCCATAAATATCTGCTTCTAGTTCCAACAACAATCTATACCTTAAGTTAGAGCCAGCAAAAGGAGTGTCCCTCTCTGAGAACTTCTCCTGTTTCTTTGCTAGAGTAAACTGATGCCTACAAAAAATAAATAAGCAGCAGGGTCGGGACCAAGGGTCCTTTTTGTATGATTTTAGTAAAAACATATTTTTTTTTATAGAAAAGTATCTGCAATAGCCTCCCAAGAGTTTGGTCAAATCACGCCAGAATTTGGTTTCCAATGACAGTTATATGATATATGTGTAAAAATAATGGGCAGTGATTTCAGATTATGAATGTTATTTTGGTTGACATTCCCAGCAGCTACCAAGATTTTAAGATGGGAAAGCAAAAGTAAATAAATAAGTAAGAAAGAGAAAAGGGAAGAAAACAAAAACAAAACAACAAAAAATTCTAGCTATATTTTTTACGGAAACTAGTCAAGCCAGTTTGGAAAGGCAGTGTGCCACATAACTAATAAAACAGGAATTCTTGGTTTCCAATCAAACTATGAGAGGAGTTGCTCTGCATATTTTTAATAATGCCCCCCTATAAATATCCACATGCTTGGACTCTATGATTATAAAACAATAATAAAGGTTTGTAGCAAAACCTGTTTTCCACCACAACATTGTTTGTGCTATTTTAATAAGTTGAATAAACTTGGAAGACTAAGAAAATGTCACTTTTCCAACTCTGCTGGAAGAAACCTGACAACTGTGACATAATCATTGAATTGCAGAAATTTGTTAAAATGCTCCTAACAATTTCTCCCTGACTTTTATTCAGAAGCCAAAGTATGGCATTGAGAGAGAGAAAGAATTAGGTTAATGTTGATTAACATATTGCAGGAGGAAAGGTTATCATGATGTTTAATTTCAACGTCAAAATGCTAGGGAGTTGGAGCCTTCACAGAATCTCTGATTATGGGCAGGGTGGGGGGGAGCAGGAACTTGAAAAGAGTGCAGAAAAACATAGCTTTTAAAAAATAAACAGCTTCCCCAAGTCTTGCCCTATCACAAAAACACCCATTTACCCCACGTGCATACAAATCCCAGGGGCTCATAAATTAATTTTGTGACAAAAGATTGTATCCTGTGTGATAAAGGTCCAGTACTACGATTATCTTTATGGATAATTGGGGCCATAAAACAGTTCCAAAGCACCTTTTATTTATCATTTGTTGACAATTCAACCAACTCTCCTGTCTGCCATCCTCCATTTTTAATGGTCCCTATCGAACGAAGTACGCAACACTTTCGTTTGTATGAGAAGAACGTCTTCATATTGTTATGCCGTTGCATATCCTTTACTTCCTTATGTTGTTCATCAGTCTACCTCCTGCTCTTTTTTTTCTATGACACCTCTGAGATGGTACCCATAGCAACACCCCTGAGAAGAAGGTGAAAGTGAAGATGCTGCAGTCATCCCCAGCACACAGTGCTGACAATGCCCGTTATTAATGCAGCAGCTTCTGCCTGCTCAGATCTCCCTCGCTCTTCTCTGGTCTTGTTTCCCTGCAGTAGCAGCCACAGAGCTCACTCACAGAGATCCAGAGACTTGCTGTTAATGATTTGTCACTTGTTTAGAACACCTCGGGATGGCAGCTCTGTATAATCTGCCCTCAATGGCACTGCCAGGTTGCATTAGGAAACAATTACCTAGTTTATGACTAGTAGAGTAGGCGCCTGAATTTCCAATTAAGCTTGCATGTTTCTAAAGGAGCATGGGTGCCCCTATATTTGAGGAAAGAAAGAGGCACCACCATTAAAGATAGCTCTACTCACTCTTGCTTCTAGTTTAATAAACTGAGAGCAACAGAAAATACAGAATTATTTTATGCAAATTCAACCATTGCCACTTATTGGATTCTCACCATTTGTTAGGATCTGGGTAAAATGAAAATAGAACACACTACCCTAAATGCTCTTCTAGTAGATAACAAAAAAGGCTAAATGTAGCTTTGTTATTTTAGTCACTGCCCCCATTCTGTGTGTGGCTGTGTACAGACATGCACATGTGTGTGACTGTGTACAGACATGCACATGTGTGCAAGCACATGGATTGGAAAAAAACAACTTTGAAGTTGTTTCCTTCTCTCACATTCTTAATAAATGCTAGAATATATACATCTTTTCAAAATTAAAAGTATATTTTACTGTAAAAACACCAATTGTTTAATATGTAATATAAGTTTGTATAAATTGACTAATTTAAAATGTTATTACACCGAACAGATCTTGATTTAAATATACCCTATGGATTTTAAATCACTATATTTATTGAGACAGAATAAAGTTGTTTGCATACTAGGAAAGGTCAGAATGTTATTGAACTCCAAAGGGTAAGTCTGGAGATCCCATTTGATAGCTCTCATAATATTATATAGTGACAATAATAGTAATAGTAATAGTTAAGAATCTTATTTAAAAATCCAAAAAAAAGATAATAGAGATATTTAATCAAAGGTCTATGTATGCAAATATCACATACTCCTACATCTTTATTCTGGCCCCTCCAAAAAGAGGAAGAAAACCAATCATTTATCAGTAGCAGCGTGAAAGGAGAAGATTTATCATTTTAAATTTTCATTGCAGATGGTTTTCATTTTAAAAGGCAGGGAAGCAATTTTTTTGAAATCATTTTTTTTCTTTAATGCAATTGAGCCAGACGTCTCTCGTAAATCTTGTTGCTTTAGTAGACAATACTCAATTCTCTAAACTTTATATGCAATAGCCAGTTTTTTAATATGCCTGTCTCCCAGGCATAAAAATGAAAGCCACCTGAAAGGTGGCATCGTAACCAAAGTGTGCCAGAAGGGCCACCTTCTTCCCCTTAGCTCACAGTTTATCTAAGATATACATCTTTGTGCCCAAACAAAATGATGCATTTTAATGAGTTTGTAAGAGATTTCTTTCTTTGCTGCTTCAGTTTTTTAAAAAAGGAAGAAAATAAATGAGTCTGTCAGTCAGTATATCTTTTGAGTCAACTAGTAAAATGCACCCAGTGATTCACGGAGTTCATCGAGTCAGGATCCAAAACAAAAAGTGGACTATGGGGGGAAAAGCAGGGAGGGACGCTGCCATTGTACTAATTTAAAACAAAAACAAAACCAAATCCACTCATACTGGATATGAATTTCCTGCATGATGTCACCTCCTTTAAGGAAGAGCGATACTGCATGTGGGGTACAATACCGTGCATTCCCACTGAGCAAATGGCAGGGGGGCACTGTGTTGACCAGATTCACCATTATTCATAAAGTCATTTGTTGTCAGTGTTCAAGACTGCAGTGTGCCTAAAATCAAAATGCTCATTAAAATACTATTAATCAAAAAAATGTCATCCATCATCATCTTCTTTACATAAAATGTTTAGTCTGAGGTATATACATACATAATCTTCTAATGAGAGATTCCTTTCCATTTGCCCCAACTAAAAAATGTTTCTTTTTCAGATTCTGAGGTCAACACTCATGACTATTTATGTTCCCACCTTTGAAAATATCAGGGATTAAATAAAATACAGTTATTAGTTAGCATGTATTTTATAAGCTCCGAGTAGGCGGACCAAAAGATGAATTCTGCATAATATTTTATTAAATCAATATTCATATTTGCAAATATTTTTAAAAGATGCAACCTAAAATCAATAAAGATTTATGGGAAATCTTTCCTTTTAGAATCAACCAGGGTGACAAACAGTGGCCCAGCTGTCCTGGGTGGGGAGGGATAGGAAGGAGAGTGGATCCACAGTCCCCTGATGCCCAGTTCAGTGCTCCTAGTGGTACAGTCTGTGGCTTCCTTCAGAAATGAGTGAATATTGAAGATGATAGAAATGCAGAGAATGATCTTTTATCAAAAAAGAACTTCTTATAAGAGTTGTCTTTAAGTTGATTTCAAAGAGCATCTGTCTTGACATTTGTTCACTACAGCATAGTATCCATCTCATTCTGCCATCTCAGTCCCCTTTACACGTATATGGCTTTCTGTTATTAAAATATGAAAATTACTGGGACAAATAATTCCATTTTGAGAACTCTATATCCCTATAGCTCAAAATTACAGTACTTATTTGAAAGAAGTATTTTTAAAAATCTGGAAGCTATGCCAAAATGATAAGCTGAGATATAAAAATGTTTCAATATAATGCTAAAAAATGTAAACAGAAAAATGAAAATCACCCATAATCTCATTACTAAGATGTTATATACCCTGTGTGATACATATTTTTCTGAATCAAATCACATTTGATGTAGAAGCCCACCCCTAGAATTTGATAAAAATCCAGTTTAAGTCACCTTTTGTTTTTCCCTCATTTAGAATCTTTCCCAGATCCTATAATTTACACAATCCAGAAAACTCTGGAAGAGGGGCCTCTGTCCTTCAGTCAGCTGTAGTCATCACAATAATCATGGTCAACTGAAAGGTATGTTCCTGGTGTTGCCTCTGATGTGTATACCCACTGCCGTAGCTCAACACCAGGTTAAATGTTCTCCAAAGCATGAGTTTTATATTTGTATGATGTTTCTTCAACCATTCCTGTACTGCTTGACATTTGGATTCTTTCAAGATGACTAATTATTATCAATAACTCTACACAACACTATATTTATGTACCTTTGGCCACACGAAGAATAGATTCTTAGCATAAGGTTCCTGTATAGAGGAGTACAGACAGTTTTAAGGATCTTTATTCAAACTTCAAAATTAATTTTCAAAAATAATGTTAACATAATTTTGTCCTTTTGATGAGGAACTTACAAGTTGGAAAATTTTAGTTTTAAGTTATAGTTAATAAGCTGAGTAATTAATGCATGTACAAAGCTATTGTTCTAGGAACTGGGGTGACTGGACCCACCCTGACTCCAGGAGAGCCACAGGCAACTAGAGCTTTGTGCCCCAGGAGGACTGCAGGGGATCAAGAGGGTATCTGAGCCATTGTGCTCCAGGGAGAGCTGTTCATCACCCAGGATGCAGATAAAGAATCAGATGTCAACAGGTGAAAAGGTGCTAGATCCATGAGTCATTTTTCGTTTTTACTTAATCCTTTCACCCCCCAAAACCTCCTCCCCCAAGCTATGATTCTGCTCTCTATCTATGAGCCTGTCTCTATGTTGCTGTTAGTTTAGTTTTCTCATTACATTTCACATATGAGTGTAATCAAATGGTATTTGTCTTTCTCTGACTGGCTTATTTCACTTAGCATAATGTTTTCCAGGTCCATCCATGCTGTAACAAAGGGTAAAATTTTATTCTCATTCTGGCCAAGTAGTATTTCCATTGTGTAAATGTACCACTGCTTTTTTGTCCACTCATCTACTGAAGGACACTTGGGCTGCTTCCAAATCTTGGCTATTGTAAATAATGCCGCAATGAACCCTGGGGAGCTTATATTTTTTCAAATCAGTGTTTTGGGTTTCTTTGGGAAAATTCCCAGAAGTGGAATCTCTGGGTCATAAGGCAGTTCCATTTTTAACTTTTTGAGGTAACTCCATACTGCTTTCCATAGTGGCTGCACCCATCTGCATTCCCACCAGCAGTGTGGTGATTGCACGGGATAGGGGGTTGGGTGAAGGTGGAAGAGGATATAAGGGGGATAAATGGTAATGGAAAAAATACAATAAAAAAATAAACTATTAAAGAACAAAAAAGAGAAATTCATCCTTCTTTTTTATAGAATATATATGGTTTATTTTTTTAATATTGAAAAAAAGATGCTAGGAAAATTGCTGGATGGCAGCTTTTATCTGATTAACCTTTTCCTTGAATTCCAAACCCCTTACCTACATTTTTCTTCTCTTTATAAAAAGTATCAGTTTGAGATTACGTGTAAGACAGTCTTTTAGGGTACATAACCCGCCATCCTCTCAGATCACCAGCCATCTGATTCAATCTTTGTTTCTATTTATCGGTTCTGGTAGTGACAGGTAGCACGAACACTGACTTTTCTGATTTCACTTTCAAAATATTTGTTACAAATTTCCTTATTGTCTACCTTTCAAGTTTCTTAAAATATATAGAAATTCTAAGTTGTTATATAGTTAAATCTATGTCTACTTTTTGTAGTGTTTTCCTTTTATTTTATGCTTAGGAATTCCTTCTGTATCCTGAGATCTAATATTTTATACTTTAACTTTATGTATTTAACACTTTAATCACACTAAAATGTACTTGTTACAAAGGATGAACTTAAGATTTTTTATTCAATATGACTAAATCAGTACTCTCACTACTATTTTCTTACCCCAGTAACTTATGATACTATCTTGCAATATGATATGACCCAAATAGACCTTTTCACTAGGACTTCGGAGAGATGAGTGAGGGACTGACATTTGGGGCAAAATTTAAGTGGATGCCAAGAAAACTTCAATAAATAAGATAAATAATATTTTGATCAATTACTTTTAAAAATCAAAACTAATCCAAAATTCATTATCAAAAATATATCAAAATTTCATAAAGACAAAATCAAGTCTCAAAGCTTTCTGGAATTATTCTTTGAAATAAAATCTTAAAAAAGTAACACAATTACTGGCAGCCTCCCCAATAAACCCAGGGATTCTTGTGGAGCCTTACATTCTAGGAGGCCTCACCTCCCATAACAAACTCTTGCTCAGTTGTCAAAGACTTCTAGCCATCTCATCACCATTCTGAACAGCTTCATTCTTAACATGGACACAGTGCCTTCGTCTTTATTTCTCCAGGCACTGCTAATCCAAGACTGTTAGGCATAAAAAAGAGTTGGGAAATAATTGAGGGAGAGTGTAACATGGAAGGGGAAACACTGTAAGATTCATTATAAAAAATCATTGTGTTAAAACTCCACAGTAGTAAAATCAGAAAAGTCGGCATTCATGCTGCCTGTCACTACCGGAACCAATAAGTAGAGACAAAGACTGAATCTTCATGGGTGCTTTATTCTGATGGCCAGTGATCTGAGAAGAAAAGGGTTTCTAAGATGAAAAACCCTTAAAAACCATTTTATCTCTTCTCAAACCAACCATTTTTATAAGGAGAAGAAAGGTGTAGGTAAAGGGTTTGGAATTGAGGAAAAGTAGGTAAGGGATTTGAAATTCAGGGAAAAAGTTACTCATATAAAAGCTGTAGTCAGGCAATTACCCTAGCATGCTTTCATCTTTAGGCTGGTGATTCTTTATCTGCATCCTGGGTGATGGACATCTCTCCCTGGAGCACAATGGCTCAGATACCCTCTTGATCCCCTGCAGTCCTCCTGGGGCACAAAGCTCAAATTGCTTGTGGCTCTCCTGGAGTCAGGGTGGGTCCAGTCACCCCAGTTCCTTGAACAATAGCTTTGTACATGCATTAATTACTCAGCTTATTAACTATAACTTAAAACTAAAATTTTCCAACTCTTGGGTTCCCCCATCAATAGCACCCTCCAGGCACAATACTTTCTCCTTAGATTGTCCAGATGCCAAGTTGCTTCTCCCTACTGAGCTTTCTTACCTGTCACATGTTTTTCCTGAGCTCAGCATTTATCAGCGTTCCTTCTCCACCTTTTTTTCAATTTAAGTTATCATAGAAAAACTAAAAAGCCTTACTTCTTTGCTATGCAAAGTGTTGGGTTGGCCAAAAAGTTAGTTAGTTTTGTGGGGGGTTTTTTCCTGTAAGATGTCTCTAGTAGTGTCACTGTGCAGACTGGGCTTGTGGCCTTTCTACTGACCCAATAATGACTTGTGTTGAAGGAAACAGGTATTTATTAACAGGGTTCCAAATTTTGGAGGGTCGGGGAGCTGAATGCACTCCTGCTCTGAGCCGTTCTCTACCATGAGACCCAGAAATTCTCTTGCTCCCCAAAATACTACAAGCCAAAACTATGCCCAGAAGTTCCCCATTTCCTTATCTGTTCTTAAGCTGGTCACATAAACAGATCCCCATCCTCTCTGTCATGTGTACTTGTGGGTTTCAGAGTTGCCATCTTCTTGTAGCAGTTCTCTCCTTCAGCATCTGGGGTGTGCTGCTCCCAGTTTCCATGTAGTGGTCCAGGACCATGTGCAGTGCATGGAGGCCCAGGGAGCCCAGGGAGGCACATGTCCCAGCGTGGGACCCTGACTCTAGGATCAGGCTCCATCCTCTGCAGGGTCTAAGCCCCTGGTAGGCCCAATATCTCCTGTACCCATGAGCAGTCCTGTCCATCTGGGAGCAGGGACAGGGTCCCAGAACGTCCAAATACCAAAAGCCCAGAGAGAAAGCTTTCGCCAAGTTCCAAAGCAAGAGCATGATTTCTCCATCCCAAGTACCTGTACCAAGAGCACGAATGAGAGCGAGAGCGAGAGCGAGAGCGAGAGCGAGAGCGAGAGAGAGAGAGAGAGAGAGAGAGAGAGAGAGAGAGAGTGACAGAGCCAGAGCCTTTCCACCCTTTACTTTAAAAGGCTATCCCGAAATGCCACATAAGCAGGAAGCCAGTGGGAGTATCCAACTTATCCTATGGTGCATCAGTGTTCACCATTATTGATAGCTTCCCAGTGTCTCTTGGCTGTCATCTTTAGTCAGGACAAATGTTTCCCAGCCATACACAGGCGCACAGATATCTTTTTGTCCAGGGTGAGGCATCTGGCCCCCCTACTTCACACAGGTGCTGTGTGAGCTTCCCAACCCCTGGCTCTGTCAGGGCCAGGGGTAACTACTGAGTAACTACTGGCACAGACTACAGAGCCACATTGTCTTTGTTTATGGAAATAGCCTCCTTCCAGAGCCCCTCCCTTCAGGAAGGCAGGGGCTTCGGTAATTTGCCTTTGTTATGCAAATATACCCTAAACACTGTGCCTTCTGCTCCATGGGATCCTCTGCCTTGGAGAGGGCACAGTATTTTTAATCTGCTGCCTTGGCAGCCTACCCCCATCACCCCCTCACTACCCCCTGGTACCCCTCCTGAGCCTCTTTGCAGGATTGGGGGAATTTCTGCTGGACCTGGGGTCTCTGTTTTCCAGGGACCTCTGGTCTGACCTACCCTGATATAGCAGTAGTTAGTTGCTTTTAACTTCTTTCTAAACAATTTTGTTAGATTGTATCGTGACAAAACAAACATCAAAATTGGTCAATTTTTGTGTAGCCATTTTAATACTGAAGATGGAAGAAAATACACATTTTCAACATTATACTTTATTATTTCAAAAAAGGTAAAAATGCAACTGAAATGCAAAAAAAAAAAAAGATTTTTGCAGTGTATGGAGAAGGTGCTGGGACTGCTTGAACCTGTCAAAAGTGGCTTGAGAAGGTTCGTGCTGGAGATTTCTCATTGGGCGATGCTTCACGTCAGGAAGAATGGTTGAAGTTGATAGCCATCACATTGAGACATTGAGAACAATCAGCGTTCTACCACTATCTACCACTGAGATAGGCTGACGTATTCAAACACCCAAATCAATAGTTATTGGTAAAAATGAAAACTGTCTTATTTTACGGAAAAAACAGACTTTTTGGCCAAAGCAATGAACATCCAGAATACTGGCTTTTTTTTTTTTAAATCAGATACTGTAAATTCTTCCCTGATCTGTATCTTCTTGCCCCTAGCACTTCAGAGGTTGCTGGCCTGATTTCCAACTGCCAACACCTGCATTCACGCCTGAGGCATTATCTGGCTACAAACCTGTGTTTGGTCCAAGGGAATAGCAAATTGGAATTGCCCACCTCTCTCCCAAGCCAGTACCCCTTGAACAATAACCAAAAGAATTTGTTGTGTAAACACCCAAATTCTGTTAACCTTGGTGGCTTGCAGTGGATGAGTCTAGCTGCCGGTTATACACGAGCTTGCAGATTAGCAGCATGATCCCACCCAACTGACCACGATGGTAAAGTGCCTGAGAACAGAAACTTTCTTAGCTATCCTTTCTCCCGATCTTATTTTTCTGTAACCCTGACAATACTCCCTAGGATTACCTCCCAAGTCAACTACGCGTACTCAGTACTCAAATCCCTGTTTCAGAGAACACTTCCTACAACAGTGTGTATACCCAAAAGAGCATCTAACCTGGCCCTAAGGTTATAGCTTTACAAAGAACAGGCAGAGCTTTGGAATCAGTTTGTCTTTATAATTGCTTCAATATTGGTGGGTTAAATCTCATGGTCGATTAATTTTCCACCAACACTACTATCAGCAGAAGGAGAGAAGAGGTTGGGAAGGGTCTGAAAGAGGTTTTATTCTCCTGCTATCCAAAGAAAATTCCAAATGATGCAGCTTTTTATCTTTTGCATTTCACTTAAATTCTAGTGTGGATATACCAGGGTCTTTTTCCCCGCTGTTTCCCATTACTATTTTCATTGATCCATATACCACTAACATTTTTTTATTATCACTTTTATCATGTGTTCAGAAATTGTATATAATTTACAATTTTATCTCTGATTTCTGTCCCAACTGCCCTCATTTTTATTTTCTTGCCTAGTCTTACACTTTTATTTTTAAGGTGAACTGAAAAATAATTGTAAAATTTAAGAAGAAATGACTGCTAGGATCTGCAATAAAATTGAATTAAACATAGAAATTAGGAAGAATTTAGTCTTTGAAAATTCTTTTTCCTCTTTGGAACATGGTGTGTCACTCCATTAATTTCAGTCTCCTTTTATGTCTCTCAGTAAAACATGGGTTATTGTTTCAAATAATAAAGCACATTTTTCTTATTGCAAATATGAAGTTCATTTGCTTGCAAATATGAAGCACATATTTCTTAAAGTGAAATTAGACCTAAAGCTAAAAATAAATAAAGGTTGAAAAAAGGTTGTTTCTTTTTACAGAGAATTCAATCCCAACTCGGTACAATGAAATGGATACTTGTTCCAAGTGCAGTGATCTATTTTAGTTTACAGATAAAAGTTCAAAAAGTTTTAATTCCAAAAAGGCTTTCACCATGCAGGCAGTTTTTACATCTTCAATGCATTTTAACAACATTAAAGGTCTGCAACCTTTGGTTTCAGATGCAACCGTGTAGACAATGTAACACTAATGCCAGGATGGATAGTTTCGATTTTTGAAATTCTGTATTTCCATATACCCTCTTCCCCAAAATGACTTGAAAAGCTTGCAACAAAGAATATGTGTGTTAAGGTTAATTAAATGAGAATCAACAAAAGAAGAAAGAAGCATTTGTCTCCTTTCCCACAGACATCTCTATTTAGGCCCAGCCATATTTTGTTTAGGTGCTTTTAGATTCTGAGGCAAGTACCAAGTGGTTTGACTGTTTTAAGCATAAGATTGCGCTATACCTTACAGAGATCACTAACTCTAGAAGACATATGGACCCTGGAAAACAGAGGGTGATGCAGTGAACTCATGAGAACTTCAAGTGGCAAGTTTTGCTCTCATCTGTTAAGGGAAATGGACTTCAAAAGCTGCCTTTGCCTTTAACTCACTGTAAGATGTTGGCCAAACGACTCAGCCTCTCTGGGCCTCTAGTTTTTGCAACTACAAGTTATAAATTCTCTACCAGCTCTCAAATCTTCTAAAATTTCACTCTGACTAGCTAAGTCTGGGTGACTTTCTAACCCATTTATGTTTACTCGCTTACAGCAATCCAGAAACTGTACCTATTTTTGACACATTTATTGAAATATGATTTATATAGCATAAATTCATATCACCCATTTAAGTGTACAATTCAATGGTACTTTTAGTTAAAATTCTTAATCACTTCCTCAATTTGGGTAAAATAGAAGGGGTTGCTTAGACCATAAAATCCTTTTATTAAATAGGCAAGTTGAGTTTAGTAGACCTGTTGGTAGATGAGAAGTTCCCCCGAGTCACATTTTCTCAATGTCCTTTAAACATTTTTTAAATTTATTTTTTATTGAATTTGGGGGGTGACATCGGTTAATACAATTATATTGGTTTCAGGTATGCAGAGCTACATTACATCATCTGTATATTGTACCGACTCAAGTAAAGTCTCCTTCCATCACTATTTGAGATGTTTCAAATAAAACTTCAATTATTTTATTTGAAACATCTCAAATTCCCATGATATCAGATGCAATACTCAAATATAAATCTGAAAACATTTTAGAGACAAACAGAACATACTTGGGGGATTCACAGTCTGCTCAGAATGCTGCAATTGGTAAACCACTTTCAGACCCTGGAGACTCACAGACAGGTCTTAAGGCTCCACATCAGAACCACAGAAGATAGAGACATAGCTGTGACCTGATAATGCCCTGGCTTTGCTAAGTGATCTTTGGAAAATTCTCTGTGTCTTTGTTTTCCCATGCTTGATAAAATGCAAACAATTATAACACGACCTCTATCATTGTGACCTTAATAGACATTTTCTCAATTAAATATCATATGAAATTAATTTTAACCACTCGCCAAAGTTAAATTATGAACTTCAGATAACATAAAATCTATGTGTTGTGATGAAAACCAGTGGCCATGATTGGACTTTTATGCTACTGTGATCATAGAAAAGGGTTAGAAAAATAAGGTACTTGGTGGTCAAATTACAATCAAAGCCAAAGATTCATATTCTTAACTTGAGAGTAATTTATAAATAAATGCTTCCAGTTATTTTTATAATTTTTATAGTATTTATTTAAACCCCCCATGTACAAGATGTCTCTGACATACTACATACAGTGGAAGTCAAATTGAACTTCATGGCTGATCTACATGATCTGCTAAATTTCATGTTTGATGGCCTTGCACTTATGATACAAAATATTGTTTTAACGTGATTTTTGTCTAGTGTCTCCCCACACTGAAGTCAGTAGTCTGAGTCGAGAGGAGAGAGATGTCAGAGGAAGTGGGTGGTGGCGAACATGTGGATCCTGAGCTGGTGGCTGCTCCAATATAAGTTACCAAGTTGGTAACTGCTCTCCACGCTGCAACACGGAAACGAGAAATTCAAATAAGTTCACTGCGCATAGATGTGTTTCAAAGCCACTTGCTCTTAATAATAAACAACTTCTCACATTAGTGATTAGTACAATAAATTAAGTACCTATCACAGGCCAAACCCTAAGCTAAGTGCTGTGGTGTATGCAAAGATGAATGGCAGACAATCCCTGCCTTGCAGCGGGATGGCACGTATGCATGAGTAGCCTCACTACGAGGCAAAGGATGAGGGGTATGGCAAGAGAGTGAGAGACACACTGACTAAGGGTTCAGGAAATCCTCTTGAGAGAGTGGCAATTTGAGCCAGTCTTTAAAGGTAGACCTTAATCACCCACCTTAATCCAAATTAAGTCACCATGTGTAAATAAATTTTAATTAAAAGCCTTAATCATGAGTAAAAAGATTTGCCAAATTCTCTATGTATATACAAAGTAAATATGAAGTTACATGCTATGTTTATTGCATTTGTAAAAAAAAAAAAACTATAATGTGATCATCAGAAAAATTAAAGCTCAACAGTAAATGTAAAATTAGAAAAGTTACTCCCTTTTGTATAAAATATAGTCCCCAGCCCTAAATTTTCAGGTACAAATATTCAGGCACAAATATTCAGGCGTAAAGATTATCCTAAGGCTTCCAGCATATGTGATATAGGAAAAAGAGGCTGATACTTTTTTTAAATATCAAATAGTAGCTTCCCAAGTAATGAACTCCTCAGGTAATGTGAAAATCACATGCATAATCAACAGCAGAAAGTTGTAACCTGGAGCTTAACGCACTGAAAATAGTTGGGTCTCCGTTTATGGTGATTTTCTTTCTGGACCACTCAGCTTTCCCGGCACTGTCTCCAGTTCTGGGTCAGTGAGCACACCGCCCTCCAGGCACGGCCCCGCCCTCGCTGCCCCACCACGCTGCCCTTGACGTAGGAGACCAAATCATCAGATAATGGAGAACTGAGTGCTCAGGCTTTTCTAATTTTCACAGAAAATGAACTTTAATTCAAAACTATGCCTGGCTAATTAAACTTTCCTGTGATCTAGTTTGCCCTAATTATTTCCATAAATTGAGATGTAACGGGGGTTATATAAAGTTATTATAACATAAAATTGAGTTTTAGTCTGAGTTCTAAGCTCAGATGAGGTTTCTGAATTGCTGCAACCTGTCGCTGGATGTGGATGCCATTATTCAAAACTCAGGACTATTAGGAGGAAGTAAATTCACATAAACAAAAAAGCTTTTTTTCTCTCTGTGAAGCCTGAAGGTAGTTTCACTCCCTGAAAACACTAAAGGCTGGTGTTATACTGTATGAGTAAAGCTGACCAAACAATTTTGATACAGATCCAATGAAAAACTGAGTCAAGTAAGTTCAATACCTTGACCACCTAATACTAACTATAAGTTAAACCACTTTCTACTTCCTGAATGGTGTGCACTCTAATTATATGCTGTATGAGAAAGTGGTAACAGTCTCTACCAAGTTATATATTTATATTTATATCTCTGTGGCACTAGGACGGGAGTTTTTGAAGAATGTTCCACACTTTTTTTTTGTTAACAGGAAGGAAAAGAGAGGGCAACAACCTATGGGGAAAATCAAATGCTTATCACAAATGGCAAACATTAAACTGAACCAAAGAACTTTGCCCAGAATTAGAGCCCACACTCAAAAGAAGATATGAATGAAATGAGTTCACCACCCAGACTACTAAAACAAGCAAGGATTTGGACCTTAGCTAGACATCCTTCATTTTGGTAACTAGACCACTTTCTACTTATGTTAATATAAACTTCATAACAGCAGGGACTGAACTCCATCAATGGGAATGACTGCCATCTATAGAAGTCTTATGAAACTGCCTGATAAAAATTTTTAAAACAATTAAATAAATATATTTAATTAAACTCATCTATATTTTTAATGCACCTCATTGTAGTTCATTATGTAAGACCCCCATATGTTCTGTATCATTAGTGAAACATTCTCAGTGGTGTAATGATGTAGTACATACACATGGGGAAAAGTAATGCGTTTTTCATTTCTTCTGCACATTTCATTACAGGGTGGAGATGCTGTAATTTTTCACTTAAGATTCCATTTTGGTGTGGGAAAGGGGAAATAGACCTAGAGCTAGAGCTGCATCCAATTTCTCTAATTTCATAATTCACAGCAACTGATAATTTGCTGAAGATAAGTTTTCTCAGCAGTCTCCTTCCCATCAGTGCGCAGGAGAGGAGGTATAGAGGCTGCAGTTTCTAGCATTTGTTTTTTCCAAACAAACCAGAGACATCTGACTTTTGAAGAGAATGAATTCTTTCATTCACATCCACAATTTTTCCAATGCTAATTGTAGTTTTTGCTCCAGCTCCTTAAAGGGAAATTTCCATGTATGGCAGATGGGAAAGGTAGAATCCCACACTTCCAAAGGTAGCTCCCTTGAATATTTGCTTTAGGGATGACCTATTGTAGTGTACATTTTCTTTTGCTTGATTGGTGTAACTAAAGCTTTTCGACAAACTCATCAAAAACGCCTGCTCCACAGAGTAGTCTATAACTCTCTCGGACGATATGAAAAGCTGTTTTATCACAGCTTGGAGTAGCCATGCACTGATCGTAGTGCATTTTTCTTCAATGAAAGGTTACAAGACATACAACAGTACAAAAGTTAAGTGTCTCCATGGGATGTTTTAGGGCCCCAGGTGTTTACAACTTCTCCATTTTGTGGAGCCTGTTTGTTCTCTCCTTCCTCACTTACCTAGAACAATGAAGGGGCTTCTCCCAGTCTAAGCAGGAAACTGGCGGTGAAATAGCCTTCCCCGTGTCCCAGCCTCGTCTCATCTTGGCCCAGGTGTACAATGCAGCCACAACATATTGGTCTCCTTGCACCCCCATCCCTGACCTGTACAAGTCAAGTAGAAAGCCTTTTAAGAAGGAAGGTGTATTATTACATGTTATTTCATTACACCACCCCTGCTGAGCAGGGATGGCCAAGTGGGCTCAATTAAGTGTTTCCTGGGATGCGTGGCTGCCTATTATCAGTTGATACCAAACAAGTACTTCATTCTCCCTGGGGGGTACCCAGAAATATGCACTTATTTCTCTCACCATCTACAAATATCCAATCTATTTTCCATTTCTTCACTTTATGTGAATTTTAATAATTACTATTTTTTCTTTGAAGTGTTTATGTAGGATCAAAAGCCCTGGTCAGGGAGAGAAGAAAAGGAAAAAGGAAGGGGGTGGAAGAGACCCCCATGAGTTGGGAGGGGAAAAATGTTAAAGTAACAGCCAACAAACCAGAAGTCCCAGTGGTCTACTAAGTGCCTCTTGAACAATAAGGCAGGAGGACAATGATGTTGAACAGTTACTGTTTTCTGTTCAGCATCAGCTCCTTGTCTGACATTGAACTTGATGTCTACCAAGGTCATAGCAGACCCAGTTCCTCCTGCCCTCTGCAAGCTGCAGTACTGGCAGGTATCTGGGGCACGGATATGGAATGGCTGCAGTATTTTGTTGTGACAAGATGTGATAAAGAACAAATACTCTGGCAAGTGAGTGAGCTGGCTTCCCTAATGCCCACTCTACTGTTCTGTTTTCTAAATTTCAGACCCTGCAGTGAGAAATGGGCAGTCTAAGAAAAATAATTATGAAGGCCAAGCTAGGATGCAAGTCTACCCCTGTTTGCTGCCTCCTGTCTTTGACAGATTTCCTTTCAATTCATCCCAAGTACATAGCATCTACCATGTGACACTCTGTTTGTAGAAAATAATGACCCACACACAGCTGTGCGCATTATCTGGCAGACAGATGTTGGATCAGGGCGGCAGTTGCTGCAGCTCATGTGCAGGAAGAAAAGAGCAGTCCATAGTGCTAATTCTCTTCTTTCTTAACAGGCTCACTATTTGAACCAGACCCTCCACTTGGTTTATCTGTAAAATGTAGTAGATGCAGTCTCTTCTTGATGTTCTCCAATTTCAGAGAGGAGTCAACCAGGTTAAAGGTTTTGGTCATGAAATGAAACCTCTGATTCCAGACTTGAAACAGGAATGCTCTCACTCCTGCCCCCCCGCCCCCGCCTCCTCCATAACCACGTTCCCACAGGACCGGGGGTTTGAGCTGAAATTCGATGGCTGCAAGTGCTACCCCTGCTACAAGTTCATTGGGTTTTCCTGGCTTTACAGTAGTGTTGGGTGTTTCAACAGTTTGTGCAGTAAAAGATAGAGAAGAAACCAGTGGCCCTGCCGTGGGTACCATTTTTCTCTCACTGGCTTGCCTCATCTTGCTGCCTGCACAGCCAGGCTGTGAGAGAGCATTGCTGTCCTCTCTCTCTGGCTTCCCCTCATTACCGATGCCCACAGGAGTAAGACCAGTGGAGGCGGCCACAAATGTCTTCCCCATCTGAGGGAGTCAGAAGTGCATGAAGGTGACTCTATATCATGTATAGATTTTCCTTTTTCATCAGCACACATAGGCTGGAGGGTGAGGGAGATGGCCCTAGTCTCATGAAATTAAAGTGTGCGCACACCACACACATTTGGGGCAGTCTCAGACTGACATTTGGAACGGAAAACATAAAAATGTCTTAAAAGCCATTCCTGAAACAGAACACAAGCAAATGGGAATGGATCTCAGCTGGACATCTCTGGCCTTAAGAGGCTAGGAGAGGTCAACAGAGGAGAGGGAGAAGGAGGGAGGGAAGTAGAGTTCCTGGAATCATACAGACTAATCCTTACTACTCTCCCTTCACCACAAAGGACTGTGAAGGCACGGAGGTGCCCAGTCCAAAATGTCCTGCCCCTACTTTCAGCTGCTCCCTCAGTGGGGAGATGGCCCCAGCACTAGCCTGGGCAGGAGAGAGAGCACCAGACAACAGCACCTGCTTCCTTGTTCCGCTCAAGTGTCAAGTTGTGCAGCTCAAAAGCAGTTACAAAACGCTCCTCCTCACCAAGATTTTCAGCATTCAGCAGCCTCTCCCATTGTTCTAAACTGCTTCTGCTTTCATCCGTCTCTTCCTTTTCATTCTGCCATTTAAACTACAGTAAATTCTTATCATCTATATCCTTCTATTCTCTGGAAGCACAAGTTATGTCCTGCTCTCCATTTCAGTATTCTGTTCTAAATGGCTGCATATAGAGCCATTTCTTGCTCCAGATCTGCTGGTCCAGGGGAGGCCTCACCCACTGAGTTCCTTTCTCTCTTCTGTTTTAAATCGCTTCCTTATCCCAGCTAGATTTGGCTCCATCTCTCTCTCTCCTTTCTGAGTTTTGAAGCCCACAAATTAACAAAGGGACCCTTATTAGACCACTTTACGCTGGCTGGGAGGGTACATAATGAAAACATCTAATCCACGTTTGCATTCAAAGGTCATATCTCTGTTCTTTCTCTAAATGCCCCATTGCCCAGAATCTGTTGCTCAAGAGAGCTTCAGAAGGCAGTCATTTCTTTCAACATCAGTTTGGTAGGATTGAAACTAAGGCACAGAAAAACAAATTACCTTGCCCAACTTAGTGTTTTTTTTCTTAAAACATTTCAAAAACAAAGTTGCTATATGCACGTTAAGACACAAATCTCTTGGTCCTTGGTTTAAAGGAGAAGCATATAGCTGAAGGATATGAAGCGAGCCTTTCTGCCTTTTAATTTCATCCTAAATTGCCTCTAGGTTGACGTGGATAGGCAAAGCCCTGGAGCCAAAGGCCAGCTGAGAGCACACAGTGCACTTGCACCCGCTGTAATTTCAGGAGACCTCATGGAGGCAGAACACAGGGCTTTGTACATAGATTACTCCCTTCAAACTGTGGTTGCAGATGGAAGCACAGCAAGGGCTGCGGGCAGGCAGGGTTTTCTCCTTGCCAGTGAGTGTTTAACACCACAGGGTGGATGATCACTTACAAGCAGATACCTTATTAGGATGGCCTAGGAAACACAGTGGGCGATTAACCTTTCATCTCTGGGTTCTGAGCCTGATGTAGCTCACTACTGGAAAGGCATAGAGTGGCAGGCAGCACGTGGCTTGGCCCCTTCCGCAAAGTCCCCAGGTACCACATTTGTGAGGCAGCCTGTGATCCACACCAATCCAGATCCATTGCAGCATGGAGGTGGCAGCACAGGGGAAGGTATCCAGCACTGTCCTGCCTCCCTTTTCAAGAGCTGCCATGAGCTTTTCCACACACAGATAAAATTCATCCAAATTCTTAAAGAGCAAGGGAAAAAATTCTCATCACTATTACATGGATATTCTGTCAACAGCAGTAACAGTAGCAGTTACAGAATAACTACAGATAATTACAATCATTTAATTCAAAGTACCAAGTCACTTCATGCAGAACATGACTCATTTATCATTATTGACCTTAGAAGAAGCAAATTTGCCCAAATCAATAAAGGTTCCAAATATCCATTAGAGCAGACAGAGATTGGTTACAAGTGTTAGGAGCTTCTATATACCTGGATTAATAGAGGCAAGTAGATCTGCATGGTTTTGATTAATGAAGAGATTTTTTTTCTTTTGAGACAATTATTTGAAACAGAATTGACCTTAATTTCTCCTTTAATTCATGTTATGGAAAGTCAGTTGTTTCTGTTAAGAACTTTCATTCCCATTAGTTGCTGAAACATAGTGTAATTACAAAGAGAAGTAATCTATAAACAGGTAGAGTTCAACTTTGTTTTTAATGGACTCTTTAGGGCTCCCTGAATATTCATGGAGCAGGGTCTGTCTGGTGGGAATGGACCCGACATCATCGTGTTTCTCTTTTAAAGCACTGCTGCGAGCTTCTTCACACTCAGACAAAACTCACCCAAAAAGGACTCATGGACATGGACAACAGCATGGTGATTGCTGGGGGGAGGAGGGCATGAGGGGACTAAATGGTAATGGAAAAATACAATAAAGGTAAAATAAAATAAAAAAGAGAGTATAAAAAAGAAAGAGGAGAGGAAAAATATTCTCATCACAATTATGGCAATGTTCTACCCACGACAGAGTGGCAGTTTCAGAGTAACGACAGAGAATTACAATCTGCCTGTTGTAGAAATGAGAAGATTTAGGTTGCTTTTGAATCTGAATAATAAAACTGAATGTGGATGGAAAGATATTAGCAAGTCAGTCCAGTCACTTAAATATCCAATAGTTCAAATTGATTCCCAGATGTTTTACAAATATTACATCATTTGAAATCCTAATACTGAGGGCTGGTGGAGAGGCAGATAGGGAATTGGAGGGCAACTCTTCCTACCTCAACTAAATACACACAAGTTAGAACACCCCCTACCCAGCACCCCAGTTCAAGGCCCTAGGATAGAGAATTCAGATTTCTGTCAAAAATGGAATAGATTATGAAATGCATTAGCATAAATTTAGCTATTGTGTAAACAACAAAAAGACTATGAGTCTATTGTAAAATTGTCAAAATTGCAAGATATTCATGGTGAGAATTTGAAATGATGAAAATCTACAAATGTCATCTCACAGGAAGAGCCATCACTACTATGTCAGATTGTTCTCCTGTCCCACTCCTGAAACTCATAGTCACACCTCCAGATCCTCTCCCCAGCTGGCTGAGAGGGGGACTGAGGCTAGTCTTCCCAAGGTCACCCAGTCAGTAAGATATAGAGCTGATATCTGAGGCCACATGAGTCTGGCTGCCAAGGCCATCCTCTTCCCGCCATTCCTGCTGCCTCCATCCCCATCAGAGCAAGCGTTCTGCAAAGAAGTCATCTGCAGGAATTAAATCAACATTCTGAAATGGGTTTTGAAAGCTCCACACCCCTGAGAAGAATAAATGGTCTTTCCCACTGCTGTGGTGGTCTCTCAGGATCAGGTGCAGCGTAGCCCAGCTTTACATTGATTAGTTCTTGTAAAGAAGCCAAATTCCACATCCCTCTCCTTGCATATGGAGTTTAAAACCTTTACTTGAGGAACTTAGAATTCTCAGTTCCAGCTAAAAATCCAGCCCAACAGGAAATCCAGGTACTGGCAGGGAGGGGGATCAGCTGGAACCACTAAAGAAACAATTGCTTCCTTAATACCATCTGGGGAAGAGAAGCTAACGTGGAGGCTGAGAACATGGAAGGAAGCTCTAAGGAAGAGGGGGAAATGCACAAAAAGTGTCAGTCACCGGGACTGAAAATTTGTTCCATTTGTGTCTCTCTGCAGGAAGAAATAAAGAAATGCTGACAAGGCATGCCAGTCCGAATCCCCTGAACAGTTGGCCTGTTTGACTTTGTGTGATGGTGGGCCAACCTGTGTGCCTGCCGGCTCACACCACCGGAGCTCTTCAAACACATTCTATAGATCCCGCTAATAAATTCCATTTGGCTGCAAACCTTTCCCAGTTCCAGGCAGTCGCCTCTGAAGTGTAAGTGCAGCCTTTCTTTAAGCCAGGCTACTGCCACTTACTGGTGATCTGTACCTCTTTGGAAAACTAATCTGTGCTGCATTTCAAGGCAGGAAGCAGAGTTTGAATGAAAATGCAGTACCATGGCTAGAGGACACAGCTCTCACACCTTCTGCAGAACCAGAATAAGTGCTATGTTTTAAAAATATATATGTATGTGTTGGCAACATTGAAAAGGGGGATAAAAAAACATCCCCCTCAGAAGTGAGAGCAGCAGCAAAAGAAACGTTAGCGCCCTGCTGACGGGAACAATAGAGCATATGGACATCTCGCCGTGCTTGCCAAGCAGACGAGGGCAGGATGATCAAAATGGAGTCAATCTGCTTCTCTAATAGCAGAAGAGTCGTCTGCACGAACACTGTCTCCAAGTGTGCAACAAGGCTCTTTAATTGCCTGAGAAAGGAGGAAGGGTTTGGTTGACATTTTAGCTAAGTGTACTCCTTCCACTGGGGGCCTCTATCTCAGAACACTTCCCACGGCGAGGCTGAGGTGACCACCATCTGTGGATCTGCACACCTGAGACCTTGCACTAAAGTGGAACATCACCCTGCAAGAGCTCTCACCCCAGAAACTGTTCTTGCCTGTCACTGGGGTGGAGCTGATTCAACCACGACATAGAATGTAGGCGTGCACAGTTCAGCTCAGGCTGAGGATTTATCACTGCCCACCAAGCACCTTCCTGGTTCCTGTCTATTTCCTTCTGAATCCAGTCCCTTTCTCCTTCAGGAAATCTATAAGAAACGGTTGCAAAACTCGACACAAATCTCAAGGTCAACCTTTTTCTAATTTTTTATAAATTTTGCATTTTTAGTCACAATGGTGATTGAGAGGGAAATGTAGATAGCTTGATGCAGCCCATCACGTCTTCTGAGAACCACCTTGTATCATATATTCTATTGCTGCGGATTGACTAGCACATTGCCTCCCTCACAGCCATGTTTAATTGGCACTCTAGGACCCTGTTTCTCTCCATGAGGGCTTTTTGATCCAAAAAGCATGCTGCAAGCATAAGTAGAGGTCTTGGGTCTTTTACTCCTCTCTGTGGCTGAAATACTGCACAATAACACATCTCCCAAATTTATGTTTCAAGCATAGAAGCCCTCCTCTGGTCTCCAGACACACGTATCGGACTGCGTGTGCAGGATCTCGACTTGAATGCCACATCGGCATTTAAAGTTGTGACATGAATACAGCCATCTCTCTTAATCCCTACTTCCTCCTTTCCAGTCCAAATCGTATCATGTTTCACCTGGACCACTGTGAAATTCTCCTTCCTGGATTATTATTCTTCAAACCCTGAGTTTCCTACCATATATTTTATGAACAAAAGCTAAAGTATTTTGAAAACATTAATTATAAGACTTTACTTTCCTACTTAAAATGTTTTAGTGACTTCTCACTGCACTTATATTAAAAGCCACACTCCTTGCCATGATGTTTGAAACCAGGGGCAACTTCATGTGCTCCCTAATTTCATTTTTTCTGTACCATTGTCTCTATAAACCTCACAGCTGCAGTTCTAGTGGCCTCTAATTCTTTAAACCTGCAAAATATTTTCCTGTCTCAGTGACATTGCACAAGTTGGAATGCCCTTCCCCTAGTCCTTCCATGGTTTGTTTTTCCTGTTTCCTTAGCTCATAGTCAAAATATCGCCCCCCTCAGAAACTTCTATGCTAATCCTCTCTAAGGAGAGTTTTCTGCACTCCTCCATCATTCCCTTCATAGTTTTGATCATAGTTTAGTACTCTATATGTGTCTGTTTCTTTTCTTATTTATTATCAATCCACCACATTCTACCAAAAACTGCATGGGAGGAGAGCAGAGCCAAATGTCCACTCAGTGCCCAGCCAATGTTTGACACATAGTAGACACACAGTAAATACTAGCTGAATGAATGAATGAATGTGCCAAAGCAGCAAAGGGAGCCAAAAGTGTTGAAAAGGGAAGTGAACAAAGAAGCGAAGACTAAAATGAAAAGGCAAAATACTAGGCTATTATGTGCAAGGGGTGGAAGAAGGATAAACCTCCAAGTCAAGGAGTATAAGTTACTGTCAGACATAGTTTTAGCATACAAAAAAGCATGTTATCCTTACTGAGAACATTCTATATAAACAATGACCTTCAGGAACATTAATGTGATCATAAGTGTATTGGTCAAGGCAATGCTAACCACTGTTACAGATTAGCCTCTAAATTTCAGTGGCTTAACACAGTAAAAGCTTACTTCTCACTCTCATGATAGTTCCATGTGGGACTTCCTAGTTGGGTAAATCTCCTTGAAGAAATGAATCAGAGACTCAGGCTCTTCCATCTTTAACACGTGGCTCCCAATGTCACCGGGGTAGGGGGTGGTACATGGGTGGAGGCACTGCCTCCATTCTAGCTAAGTGGAAAGGGAAAGGAAGATAAAGAGTCATGAGTGGGGAAGCTTCTATGGGCCAGGCCCAGAGGTGGGTATGTCATTTCTGATTACCTTCCACTGGCTGAAACTCAAGCTTCATGGCCTCACCTAACTGCAAAGGAGCGCTAAGAAATGCAGCTTAGCTTTGTGTCCAGGAAGTAGAGGAAATAGGTTGGTGATGTGTGTCACAAAATCCTTCGACTTTGAAGAATGCCTTTTAAATATTTTATTCAAGTTGTCAGTTATATGAAAAGAAATAATGTTTACAGCATATGACTGGCAACCCTAAAAATAGAATTGAGCCCATTTAGCACATACTTTGTAATAAAAATTTCCTCAGGTGCCATAGGGCACCTTCCTTGAGGTCTGAGTCAGTCTCTTTCATTCACAAGTGAGCTGCAGGAAACAGTGAAACGTGCTCTCTGCTCCGAGTCCTTAAAGTGTTAATGTGCAAGGTCTGTGTGCAGAAGGCAAGCTGCCATAGATCTCACTGACTTTGGCAGCAACTCAGAGGTTATATTTTTCTCAGGGATGAAATATTCTTGGATAATTGTTCCAACATGTGAGACCCAAAAATGTTTTGGGTTTTTTTTTTTTTTTTTAGTAGAAAATGATCTCAGGAAATAGAAGCAGACCAAAAAAAAAAAAAAAAACCCAAAAAGAACCCCACAACACCACCCCCAAAAAACCCTACTAAGTTATCTAGTCCATCTCTTGAGAGTCTAATCAGATTTATATACTTCAAGATATTTCACAAGATAATCTACTTGATGTGGAACAGCTAGCCATGGACCTTCCTGTCAACCTGCCTTCATGGTGCCTGACACACAAGCCCATTCACAGGCACCATCATCATTATCCTCAAACACAGGCTGAAGTGGCTTTATGGGTGTGCATAGACTAAAACTCTGTGATATGGGAGGAGAGATGCTGCAAAAAAGACATGTCCAAAAATATCTCCCCACCTAGCATGTAACACTTTCCTAAAATTCTGCTATGAATGAATACATAATATAAACCTTTCACCTTTGTGTGAATTAGCTTACCAGATCCTTTTCCTCCAGGACACCTTGCCAAGATAAGAACATTAATATTTTAAAGAAAAAATAAGATGGATTATATGACCCTGTTCAGGAAGAGGAAGCCAGAAGTGCAGCTGTGTGCATCTACAAATAAAAAATTGTGCAAAAAAATGTATGTCATTATCAGACACATGTAAATATTCAAGTTCTTTTACTTAAATTCAATCATGGCACTTCAGTTCTGCAATATCAAGGAAAAACTATATTTTATTTTAACATTTGAACAGATTACTGTAACCAATTCTTCTTGTCATCTAGTTCAACCACATTTAAGGGGCTAGGCCTATGCCTCCCTCCTGGATTATACTCTCTTCCAATCTTCCTATTTTGCAGAATTAAAAAAAAAAAAACTGAGGCCTGGAGGTATTAAGATCTCACTGTGGCAGAGCTGGGACTCTAACTCAAGTCTCTAGATTTCTCATTCATTGCTCTATATATTGTATGATGGTATTTAATATTTACAAAGTCTTTACTTAGTTCTGGGCACTTTGAGTTAAATAAAGAAAGAATTTGGTAAATTCCAGCTCTAAAACATTTTATTTTGAGGGGAGATTAGACCTACATATAAAATAATTAGGAGAAACACTGATATTACTGGCAAATACTTTGTTCCCATTCCTGATGCTTCCTTCCTATAAAGGGAATTCAAAAAGGGTAGCTCTGGGTTTCACCCTGCTGCAGTTTAATTTGGAAGGATCACAGGGCATGCACAGTTCTGCTCCATCCTTCTTTCTCTTACAGGCAGTCCTCACTGAAGAGAGTTCAAGGTCGCAACTGCACTCCCATACTCTCAGTCTTCCTGCCTAACATAAAATGGATAATTCAGCCCAATTCAGAGCTTCATCTGTAGCCCAATCTATTCTCATACCATGCTAGGTCCTCCCAATGTAGTCACTCTGTTTTGTTCTTGAAATTGTTTAGTTCTATATTGGGGAACAAAACTGTTATTTATTGGTGACACCTTTGACAATAATCTCTCAAAGTTTTGGGGCTCTAACTAAGGGGGAGTTTTTCTAGAATTTGGGCCTTACAATATCACTTTAAAAGCATAAGTGGGAAGGGAAGAAGCTGTCACAGGTAAGGAAATCTACATCAGACCAATGAAGACACTGGACTGTGAAGATAGAGAACATAATTTATGTAGAGGAAGAGAAGGCTAAAATCTCACAGTTGGAATAAGTCTTCCACAATCAGAGTTTGCTCACTCAAAGGTCTTCAAGAACAAGACAAGTAAAAACATAAATGTGTGCAGCAAATAATGACGAAGATAAAATGTGATAGCTCTATGGCAATCAGTGAATTAATGAGTTCATGCAGCATTAAATGTATATAAACTCTTTTTTTTAATTTTTGGTGGTAATCAATGAATGGGCTGATCAAACAAAAAAATCCATCTCTGAGGATAGCCAATTGATCTCTTCTATGTCACTTCTGAAAAGTAGGTGTTCCACCTACGCCAAGTGACGCCGCCTCCAGAGGTGCTGCTGAGGCACTGCTGTGATGATCAGAAACCACTCTACCACAGGAGCAACATCTGCCTCCTGAAGTTCTCACCCCTCCCTGCTAATTTTGTCCTTGAAGCAATACAGAATTAGCCTAACTCCACTCACACCGGAGACATTCGCTAGACCACTGTAATCAGTGGTCTTGTCTCCTTATGCGTGTCCTCTAAGGACATGCTTTCTATTTTGCCATCTTTGCTGTCCACCTTCAAAAAAAAAAAAAAGGTTTTATTTAGTCTGGGTACCTTTTAAAATGTAGTTTCAAACATTTTATATGATATGTTATTATAGGTATTTTAGGTGTTATAGGTGTTTTCACAATGGTTCAGGGGAATATGGAATTATAATTTCCAATGTTAGACATACCTTATTTATCCCTAATGATGCCATCTAAAATCATGTTACATCGAAATGAAGTTACTGTTGACTAAATCTCCATCACTTTTATTCATGTTGTTGGTAAGACACATGGCCCACCGTACACTTGAACAGTATAACACAAAATATTGCTCAGGTTCCATTTCACCAAATTAGGGCTGGCCCCTAATATGCAACAAGCGTTTGAACAATATGCAACAAGCATTTGAATACCTATTGTATTCTCATTGTGTCTCTCGTTTCTTTGGGTGTTAAGAATTTGGAGATAACATAAAAGTCTGTGCCATCAAACAGATTACATGTGTTGTATCCCAAACGCGAGCAGAAAATCAAATGGAGACGTGTGGAGTGCACTTAGATGGTACTTTATTTTTACCTGCACAGGGGCGAACTCCCAGGGTGCCTGTTAAGGCTGCAAAGGGGAGTCACCCCTGCGCAGGTAAAAATAAAGTACCATCTAAGTGCACTCCACACGTCTCCATTTGATTTTCTGCTCGCGTTCAGGATACAAGATTTGGAGGCCCCAGCGGGATCTCCCTTTTGGGAGTTTTGCTTTCGGAGACCGGGTGGACAGTTCGAACTGAGTAAGTAATTTGTGAGGATACAACACATGCTGCCAGGACACTGAGAAGTAAATATAAGAAATCAAAAAAGTGATACACACTATGATGAAATACATATGTAAAATTCCATGGGAACAGAGATGAGGAAACATTTAATCTTGTTAGAAACATAGGGAGTAATGAGAAAGTTATACAGAGAGTATGACATTCAGGTAGGCCTTGATGGCAAGGTAGGAGTTTCTGTCGTTTCATAAAGATTTTTTAGTGTAGTTTTAGATTCACAGCAAAACTGGGGGGAAGGCACTGAAATTTCTCATACCCCCCCTTGATAGCCTCTTCCAGTCATCAACATTCCCACATAATAATCACCCAAAGTCTATAGTTTACTGTTCACTCTTGGTGTCACACATTCTATGGGCTTGAACAAATGTATGACACATATCCAACATTTTGGTATCATCAGAATATTTTCCTTTTTTTTGCATTTTTATATATATTTATTGATTATGCTATTACAGTTGTCCAATTTCCGCCCCTCCACTCAACTCCATCCTGCCCACCCCTCCCTCCCACATTCCCCCCCCTATAGTTCATGTCCATGGGTCATACTTATAAGTTCTTTGGCTTGTACATTTCCTACACTATTCTTACCACCCCCCTGTCTATTTTCCACCTGTCTTTTATGCTATTTGTTCTCTGTACCTTTCCCCCCTCTCTCCCCCTCCCAATCCCCTATTGATAACCCTCCATGTGATCTCCATTTCTGTGGTTCTGTTTCTGTTCTAGTTGTTGGCTTAGTTTTCTTTTGTTTTGGTTTTAGGTGTGGTTGTTAACAACTGTGAGTTTGCTGTCATTTTTACTGTTCATATTTTTTATCTTCTTTTTCTTAGGTAAGTCCCTTTAACATTTCATATAAGAAGGGCTTGGTGATGATGAACTCCTTTAACTTGATCTTATCTGAGAGGCACTTTATCTGCCCTTCCATTCTAAATGAAAGCTTTTCTGGATAGAGCAATCTTGGATGTAGGTCCTCACCTTTCATGACTTAGAACACTTCTTGCCAGCCCCTTCTTGCCTGTAAGATCTCTTATGAGAAATCAGCTGACAGTCTTATGGGAACTCCTTTGTAGGTAACCGTGTCCTTATCTCTTGCTTCTTCTAAGATTCTTGCCTTATTTTTAATCTTGGGTAATGTAATGATGATGTGCCTTGGTGTGTTCCTCCTTGGGTCCAACTTCTTTGGGACTCTCTGAGCTTCCTGGACTTCCTGGAAGTCTATTTCCTTTGCCAAATTGGGGATGTTGTCCTTGATTATTTGTTCAAATAAGTTTTCAATTTTTTGCTCTTCCTCTTCTCCTTCTGGTACCTCTATAATTCAGATGTAGGAATGTTTAAAGATGTCCTGGAGGTTCCTAAGCTTCTCCTCATTTTTCCGAATTCTTGTTTCTTCATTCTTTTCTGGTTGGATGTTTCTTTCTTCCTTCTGGTCCACACCATTGATTTGAGTCCCAGTTTCCTTCGCATCACTATTGGTTCCCTGTACATTTTCCTTTGTTTCTCTTAGCATAGGCTTCATTTTTTCATGTTTTTCGAACAGATTCAACCAGTTCTGTGAGCGTCTTGATAACCAGTGTTTTGAACTGTGCATCCAATAGGTTGGCTATCTCTTCCTCGTTTAGTTGTATTTTTCCTGGAGCTTTGAAGTGTTCTGTCATTTGGGCCATTTTTTTTTTTTTTTTTGGTCTTGGCGCATCTGTTACTTTAAGGGGCGGAGCCTTAGGTGTTCACTAGGGTGGGGTAACGCTGGTCGCTGCACTGTGATGCTATACGTGGGGGAGGGGCCTAGAGGGAGCAATGGCACCTGCTCCACTCAACCGGATTTCAATCACTCCCTCCGATACCCACAATCAAATTTGGCCCCTCTGGTGCTGGTTCCTGAGTGGGTGGGCTTGTGCACGCTCTAGGCCCCTGTGGGTCTCTCCAAGGACCTCTCCTGTGAGGCTGGGAGACTCTCCTGCTGCCGCTCCAACCCCCACAGGTGTTTTCAATCAGAGGTTTGAGGCTTTATTTCCCGGAGCTGGAGCCCTGGGTTATGCAGTCTGCTTCACTCCCCGCTGTTCGTCCGGATTTATCTGTGCGCGAGTGTGGGGCTGCAGGGTGCTACCCTGCCACTCTGAGTCCAGAGTATCTGTACGTGACTGTAGGGCCACAGGGTCTACTAGTGGTTGGACTGCCTGTTCCATTCGTCCCACACTCCGCCAGTCTCGGTCCCGCCACTGCCACTCGAGTCCTCTCCTCCCCGGCTGCCCGTCTCCACCTCTCCTACGGTCTGGAGGTCTGGATGAATGTTTTTTTATTTCCTTGGTGTCGGACTTCCTTGCCATTCGATTTTCTGTCAGTTCTGGTTGTGCGAGGAGGCGCAGTGTGTCTACCTACGCCACCATCTTGGTTCTCCCCGCCTGAATATTTTCACTGTCCTAAACAAATCCTCTGTGCTCTGCCTATGTGTGCCCACCCTTCCCCCTGGTAACCTCTGATCGTTTAATGTCTCCATAGATTTGCCTTCTCCAGAATGTCATGTAGTTGGAATAATACATTACCTAATTTTTTTCAGATTGACTTCTGTCACTTGATAATATACATTTTAAGATTTGTATATGTCTTTTCATGGCCTGATAGCTCATTTCTTTTTAGCACTGAATAATATTCCATTATTTGGAGGTATCACACTTCACTTATCTGTTCACTTACTAAGAACATCTGGACCACTTTCCCAGTTTTGTCAATTATAAATAAAGCTGCTATAAACATCCTTGTGCAGGTTTTGACATGGACATAGGTTTTCAAATGATTTGGGTAAATAACAAGGAGTGCTACTGTTCAATAAGTGTAAGCAGGAGTTTGGTTTGTTTGTTTGTTTGTTTGTTTTGAGCAGGGAGACCTAAGGTACAAGATTATTTGCAGATGATGGAGCCCCTTGAAGAAAAGTTACCCAGGTGTGAAAATACAGGCCACCTGAAGGAAATGGGCAGACTAGAGCATAGAGCACGTGAAAAACAAGGCAAGAAATAAGGGCTGCTATTTCAGGATGAAGACATGAACTCTAAGCAAAAGACAATAAAGAACCACCAGGAGCTTACCAAGCAAAAGAGTGATGACTCTACATTTTGTCTTTTCTGATTTTGTCACATAAAATATTCACCTTTTCTTTCAGACTCCTGCCATCTGTCTACTTGATAGTGAGTAGTATATTTTCTTCAAGTCATTGATTAAAGTGTTGAAGAGCACAGCCCAGCCAGGAAAAAGTCCTGTTCATGTTTACATCACCCCGTTTATCTAGTGACAATGGAAATAGGGGAGAAAAGATGAAGGAAAGAACCGAAGGAAAAGTGTGCCATGCTCTGCACATGAAAGAATGTTAGGATTTAGGGACAGTCTGATTATGCAGGATGATAGAGAGTTGGAATCAAGGATAACTTCAAGGTCTTTAGCCTGGGTGAATGGGAAATTTTAGTTCCAGAAACAGAGAGTGAGATTTTGAAGAGAGAAAGAGGTTAAGGGAAATGTACTGACTGTAGTTTGGGAGCTATTGAATCATACTGAATCAGGATTCAGAATGGTCATAGATATAGAGGTCTGGCTGAAAGACTGTTTTAATTTAAGACTGAAGTTTGGGTGACAGATCAGGGTTGGAAATGGAGATTTGGAAGTCGTCCACTTTGATGGATATCTGAAACCCTGAGGATGGACAATGTTTTGGAGGGGAGTAAAGTTGAAGAGTTAAAAATAATTAGCATGATTTATCTTGTTCACATCTGTTATATTAATAGATGAGTAAGCAGATGATACAAATAAGTTTGTGAATTTCTTTTATCCATCTATAATGATTTAGGGACATGTGAAGAAGAATATTAGATGACTTGAAGGAAATCATAAACACCGAAGGACTACATCAATAGGCTGACTCTTCTCTACATACTGGGGAGTCAAAGAAATATGTCTAAATCCAGGCCAAACTCTAAGCTCTGTGTTTAAAGTGAGGTCCAACTGAAATGTAAATCTCCTTCCTTGAAATGTTGTGATGGCAGAGAAAAAAATGATGCTGATAAAAAACACAACCTAAAACCAAAGTGATGCCATTTGTATTTCATTTGTATTTAATAAAGTATGCTTTTATTATTTACTACTCAGCCATAGAAACACTGATATTCTGTTTATTATTTTGTCATTGAGCTTTTGTTAATCTTCCTTCACTCCAGCTTCAACCCTTGCTTCTCACAGACTGGGAGGAGGGTACGTGTGTGCGTGGACACACGATGAGCTTCATTTCATTTTGCAGGCCATTCCTCTCCACTGAGAAAGGATGGGTTTTAGAGGTTTGTTCACAGTAAAACAATAAGTGCCTGAAGCCCAGCATCTCCATTTCTTACATATCTCTCCATTAAAAATCTCATCTCTCAAATCACTAGGAAGTAATAGGGAAAGGTAGATTTGGGTATCTGTTTTTTAAAAGAAATTTGTACAATTAGAATTTGGTACAAAAATCACTTCCAATCCAACATTTCTTTATTCCCAGAAACCTGCAACAGGCACACACCATTCCGCTGCATCCTCCTGTTCGAGATTATCAATTTGGTAGTGAAGGGCTCCCATTAATATTCTCCTTTAGCAAAGGTCAACTCTCCTCAGAGTCACCTTCAAAAGAACTTGACCAGTGACTAAATTTATGAATTTTTAAAATATTGTCAGTCAGCATTGAATGCATTTACCCATTGAAAATGAGTTTTGTTTCCACACACTTTGCTGCCATCCATGGTAATTGGAAAGTCAGTGTGAGATATCTTCTAATGTGCTTTTTAAAATTGACCATGGCTGCAGAAGCAGCTTCTTAAACCAAACATAATTAATTTCTATCTGTCCAGTCTGATCACTGTAGGCTGACAGTCCCTTGTATTCTTTATTTTTAATGTATGTACTTTTTTTCAATAGAGTACATTGTCCTTTCATCTCTCTCTTTTGCTTCTGCAAATTGGCACTTTCTGTCTTCTAGGAGTCTCATTACCAACCAATGATTTTTCTCTACTTCACAATAACGGCACTAAACTGGGGCATCCATGAGAGAAAACACACACATCTACCTATGTAGCACATTTTCTTTGCTTTCTCTGAATCTTCCTCTCGAGTGTCAACAGAGACCTGAAACTCTTCAACCGTTGGCTGCCTACCTCATTCACCTTCCATTCCTCCCAGGCAGCATCCTAAATAGAACGGGATGTCAAAGTACTGACTGACTCGTGGACAGCGCATCCATTCTCCAGCAATGCCCTGTAGATACCAATTGAAACTGCATCATCCATAAAAGTAATCCATAGACCCATTTACTTTTCATTTTTGGCTTATGATAGCAATAATGACTATAACACAGGGCCCAGGAATTGATGACCAGCTGGGGTTAATGGCCCTTGGCTGCACTGTGGGCTATCAACTCCCCCAGCTGGTCATTAATCCCAAGGAAATGCCCCATACCTTGATCATTATTACTTAATTAATGCCTCTTTCACTTTCAGCCTAAGTGGTCAGCGCACTGTAACCCTAACAGCAGCTTGCAGTTGGAACTGTGTGTTTCAACTCAAATACTGAATTCCCTATAGCTGCATACATATTTTAAATTCTTCCTAGAATAGTTGATTATGTTTGCCTCAGGCTTTTTTTCTCCCCTTACAAAAGGGTGGGGGTGGTGGCTGTGAGGGTTTATTTTTCAAGCGAAAACTTGCTACTTGCATATCAGAGCTCCAAGGTCAAAAGGAAACTTGAATGTGCTCATCTTGCCCTTTGTTTTTAGGTCATCTGGATTGTTTTTGCTTCCAGAGATCTAAATGCAGAAACAAATGGGAAGGAAGAAGGGGAGCGTCCCTTCTGTAGTTGCTTAGAAGAGACTTCACAGTCCTTGAAATGGCATAATAACAGAATTTATTCCGCTGTTATAAAACTCCAAGTACTATCATAACTAGTTAAATCACACTCGAAATAAATATTCTCATAGTATCAACATTATTATGTATCATCTTTTCGGAGATTGCTGTTAGCTATCGTCAAAGAATATGTTACCCGGCTGACAAAGAAGGTAGATTTTGTTTGGTCTAGTGTGACTGGTAAATGTGACTAAAGGAAAAAATATAACCGAGGGTTTTGCCTGAGTGCTAATTACCCCCCAAAACAAGTCAGATTCTGCTTTGGGTCAGCTGGGTTTATATACAAAGTACCTCCTGTTTATGAACCAGATACTAGCCCCAAGTGAACTTCTTCTGTTGCAAGTAAATGCCTACGTGTATTCTCAGCAGCAGCAGAAAAGAAACAGTCTTTCTTTTCTCTTCATATTCTCAGAGAAACTGATGTTATCTGAAGAAATATGTTTCTAAGAGATTAGCAGTGATTCATGACCGTCAGAGAATCAAGTGTGTGGAACAACTTGGAGGAGATCATTTGGAAAGATCCAAACTGTAATGTTTTATCTTAAAGTTTGCTTTGAGAATCACACGTCTCCAGGATGAATGTGGTAAGTAGAAATGTACTCTCATCACTGGAATCATTGAATCTTAGGACTGGACAAAGCATTTTGCAATCACTTTGCTCCCTGACTCCACTTCATACAGGATTAAGCATAAACCAACTTTATTAGATAAAAATCTATCCAGAATAGAGTTGTATGACCACTTCCCTGAATGTAGCTCAATGATAAACAATTGTAGCTGATGGGTAATTTTTCTTTGTACTAAAGTTTGAGTTCATTTTCTCTTCTTCCATCTTTAGTTCAGATGGAAAATCCTTGCCTAGCCTTAAAGATTTTTATCAGACTGCCTTCTCTTTGAGGCCCCTAAAGAAATAAAGTACCACTTACTTTCTTTATCCTTTCTTCTGAAGTCTTGTTTCCCTACAGTTTGTCATCTTTATGTCACTGGTTTCTTTCAATTCCCTAAGATCTGCTTTGGGTTGTGTGTCTGTAAATTGCATGTAGGTCAAGTGTAAGGATCTGAATAATGCAAGGTATTAATCAAGGATTGCATCATAGCCCAGGATGCCTGTACTGGATCACAAATGTTAGATTTTAGGTCTTCTCTGTTGATCACCTGCAAACACTTGAGTGGCCTCAATATGGGTGCCCTGACTCATTTTTTCTAATCCTTCTATTCTGTAGGCAGGAAGAGTATTTACTGTGCTTGCTGCTCATTGTATTAGGCATGGAGCACAGATATTCACACAGCAAAAAGGCAGAGTCCTTGCCAGGAAGGAGTTCAATAACAATTGCAGGAGATACACAGGTAAACAGACACAGTTCAGGTCAACAGATCTGTCCCTAATAGACAGAAACTTCAGGAGACAATGAAGGCACAAAGGAGGGGCACCTAACTGGAGGTTTAGGGGCCTTCCCCCACCCCTCCAAAAGGTAATACACTGATATTACTGAATTAATTGTAAAGAAGGAACAGGGGAAAGAAGAATGTTCCAGGTAGAGATAACAGCATTTATAAAGGTACAAAGATATGAAAATAGGTGTTTCTGGAAAATGGTGCAGATGTTGACATTCTTATTAATCCTATGGTCTTCTCTACTCATTTAATGAATTTGCAAGTTATTTATGACTGAACCATCCCAACCCTGTTCGTTTTCCTCTCTTTAGATACTATTTTGCACCTACCTCACTATACATCTTCCCACATCTGTAGCTGGCTTTTCTGGGAGGGTCTGGTTTCCAGAGCCACTTCTGTCCCTGTCTGATCAGCCCAATAAACTCTACACCCCTGCTCAGAAGAGCCCTCAGCCCTGCCCTAGATGTGTGTTAGGTGATGTTAGCCCAACAGCTACACACCCCGCACTTGCAGCTTATTGTAAATTATTACGTATTATTGATTGGGGGCCCAATTATTATGCCCAGTAACACACAGTTAATTCTATAGCTATGTTTAAATCCAGGCAATCTTTTCCCAATATGTGTGTATATATATATATTTTTTCTTTTGTGAGTTCAACCTATTACCCAGGTGTAGAATCCAAAGTGAGTTGTGTTTACCATAAGAAAACTGAATCTACTGCATTGTTAATGAAAATGTTAAACGCCACATAATCTAAGAGTAATGTGAATGTAGAATACTCTTGACTGTGGAAATTATTCACAAAATTTATTTTCTAATACTTTTGTTATAAATGAAGCAATCTTACCTATATTTCTTTAGCCACATACTGTATAAAATTGAAGATGATTAGGAGAATAATTAAGTCTACATAGTAATCCTGAATACTCATACATTCTATATAAAATTTACTTTACTTCCAAAAGTTAAATCATTATCTAAAAAAGTTAAATCATTATATAAGTGCTTATAGTTAGTAGGTTATGATTGTAAACAACAATATAAATACAGATGTATACGAAAGATACTCTTTTAAACATTTAATAAATTTTGTATTTTAGAATAATTTTAGAACTACAGAAAAATTGTAGGAATGTTACAGAGAGTACCCACACCCAATTACTACAATACTTTTGCCACAACTAATATGAAGAGTCAGTAATAACCAGGGTCAATACTTTATGTAAATTTCCTTAGTTTTCACCTGAAGTCCATATTCTGTTCTAGGGTCCCATACAGAATACCACCTTATACTTAGTTATAAAATCCCATTAAGCTCCTCTACACTGTGAAAGTTTCTCAGACTTCTCTTGTTTTCTATGACCTTCACAGTTTTGAGGCATACTGGTCAGGTATTTTACACAATGTTCTTTAAGTTGGGTTTGTCTGATGTCTCTATGGCTGGACAGGAGCTATACAATTTGGGAAAGAAGACAACAGAGGTAAACCGCCATCCTCATCACATGATGTTAAGGGTCTATGCCGTCAGTGGGATCCCTAACTACTGCTGCCTTAGTAATTACGTATTACTCAATATTTAACCTTGATCACCTGGCTAATGTTTTTCAGGTTTCTCCACTATCAGTTACCCTTTTTCTCCCTTTTATATTTTCTTTCATACTGTACTTTTTAAGAACAAGTCCTTAAGAACATCTCATTCCTACAGAGTAGTTATATTCCACCTCTTTGAGAGGGATTCCCACATAAATTAGTTGGAATTGTTTGACAGATACTTTTAAGAGGACTAAATTCACTTAGTAATAATGTATATAATCTGTCACTATTTGAAATTTTTAAAGGATGAAGGACAGATCGATAGATAGAGACAGAGATATGCAAAGACAATGGAATGAACATAGAAAGACATAAGAAACCAAGAACAATATTTGCCTTTGAGAAGAGGAGCTGAAACAGGATGGAAAGACATCCACTTACAACTGATTATAATATCCAATTTGTATTTCTGAAATTATTTACTCTGTCCTATTTTCTAAGTCCTTAAAATGAAAAATGTAATCATGTGTGGGACTAGTGAAAAATAATGCAGGAGAGTGAGAAATGGCCACATTGCTGTATGGATATAACACTACCACAGCAGGTGATCTCAGTAATCATTCTCAGCACCTCAAGATGGAGTCCAGAGTGTTCCAAAGTACGCAAGTGAAAAGTCAGTGTGAGGAGCTCGTTTGACAATGAATAGTGTATGCCAGAGTTGTGTGCCTGTGTTTCATGGTAGTTGCAACCAAGCAAGAGAATCAACAGCCTGATTGTAAACAGAAAGTCTAAGAGTCTTCTAAACCTAAAAAGTTGATTTGCTTTTTTTAATGTGTCACTAAATGACGAAAGTACCCTAGTCACCAGAATTACTAGAATTACCTTCCATTTAGGTTCCAACAAAAGCTAATATTGGCATTGACACGGAGAAATGCCTGGGTTAGGCTATTCCCTTGAAAGGTGGTTTTCTCTCTGTTGTATAACCAGTGATTCTCAGGGACAAATGACTGCAAGTGCATCTCACAGATGCCTTACAGAACTAGTGTCTGTACTGGAGTAAGATTTCACTATTCCATGTAAGATATGATTTAACTACTCTACATATGAGACAGGGGTTATGGTGCTCAGTGGTTCATTAAAGAGAATAAGCTGAAGGACCAAAAATAAAAAGAAACTTCTAAATTGGGGAGTAAAATATTGTGACAACAGTGAATACAGAAGAAATAAGAATTGTCAAAAAGAAGCTTAAATGAAAGAATCTGAATGAGAAAAATGGGATAGTTTTTTTGAAAGATCAAAACTGACCATTTCTGACTAGTGAGCAGGGAGAAGTAGACAGTGAGAAGGAAATGGACACATCAGCTCCCCGAGAGCAGGAGCTTCTTTGGATTTTACATAGTTTTCCACCCAGAGCTTTGCACAGGTCAAGCACTGTTTTAATATTGATTATTCAGCTTTATATACAGACTGTGATGGTGTCTGAAGATGTTTATTTTTAACCTGAAACATAAGTAGTTAAACAGGAAAAGGAGAAATTTTAAGACTGACCAAGGAAATTAGGTCAGAGAAACAAGCATGGAGCAATGTATTTGTAGAAAACTGGGTTGTTGAGAGTACACTTTAGATTTTCTGGTCTTCTCAAAAAGACGAAGCTTCTCTTCAGCTTAAGGCATATGATTGGAAACATCTTTCTAAAAGTACAGCCATGACCATTAGACAAAGCCCACATTATATAAGATTCCGTGCTAAATTTCAACCAATATCGAAGGAGTTCTCTCTGCTTTCTCTGCCATACATTGTGTAATAAACTGGCAGTTCTTTAATTGGGAGGGGACTATAACTTAACCCTTCCGCCATCCCACTATAAAGTGTTATCAGTGCTGCTCCAGTAGGGAAGGATACAAAAGTAACGTCATCTCCTCCTAATACGTTATTTTAGGTCAGTGTCAGATTCACAAATGAAACTAAAAAATCTTTTAACATGAAACCCTTATTCTACAAATTTAACAATATTTGCAACAAATTTAGAACTTTTATCATGGTAAAGTCTGGCAAATTAGATGGCATTTGAATGAATGCATTACATATCTTTAAATTCTAAAGTGAATAACATGTATAGAGTGGGAATAATTTATCTGACTGAAAAGGCCAATGTCATTTTAATTTCTAGACAATGTGTTTATTACTAGGGTATACAGTGACTGCTATATAAATGATCTTGCTCATATTATATTTTAAGATAAAAAAATAAGTATTTTATTACAATTATACTGTCAAATGGTATGAGGTCATACAGATCTTGGTCTAAAATCAGAATGTATTCCATCTAGTATTTCAATATTTCTAGTAGATAAGACTACATCATTAGGAACTTCATATTGATTAATTAGAACAGGCACACAACCATTAATATGAGTTGTGATGCCACTAAGGCAGTTGTCAAGGGGGAATTAATTAATTAATTATAAATTAATTAATTGAGAGTGAATCAAATCATTCTAGCAGAATGAATATAGAACTTGGGGAGGGGGGTAAACTCACAAAGCAGATTGAAAACCCAAGATAATCTAAATTGTTAAGACTAAAGGAAATTAAGTAACTCATTACCAGAGAATGCCTATTGTTTTTGAGACAGGAAAGTTTTAACACTAAAGTAATGAATTAAATTCAAACATTTTCCTTAAAAATAACATATGAAATTCCAAAAAATACTAAGATTTTGTCACTCTATGTTTCAAACCTAGAAAAATGATTTGTAGTTTGGAGTACTTAATAACACTCATCACAAATTTAACCACTTCCTTTTCTGTTTGTGGTTAAAGAGAAAATTTATTCAGATGCTGAAAAGGAAATAAATACACTAAATTGAAGGAAAAATCTATGATAAAGAGTGAGTTTTGCCCTTTTCTATGGGTTTCCCTCTAGTTCCTGGACCCCAGTGTTTAGGAAACTCAGTGCTTCGGCGTTAAAGCAACATAGCCAGTTGCCTGACAAGTGAAGGTCATGTTTGGGAAAAATAAATAAAATAAAACATTAAATTTAAACAAACTCTACAAATTCAACGATGAAAAATATACATATAACTAGACAAAAGCTGATAATAATATATTAAAGTAAAATAGTCATGCTATGGGAGTGATGTTTTCATTAAGAATGAGTTTAAATGTTTGTGCCTGCACAAAAAGAAGAAAAGTTGGCAGGTGGTTTCCTAATGACTAAGGAAGGATTGTATGTGAATTACCACCTATTAAGTAGGATTGAGATAAAATATCTGAACGTGAAAATTAAAGTCAGATGCGTATGAGATTCTGATTTCAAAGAAAAAAAATACATATTCTGGTTAGTCTTCACACACGGACAATACCTGCCGGAGCAAGGCACTGAAACAATGCCAGGGAGAGAAATCCTGTTTGTCGTGGCTGCGTCTGTTAAAACATAAGCAGAAACTATCAATAGTAAGCATTGTTACACTTTATTACATAACTAATGAGTGGAGTGGCGAAATGCCAAGTGACAAGGAAAGGGCATATGTCCGTGTGCCCCCTAACGGGTTTAGGGACGTCTTTAGTCAAAGGAACATACTGTTCAAATGTCTCTGACTTAACCTTAAGGCAGGATATGAACCTGCCTATAGTAACTACCTATAATTACAAAAAGTCAGTTACAATGTGTCCTAGAATAGTTGGCAATGAACCTATAGTAACTGCAATTTTTCACATGCAAATTAGTTTGTTAATTTAACAATTATTCATTGTGCATATACTATGACTCACACACTGTTCTAGAGGACTGGGATATATCAAAAATAAAACCACCACCTCTGCCCTTGTGGAGTTTATATTCTAGCATACTGACAGAGAAAACAACAAAAAAGTAAGCATAATAAGTAAGTAATATGTTATATTAACAGTAAGTTGATGATAAAAAAAGCAGATCAGGGTATAGGTAATTAGAAGAAAATATGCAATTTTAAACAGAAGGATCACAGTAGGCTTCATTGAGAAATTCCCATTAAAATGTCCTTAAGCCAGACAGAAGAGACAGAAAAAGCTCTAAAATGAATACCTACCTGGCATATTCAAGGAACAGCAAGGAGCATGAGAATAGTAAAAAAGGGACTTTTTTATAAATGGAGAGCCAACATATGTAGAGCTTATAAACGATTGTCAAGACTCCCAATTTTCCTCGAATAAAACACATGGTTTTAGGCCTGGAATTGATGTGATGTTAAACTTAAGTTTCAGAAGGATCACCACAGCTGCTCTACTGATAGTAAGGATAGCCACTGATGGTAGAAGTGGGGAGGCCAGTGAGGAGGAGGTTGGGATAATCCACAAGAGAAATGGCAAAGGCTCAAGTCAGGGTGACGGCTCTATTGACAATTGATCTAGTGATCCACTTCTGAACATATTTCAGGATTTGCAAATGCAGTGGATGTGGGATATGAAAAAGAGAGAGAGTGGGAGAGAGGTTGAGGAGGACAACAAGTTATTTGGCCTGAGAACTTGGAAGGATGATGTTGCCTTTAACTGAGATGGGAAAAACAGAATGAGCAAGTTTAGGAGGAAAAATATGATATTCATATTTGGGCATGTTGAGTTTGAGATGTTTACTAGATATATAAAAAGAAATGTTCAAGTAGGCAGCTGAATTTATGAATCTGGAGGAAAGGGTTCTGGAGCTAGATATTTAAATTTGGGAGTCTGAGCATAAAAGTAGTATTTAAGCCATCATACTGGATATAACTGAAGGAGTGAGCGCTAAGCACTGGATCACACCAGCACTCTTGAAGAAAAAGGAGGAACCAGGGATAAAAGACAGGGATTGACCTGTGAGGTAGAGAGGATCTTGAGAGAGTATGGGGACTTGGAAGCTAAGTGAAGAAAGTGTCTCCAGAGAGAGGGACCAACTAAGTTGATATCTAGTTGTGTGTGGGTGGAGTAATTTATAAAATGTAGAATTAAATAAGAGACCAATTAAATTAAAATCATTTATCTGCAAAGTTTCATGTGGTCATAAGCTCTAAATTTAAACAGGGATTCAAATCCCAACCCCATCGCTCACCACCTGCAACTAGCTACTTCCTGATTTCTGAGGTTGGGATTTCAGACATCTATCTCACAGATCTGCTGTGAAATTCAGTGAATAATTTGTATGAAATCACCTATGAAATATGTGTGAATAGGTACTTGTCATTTTACATATAACGTAACATTAATACAAATATTAACATAAACCCAAACATTTCAATAGATAATTGTTATTATATTTATTATATAATTATATTATTCATATTTTATATCATATGGCTTCTGCTACTTGTTATATTATTCATAATTCATTTACTCATTTGTTCTCCCAACTATGTATTAAACATTCTTTAGCATTTGCTCTTTGCTAGGCTTTGGCACCCAAGGGAAAAAAAAGATAAACAAGATATGGAACTGATCATTCCTATAATTTAAAGTTCGCCAGGCTCTGCAGCCAATATTGTACAGAGTTTATTTGTCCACTTCATGTGAGGAGTTTGAGCCATGGCTTTGTCACCTACCAGGTAGGTGGCCTTAAATAAGTCACTCAAATTCTCTGACCCTCAGAAAATGGGGACACATTGTTTCTATTTGCAAGGTGGTTAGAAAGATTAGCAAGGATACAGCAAATATTCTAGTATCTATTGCTAAGTAGACATTCGCAGCATAGGCCTTATAAGTACCATAAATTCTGCGCATTCTGTCGAGAAGAACATCGACTTGCTTGAAGTGAATAATTTATGGTTTTCATTTTTATAGAAAGTGACAAGCTTTTAAGGCAACACAAACTGTTGCCCTGATAAACAATATTTTTGTTTGTAATTGCTTAAACCCTGCTTCTCTTAACAAAGGATTTGAGATAGTTTAAAAGAAGATTATGTAAAGTGGTAATAATGATAAAGATAAAAAATCAATACTACATAGAACCAGAATATATATGCTATCATACCTATTTTAGTTTATATTATGCATTTCAAATTTAATTCTGAGCTTCCTAGCAAACAAAACTAAAGGAACATATCAGCTAAACAAAGATGAAGACTCTAGATTCTCATAAAAAAAACAATGTTTGCTTAGCATTAAACTCTAAAATGTAGAGAGTGATATAGATTGTAATCTTTATTATTTTTGTAAGAAGTTGAGTTATGAATTTCATAGAGCTGTTCCTTATAATAGCCTTTAGTTTAAAAAATAAGTTCTAATGTAAAATAAACAGCAATCGAGTAATGACAGTCCTGTGAAAAGATAAACTAACCGTCTAAGTGTGTCATATCAGCCATTCTGATAATCCAAATGCTCTACAGTTTGGGCGTGCATCTTATTGCCCCTAATACATTTGGGTTTTTTCAATTTATATGTTATATGTACAAATATATACATATATATTCTACTATCTCTACACCAATTTAGAACTCTTACAGCAGGGGTGTCAAACTCATTTTCAGTGGGGGCCACATCAGCTTCGTGATTGCCTTCAAAGGGCAGAATGTAGTTTCAACTCCTTAACAGTTAAGGAGTAGTTGCATTTATACCATCCTAAAATCACATTTGGCCCTTTGAAGGCAACGGCAAGGCTGATGTGGCCCCCCATGAAAATGAGTTTGACACCCCTGTCTTAGAGGGGAAAATGAGCCTCACGTTATCTATGACTATTACTGCTTCTCTTCTCAGACTTGCAGGGGAGTTCTATGGCACGCACAGACCTAGGGAATCCATGTTCTCTATTGCTAGGTTAGGACAGAGAACATCCTTTAGAGACCAAAATAGTATGGTAAGTTTGGCACTGTGTTAGAAAAATTGTGACCTTTCCAGAATTTTCACATCGATTAGGTCCCTCACCACCATGTGATGCTAATTCTCAAGATGGTTTATGAAAAATAACAGAATTTTTCTCAGGAACATTTTTGGTTAACTATCATACAAATAAATACACCTTTGAAGTCCCAATGCTAAACTCTGTTGAAAAAATGTATCTTTCTAAGGATATAACACTATATTTTTCTTTATGTAAATCCAGACACTCATCAAGATGTCCTGGGCCTGGTTCACATGTGAAAGAGAACATCCGAGTCTTACTACTTCAGATTTTCATAGAAATTTCTGACAACTTAGCTTGCAAAGATGTTAGGCTGTAGTTGTTTAGTCTTTTCTGTTTGTTTTTTGTTGCGGCTGCTGTTGTTTGTTCTTGCTCCATTTTAAAAGTTACTGGCCAATCCTGATTTTGCTTTAAAGATGTGCTTGATGCTATTGGGGAAATGTCAAAAATAATGAAGAAAAATCCTAACACTCTGTCCAACTGAAGTCCATCTTTTGAAATGAAAAACACTCATAATGAAAATCACTTGACAGCTTACTTGATGGTATTTACAGCTGGATATGACGTCAATCGGAAGGATGGTACAGATCAATTTTAATGGCAAGCAGCTAAGCACGCTTATTGATCTGGCAGCTTGCTACTCTACAAATGGCAAAGACCATTAATATGCTAGCACCAGGGACATAGTAGAAGCATAAAACAACAAGAGACTTTGAGCCTTTAAAGAAGATAATTTAAGAGTGCTAGTTTGATGATCACGAGGGAAAGTGTGAATTCATGATTTAACCTTCGTTCACTACCTCTCAACTAAAAATTGATCGCTATCCTAGGAGTCATATTTCATTTGAAAAAAATTTAATATATTTTATAATTTCCTCTTTAAGCCCTTTGCTTTAAGGGATACCATTTGCTGTCCAGCTAATTCTAAAGTAATTTTTTTTTTTCCTGGAAGAATGGAATCATTTCTGCTAGAGTAGAGTAACTATGTAGGTGAAACATAAATCAAAAGCATATGAGAATATCATGCATCTCCCTTGTCTTCTTCCACATTCCCCTTCTACCCTATAAGGACAATAACATTAGTCCCTCCCTGGAATAAAAAAAAATGGCCAAGATCATGTCTATTAAGTATTGCTAGGAGACATTTATTTTAAGAATCAGTAAAAGCCATCAGCAGTACCCATGTAGTAGTCAATATTACAAATATATATCACTTGAATGTGGCCACCGCTATTGAGACTAAACTTTTCCTTGTCTGGAGGGGATGTGAACATCCCACTGGTCACCAACTAAACTTTTCATTCAGACATCTCACTTTGTATTTTAATACACCTAATGGAGTTTAACCAAATGGATGTTAGGTGGGCTGTCTGTAATAATGAACTTCCTAACCTCTAGAGATGTAGTACATCTGCTCAGATCAAAATGTGTTGTTTATGAAGCTCCCACACTCTGAAGACATATGTACAGAACCAATGTGAAAATAACAAGTTTCAGACTCTTCACATGGTTCCCAGTCAGCCAGTAAGGAAGCATTAACGCTCACAATGTGGAATCATACTCCTGAGGCCCTGTGTTAATAAAGAAAATCTTAGCAACAGTTCTATTTTGTTTTGTTTTGTTTTGTTTTTAATAGGCAGGGTTTTTTGGGGGGGGTATAATACAAAATGAAGTTTTGGCAAGGGATTGAATAATTTCATACATCAGAATTCAAATTTTCTGCTTTGGAAATGTTAACGTGCTGAGTCTCTTGCCAACTCCTAACACCCATGTTCCAGGGTGGCTTTGCTGAGTGTTATTTCTGAACTCAATGCATACAGATCGCTCATCTTCCCTCTTCACTCAGCCTCTCTCCCACTTGTTTAATGCATTGTATTATTACATTAAACACTTCTAGGGCAGGGCTGTAAACAGTACTTTATACAGGGGGAATATGAAATATTTGTTAATTTATTCACTTGGCTATATGAACAAATAATTGAGATCTAAGAGAGAAATCAGGAAAAGAGATGTCCATGCAGGAACTGTACAGTTGTAGAGAAAAGAATGAGAAATCACATATTCCCTATATGTTCTAAGGCAAGAGACAGAGACCCATCCCTAATCATTGTCACTGACACCAGAGAGAACCAGGGACAAGGGAGGATGCTAACATTAAATTACTCATGACTCCTCCTGACCCTGAAAAAGGAATATTTATTTCCCTTCAGTTCACATATGCTGCCCAGAACTGAGCTTCCTGGAATTTCTATTAAGGGTCCAGATTACATAGCAATAATTTTCAGGTGCCGCAAGTCTCTGCTAACAGTGAGCCCTTAAAAAGGACAGCACAAAGGAGACAAGCCATAGGCCAGTCTGGAGCTGCAGAAATTTGACAAGGATATGAATGGATATGAATGAATGATGGAATTTGTAACAGGCAGAAATCACAGTCTGGATATTTGAAGTGCAAGAAATATACATTATCTCATTTCTCTATAAACCAACTTCCTTTCCCTTTCAAGCCCTATCTCTTGATTCTGCTGAGTTGACAGAAAATTTAATCACAATATTTTGGTGGGCTACTGCTCCTCCTTCTCAGAGTTGGTTAAGTCCCAGGAGATTTACAATGGGCCAGGGTAGAATTAAGATTATACTTAGGAATGGGGGGACGGAGTGATGACTAGCAATCATATAGTTTGTGATTGACCTGTCCACAGGCTCCCTGGTCCAGTGGGTCTTCCTGCAGGGACTTGCCTGAGCATCTCTGTGAGGCTGCCTAGAAGCATACTTTAGCTATTCCCTCTTTGGGGTCATTCCAACTGGCTAGACTTCTGGACCCCATTTCCCAGGAGCTACCTGACCTCACTGCTCTCCTCACTATTCTGAACCTCTCCTCCTCCTCCTGGTCCAGGGGAATCCACTCTATTCTAACGGGAAAATCTCTCCCTTTCTCTTAATATTTGCCTCAAAAGCACCCCCTTTATCTTGCAGTTTCAGATGTTAGTAGGGCCTCAAGCTTGTTGGGGGCCTCAAATTTTGTCTGCCACTGAGTTGTAGATATGCCCGGAGAATAAGTGTATGTTTCAGTCTTGAGCTCTATATTTTCTTTCTTTTCTAAGAATCATACTATCTCTAATTAGAAAAGCTAATCAATCAGTTTATCATAGAGGGTAAGTTGGCTTTATGATTGAAAAAAGTCAATGGTCCCACTTGGAAATGTGTTCATGTTTAGCTTCTCTTACTCCTGAGGTGACCCTCAATCCCAGAGAGCCCTGTGAAATACTCCCTTTGAATGTTCGTCCGTATTATTCCTATGTAATTAAAAAGTCTACTAATGGTAAACCACCTTGGCCATTAGAGAGTGCCTGCCAAGTAAATCCTTAATGTTCCTAAAATAAACAAATGAAAGTAGGATGGGACATGCCTGGCAAAGATTAGGATGCAAGGAATACAGGCAGCAAACTCAAGAGACACTGGATTAGCCTGCAGACAACAACCCTGGCCAGGCTAGAGTCAATTTCAAATCAGTACTAATAGTTACCTGTGTTAGAAATCCAAAATAACTCCCTATATTTCGGGAAAAATCCTTTTACTCTGCAGAAAACATAAATCTCCATCCATGGAAGAAAAGAGTTAAAATATTTTTTTTGTAAACTCCAAACTAGTAAAGTTTCTGAGAAATGGAGCCACGTCAAAAGTCAGTCCCTTTTCTTTTTGATTTCTTTCACTCTCTTTTCACAGAGACAGCCATCGAGACAAGTAGTTTTTATGGCAACTCACTGAGGATTGACTGCAGTCATCAGAAAGCAGCAATAATTGATTTCAATAATTAATTCCTGCTTGCTGAAGTAATGTTGCTTATGCACTCCTCCTAGGGCCCCAGTTAAAAGGAACTCAGATGCAGGAGTGCATAAAAAGCTACATTACTTTGGGGAGTGAAAGTCCCCTAACATACTGTAGATTTGGGAAGAGCTTTTAGGCCTGGGGGCTATTTGAAGTTAATTCCTATAGAGTCCCCTGTTACAATGTGTTCCCTATAGAGTCACATTGTCTGTTGTCCGTGATTTTCTAACCAGTTCAGAGGAGTAGAAAGCCACATGGAGAGCCAGGCATCTCTGCCACCATTGATCTCAGCTCAGTCAGAAAATCCATCTTCACACTATATCAAAAGTTCTCTCAAAAACCAAAGAGAGCAGGGAAGAGCTCTGGAATACAAGGTATCACGAAGGGAGGCCGGGCTGGAAGTAGAAAAATGATCAGAGCTGAATGTCAAGAGAAAAACAAGGTTAGTAAGAAATACTCTTTGGGAAACCAGATGACCCCTGGTCTCTTTTCACTTATATAATTTCTAAAGCCCAAACAGTTTCTAACTGTAGTAAAAAAAAAAAAAAAAAAAAAAAGGCAAAATAGAGTCAATCCATAGTTCTTTCAAAAGGGTTAAATAGGCTGTGCTATCTTGCATGCCTATCATAAACAGAAACTAAACTGACTCCATATGACAATATTTTATTGCTTCCTCTAAGATATTTCATACATTTTTAAAAATATTTTGTATGCCATAATACAACCACACAAAAGGAAAACTCAACTCAGACACAATGTTTTAGAATATTTATCCTTAACAGAAAGGCTGTTAAGTACTCAGATCTTTGCAAATTGATTACTGAAGAAATAAACTTGAACCACATTCCCCACCCCCAGCTTGCATACCCAGCTCCCCTGACCTAAAATGTGTCACAACATAGGCTTTCCCTAATCGGGAAATTTACAGCCCTGAACTGATGGTGATGTCCGCGCACTATCGCTAATGAAGGCCTGTAAAGGACTGGGAAGCACAAATGGAAAGCAGGCCCTCATTAGACATGGACCACGCATAGCCATGCCCAGGTACAAAAACTGACCTCTTACTACTCCCTGGTCCCAGGGCGATAAGGTTCCTGATGTAAAGAACAGATTAAAAGTAAAACAAGACCAGATGTTTTTCCTATTAGATGGATTAAGTCAGACCAAACTAAAATTAGGAAAACACGCAGGGCTGATTTACTACTGCGCTGTGATGGCTTGGCTGCACTGGGGGCGGTGGCCAGTGGCGGCAGAGCTTGCTCGCTGTTTATTAATGGGGCCATGGGAGCGGGAAGGCCTCACCCCTGACTGCTCTAAAAATGCTGAACGAGGCCTCCAGCCTGGTGATGAAAGATGCTGTCTGAAGGTGAACCCCTGATAAAAACAACATTAAAATCTACTTCAAACATTGCTAATGGTACAAAGGGGAGAGGGGAAGGCTACACTTTATTATCTTCCTTAATAAAAATATTTTAAGAGTAAATGTACCAAATTAGTCCAGCTCAAAGCTTTAAAAAACTGTATTGTTATGACTAGGAAAATCAACTTCCCTGAGTCTCATGTAGACCCAAATCAGATGATTCACCCCCGAAGTGTTTCTTTGCATGCTGAGCTCCCAGCGTGGCTAATGGAATATCGCTACTGTAAGTTTGCCAGACTAACCTCACTGGATAGAAGGCGCGGGACCAGGTCTAGCCAAATAGAATGCTCAGAAACTGCTAGTCCTCTGACTGTAGTGCAGCGGCTCCTTGCCAAGAACTTGAAGAACAGCCTGTTATCCTGAAATCTTATTTAAAACTTTGTAAGTTTTAAGGAAAACTTAAACCATGCTTTCTCAGACAGTGGCTTCAGTATACTACCAAATAATCCTTTGGACAGGTGCATTCTTGATACAGTCTTTCTCAAAAAGTAAATTTCTCCCAAATTCTTCTACATAGTTCACATCCTAGGTACTTTTCAGTATCTTTAAATGAATTCTGGTATTGTTGTTTGTTCTGTGTATGTTTTGATTTTTCATCCTCAGAGCCAGCTTTAACATAGTAGAAAGGTTATGTGCATACACTTTCAGACCTGGGTAGAACTCCTGAGCTGTCACTTAATAACTGTGACTTTACATATGTCACATAAGCTTCTGGGAGCCTCTGTTACTTTATTAGCCAAAATAAGGTCAAATATACTTCTCAGGTCCATTATAAGGGAGGGATCAAATAAGGTGCAGTAGAATAGGAACTCAGTCCGTTTACACCAGTTATATGCCTGCCTGCCCGCCTCCCTCGTGTTTGCATTACTCCAGTTGTCATGAGAATGAGTTTACTGAAGATCTCAAAGCTGGCAAGAAAGTAAGCCTTAATTCTCCTCCCGATACCATTCCCTTCAACCATGGGGATTCCTGGAAACACTAACTCTTTCCCAGAGGGTATGCTAATGAATTTTCCAAATTTCAGTTGTTTTCAGGCCCCAGAAGTGTATATGGGGTTAAATGTGTTACTTTTTGCTGGCCAGGACTGAGTTATGATTGCCTCTGTGGGTATGTGGCTTAGCCTAGAGCCCGAAGTGGGTATCCTTGTGCAATCAAGGAGGCCCGCACTGCGTATCCGTAAGAAAGGGGGGTATTGTCCATGTGTCCTTTATAGTAGTTCAAGGGGGAGGGTGGAGAGGGGGGAGGGAGGTGGGTTCACCTGGGGTGGGGTAGAGGGATGGGGAGAAAAGGCATACAACTGTAATTGCATAACAATAAAAAAAAAAAAAAAAAAAAAAAAAAGGGGGGGGTATACACAAACCCTGCACAAGACCAACAGCCAGCAGAGGACGTGTGCGTGTCGAGAAGTGGCACGCCGAAGCTGACCCAAAAGCAGGAAGGTAAGAGAGGGGCACAGTTGTGGCCCCAAGGAGTCAAGAAACCAAGCCAGAGCAAAAATAAAGGGACATGGAAAAGAAGAATACCACCACACCTGCGCATGCACATGCGCATCCAGGAGCTGACAGGGTGGATAGTTCCAGTTCTGTCCCTTTCGCTACAACAGGCAGCTTCAGAGAGCAATCTCTGTACGTGAAGTAAAATGACACAACTAACACTGTATTGAAACTTTCAAACAGGCATTTGGGGGATCATACACTGTTTGTATTCATAAGCTGTTAGCCGGCAGATGGAAAAATATTACTTTTGTAGGAACAAATGGTCACTGCCTAATTTATGGCACATGTTGTCTCAAAAATATTGCTCCTCTATTTTTTTTTGTGGCTGAGGGGACACATTAGAAGTTATAGTATAGCACCACAAGCAGTTGTTGTGCCGAACATGTTACTTTCAGCCTCGCCTGTGCTGCACTAACAGCCGGGCACAGCATTTTGAAGTGTTTGACCTTATAAATTACTTTACTTGTAGGATGCCCGATTGTGATCTATTCTAACGTGAGAGACTATGTCCCAAAATAGACACGGTCAGTGCATGGCTCGAGTGTGGCAGTAATCGGGTAAAATGGCTACACTAATGTACTGGTGGTGATGTCAGTTAATGAAACTTGAATTTGTCTCTCTAATTGAGTTGCTGACATTTAGTATGATTCCAGCTCTTTGGCAAAGGATGTCTAATTCCTGCAAAAAGAAGGAATGTGTCACTAGACAGTTCAAGTCAGAGTAAACATATACTAAAGGCATCAGTAATTTGTGATCTTATTTGTACTTAATATTTTCTTAAGTATAGAATTTACGTTGTCTTTCTAATTTGTAGAGTTAAAGGCAAATTTATGTCTACTGTCAAAATACTTAATGCAGCTTTCTGCCATGGACTATACAAGTGTACTTGTCGAGCATGAGGTGGGGACCATGGCATTGGGGAAAGACAGGGCCATGTGTTAATATTTGTATTGTTGCAAAGGATCTCTATGAGACCAACGTCACTCAAAAACTATAGTCTCCTTGAAGACAAGAGTTACCCATCCTTAAGAAAAATGCTCTTTGATTTAGTTACCACTGAATATTTCTACCTCTAGCTACCCTAAATATCATATAACTAGGAAGAGCATTTGTAGACCAGTTTTTTTCATAAGCTGCATTCTTAGTAAAGGCATTTCAGTGAAAAATACTTATTAGTTCATGGCTTGATATAATATTAGCTCTAACGAACATAAAAGTGTCTCTAGTTTTTTGGAGACAGTAGAGTATAATCTAGATTTTTTTAAACTATCATGAAAAATCAGCCACTGATTGTGTTCTGATGACACATTCTTTTAATTAACATTAATTGCAGTCCTATGTTTACCTTAAAAAGCAACTAATTTTAATAGATGAACCATGTTTGGCACTCATCTTTATAAAAATTCCAACTTACATGTCAAGTTTTACAGAAGGTGTAGCCTTTGTGTTCTTTTTACCACTGCTGCTAACAGTAATCACATGGCAGAATGAGCTGTTAAGGACTACCCAGCTCTCCCTTCGCCTCCAGACATGACTGTACTTAAACCAGAAAGATGTCTGTTCACGCTGTTCTCTAAAACCTCAGAGGAAACATATAGTTGTTAGCTTATCATGGTAACTATGCAGTATCTGTGAGTAATATATACAACTGCCATTTTATGGCTACTACATTAAGAGTATTTCTGTTTGTTCTATTTTAAATTTTATTCGGATGTAAGTATGAATCCACTGTTAAAGAGATACATAACCTATGTAATTCAAAGGAGAATATAATGTCAAAGAATGAAAACTACTCTACATGAAAATCTTGTTGTATTACTTTGACACTATTAAACTGTTCAATAAAAATGTTCAGGTGTAATTCTCTTTATGCAACAAAAGACTTCTGAAAATGTCTTCAAAGTAAATCATATTGAAAGCTTTCTATTTCAAGGAATCATATGGTAAATACTTTATAAAGTAAATAATCTTCAAGAATTCAAACACTTATTTGCCTAAACTGACACTCACATGTATTCAAGTTTATTTCAATATTCAAGTTAATTGTCACACCAAATTGACGTCTTTATTACAGGGCCGTTATCTCAGTCAGTTCATTAATTAGGGCAACTGCAACAGAAATGTCACAGCCTGGGTGGCTTAAACAACAAACATTTATTTCTCATGGTTCTGCAGGCTGGGAAGTCCAAGATCAAAGCACCAGCAGATCCAGTGTCTGATGAGAGCCTGCTTCCTGATTTACACACACCTCCCATCTCCCCGGATCCTCACATGGTCCAAGAGAGAAGAGAAGCAAGCCCTCTCACATCTCTTCATACAAGGGTCCTTGTTCCATCACCTGAGCAGTGCTCTCAAAGTACCTCCCAAAGGCCTCGTCCCCAAATACCACACTGGAGGTTAGGGTTTCCATGTGTGAACTTTCAGGGGCATAACTATTTGGTTTATACCACTTGTTTGAAGTTATTTTCACAAGGTATAACATCATATGATATAAAATTCAAAAAAGATAAGTGGAACTAGAGTGAAAAGTAAGTGGCCTTTTAGTATGGTCTGAGTTATGGTCCCCCACAAAATTTGTATGTGGCTATATTTAAAGATGGGGCCTTTAAAGAGGTGATCGAGTTAAAATGAGGCCATACAAGTAGGCCTTAATTGGGATGTGTGTTCACAAAGGAAAGACCATGTGGGACCACAGTGAAAAACTGGCCATCTCTCAGCCAAGGAGAGAGGACTCAGAATAAATCAAACCCACTGACACCTTGATCTTGGACGTTTAGCCTCCAGAACTGTGAGAAAATAAATTTCTTTTTTTAAGCTACCCAGTCTGTAGTACTTTTTCATGGCAGCCTTAGCAAATGAATATATCCTTTCACCTTCCTCCTCAGCCACCAGTTCCTCTCCCTGGAGGTAACAACTATATGTAGACTTGCAAGAAGTTTTATGCACTATACAGGCAAAAACATGATAAATACATACATGCATAACAATATATACTCTGGGATCTTCTTTCTTTCACTTAGTAATACATCCTATAAATCATTTCATATCAAAATGTGTTATTTTATGGCTGCATAATACTTTGTTGTATAAATATGCAATAATTTATTTAACCATTTCTCCATTACTAGATACTTAGGTGGATTCCAATATTTTACTATTGTAATGAAAACTGCAATGAACATTCTCGTATATGTACTCATTTGTGTGACTACAGATCTAGGCTGCATTTCTAGAAGTGGGATTGCCGGGTCAAAAGATATCTCTATTTTTTATTAGATATGTGTATTTTAAATTTAATACAAATTTATAAAAACCTCACCATAGAAATTATAACAATTTAGAATCAGACAAAACTGTTGGATGAGACTCCCTGTTTTCTCACTCTCTCACCAGAATTATATGTTAAAACTTCATATGTGGTTTCCCAGTATAGCTTTTCTTTTTGTTTTTTTGAATTTTTATTGTTATTCAATTACAGCTGTCTCCATTTTCTCCCCATCCCTCCATCCCACCCCAGGCAAACCCACCTCCCTCCCCCGCCTACACCCTCCCCCTTGATTTTGTCAATGTGTCCTTTACAGTAGTTCCTGTAGGCCCCTTTCCTCACTGTCCCCTCACCACTCCCCTCAGGCTATTGTTAGATTGTTCTCAACTTCCATGTCTCTGGTTATATTTTGCTTGCTTTTTTCTTTTGTTGATTATGTTCCAGTTAAGGTGAGATCATATGGTATTTGTCCCTCACTGCCTGGCTTATTTCACTTAGCATAATGCTGTCCAGTTCCATCCATGCTGTTGCAAAGGGTATAAGCTCCTTCTTTCTCTCTGCTGGGTAGAATTCCATTGTGTAAATGTACCATGGTTTTTTGATCCACTCATTTGCTGATGGGCACTTAGGTTGCTTCCAGTACTTGGCTATTGTAAATTGTGCTGCTATGAACATTGGGGTGCATAGGTTCTTTTGGACTGGTGTTTCAGGGTTGTTAGGGTATAATCCCAGCAGTGGAATTGCTGGGTCAAAGGGCAGTTCCACTTTAGTTTTCTGAGGAAATTCCATACTGTTTTCCACAGTGGCCTCATCAGTCTGCATTCCCACCAACAATGTACTAGGGTTCCCTTTTCTCCACATCCTCTCCAACATTTGTTTGTTGATTTGTTTGTGTTGGCCACTCTGACTAGTGTGAGATGGTACTCTTTGTGGTTTTAATTTTCATCTCTCTGATGGCTAGTGATGCTGAGCATCTTTTCACATGTCTCTGGGCCCTCTGTATGTCTTCTGTGGAGAATTGTCTGTTCAAGTCCTTTGCCCATTTTTTAATTGGCTTGTTTTTCTTCCTGGAGTGGAGTCATGTAAGTTCTTTATATATTTTGGAGATCAGGCCCTTGTCTGAGGTATCATTGGCAAGTATGTTTTCCCATACTGTTGTTTCTTTTTGTATTTTAAGGCTGTTTTCTTTAGCCATGCAGAAGTCTCTTATTATGATGAGGTCCCATTTGTTTATTCTTTCCTTTTTATGTCCCTTGCTTTAGGGGACATGTCTGTGAAGATGTTGCTTCGTGGAATGTCTGAGATTTTCCTGCCAGTGTTGTCTCTAGGACTTTTATGGTGTTACAACTTATATTTAAGTCTTTTATCCACCTTGAATTTATTTTTGTGTATGACATAAATTGGTGATCGAGTTTCATATTTTTTCACATAGCTGTCCAGATCTCCCAACACCATTTGTTGAACAGGCTATTTTTGCTCCATTTTATGCTCCTGCCTCCTTTGTCAAATATTAATTGACCGTAAAGACTTGAGTTTATTTCCGGGCTCTCTGTTCTGTTCCATTGGTCTATGTGCCTATTTTTATGGCAGTACCAGGCTGTTTAGATTACAGTGGCCTTATAATACAGTTTGATATCAGGTACTGTGATCCCTCCTGCTTTGTTCTTCTTTCTAAAAATTGCTGCAGCTATTCGGGGTCATTTATGGTTCCATATGAATTTCTGAAATGTTTGTTCTATATCTGTGAAATATGTCATGGGTACTTTAATAGGGATTGCATTGAATCTATAAATCACTTTGGGTAGTATGGCCATTTTAATGACGTTAATTCTTCCAATCCATGAGCATAGTACATGCTTCCATTTGTTTGTGTCTTCCTTAATTTCTTACTTCAGTGTTGTGTAGTTTTCTGAGTTTAGGTCTTTTACCTCCTTGGTTAGGTTTATTCCTAGGTACTTGATTTTTCTTGTTGCTATAGCAAATGGGATTTCTTTTCCTGATTTTTGTGCCTGATGTTTCATTGTTGGTGTACAAGAATGCCTTTGATTTCTGAGTATTGACTTTGTATGCAGCTGTTTTGCCAAAATCATTTATTAGGTCAAGTAGTTTTTTGGTGGAATCTATAGGATTTTCCATGTACACTGTCATGTCATCTGCAAACAGTGACAGTTTTGTTTCCTCCTTTCCAATTTGGATGCCTTTTATTGCTTTTTCTCATCTGATTGCTGTGGCTAGGACTTCCAATACTATGTTGAATAGAAGTAGAGAGAGAGGGCATCCTTGTCTTGTTCCTGATCTTAGTGGGAAAGCTCTATGTTTTTGTCCATTGAGTATGATTTTGGTTGTAGGTCTCTCATATATGGCCTTTATTATGTTGAGGAATGCTCCCACTATTCCCACTTTGTTGAGGGTTTTTATCAGAAATGGGTGCTGTATTTTATCAAATGTTTTTTCCACATCTATTGATATGATCATGTGATTTTTGTGTTTGCTTTTGTTTATGTGGTGTATTATGTTTATTGATTTGTGAATATTGTACCATTCTTGCTTCCCTGGGATGAATCCCACTTGATCATGGTATATGATCTTTTTAATGTATTGCTGGATGCGGTTTGCCAGTATTTTGTTGAGGATTTTAGCATCTATTTTAATCAGGAATATTGGCCTGAAGTTTTCTTTCTTTGTTATGTCTTTATCTGGTTTTGGGATTAGGATGATGTTGGCTTCGTAAAACCAGTTTGGGAGTCTTCCATCTTCTTGAATTTTTTGAAGTAATCTGTGGAGGATTGGGGTTAGCTCCCCCTTAAATGCTCTGTAGAATTCTCCAGGGCTTCTGGAGACCATCTGCTCCAGGGCTTTTGTGTGTTGGAAGCTTTTTGATACTGTTTCAATTTCATCAGGTGTTACTGGTCTGTTCAGGCTTTGTGCTTCTTCCTCATTGAGTTTTGGAAAGTTATATTTTTATAGAAATTTGTCCATTTCATCTAGGTTTTAAAATTTTCTGGCATACAGTTCTTCATAGTAATTTCTTACAATCCTTTGTATCTCGATGGTATCCGTTGTAGTCTCTCCTCCTTCATTTCTGATTGTGTTTACTTGGGTCCTCTCTCTTTTTTTCTTGATGAGTCTGCTTAAGGGCTTGTCGATTTTGTTTATCTTTTCAAGAACCAGCTCCTGGATTCGTTGATCCTTAGAATTGTGCTTTTAGTCTCTATGTCATTTAACTCTGCTCTGATCTTGGTTATTTCCTTCCTTCTGCTTGCTCTGGGCTCTCTTTGTTGTTGTTCCTTGAGTTCTTGTAGGTGTATGGTTAGGTTGTTTATTTGAGCTGTTTCTCTTCTTTTTAGGTAGGCCTGTATTGCTATAAACTTCCCTCTCAGGACTGCCTTTGCTGTGTCCCATAGGTTTTGGACTGTTGTGAGTTCATTTTCATTTGTTTCCAGAAAGTTTTTGATTTCTTCTCTGATCTCATTTTTCACCCATTCATTGTTCAATAGCATGCTATTCAATCTCCATGTTTTTGAGTGTTTTGGGGGGTTTTCCTTGAGAGAAAATGCTTGATATGATTTCAATTTTCTTGAATTTGTTGAGGCTTGTTTTGTGTACTATCATGTGGTCTATCTTTGAATATGTTCCATGTGCTTTGAAAAGAATGAGTATTTTGCTTCTTTGGGATGAAAGGCTCTATATATATCAGTTAAGTCCATTTCATCCAAGGCCTTGTTCAATGCCACAATATCTTTGTTGATATTTTGTTTAGATCTGTCCATCTTTGACAGTGGGGTATTAACATCCCCTACTATAATTGTGTTGCTGTCAATATCTTTCTTGAAGTCCTCCAAGATTTTCTTTATGTATTTGGGTGCTCCTATTTTGGGTGCATATATATTTACAATGTTTATGTCTTCTTGGTGGATTCTTCCATTGAGTATTATGAAGTGACCATCTGGGTCTCTCTTTATGGCCCTTCTTTTGAAGTCTATTTTGTCTGATATGAGTATTGCTACTCCTGCTTTTTTTTTCCTGTCCATTTGCTTGGAATATTTGTTTCCAGCCCTTCACTTTCAGTCTGTGTAGGTCTTCTGTCCTGAGGTGAGTCTCTTGTAGGCAGCATATGTGTGGGTCATGCTTTCTTATCCATTCAGCTATTCTATGTCTTTTGATTGGAACATTTAATCCATTTACATTTAAGGTTATTATTGATAGGCATTTATTCATTACTGATTCTTTGTACCTGTGTTCTTCCCTCTTTCTCTTTTCCTTCCTTTCCTTACAGCAGCCCCTTTAGCATCTCTTGCAGAGCTGGTTTGGTGGAGGTATATTCTTTTAGACTTCTTTTGTCTGGGAAACTCCTTATTTGGCCTTCTATCTTGATTGAGAGCCTTGCTGGGTAAAGTAGTCTTGGTTGCAGTCCTCTGGTTCTCATCACTTAGAATATTTTTTGCCATTCTCTTCTGGCTTGGAGCATTTCCATTGAGAAGTCAGTTGCTAACCTTATTGGGGCTCCCTTGTATGTTACTTCCTTTTTTTCCCTTGCTGCCTTTAAGATCCTCTCTTTGTCTTGGAATTTTGCCATTTTAATTATGATGTGTCTTGCAGTGGGCCTCTTTGGGTTCCTCTTGATTGGGACTCTCTGTGATTCTTGGATTTGTGTGACTTTTTCTCTCATCAAATTAGGGAAATTTTCCATCATTAGTTTTTCAAACAGGTTTTCTATCCCTTGCTCTTCTTCTTCTCCTTCTGGTATCCCTATTATATGGATATTATGATGTTTCATGTTGTCCTGCATTTCCCTTAATCCCTCTTCATTCTTTGTGATCCTCTTTTCCTTTTCTTGCTCATTCTGGGTTTTTTTTTTCCTACTTTGTCCTCCAGTTCACTGATCCGATCCTCTGCTTCATCAAGCCTGCTTTTGTTTCCTTCTACTGTGTTCTTCAGTTCAGAAATTGTATTCTTCATTTCCTCTTGGCCTGTCTAGATAGTTTCTATTTCCTTTTTCATGTTGATATAGTTTGCAGTGAGTTCATTGTAGTTTCCCTGTAGTTTTTGGTAATTCTGTGTGAGCTCATCAAGTTTCCTCATAACCATTTCCTTGAACTCAGAATCTGATAGTTGACTTGCCTCTTTTTCATTTAGCATTGTTTCTGAGACTTCCCCCTTTCCTTTCATTTGGGGATTGTTTCTTTGTCTTCCCATCATTTGTGAGATTCTTCCTGTTAGCCTCTGCTTCTTAAGTTGCTCTGTTCTGACCCTCTGAGTTTTTGGCATAAACTTCTGTGGTAGAACACCTGTGAGATTTTGTGTACAGTCTCCTTAATCTCCTGATCTTACTGATCTTGGGCTGTGGTTTCTGTTGCAGAGCTCCAGGTTTTATTGTCTCACCTGTGGGAAAATGAAGGAAGAAAAAAAAAAAGAAAAAGGGAAGGAAGGAAAAAGGAATAGAAATGGAAAGGAAGGGAGGAAGAAAGAAGGAATAAAAAAGATCAAAGGAAGGAAAAGAAGAAGGAATTTTAACAAAAATTAAAATTATAAAACAAATAAAAGAAGTCAGGAAGGAATAAAAAAAAAGAAAGGAGGACAGGAAAGGAAGAAAGAGAGTAAAGAAGGGGGGGGGGGGGTGGTGGGAAAGTCTTCTGCTGGCTTTAAACTGGTCAGGTCAGTTATGCTGGTCTTCCTGTCTGTGAAATGGGAGGCGGTGGGTGGAGGGACTGGTTTCACTTTTCTCCCTTCCTGAGCCACACTTTTTGCTGTTGTCCAGTCTCCAGTCCAGTTCCTCAGGGTCCTTCTGCTCCCCGCTAGGCCTTTAGTCCACCAGTTGTGCTGTCCGTAAGGTACACCAATTAGGAGAAACTCACACTCCACCTTCTTGCTCTTTGCTGTCTTAGATGCTAGGGGCTCTTGGTGTTCCTTCAGGGTAGTCCAGCCCCCTACTGAGTCAAGTCTTTCTGGGGACTGCAGTCTCCCCTAGCCCTGCAGCTCCCCTCTGCTGGTCGTTCTGCATTCCTCCTAGAGAGTGAATAGGCCCTGCAGGGCTCTGTGCACAGGGGCTAGGTGGGATGTACTCAGTCCCAGGTGCTTCAGGTGTGGTCGCCCTGGGGCAGGCCATTGATCAGGTTGTGCACTGATCCCAGGCTTTGGGCCTGTGCAACCAGGCAGCCTAGTCGCTGATCAGAGTGTGTGCCCACCTGAGGTTTCAGGTGTGGGCGCCCAGTCCACTGATCTGGGTGTGTGCTAACTGGGCTTCAGGTGTGTGGTGGGGCTGCTTATCCGGAGTTCACAGTCCAGGGGCTGAGGGGGTAGGGGTGCAAGAGGCCACAGCTGCTGCCGAGAGTTCTCTAAATAGCTGCTGAGTGCCTCTATTTTCTCTTTTTCTTTTGGAGAAATTCCTCCTATTCAAGCCCCCCTGTTCCAAACAAGCACCTGGCCTCTCCCATAGCCCAGCCTGGCTCTCTCCCAAGAGTCCTGCAGCAGACCCTGCGGCCCCAGCAGGGGGCTTCGGCCACCTTGGTCCCTGCACTGGTCCCAGGAACCTTATTGTCCTTAAGCACTCTTCTTACCATCTGATTTTTCAATGTCCTCTACCATTTTTGGTCTCTGATCTTCATATATGCTGGAATACAATTGGCTGTTTGCTCTGTTCCTCAGATCAGCTAGGCGGTTCACTGGTGCCGAGGGGAAGTGGATTCAACTCCCGCCTATCTCACTGCCATCTTCCGATCCCCCCAGTATAGGTTTAAGAGTACTTTTAATACTATGAATGAGATTAATCTTTTAAAAAATATTTTTAAGAACTAATTGGATCATCTTTTTAATAAACCGTTGGCTCATGTTCTTTTCTCATTGTTCTATTATGTTGTAGGTAATTTTATCATTAATTTGATGAGTTCCTAATGTATATTAAGAACATTAGCCTTTGCTCTATGTGTTTACAAATTATTTTTTACAATTTATTGTCTTTTTAAATATTTTTATGATGCTTTTCCCAATTTAATGCAAATATGTCAACTTACTTAGGTTTCTAAATTACATGTCACATTTAAAAATGCCTTCTTCCCTCTGAGAGATTTTTAATCTCTATATTCTTCTAATAGCTTTACAGTTACAACTTTCCATTTAAATCTTTGATTTATCTGAAATGTATTTGTTGAAAGAAAGGGGGTGAGGAGCAAACAATTTTTAAAGATGTTTATCTCTTTGTCCCTCTGTCATTGGATAAGCCACATTCTGCCTGTTGATATGCAACATCACATTCATTATACATCTGCTATATTGTGATACATTCCTGAATATTTGTTTGTTCCATTTATCTATATGTATATTCATTTCAATGCCTAATAGTTTTAATTATTGTGTATTATATGTTCTGATGTCCAGTAGGCTACAGATCTCCTTATGACTTTTCTATTTATGAATTTCCCTAAATATTCATGTGTACTTATTCTTCCAAATATCTTTTAAATTAGTTTATCTAGTTGCCAAAAAAACTATTTGGCTTCCATTAAATGTATAGATTATCTTATAAATACTTGATACCTGTAACATGTTGAGTCTTCATATGTAATACTGAAAAGTTCCTTTCCGGTTGTAGCATTTAGTGTTTCTGTTAATAGCATGTCATTTTCTTTATGTAGATTATACATGTTTCCTATTTTGTTTATTGCTAGGTATCTTACCATTTTGTTGCCTTTTTAAATGAAATATGGCACAGTCAGAAAAAAATTATTGAAATCTAAGTGTAAATACAAAAATCACACATTGAGACAGAAAAGAGATTACCAATGAACAAAATTAATCAGACAGTGATCAAACTTCTCATCTGCAACATGGTAGAATGTCAACCACAGATTGCTGCTGGAGAGAAATTAGTCACACATCAAGGTAAAAGATCATTTTAAGCATATAATAAATTAGAAAGTAATCACTCAATCCATATCAAAAACAAATAAAAACTCTAACTGAATGAAAAATGAGCCAAAATTGGACTTCCTAAGGAAAGAAGAAGGGGAGAAGAAACCAAGGTGATCAGTAAACTTCCAAAGATAGAGATAGATAGATAAATACTGTAGAATAATAAGAATATATTATATGAGTATTTTATATGCCTTTTAAAACTAAAGAAACATATAGTAAAGGAAGTTTTAATTATAGTCCAGAATAAAAACCACTAAACTATTAAATCAAAATTTAAAAATAAGCAGAGTAGGAAATTATGTTCTAAAACTTGGGTGCAGTAGGGCAAGGGAAGGGCAGAAGTAAATTTATATCTACAGTTTTATATTTATGGAGGAATAAGGATCTAAAGCAAATAGAGCATTTTGGTGAATGACATGCTACCTCATTTCCAAATAATAGTGGAAAAATATATGTCAATATGAAAGCTTGGAAAGTAATGTAACTATAAATAAAATAGAAAATAAGAAAAGAATTTCCAAATTAACCATGGGGAAAAACAGAATGAATATCAATTTAAATCAATAAAAATAAAGAAAATGAAAAAGGGGGAAACAGATTAAGTAAATAAACACATAAATTAATATGAGAAGCATAAAATCAATGAATTGGTCATTATACTAGATTGATTGAATCTCCCATTAAAGATAAAAAATCAAGTTGGGTGTACAAAAGAAAATTTAGTCTTATGAAGAATATAAAAATAAATTGGAAAAAAATTCAAGGTGATATGAAGCAAATAAAACCCAAAAAATAAAATTAAAAATAATAATGGTGATATTATTATAAAAGATGCTGGAATTTAGTAACTTCAATAATTATAACATGCTTAAGTTTTTGTTCACATTAATATGGGAGTGGGCTAAATGAAATTAAGCAGTTTTTAGCTTCAGAATGCCTCAGAATACCTGGTAACAATGCAAGAAGAGATATAACATTCGGCATTTCCCAAACTTATCTGATTACTTTTATAGAGGAAAAAAAGTATTCTATGCAATTCCCAAGGGGCGATGTGTGAAGAATTACCCATGCGAATTCCTCAGTATAGAACTGTAGAGTCAGGGGCTATGGTCAGGCTATTTTCTTTCCACCAGTCTCTTGGATCTTGGCAAAGAAATTACAATGACATTACTTTTTGATATTTAAATTTTGTTCCCCTATATCAGTTTGGTGAAAATAACTTAGAAAAGTATGGAAAATATTTAAGTACTCCACATTTGATTTTTTTTTCTTTTTTGCCATAGCAAGCCTCAAATGGAATAGGGCTTAAGGGAAATATAGGAATGAGTGATAGTGAAACACAATTTAAAAATCAGTATGTACATACCCATTTTAAAAAGTGATAACAATTAGTTAACATACCAAAGACAAAGAAAGCCAAAGCCTATGATACATGTTACCAGCTAAAAACTGAGGTACTTTAGTATGTTTCTTTCCATCCTTAAGATGGTGAAAAATCATTTCTTCTCAGAGCAGGAATTTCTGAGACTCCGACTTGCAGGAGCAGAAGAGCATGGCCAACAAGAGACCAAGGACCTTAAAGATAAGGTAAGGATCTCTGTTAGGTAGACTAAAATAAAGGGTGGAAACAAATAAACAAAAGCAAATGGCAAATATGAAATAGTAGCTTATTTCTTAATCACATGACAGTTTAAAGCAGGTGGCTCCCTGCCCTGTGATGACTCAGGATCCAACACTCCTTTTACTACTTTGTGACCCTACCATCCTCGAAGTCCTCTTAGTTGTCTCACATCCATCCAGCAGAAAAGGGCAGGAGAGTATGGAGGATGCATACCCTATTTGTAAATGTCTTAGCTCAGAAATGGTTACTTCTCACTTCACTCACTAGAACCCAATCAAATGGCTTTACCTAACTGCAGAGGAGGATGGGAAATGTACTAGAGGTGGATAATCAGAAAGAAGAAAAAAAAACAGACTTTGGCAAGCACCTAGCAGTCTCTTCCACAGAAGACATGAATCTTCCGGCAGGAAAGACATGAAGGTTCAACCTGGTGATCTGAAAAATTGAAGAGAAAAAGCACAAAATTTCACCATGGTCAACCGGGGATGCAAAGAGAAATGACCAGAATACTTTCAACGACCAGATAAACCAATAAAAGTACTTCTACCAAAATCAATAAGTAGACCCTCCGATTCAGAACAGGTGAGGATAGTTACCACCTACACAACCAAAGGAGCCACCAAGAAGGGACTGAAATATGAACAGTAACAGCCTTTATGGTGTGCAGAGGTCCAGTTTCTATAATTCAGCACAAGGCCTTGGTTATTTACACAATCAGTAAAGACAAGGGCCCAAAAAGGATATACATACAAATAAAGGTGTTTAATGCTTTTAGTCTTGTGTCCATATTTCAAACAAATACATCAACACTAGCTAAGATATTGCCTTAGAAAAAGCTGATGCAGAAGAGATCAAAGGTCATTGAAACAGCCACCATTTATTGGCCAACCTTACTAAAGATCTAAGGAATTTTCACCTTTGCAAAAGTTTCTGATGAAACTTTTAAAATTTGGATAGAGTTTGGACCTAAGTCCCTGGCCCAAGATCTAAGACAGGATCTAAGAATGCTGTTCACCCGGCATCACTGTGGCTATTAGGTATCAGGTATAAATAAATTGTCTTCCTGACAGAAGAGGAGCACCCCCAAGAAGCTGCAGAGTTGAATCAGCATGACCATCTACCCCATACTAGTTTATTTTAGCCAGGACAGACTAGAACCCTCCCAGCAAAGTCCAGTACTTGAGTAGAAACATGGGGTTTTGCTGACACTTCTAGATGAAAAGGAGACCAAAAATCTTTGGGAGGTACAAAAAAAAAAAAAAAAAGGAAAGACAAAGAACCAGGGTTTGTACTCATGTTCTAGACAGGCCACTGTCTGCTCCTTTCATTGGTTCTACTCTCTTCAACTGCTTCCTAACTGCAACCTGACCAGTCTTATGTAAAGCATGTGGGCCTCTGTTTCCACCACAGGAGCCAGGCCAGGAAACCACACAGTCTTTGTTCCCTTTAACAGCCTGTGTCAGGCTACTTACTCTTGGAATCTGTAGTAAGGCAGCCTGATTTTGCCCAAACCCTCACAACATTTTTCTTCATATTTTCTACTCTCAATATTGTGTATATAAAAAGGAAAAATAGAAAGAGAGAGAGAGAAAGAGAGAGATTTTGCTCTCTTTAAAACATGGATATAAAGTTAAAAGAGGTAATTTAAAAAGAACTCACATAGTATTCATTGACTCTTGGGTCAAAAAGACTATGTCCAAATATTATATTTTTGACCTACACTCCAGTTCTGATTATGTGGACTATGTTGTTTGACTAATTGGACATGATATTTTATCAAGTCAGTCAAAAAAAAAAAAAAAAACCAGTCCAACCCATCAAAAACACAAGTTGATTTGGATTGTTTTTATTATTGAAAGCCACATGTGAATAGAACTTTAAAACATATAAGGCTTCCAGTTTTGAATCAGGAATGCAGCAAACTAAAAAAAGTTGTTCTTACACTTACAAATTTAATAAAAAGCTGAACAGTTCTGGGCAATATATAGGTATAGGTACATATGCTTTACCTCCTCACATAACCAAAAGAAGAAAACAACCAATTTTAAAACAAAAAACAACTACAATTGCCAGACTATTGAACTGTATGGAAGTCTGACAACCAAGAAGTTAAAGAAGAAACATTCATCTAGACTGGTAGGAGGGATGGAGATGGGCAGCCAGGGCAAAGAGGATCCGTGGCAAGGTGGTAGCTGACAGGCAGGACAGTCCCACATTCATGTGCAGATAAACCAGGCTAAACAACTGGGGATTGAGATAGACCATGCAACCCAGGGTTCCAGAGCAGGGAAAATAAAGCCTCAGAACCTCTAGCTATAGAAACTTGAGGGGTTGTGGTGGTGAGAAAAACTGCCAGTCTTTTGAAAGCAGAGCAAGAGCCAAGCAAGCAGTATTGCTCCTTCTCTGACCCACCTCTCACATATTGCCCTACAACACAGCTACATTGGTTGCCCCACTCTGGAGAAAACCTAAGGCTCCACCCCTTACAATGTAACAGGGGTGCTGAAACAAAGAAATATGCCCCAAATGAAAGAACAGAATAAAACTCCAGAAAAAGAATTAAGCAATGAGGAGATAGCCAACCTATCAGACGCAGAGTTCAAAACAATGGTCATTAGGATACTCAAAAATAACTGAGTACGGCCACAAAATAAAGGAAGAAGTGAAGATTATACAAAATGAAATAAAGGAAAATATACAGGGAGCCAACAGTGAAGGGAATGAAACCAGGACTCAAATTAATGATTTGGAGCAGAAGGAAGACATACACATTCAACCAGAACAGAATGAAGAAACAAGAATTCAAAAAAATGAGTACAGGCCAAGGAACCTCTGTGACAACTTTAAACATTCCAATATCAGAATCATAGGGGTACCAGAAGGAGAAGCGGAAGAGCAAGAAATTGAAAACTTACTTGAACAACTAATGAAGGAAAACTTCCCCAATCTGGCAAAGGAAATAGACATATTAGTCCAGGAAGCTCAGAGTCCCAAAGAAGTTGGACCCAAAGAGGGGCTGGAAAGAACACCAAGACTCATCATAATTAAATTACCAAAGATTAAAGATAAGGAGAGAATCTTAAAAGCAGCAAAAGAAAAGGAGTTACCTACAAAGGAATTCCCATAAGACTGTCAGCTGCTTTCTCAAAAGAGACCTTGCAGGCAAGAAGGGGCTGGAAACAAGTATTCAAAGTCATGAAAGGCAAAGACCTCCACCCAAGAATACTCTATGCAGCAAAGCTATTATTTAGAATGGAAGGGCAGATAAAGTGCTTCCCAGATAAGGTCAAGTTAAAGGAGTTCCTCATCACCAAGCCCTTATTGTATGAAATGTTAAAAGGACTTATCTAAGAAAAAGACCAAAACTACGAACAGTAAAATGAAACAAACTCACAACTATCAACAACTTAAAAAAACAAAAACAGACAAACTAAGCAAACAACTAGAACAGGAACAGAATCATAAAAATGGAGATCACATGAAGGGTTATCAGCAGGGAGGGGGAAGAGGGAGAATGGCAGAAAAGTTACAGGGAATAAGAAGCATAATTGGTAGGTACAAAATAGATAGGGGGAGGTTAAGAATAATATTGAAAATGGAGAAGACAAAGAATTTATATGTATGACTCATGGACATGAACTAATAGGGGGTATGCTGCAGGAAATGGAGGTACCAGGCAGAGGGCGAATAAGAGGAGAAAAAAGAATGGGACAACTGTAATAGTGTAATCAATAAAATATACTTTAAAAAAAAAGGCTGAACAGCCCTGATTGGTATGGCTCAGTGGATTGAGTGCTGGCCTGTAAATCAAAGGGTTTCCAATTCAATGTCCAGTCAGGGCACATGCCTGGGTTGTGGGCCAGGTCCCCAGTGTGGAGCGTGCAAGAGGCAACCATGCATTGATGTTTCTCTCTCTTTCTTCCTCCTTTCCCCTCTCTCTAAAAGTAAATAAATAAAATCTTTTTTAAAAAGCTGAACAAACATCATTAATGACTTTTAATGAACCTATAACAGCACTGAGATTATAGGACAAATAACTAACAACAAATCTAGAGGAATACCAGTGCTTATAGGGAAAAATGGGAACAGAGCTTTTGATTTCTTGGGAAAGACATCTCCAAACATCCCACAAGCTGGTAAGAAGGTTTCGGGGGGTTTTGGGTTTTTTTTTTTTGTTTGTTTGTTTGTTGGTAAGCTAGAACATTTCTAACAAATGCTAATGGATTAGTGTGGACTAGTGTAAAAGTACAAAACCCCAGGAGACCAAGACATAGGAGGGCTTGCACTTTCTTGCAGGTTTTCACTCTAGGAAACTCAAAAGGAAGGTAAAAAGAGTCCTAAGTGTCTTGTCTCATGGTACTAGCTGGGGAAAGAACAGAAACCACTGTGAAACTCTTCAGAAAGCCATCTCCCCTAAGGAACAAAAGCCTCAATATGCAGTGACAAGGGCTTCAAAACTGTAATCTGAAGACACAGGTAGAAACCCATTGTAACAGAGATAAGAAAGAGCGATGAGAAGCTCTCTTCTTGGGGAATGTGTGTGAATATTTGCTAGGCCTACCTAAATTTACATCCAAGCCTCCCTAATATTGAGGTTAAATAAAAAATCACAGAATGTCTCCTTTCTGCACCCACCTTCCTCATGCTAAATGTGGAGGAAAACTAACAGTGGAATGTAGCTGAAGAAGCAGCAGGAGGCAGACTGTCCCTGGGAAGCAGCCCAGAGGGAAGACACACAGCCAAAGGCGGAAACAAGCGCAACAGCTCACATCAGGAAATTAATGCCTTGAGAGTAACCGTAGCAATAACAAACAAACATACCCAGCCCAAACCCTGACTAGATGGACACAAACATCCACAAAGACCTAGCAAAAGAAAAAATGTGCTCATTTCTAAGTATAAAAAAATAAATAAACCTCAGTATTGACTGCCCCATTTAACATGTACAGCTTTCAACAGGAAGTTATGAAACATTGGAAAAGATCAGAAAAAACAGAAGGAAACAATACAGTCATCAGAACCAGACTAAGATATGACCAGGTAATGGACAGAAAATACAAAATCTATGATTAATAAATCTATTAAAGGTTCTAATGAAAAGGGTAGACAACATGCAAGATTGGATAGGTAATCTCAGCAGAGAGGTGGAAACCATAAAAAAGAATCAATTAAAAATGCTAGAAATTAAGCACACAATAACATAGATAAAAGAATTTCTTTGTTGGTCTCAAAAGTAAAAATACAGCCAAGGAAGGAATCAATGAACTTAAAGATATGTCAGTACAAATTTCTCAAACAGAAACACAAAGAGAAACAAAAAGTGGAGGGGAAAAAGAGAAGAGCTGAGAATCCAAGGTCTATGGGCTAAATTTAAACAATCTAATAGATGCATAATTAGAACCCTAGAAGGAAGAAGAAGCAAGACAGTGACTGGGACAAAGGAAAAATATGGAGATATAATGGCCAAGAATTTCCCAGAATTAGTAAATTACATCAAACCACAGATCTAAGGATCTCAGAGAACAACAAACAAGATAAAATATTTAAAATAAAAATACACCTAAGCATGTCATGTTTAAATTGCTGAAAATAAAGATAAACAGAAAATCTTTAAGGCAATCATAGGGGGAAACAACATTATACAGTTTTACATTTAAGGTAGTTAAAAAAAATAGAAGTGTCAACCTAGAATTCTACACTCCATAAAATATCCTTCAAGAGCTAAGAGTAATTAAAGACTTTTTCAGAAAACAAAACACTGAAATATACTCACTGTCATCAGAACTTTTCCAGAGGAAAAGTTAAATAAGTTGTTCAGGCAGAAGATATATGAGAATATGAGACAGAAACTTAGATCTAAACAAAAAATAAAGAATGTAATAGTGAAATAAAAGTAAAATAAAATATTTTTATTTCTTATTAACTGCTATAAAAGAGTTAAATGACTCTTTAAATCAATAATGGTGGCAATGTTCTGCATGTCTTTATATCATATATAAAAGAAAATGTATAACAACAATGGCATAAAGCATAAGAAGGAGAAATTGGGAAAACACTATTATAAGGATATAAAAATAAAGATGAGAAAGTATAATAATATTTGAAGATATACTTTAATTTAAAATTTGTATTGAAAATCCTATAAAAAACCACTAAAAAGTTTTTTAAAGATGTATAAGTAGTAATAGAGGCAATAAAATGAAATTACAAAAAAAATGTTTAATTAAACTCTAAAATACTGAAAAAGAAGAAAACAAAGAACCAATGAAACAAAAGAGTAAAAGGCTAGCAAGATGGTAGATTTCAGTCCAACCCCATCAATAATCATTTTCCATAAGAATTATGTAAACATAATTATAAAATAACAAAGATTGTCAGATTGGATAAAAACAAAACACCTAACTATACAGTTTCAAAGTAACCCGCTTTAAATATAAAGACAGATTGGCTAATGTAAAGGGGTAGAGAAAGTTATAGTATGCAAGCATTAACCAAAAAATAGCTGGAATAACTATATTAATTTCAGATAATATAGACTTTAAAACAGGGCTACTACTATAGATAAAGAGGGACAGTGAGGGACAGATAATGACAATGAGGTCAATTCTCTAAAAATATATGAATATCCTAAATATGCATTATCTTAAAACTTCAAAACAAATGAAAGAAATATTGATAAATGAAAGAAAGAAAGAAAGAAAGAAAGAAAGAGAGAAAGAAAGAAAGAGAGAGAGAAAGAAAGAGAGAGAAAGAAAGAGGAATAGACAAGGCCATGATTAGAGTTAGAAGCTTTTTCTCAGTAATTGACAGAATAAGTAGGCAGAACACAGTAAGGATGACTTGGCCAATGTGATCAGTCAACTGAACCTAATAAATATTTATAGAATAAATAAGAGCAAAATATACCTTCTTCAATGCACATAGAACAGTCACCAAAGTAGACATCTTCTGGGCCAAAACAATAAACTTTAATAAATTCAAAAGAATAAAAACTGTACAAAGTATAGTCTCAAACCATAAAAGATTGAACTACAAGTTAATAATTGAAATATCTAGAAATACCCAAATATTTCAAAATTAAACAGCACATGTCTAAAGAAACTATGAGGCAAAGAGGAACACTCAAGGAAAATCAAAAACATTATGAACTAGAGGAAAATAAAAATACATGTCAATGTTTGTGGTATGTGGCTAACATAGTGTTTTGAGGGAAATCTGTAGCATTAAATACTTACGTTAGAAAAGGGTAAAGGTCTAACATGAATAACTAATATTCCAACTTAAAAAACTGGAGAAAGAGGAGAAAATGTAACCTAAACCAACTTGATGGAGAAAAAAAAAACCATCTGTAGTATTTGCATCACTTTATTCAAATGTTTTAGTAAATCATCTAGGATGTTGAAGGATTCAGGATGGGACACAGACTGTAACAAATAAATCTAACTGTATCACAAATGACCATGACACAAACTCAGTAGAGAACTTTGGAAAATGGTAATTTTACTTGACATTATAAAGATCACAAAAGCTACACATAAACACTATATTTTAAATGGTACATTTTTTTTCCTCACAGGGAAATGGATTAGCAATTTTGAAACTACTTTATACATATACCAGATTTGAACAAATAAGTAACTGAAATGTAGGAAATGAAAGACAGATTTCTCATTGCAAGAGAAAGAGATGGCAAATAAACAAGTGCGTGTGGACGTGGGGGCATATTTTAATGAACCCCGTTGTGCTAGATCAGAGTCAGAGATGTCAGTATAAATTCATGTCTATTTTAACATACCAGTGAACAGATTGGTAAACAGAGAAATATAGATGTAGGAATATATGTTAATATATATGACGTATTTCCTAACACTGTGAACTGAGAGGCTTTTGATACAGTTACCCCAGTAGCAATGAGCACACCCAGGACCCAGATCTTGTTTTCTGAATATCACTCTCCCATAAAAGGATTGATTTCTCCTTGGGAAAATGCTTATTCTAGAACCGGGACAGAGACAATACAAGAGGAACGTGTGGCATCTTCTAGTGCCAAATAAGGAAGTGCTTAAAAACTTCAAAATAAGAAAGAATAAAATCATATCTAAAGGAGAGTTCCTATTGGCCACAGGTATTATTATTTGAACATCAAAATTAACAACCAATGTATTGTTATAACCAAAGAATAAATAAATATCCTTGAGTCAAAACCGATATAAATACATAATTAATTAAATACATAAATAGACATATAGGTAAATAAGTAAAAAGTGACAAATCTCTACAGAAGAAATCTCAATAACATGTAGACAGATAGTCCTTCTTTCAGAATGTGGAGTTTAATTTTGTTCCTCTTGAAAATAAGTTGGACTCAATGACTCACTGCCAGTAATTTGAGTATAGAAGAGAAAAACTAGTAGGATTGTGGTAGAGAAACCTAGTAGACATCACCTTAACCAAGTGATCTAGGTTAGCATCACTATGGGTAAGTCATGTTGACATCGTGTACTCCCTGCTGGGATGAGAAGGGCACTTTACCTCCGTGATACTCTTCCAAAAGAACCATAATACCAGTCTAATCATGATAAAACACCAGACAGATCCAAATTTAGGGGGATATTTTACAAAATACCTGACTAGTACTCCTCCAAACAATCGATGTCATGAAAAATGGAAGACCTGAAAAACTAACATGAGGACTAAATGAAGAGACATGAAAATTAAATACATCTTGATACCCTGGCTTTAATGCTGGAATAGAAAAAGGACATGAAGAATTCTGAAGAAAGTATATTAATCATATCACACCTACATAAATTTCTTAAGTTTGACAAATAACCATGATTCTGTAAAAGGTTAGTATTAGGGAAACCTGGAAGGAGTGTAAACAGGAATTCTCTATATATCCTTCCAACTTTCCTATAAATTTAAAATTATTCCAAAATAAAAACTTTTTTAAACTATCTGCCAAGCATGACCCTATAATCTGTGAGTACAGTGTTATGCAATAAAAATGCCATACAGTATTAAAATACGTGCACACACAAAGTAACACAAAAGAAAAAATAATTTTGGAATAAAACGTCCAGATTTTATAGGTGCTTTTATACCTATAAAAGTGTTCTAGATAGTGTGTTGTTTAAAGTAATAGTGTTTTAAACACATAGTTTACTTATAGTGCTAAGTTCCTTAAAGTCTTCATAATGAGGGAAATTCTTGTGCTTTAAAAAAAAATCTCGCTGTGATTGCATGCAGTGATGGAGATGCCTTTAAGAATGTTTCACAGATGCTTCAAATCATTCATTCCTCATAAACATATGGGGTCTATTCTTCCGTCACTGTGCGTAATTCCTATTGACACTAATGGGAAGTATGCATGCATATCACTATAATTTGGCCTCAAACAAACTGAAAATCATCACTGTTGAGATGAGATGCAAAGCAAGTAAACAAAGAGAATTGACTCCTTAAAACTCAGATTCTAGAATTTCTTGTCACAAGAAATCCCAGTCAAGAAGAATTAATCTATAGTGACTTCAACACAATAAACTAAAATAAATCAAAATATGATACTTGCAGATATTATATTTCTAGGGCATGATATCTTCCTGAAGATAATAATTTACTTTTTTCCACTATAACACAGAAATAACTAAACATTTGTAATACCACTGAACAAAAATCCCAATGCTATAAAAATAGCTATAAGCTACTAGGTGAGAACACTATATGATATGTACTTGTATTGACTTTTATTTCAATCTCTATAAATTGTTTATTTATTCATATCTCATTTTACAAGATTTTATCCCCACCTTTAACCTCGAATTAAATGTAGCATTTTTTTCCTATTTAAAATGGAAGATTATAACATATATCCCCAAGAAAGAGCATCTCACATTAGAGAGATTTGTTTCCTGTTCCATTGTCCCATTTCCACATCAGAAAACATAACAAAGTTCCTAGTTGTGTATCTCAGCAGTGTCATTTTGGCCAGATTCCAAGATGTAGAGGTTGCCTCAGATCTCAGTGGGGGGCAGCCATTATGTGTTTGGGGGAAGCCATTGAAGCTGGCAGGTGAGCCAATTCTATCACTGAGGAGAAAGTACTGCTAGTAAAGTCACCTTGTGACAAGTGTCTCCCTGCTGTGGGTTAACTTCCAGAAAGGAGGTTTGGAGAACACATAACAGTTCACAACAAGGAAATCAAACAAAATAAATTGGGCATAATTTGACACTGTTAAAATAAGAAGTGTCACTGGCGCTGCTGTGTAGTAGGAGTTATGAAGAGCTTCTGCCGAGATTAAACATTTAGTTAGACAATAAAATAGCTTGCTGGTCAAGCCAAAGACATTATTCTTAATGCTTAAACTGATGGAGACTAGTAAATAAGTCTTTTTGACAAGCAGGGCTGCCAACGAGTAGCAGCAAGGTCTTAAGAGGCATATGTGTGTTCATGTAGTTGATAAGCCCCAAGCAGAGAGAAATAGCAGTGTCATGAAAATAAAAAAAAATAGAATATGGTAGGATTTAAAATTTTTTTTAACAATTGTGTAGGGAATTGACCAGGAAAAAATATTGTGCAGAAATTTAGTTTTCTTTTCTAAATTCACTTGGCATTGGGTGGACTGAACAGAAATATTTGCAATTATAGTTTTCTCATACCAAAATATTATCATTCAATTTCCAAACGTTTCTTCAGCACATTCTCAAAACAGTTTAAACTATATATAAGAAATGCCAGTTGAAAAAAGATGGAAGTCAAATGAAATAGCTCACACAGAAATATCGATAGAAATTAGCAAAAAATAAAGCTACACAATACCAGAGCTCCTTCAGTGCGCTCTTTCACCTTGTGTGTGCCTGTCCCGCATACTCACAGAACAGTCTGTACTTGCCCTTGTTGGCTCTCAGTCAGGCTTTCTCTTCACCAATGCATACCTAACTCCAGATGAAGCCCTACTCCTCATTCTCTATCCTTCGTAATCAAATGCTGGCTGATTTCAAAATGCCAGTAGAAAGAAAACTATTGAATTAAATGAATTCATACTTAAGTATGAATCACTACCTCATACATTGTCTTTTCTCTAAGGTGGTGTTTCTCAAAGTCAGACTCCGGGATCCCCGCATAGAAATATTAGCATAGAAATATACTAAAAATTCACATTTCTGGGCCCATTAAACAATTAATGGGCTGCATATTAAACAATTTTTCCAGCCCTGACAGGGTGGCTCAGTTGGATGGAGCATTGTTCCGTACACCTAAGAGGTTGTGGGTTCAATTCCCCATAAGGGGACATACCTAGGTTGTGGGTTCAATCTTCAATTGGGGTGTGGATGTGAGGCAACTGACTGATGTTTTGCTCTCATATCAATATTTTTTCCTCCCTCTCCCTACCTTTCTCCCTAAAAATCCATAAATATATCCCTGGCTGAAAATTAAAAATAAAAAATAAATGAAAACAATTTCCCAGGTGATTACATCAGGTGATTGTTAGGTCAATTATGTAGGGAATCACTGCTAAAGAAAAAATTGGTAACTCAAAGACTAGCCTTCAGAATTGCAAAAAGACCAATTTCCTAAAAGCAAGATCATTTTTTTGTCAAAGATTTTATTTACATACTTTTTTAGAGAGGGAAAAAGAGAGGGAAAGAAACATCAGTGTGTGGTTGCCTCTTGAGCGCCACCTACTGGGAACCTGGCCCACAACACACGCATGTGCCCTGACTGGGAATCAAACTGGCGACCATTTGGTTTGCAGGCTGGCACTCAATTCACTGAGCCACACCAGCCAGGGCATAAGCAAGATCATTTCTGAAAGGATAGCTTTCAAATCATACCAGAAATCATTCTATTGGATGTGGCCTTGGGTGAGATTGGCAGCATTATTAATAAACTATTGCTGGTTTAACTCCTTTAACACAAAATGTAAATGACCCTTGAAATCAGGGAAGAACAGAAAACCAAGATTTACACTTTTCCTCGCCATATAGCTTGTTGGTTTGCAACACTGATATTCATCTACATATGGGATAAATAAAACCATAGCCTTTTGCCACAAAATGATGTTATAAGATACAATCAAAATCTCATACTTGATTTTCTTTGACATGCAAGGAAAAAGCAAATAAGAGCAAAGAATACTTTATAACTTCAGTTGTTAAAAGAACTCTTAGGTTATGATTTGCTCAGCTGAGAATGTTTTCCTAAATACATTGTGTTCTCCTACCTCCATGCATTTGTTCATTTCTCCCCTTCTCTAACTCAATAAACCCTGTCAATTAATTTAGGACCCAACTCAAATGCCTTCTAGCTTCCTTGAACCTCCAGCTTGGAGCCATCCTAAAATATTTGATCATTACTGTGAAGATATGTAGCACCTTCTAACTTGCATTAATTCTATATACATATATAATAATTCATAGACATATACACATATATAATAATTCATCTTTTCATGTAAGCTGATGAAGTGGAGTATCCTTGTTATGCTAAATGAATGAGATACACTGAAATGAAGCAAATTCCAAACTATGCCTAAGGACTGGCAAGAGGAACCAGGGATGGAAGACAGGAACAACCTCACTAGCTGTAGAGGCAGGAAAGAATTTTACAGCTCTGCCAGTGCAACATCTGCTTTTAGGCAGACCACCCATTAAATGAAGAGGTGGGCTCCTATAGATTTCTTCCCCTCTCATCTTTTAGGCATTCACCTGCACATCCTTACTCACCCTTTCTCTGAATTCAATAACTTATTCCAAACCAGATCTTTCTCTCTAAATTCATACCTCAATATACAACTGACCATTTCTACCAAGCGAATAAGACTCAAAACTCTTTCAATGAATATTTTTTGAGCACTTACTATGTGCCAGAACCTCCTCTGTGTGTTAGGGGTACAACAGCAAATGAAACAAACTGAGCTGCTGCCCTCATGGAACTGCTGTAGACATATGATAAAATTCACACAGTGACAAATGTGATGATGAATTCGGCAAGAGAATAGAAACTGCTAGATGACAAGGGCTTTGCTAACTTTGCTGATCCAAGAGGACCTCTCTAAGGAGGTCACTTTGAACTGACACTTGAGAAGAGGAAATGAGCCATGTGGACTCTAGGGGAAAGGACATTTCATGCAGGGAACAGCAAGTGCAACGGTATTAACGTGCAGCATCCAAGTTCAACAAAAAGCAGGAAGTCCAGTGTAGCTGACACAGGTAAGTGAGGACAGATAAAGAGGAACCCAGCAAGATCATGTACCAGTTTAGAAGCCATGCTCAAGACTTTGGATTTTATTCTATAATAGGAAGCCAGTGGATGATTTCATCCAGGGAGTGACACATCTGCTTATGATTCAAAGGAAGCTTTCTGCCTGCTGCAGGGGGAGGGTAAGATGAGTAGAGAGACTTTTTTGGAGTCTAGTGCAAGATCCAGAAGAGAAATGGCCTGGGCAGAGCAGTAGCAGCAAATGGTCAGGCTCAGGATACAATGTGAAGGCCAATGGAACCTACCTAGCAACGAGGTGAAGAGTGCTGCCATTTCATGACACAGGGAACACTAGAGGAAGAACAAACTGGCAGACAGGTAGTTAAAAAACAGTTGTATTATCTTGCCTTCACTGGCGTGGCTCAGTGGGTTTCATCCCGCAAGAAGAAAGGTCACTGGTTCGATTCCAGGCCAGGGCACATTCCTGGATTGCAGTCCAAGACCCTGATTGGGGGAGTGGGAGAGGCAGCCAATCAATGTTTCTCTTGCACATAGATATTTCTCTCCCTCTCTTTCTCCCTCTTCCCCTCTAAAATTAAATAAATATTTTAAAAAGTAGTTCCATCTTAAACATATAAAGTGTGACATTAAATATTAGGTAAACAGGTAGATATAAATGTAGAATGTAGGGGGAAAAATCAGAACTAAGGAAATAAATGTAGTGATCACATGAATATGAATGAAACTGTCATGTAATGAGAAGAGATAAGACAGGAAAAGAGAAAAGGGTCAAATGTATTCCTTGTCACTCCTACACACGATTCTATTGTATTTTTCATTTGTTCTCTAAGAGTCAATGTAAATAGGAGCTTTTCTATCAAGCCTTCCCTATTCTGTCTGCTCCCATTCCATCCTATACATAACTTTGCAATAGCATATAATGGCACAATATTGAGTTTTCTGAACATGCCATTACACTGGTAATTTCTTAAGGTTGGCACTGTCTGAATATTATCACACCCTCAACACCTTCTGTGACCATGAAATATAGAACATGATCATTAACTTTGTTGACCAAAGTAAATGAATGAGCATTTATTGCCCCACCAGTTTAAAGATTCACTACTGTAAGGTAGAAGCAGGTACCAGCTTTTTTTTTTTTCAGTTCTGTACAAGGACAAAAAAAGAGTTTTTATATTATGAACCTGGAGATTAGTAACATTCCAGGGGATACATATGATTTTTTTAATAGAGCACAAATCCCCTAGAGGAAGAATTAAAAATAAATCTGCTATAAAGATGTCCTATCAGCAATCTAAAACAAATTTGGCTAAATTTCTTGGCAAGAATCCTAAGCACACTGAGTGGCTGAAATTTTAGGCAAAGGTGGGGTGCGGGGCGGGGGGAAGTCTTTAAGACCGCTTCTTGAAACACTTTTTAAAAACTGAAAATAATCTGATTTGTATTTTCTCTTCTTTTGTGGCTAGTTTTAAAATAGATTATATTTGATCATTTTCATTTTAATGTGGTTTGGGATCAGGGAAAGTGGAAGAGCATGGTCATATTTCACCTATCCTGGCCAGCCTCACACCCTCTTGCAGTCTTAGACCAATCTACTTACCTTTTTTACGTTTTTCATCCTTCTACGTTTTCATATTCTGGGCAAAAGAGAAGACAGAAATAAATAAGAAAACAGAAAAAAAAAAGAGTACAAATGGAGATTCCTGAAGTATGAGAGCAGACTAAAGGAAAATGGGAGAACAGTCTCTTGTTTCCTCATCTAAGGAATGGGTTTAAAAGCTCTATTTGAAGCTTTGAACAGGTTATTAAGACTATAGCGATAAGGAACGGAATGTCTATAGATAATGTAGCAATTAAGTTTTGAGAGACAGACACAGACAGACAGTGGTAACTTTACAAATAAAACTTTAATCTATTAAGATAATTGTTCAATCATTGGCAACAATTACAAAAAAAAAAACTAGCTTAAAATATCTACTGCCCCCTTATTAAACCCCTTCCTTCACTTGCGTTCTTCTAGTCATCTTTCTGATGGCCCCAAAACTACTGCCTTTCCCACCCCCCCCAAAAGTTAAAGAGGTTGTCTTATTTATCATGTCATATCATATTAACTTCAATAACATTTAGGGTATTTTGAGTGTTCCCTATACACCTATACACCTGTAACACCTGCTAAATGCTTTCCATGGAATGTATTATTTAAACTTCACAACAACCCAGAGGTAGGTACCATGATCCTCCCTATTTTGTAGTTGAGCAAACAAAAGATCAGGCTGTCTGAATTATTATTTTGATAGGTGAAGTGACTTGCTAGTTTTTGGCAGGCTGAGGTTCAAACTAAGATCATTTAAGCTCCAAAGTCTTGCTGTACATTTAACCAGTTTGATGTATAGTCTCCCTGCAGGATTTTATCAAAGCATTTAATAGGCTAATGTGATTGTGAATCTCCAAGAGGGAGATGCAATAAACAGCACTTCCCACTTATTTGATTATAACCCTCCTTTTTCTTAGAGAACCCTGAGCCACCTGCACAACACTCTTTCCTGTTCTCTCCCTTAGGTGAGGATAGAATTTCCATTTTTCTCTCCCACCCCCATTCCTCTTTGTTCTATTCCTTTCAGGCTGGGCCCTACAGTTACACATCTTATACTCCTTTAGGACCTAATTCCCAACTAAAGGAAGTCCTATGCCCCCTAAAGCCAAAATATCCACATTTCTTAATAACGCAGTCCTGGGATAGGATGTCTTGTGCCTCTGAATCTTGCTTAGAACACCAGAAGTTTCTCATGAAGTTTTTATTACTTTTCCATGATCTCAGGGCCCAGAAGCAGCCAAGGACTTCATCTTTTATCATTTAAGTTTTTCTGTATCTGTGTCAAGTCTTTTAAGAAGGCAGATACTGTCTCAGCACCTTTCATGTTTACCACTGCACCACACACAGTAGGTATTTAGGGTGATAAGAGCCATAAACGCCTAGGTCCTTTCCAGATCTATGAAATACAACTTATTCTCTATGCATACCACACCAAATACATCAGCATTTAGTTATGTTTTAATTGGCCAAATCTCCAGATATCAAAAGAAAGCAGCAGAAAGCTTTCCAGTAGCTAATTGTGATCACATTAAAACCTAAAAGTGAAAGTTCTACCGAAAATTGCTATTCCCTTTACCCTTATTTCCCTCGATTTATTGAAACATGATACCTGTGGGTATTCATGTACTTCTCCCATGAAGTTCAGTGCAAGGGTATTGAGTGCACTTTCTACATTTAAAACCAATCTTTCAAATATCCATGAATGAAAAACTGGCTAATAGGAACTTAAGAGGATTCCTTTCGTTCTCATGGCGCTACCCATGTGCCTCTTAAAATAGATCTATACATAGGCCTAATTGGTAATACACACCCAGATGCATAGTTAGTTGCCCAATTGCCCAAGCAACTGGGTCGCAATGGGTGTAGATGTATTTGTCTTAGCGGCTCTACTGGCAAATAGCTTCAGTGATTTAGTCCATGGAAAACAAGCCCTGTTTTGCTTAATGTTTTAGGTTAGGGAGTGGCTGGCAGCATTCTCTGAACAAGTGACACTTTCAACACTGTAAGTGATTTGCTGACTTTATTTAACAATATCTAAACCATTTTAACCAACAGTATCATATAGCTTGGCACATTATACCACTACAGATCTTCCGGAAAGGCTGAAATGGCCAAATATTTACATGTATTCCGTTTTCTTTACATATTTGTATTTCTACCATTTTGAAAATTAGAATATAAACATTCTGTTTAAAAATCTGTTCTCCCCCACATACTACATATTCAAAGAGCAAGCACACTTTTTTTTCCCTTTGGTGTGTGCATATATATACACACACACACACACATATACATAGGTATATCTGGGTTTCCGTACTTTAAATATCGATGATCATCTAACAGCCCCAATCCTTTGTTTTATGATGTGGAGCAAAATTATAAAATCTGCTGTCCCTGTAATTGCATTGCCCTTTGCCGTCTCTTAAAAAAAGAGCGAGAGAAAGAGAGAAAAAAAAAGGTTGTGTTCAAATTTTCCCCCTGTTTTATTTGCACCCTATTAACAACTGTTACTGGAGCTTTAATTATGCCCTGGTGATTGTGGAGTTGTGGCTGACTTGTGTCATTTTCCTCCCAGGGGATGCTTTATAATTACCAGCATCCATCGTGGCTGCCTGTAAGCTGATGCTTTTTTATTACCAGTTCAATAATCACTGCATCCTTGCGAACATCTGCTCTGCAAGCCATGCATCGGGGGTCCCAGCGCCTGTCACTTGACGTTCCCTCACCACAGTGACCTTGGTGCCCTCGCCTTCGGTTTATATCTAATTTGTTTACCAGAGGCTCTGTCCAGAAAGTCTCCCAGGAATGCAATTAATACACTAGATTTGCAAACAAAAGAAAATTTTGCCCTTTCTCTCCATTCTCTTTTTCCGGATTATTGTCTTACTCTTAGATTCCATAATTTCTATTCCTAGGAGAATGAATCCATTTAAGACTTGTGGGAAGGGGCAGAACGAGAGATGAGTTTATTTGAGAGCTATCCTCCTGCTTGTATTGAAGAGTAGGTGCATGCTTTGCGGTATGTTTTCTCTTAAATATATGATGGTGACTAGTGAGGTAAAGGAAGGTATTACATAAAAAACATATATACAATGTATACAAATATATCTACAAAAATATATACTTTATTAGTGTGAATGAAAGAACAATTCATATACTCCCATTCTAATTTTCTTTCTGACCTCCTCTCTTTTTATTTTTCTTATCTAAATAAACCTCTGTACTGTTCATTTTGCAGAATAACCCCTTCCTCTCTCCTTAAAATCTTTTGTTCTACTTTATCTGCCTTTTCCTTCTTGCTTGCCTCTTTACTTTACAAAAATGTTATAAGTACAAGATAAAACTGGGTAAAAAAAAAACAGCACACATATTGGGTACAGCCGATGGTGTTTCTGCTTTCTATTTATTACTAATAAAGCTGATCTGGGCACTGCTTACTAACCCTGGTGAAGTCTATTTTTTTAAACTAGAGTTCCAAAGTTTCAGTTATTTTCATAAGCATGCCAAGAGCTATGCTAATTTTTCAGACAAGATGAGAAAAATTAGAACGCTTTCAGTTGTACTGACCAGATCCATGCAACCCCTGGATGTGCGCGTGTGGCCCCACTCTTTCATGTCCTGCAGTAACTGACATCGCAGACCTGGTGAGAATATTTTATAATTGTCCAATGCAATGCATGTATTTGTGGAACCACTTGAAACACAGTAATTCCTAAAATCTCAAAATTAAGTAGAAATAGCATAGGTCAAATTTGCAGCAGAGTCAGGGACAGGGAGGTTGTCCCTTCTGTCTCCTTCACTGGCTTAAGATAGCAGTGGAGAGGGGCTTCTACCTCACTCTTCTCTGTACCTACAGGAACTGGTGTTCTACTGGTTAGTTCATAGTGTGCATTGACTAAATGGCCCTTGGGTAATGGGATTATACTATTTGTGGGTAAAATTCTATTTCAGAACCATTAACATAATATACCACTTAGCCCTAACCTTGGATAAAAAATACACACACAAACATGCACACACATGCTAGAAGAATATTGTATAAGACCTTGAGATTACTGGCCAAGACCATCATTCAAATCCATGCTTTAAGGCACCTTACAAATACAGGACTTAGTTCAACTTTTGCAGAGAATCAGGAACTAAAATTGCACCCCCAGGAGGCAGGAGACCAGAACAAGGCTCACTGTTTAAGAACAAGTACCTGATAGGACTTTCCATTTCCCTTCCTTTCCCTTCCCATATTACTGAAGCTCCACTCTAAAAAAGCAGTCTGAATCATACTGCTATTGATTGCAGCCAAGGGCTACATCTCACAGGGAGTAACAGAAAACAGGCAGAGTCTTGCAGCCTAGATCTGGTCCAACTCACCAATTGGCTTGGTGAGCAAATCTAAGAAATATCTAATGGCACTGTGGGATATCAGCCCTGAGTTGCTCTGTTAATACCTGGATTTAAACTACAGATTTGACATACAATGGAAACAACCACAAGACAGGTAAATCAGAGTAGAGCATAAGGGGAGAAGGAGGAATGAAAGGAGGAAGCAAAAGAAGTATAGAATGAAGAAAGATGGAAGGAAGGAAGAAAGGAAGGGAGGCAGGAGGGAGGTAGGGAGAAAGAATGAAAACACAATCTAAATGAGTAAATTTATTTTTAGAGTTCAAAAAAGTACAAAAATAAAACAAAAAGCAAAACCAGTACTTCAAAAAATTATGTAAAAGAAAACAAAATTAAACAAGGCCAGGAAGACATGAAAAAGAACAATTAAAAACCCAGAAAAATATGCCCTGGCTGGTGTATCTCAGTGGATTGAGTGCCTGCCTGTGAACCAAAGAGTCGCTGGTTCCTTCCCAGTCAGGGCACATGCCTCTGGGTTGCGGGCCAGGTCCCCAGTGGGGGATGCATGAGAGGCAACCACACATTGATGTTTCTTTCCCTCTCTTTCTCCCTCCATTCCCCTCTCTCTAAAAACAAATTAAAAAAATCTTTTTAAAAATCCAGAAAAATGAAAACAATATAAACTAGTTGAAATGTAAAATCTTACACAATTAAACTCTAAACTGAACATAGTTGAAGAAAAAGTGAGTCAATGGTAAGAAAGTACTGAGAAATTGCCCTAGAATGTAGCACTAAAGGACATAGGGATCAAACAATATGAAATAGCAGTGGGAAAAAAAAAGACAGTTAAATCTGAGGTTTTGGCATGCATATAATATATATTCCAACAGAAGAAATTAATGGAATAGCAGAACAGTGGAATGTAAAAAAGGACTCATGGACGTGGTCAACAGTGTGGTGATGGTGGGAGTAGGGGGTATAAGGGAACTAAATGGTAGCAGAAAAAATACAATAAAATAAAATCTAAAAACAAAAGATAATGCTTGGGAATATTCCAGGATTAATGAAAGACGGGTGTAGTGCAACTTAAAATGTTAAGCATGGAGTTGGCAAAATGAACTGTCTAAAACATAGTATTTATCAAATTTAACATTATTTTCAAGTTTCATAATATTCCAAAAGCAGAAAGAATCATGGACAATAAATGTGAAATAGTCAGCCTGTGTAACCTTTCCATCTCATTCATCACTTAAAATATTTTATACTAATACATATGGTTCAATTTTATTTGTTTCTTTTTAAAATTTTTTCTCACCATAATTTGTTTGTTAGATTATTTTTACCTCTGTCACGTTTTGAAGAGAACATGAAAATCAACTAAGTTTAAAAGTAGAACCCACTTCTGATATTTATCTAATTTTGATTGTATTTAGCACTAAACTTTGCTCATGTTGAAAACTATAAATTCCATAAACTCTGTAATACATACTGTCATTTAAGACAACAAAATACAAGAAAAAAGCAATTTTGCACAGCCTCAGATTACAATACACAGGAAACTGGTCACTGCACTGCTACATAATACAGGTGCTTCATTTTCTAAGACTACTAAGAAGTCTCCAACCCATGTGCAACTGTTTCTTACACATTTTTACAGAGGGAAAATTAGTTAAAGTGAATTGAGATCTGTATCTATTTTGAAATGTTAGGGCCATCAAACTATAAAAGATAAAATACAAATCAACATGCTTGAATCAAAACAAAATCACAAATCATAGAAAGTGCTAATTTCCCTAGTAATCAGCACTTTTTTTTAATTTTTATTGTTATTCAATTACAGTTGTATGCCTTTTCTCCCCATCCCTCCACCCCACCCCAGCTGAACCCACCTGCCCTCCCCACCTCCACCCTCCCCCTTGATTTTGTCCATGTGTCCTTTATAGTAGTTCCTGTAATCCCCTCTTCCCACTATCCCCACCCCACTCCCCCCTGGCTATTGTTATATTGTTCTTAACTTCAATATCTCCGGTTATATTTTGTTTGCTTTTTTCTTCTGTTGATTATGTTCCAGTTAAAGGTGAGATCATATGGTATTTGTCCCTCACCACCTGGCTTATTTCACTTAGCATAATGCTGTCCAGTTCCATCCATGCTGTTGCAAAGGGTATAAGCTCCTTCTTTCTCTCTGCTGAGTAGAATTCCATTGTGTAAATGTACCATAGTTCTTTGATCCACTCGTTTGCCGATGGGCACTTAGGTTTCAAAAAACTAAAAATGGAACTGCCCTTTGACCCAGCAATTCCACTGCTGGGATTATACCCTAAGAACCCTGAAACACCAATCCAAAAGAACCTGTGCACCCCAATGTTCATAGCTGCACAATTTACAATAGCCAAGTAATCGGCACTTTCTTTAAGTTCATTTGACAGTCTGGGGATTTTATCTGATGCTCTTCCCTATCTGTGAAGGTGGAACAAACACTGCCAGGTTGCCCCAGGGATGGAGGAAGGAAAGAGGACAGAGAGGGCAAGAGTCTGTTCTGGTGTCTGTCTGTATGTGAATGAGCTGCTAAGACAGATTCTGATCCCTAAGCTTAGGATAGGAAAGCCTCAGCAGCAGCTGACATCATCAGAGGTGGTGTCCAACATGTTGTCTTCAGTCCGCCTGGCTTCCCCCAGCCTTTCCTACCATCAGTCCCTGACTGCCCCTGAGCCCTACAGCGTTCTTTCTGCTTCCCCCCTTTGTTCTATTTACTGTTTCATCTCCCTGTCTCCAGGACTTCTTGATGTCCATTGTAGTCCTCAAGGCCCTTTGCATCAGATTAACATCCCCCACCACATACACCCTACCATCCTGCCCAAGGAGTGCTGCCACCTTGTTTGTTAAGCCCAATACCAAGAGAAAGGACTCAATAGCCTCGCAACACTAAGGTCATAAGAGAAAGGAGCCAAAGATTCTTCAAATCTAGGGTGCTGAGAAAGCTATTCACAGGGAGGATTCTGCTACTGAACTGCCTCCAAGGAAGTCAAGGATCTATTGAACACTGGGTGCTGCTGAGCCTGGGTGGCCTGCGGGTCTCGGTGCACCCCTGCTGCACTGAGGAAGCTACTCTGAGATGCAGGCAGGGTGGGTTCTGTCATTTGCAGGGCCTGGTCTGACATGAAAATGAGGGCCCCTTGTTTAAACATTGTTAATAATTTCAAGAGGGTAACAGCGGAGCACTCGCCAAGCACAGGGCCTTGGGTGATAGCAGGGCTTGCATGAATGTGCCCCTAAATGTAGATACCCAGTGCGAGGAAGGACCCCTGTGCCACAGGAACCTGGTAAGAGGGCCCCAAGGGAGCCAGGAAGGAAAACCCCTTCTTCCTGCCACGTCTGTCCAGTGCCTTCTATGGCCAGAGCTTAACATGGTACAAAGTAGAAAAGAAAAATATTTGAAGTCCCCATCTCTATTTTTGAGAATCAGTCAATGACAGGTGGATTTGGAGCTTGGGTAATAAACTGATAATGGCCACAGTAGCAAAGTCAACAGGACTGGAGTGTGGTGACATCACTGGCCCACACAGAACACAAATCCACAAATTGGACCTCATTCATATTTATTTCTCTACTTATTGCTGACAAAAAATAATATTTACAAACATTAGTTGGTCATTCTGGTTGCCATCCAGGTATAGTCAGCATATAACTGAAGCTCTAACATACAAAATCTTCTTGACCAGGACTGTAGGCCCAATTATCAAATCCAGTAATTTTCAATCAGCGTGCCACAAGGATTCTGAAAACATGCAACACTTGACTGCTTAGTCAGGGGCACTGGCCTCTTTCCTTTCAGACTGTCAAGTTAAAAAAATGACAGGAGCCAACACCACAATAGCTATCAGGTGTGAATGAATCAAAATTATACCTATTTTCTTTGTCAGATCAGTAAAAAATATATTTTTTGGTGTGCTACAGAATTTTAGTAATTAGCTTATGTGTGCCATGAGAAGAAAAAGGTTGAAAATCACTGGAATAATCTTTCAATTATTATAATAAGTATTCCTAAACTTATGAAACTGTCAATTTAATATTATCCCATCATTCTATCAAAATGAATTTCTATCTCTAACAGTTTTCTTTTTATTTTTTTTTTCTCAAAAGATAAAAAAATTTAAGTCATTCATTCTGTGGTTGGTAGTTGACTCAAAACATTTCACTAACACAGAGGATTAAGATGCATTTGACAGACAAACACATTAGATCTTTTCCTGCCCTGGGCAGATTCTTGGCTTCTGGCTCTCTTACCTGATTGGCAAGTGACTGAAACTGATTGACAGGTGTGCAGTGAACACTCTGGTGCATTAAACCTAGAATGCTTGGTTTTACAAATCCAATGCTTAGAATAAAAGACAGGTTTCTCCACAGGCTGACTGTGACAGTGGCTTCCTGCATCATGACACTTGGAATGTAAAGCCTGCAGAGGACAGGCTGGCAGTAAAGGCTGAGGAGCTCTGCTCAGGCTTCAGCCTGGCATATGCTACTAGGCACAGGGAAGGTGTCATACCATGGCAGCTTCTGCCCAGGCAACCTTCCTCCTGCTGCACTATTTACAATGGCAATGCAGGCCTCAGAATGGCAGGGAGAGGAATCAACTTCAAGAATCTTCTTCATTTTCATCAGTAAGGGCTGTGCAGAGCAGGAGTGCCATGATCCTGTTCTCTCTCTGTTGGGAACTGCCCTGCCTGGTTTCAGAAGCTGTAAATCCCCATGGCTAACCGGTCATGCACTGGGGGCCAAGCAGGGTGAAGTAAGGTGGGCAGAGGTGGTGCTCCTGCCAGGGAGATAAGCTTTGGTACCAGATGTGGGGGAGCTTTGCCCCCAGAGCCCCCCATCCACCATGGATGAGAATACATTTACCAAGATGTGATCTGCTTGGGGAGGAAAGGTGGCCAATCTCTCAAAGGAGAAGGACCAGGAACATGTTCCTCAATGGGCTTTTATTGGGTTTAATTTGCATAGGAATACAGGGCATATATGTAAAGCTCATCAATCATTGTCAGGCAGAAATGATCAAATAATAGATAACACTCAAAGAACTCAGGGCTTATTCTGAGTCAGGGTCAGATAGTTAAAGGGCCATATAACTTTGGGGAACAAACTCATTCCATGCATGGACCCTTATCAGAAAATTGAAGGTATTAGCAAAGAAGGTTTCATAGGATTTTATACACTCTTTCTTAGGCCTGATTGCCCTAGGGAACCTGCCCTTTCCAGCACAGGGCTGCACCCACCTCTGGCATTATTTCAGGCTTAAGGCATTGTTTCAGGCTTAAATCAAGGAGGGGAAGTAAGGCAGCCAAGAGATTAGGAGACTTCTTGCATACAGAATGAGGACTCAGGCTATGTCAAAGCTGAGGGGTGAGGGTCCATCACCCTCTTTTCTATAGCCCCCCAAGTCCTTCCCTGAGGGCCTCCATGACCATGCCTGTCTTAGGTCGTCCCTCTCTTGAGTAATCTTACTCGTCATTGGCTAGCGGGTCATGCACTGGGGGCCAAGCAGGGTGAAGTAAGGTGGGCAGAGGCGGTGCCCCTGCCAGGGAGATAAGCTTTGTCTCCTTAGTGGCTTATGGTCCCAAGGTCTCTCACTCAGCCTTAGCCATGGGGGTTTACAGCTTCTGAAACCAGGCAGGGTGATTCCCAACATCTCTCCTTTTCCCTATTTTTTTTTCTTTTCTTTTTTTAATCCTCACCCAAGAACATGATCATTGATTTTAGAGAGAGAGAAAAGGAGAAAGAGAGAGAGAAATATCAATTGGCTGCCTCTCACACACATCTAGATCAGGGATTGAACCTACGTTTTGATGTACTGAATGATGCTCCAACCAAGCCACACAGCCAGGGACTCTCTCCTTTTTACTTCTGAGTGTACACATTAAGTTCCTGCATGTCAGACAGGCTGTGTCTATTTTGCTTCCTCGGTGCATTCCCAGCTGCTAAAGCAGCACTGAGTACTGATTAGTGGCATCATAAATAGCACCTTTCAAATGCTAGATCTAGAATGGAAGCTCCATGAATACAAAGATCTTTATCTGTTTGGGTGTGCTGCTGTGTTGCCAGCATCTAGAAAAGTCAATACTCCAGTAAACGTTAGTACTTACCTTTCCCTCTGCCCACTCCCAAGCATACTCTTTTTTTGGTAGTGACAATATGGAATTGCCTGCCCAGTCACCTCCCTTTTACTTTCCTTTGGGTCTGCCAAGGGTGGTGCCCCCACTCCTTTGTCCCTCAACATCATATGGGAGACTCCTGAGCTTGTTCCATGATGCCAGTGCTTTAGCTCAGGAGTAGCCAATTAGAGTCCTCCCCTGAGATTTCCAACTGTTACTGGGAGGCAGATTTAATTCATTCTGGTGGTGGAATCCATGAAGCTATAACCCTTAGGAGTTGTCTGTAGCCATGTTGTCTCACAAGAAAGATATTGTTCCATCTGGATTAAGAGAAAATAAAGTTTATACAAGAGATGCAGGATAAAAAAACAGAGGAAGAGAGTCCTGTCAGCATCCAAAACTGGTTTTTAGTTGTGTCTGCCTGGACCCAGCTGTGTCTCTGGTCTCTCCATGTTGTTCAACCCTTGCTGGGTTTCCATTAATCAGTACACGTCCTTTTGCCCAAGACATCTTATGGTTTAACCAAAAGAATCTGACACTCTTGACCCCATGGTCTATTTTCCACATAACAGCCAGGGTGACATATTTAAAACATTTCTGCTCTATTAGAATTCTTCAATGGTTTCCCACTGCATTTAGAATAAAGTCCAAACCCCTTAAGACAGTTTACACAGTCTGTTCTGTTCTCCCCTTTGCCCCCAGCCCACTTTAATCTCTTTAAATACTCTAAGGCTCCTCCTGTTCATTATCTTTGCACAAGTGATTCTCTTTCCTGGAAATGGCCCTTACCTCCTTTTTCACTTGCCTGGGTCTTTCCTGTCATTCAAAGCTCAGGTGTTACTTCCTCAGAAAAGACTGGCCACCCGATATAAATGGTCACTTCATATCTCAGTATATTCTTTAATTTTTAATAGTGGAGAATTGTAATGACATGACATTTTTCTGACTCATTTTTCAAATTTATTGCCTGTCCCTTCTCAGCCCAAGTCTCCACAAGAACGGGGACCTCATGTGTCTTGTTCACCTGAATATCCCCAGTGCACTGGAACCACACCTAGCATGCAGTCAGTGCTCAATACAAATGTCCTGACTGAACAGACTCATGGCTCACCTTGCCACTCCAAACACCAGACACCTAGCAGACTTCAAATGAGAAGAGAATAGATCTGCAGAAGGAGCAAAAAGTTTGAGGACTTTTTATGATATTAAAATACCTTTGGTAAAAACACCTCACCATAAACACAAAATGCCAAACTCTCTATTTGGCATTTCAGCAAATATGGAACCCGGGATGATTTTATACAGATGGATGGAGGTAGGGATAAGGGGAGGAAGGGAAGGATAGATAGGAAGAGACAGAGATAGAGATAGAAGGAGATACAGAGATAATTGCCGAACTTAATTGGTTGGGCATTATGTATTAGGGATGCAGACATAAACAAGACATCATCCTACCTACTCCAAAGAATTTCTCAGTGAAGAATAATTGACATTATGAAAGTGTACGTAAACTAAAACAGTTTATCTTTACTAAGTCTTTACAACATGCCAGGCACGAGTGTTTACATGTACTTGTTTAAACCTCCTGAATTCCTGTGAGGTAGCTATTATTATTTGAAGATGGGGAATCTTGCCAAGGTCTCAGTCCCAGTGTAGCAGTTCTAGGGCACAAACACAGGCAGTCTACTTCATGCTTTTAATATCACCCTGTACCACGTACTCATGCTATGACAATACTCTGAAGCCAGCAACTGTATTTGGGCAAAACTAAAAGCCACATCTAATTATTTTATTTAGTGATTCTATATAGTTCATAACCAGATTTGTAAGAGCTAGTTGATATCTCCAATATGTTCAATAAGCAGTAAAAGACACTGGAATAAGGATATTTTTTTGTAAGTTTGAATAGTAATGATAGGTACAACAGAGTCAGGAATGGGGCCCTGGAGGGTGGAGGTGCGTCTTCCTTCCCATTCACATCATTTTGCTTCAGCTCATGAATAACTAGATAGAGTTTGTGGTCTTCTTTCTAAATCAATGAAATGACTTTCAAGTTAGAAGGGTAATTTAAATTTACTGTCCATATATCCATGTCATTTCTACCCCTCCTCTAAAGCTGATATATATGACTATTTAGGAATGCCTCAAGTTTAATGCTAGTGTCTACATGATGAATATGCAGGTCCTGATATCAAACACCCGCTTAATGATAATGTGATCATTTGTCAGTGTTAAGTTATCAACATTCACAGAAGGCCAAGCGTGATACTTCCCACCCACCACTCCAATCAAAGCTGGCTGGGTCTCCACCCACAAGGAAAACACCAGCCCTTTAATGTGGCATGTCTCATCACCTGCTGTCAAAGTCAAGAAATAAGAGAAATAATGGTATTTATGCTTCAGTGCTGCCTTATTAAAAAGTAGTTTTCTTGGTTTTCTTTGGGTCTACGTATTGAGGACAACACTCACTTTTTTGGACAGCAGCTTTTATTAATAAAGGACAACTAATTTTTTAAAATCTTATTATTGCTTAGTTCTCCTCTAGGGAGCTAATATTTTGTCCAGGAATGTAATTTTTTAGCTGAGGTAACTAACACAGTAGGTGGAGTCCCTCCTTTTCCATCTATATCTAGAATCTAGATAAAAAGGGAAAACAGAACATAATATGCATGACCATTATGAGAGTAAAGTTGACCTACTATAGCTCTTTGGTGGAGGACATGAGTTTAGCACATCATCACTCATTTTCCTAACTCTTTAGAACAAATATAATTCATTTGACTTTATCTTGGTGAAGCCTGCTTTGAAATTAAAAACTGCCTATCACTATAAAAACTTCTTCATAGGCCTTTAAAATATCTGAGGAGATGGCTGCCCAAGTAGAATATATGGAAAGCAAATGATACAGGCTTGATGCATACAGCTATGGACAAGTTAGCTTCTCTTACTGAGCCTCAGTTCCCTCATCTTTAAAGTGATTTGAATATATCTAACACATGGGGTTATTGTAAGTTGTACAGAAACATTTATGTAAGTCATCTAGCATAGCGATTAAGTTGAGCAAACATTCCATTAAAGTAACTATTATTGTTATAATAATAATTTGTGCAATATCATATTTATGTATAGGCTATGTGGGAAACTAAAGGAATGCATCACTGTCAATAAAGATTATTTAAAGTTGGACTTCAGAGTTGTCTTTGAAATAAGGCTTTTTTTCAGTAGCAATCCTGTCTACTTTTATTCATAAACATTTAAAATTCAAACTGTTCTGTCCAGTTATAAATATATTCCTATTATTCAAATATGTACATTAATAGAGGCAGGATTAACTCTTAGCTTATATATTATAAAACAGAAAAGGACTGCTAAGGAAACATCACTGAAGTAAACATTTAACTCATTTTTCCATTGTCTTCCATTACTTTTCCATAAGAAAAGAATCTTACAAGTAATTGAATTGGAAAATTGAGTTAAAGAACAGTGTTTTCATACTTAGCATCATCTTCTTAGCTGTCCTTTACCATTTGGTATTTGTATTTGTCCTGGTATTTGTCCTTTTCATATTTTCTTCTTTATCTTGATCTTTTCCAGGATATAAGAATGTCCACAACTAGTAATGATACTCTAACACACATCTAAAATGTCCAGAATTTAGCTCTTTTAGTCTGATTTCTACAAATCAGCAAAATTCAAACATGTTAAGACCTTTTTTATTTTTTATTTTTGTTACCAATATATTCTAATAATCTTAGTAAGTGGTCTAAGAAAGTGAGTTTTAAAGCCTTACTGCCCAAGTTCAAATCTCTGCTCTGCCACTTACTAGCTGTTTATCCTTGGTCATGAGACTTTACGCTCTATTTTGAGGATTTTTCTTTTATGAGAATTATGATAATAATTCTTATACCAAAACGTTGGTATGATGATTAAAGGAATTCATCTGCCTGCTCAGTGCCTGCCATGGAAGAATTACTCAGAGAATGTTTGCTATTGTGGTAATAGCTTCTACTTGTTATTTAAGATATTGTTCAGGCATAGTAAAATAGTTTCATGATCTTACTTAGTGACCTCTTCCCTTTTTCTCAGTTTAATGGCTCTAAAATCCTATAAAATATATCTATTTAAAATATAATCTTAAAAGTGTCTATTTACTGTGACCAGCATTTTTCAACTAGTGAATATCCAACAATACAACAATGCACCAATTCTACACTGACACTCCCCCCCCCATGTTTAATTTAACTAATTAATACTCTTCCTTAGGGTTTATTTAGCATATCAAATGCATGATTCTTAAGTTTGGTAAGAAGGAAAATTAAATGCTTATAACTTACTTTTGTATTACATAGCTACCTGTTAGCAACAGAAATACCTTTAGCTTTCCTAATTGGGGGAAAGTAAGCCACAAATGATAAATATTTACAGTCTAGAATGTTACCCTAGTCGTTGCTTCAGTTGTTTCCACCTTTAGGAATGCATCATGGAAATAGAAATTTTAAATGACTATTGAGGGCTCTCAGAACAAGTTTTGTTAGTTTATCGAGTTTTAAAAAGTCTTTATCACCAAAAAAAAAAAAAAAAGATTTGAAGTATCTTTACGAGGCCTGCAATGCAATGTTTGGAACTAACAAACTAGACACTTGGGTAAAGTCTAACTGCTGTGAGACTTATGAAATCTGCACAATGTTGGAATGCCATCTGCATTCTTGTTGAGAAAGCTCCCACTGAGTGTCATTCAAATACCAGTAAGAATTTCTTATGATTCTCAAATGGTTTGTAAAGTATCATCGAATGCAGTTTCTTTGGTAACAGAAGACAAGTTTTGTTTGTCTTCTCTTTTATCCTGGCACAGATTAGGTCTCTTACAAATCTTTCTATGAGAGAGTTATTTTTCAGCCTCCAAGTCTGTCCGACAGCTTGGGCAGCCACTCTAGTTAGCGACTGTGCCTTTCGCTGGTACGCCATTTTACCGACTGGTTTCATACTTAGGAAGACAACTAGATTATATTAATTCTCTCAGTCTACTAATTAACTTCTGTGCATTCCTCTTACATACACTTTATGAGGTTAATTAATTTCCATGATTTTTATTTATCACTACAAAATGACATGCCCTCTTCTCCCTACAGGCTTGCTGTGTTGCTGGAAATAGAAGAGGACTCCACAGAGCAAGTAGAGTTCTCCCCACTAATGCCAGCTTCTTACTTAAAATTCTCAGAAAATGCAGAATATGTGATTTCCAAAGCACAAGAAAAAATCTTATTAATAAAACTTTTTTTATCCCAGTGGGAACCAAAAAGGCGACAGGAATTTTAGAAGATCAGTAACTCCTAGTATTAAAAACCACAATATTACAAACATGAAAGCAATGGTATCAGTAAGGTGAAAAAAAAGGGTGATTGAAAATTCAACTTCCATTTATTTACAATGCATTCGATAATAAAAGTATTTGCCAATATCAATCATATTATTGATTTTCATGGGCCAAGAGGAGGCAGATTCCTCACCCATAAACATTTTTTTTAGTATCAGGTTAAAAGCATGACTTCCATGAAATTGTGTTATCATTAGCCCTTTAAAATAAGCTGTCAGCCTTTTTTAAGTCTACAAAGGACTATGTTGCAGGAATATTTTATTTAAAAGAAGTTTTCGATAATGAAGATAAGGTCAATAGCCAGGATTCCTTCTGTATTCACATGCTTTTTCACTTGCTCTTTCCCCATCTAACATCCAACCTCACTTACAATGGACTTTTATTTGAACCTCATGTACATAATGCCACATTCCCTTTGTTTGTCAGATATGAATAAGCAAAGTGCTCCTGTGTTACAAGATTAGTTTTTTGTGAAATCTACTAAAGGATTTTATGTTTGACTTTGTAGGAGATCGTCAACGCTTCTTACCATCAAGAATTTCCTTTCCCAGAGACCAGACTTCCAACACAGGTCTCTACCAGACATTCTGGGTAGGACGGCCTGATCTATGGCTGACCCAAAGTCTGAGTCTTCTGAGCTTGAAGATTAGCAGAAAGGACAACTCAGACTTGTTTGTGTTGTTAATTCCTCTTCTACAGATGCAGCTCTCTCCAGTTTATGGGAAATGTGCCACTTTCTTGCTCCTCTAAGCTTAATAGAAATGGTACCTTCCCCTGCTAGCCTCAGTATACTTCTCTCTCTCTCTCTTAATTGGTTTCCCTTAATTTTGTCTATATGTATGGAAATCATTCTTTCATTAAACTGTCTTCTGTCATCTTATTTAAATGTCATATATTTTTGAAAAGTCTCTGAGTAATATGGTGATGAGTAGGATATGTTTTATATCTCTAGCAAAATATTTATAAATTTGCCTCTATTTTATCAGTACTTCTCAAATGCTTTAGGCTCAGGACACCTTTACATTCCTAATAGTTATCAATAGTCATCAAAGGCTCTTGTTTATGAGGATTAAATCTCAATATTTAATGTGTTGGAAATTAAAATGGAAAATGTATTTTTAAATGAATTTATTAATTCATTAAAAATAGCGATAAAGTCATGGTATTAAAATAAATAGCTATAATTTTCAAAAATAGTAGTGATAAGAGTGGCATTTGTGCATATTTTTGATATCTGGCATAATAAAGATGGCTATATTATCATATTTGCTTCTGCATCTAATCTGTTGTGATATGTTGTTTTGGTTGAAGTACATGAAGAAACTCCAGCCTCACCTAGACCTGTAGATGGAAAAGGAAGGAGTAATGTAATAGTCTTTTCAGATAATTATAGATTCTTATTTGATAATATATCAAGATTTGGCAGTTGGTAGTTTCTTAAAGTGTAGTGGTAATGTGAATTCTGAAACTTATCAATAAACTTTTTATATTGTTACATTAAAATCACTGGTCTATTTTGTGTTTACATGGGTCTTTTATTCATAATGATTTTGTATCATAAACTGGTCATTTAGAAAATATTGTTTCAATGAATTTTATGAAGCTTCCAAATGTTGACATATTTTACTATATAATATCAAAAAAACACCCCAAATTTATGAGCAAGTTTATAAGAATTAGAAAAGTATTAAGCTCACTGTGGAGGATAACAAGTTCCCTAAAACCACACGACTATCACACAGGGGCTGTTCCTTGAGACAACCCTAGTGCTTCGCCACAGAGCAGATGGGCTTTTCACATACTTCCAATAGATTACTGAATAAAATGGACTCAAGGAATGAGATTTAATAAAATTAATCATTGTTATTGCTCCACAAAGGACATTCTTAAATCAAACTGGTATTTATGTTACTGTGAGTGCGTGTTGGTGATACATACAATGACTACATACACAGTCGAGAGCCTTGCCTTGATTCCTGCAAACGTACCAGCAGTTGTACCCAGAAAAGTCTCCTCAATATCAGTGTAAGTGACAAAAAAGAAATTGTTGGCCAGGGCAAACTCTGAGATTCAAAATGGTTATCCAGTACTTTAAAGTACTAGGACTATCTCATCAGCATTTGTTTGATTGCCAAGTGTTCGTGCACACACAAAAACTTCTTTCCTCATTAGTTGGCGCTGAGACCAGGAAAATAGAAGCAAAACAGTTAAGTCCGGCCATGGCTTACCCTTTTGTACAATTTTAACCACAAGATATTAACTCAGCCTTCAGTTTTACAGTGAAATCTTTAATTTGCTCAGTGAGTTGGCACTGGCATGCCTTTTTTTACTGGTATTTCACTCACGGGAATTTGCCTATATCCACTGTACAAGCTGTTGTGTGACCTTCACAAGGCTGTGTGATAACTTACCTGTACAGTTACTTACTTTTATTTCTAGTTTGAAAAATATGTAGTAAATAATTTTTGCCCTTTAAAGAGTTCATCATCTCTATGTTTGATACTTCAAATAATACAATAACATAACTGGTATGTTAACACTATTCAAAAATGTTCTAATGCACAAGATACAACAAGGTAAATTAATAACCTCTATACAACCAAAGATAACTTTCCTTATATTCTCATTCTTTTTCATGTTTTTTTTTTCCAACTTCTTTGGAGTAATCCCTTCCATGAGGTTTCATTCATTTTGTCAACTTTAGACAAAGCATGAAATTACATTGAGAGGCAAGTCTTCTAATTTCCTTTTTTTAAACCAATAATTCAACTTTAAATACAAAAATATATTCATTTTTAAATTTTATGATAAATATTACCAAATACTAAATATAGTTTAAATTAAAGTTTAAAAATTTATATAATATTAAAGATACTTTCTTATTATTACAAAATAAGGCACAAGCTGTACTTACATCTCACATTTCTATGAAGGTACAAAGAAAATTTCAGCCTTAAAAGTAACAATTTATTGAATACTAATGAGTTACAGACATTGCAGTAGGCATAACCAAAAATAACTGGTAAGAGCAAAACAGAAGTAATTAAAAACAAACTGAATTAATTTCTAAAACTATATAGACATCTATACCCTCAAACTCCTACCTTAAAAAATCCCATTAAACATAAGATTTTACCAGCAAAAACAAACAAAAAACTATTAGTTGTCAGACAACAGCAGCACAAGTTATGTGGCATCTGAAAGGCTTTATACTGTACACTTATGAGAGAATGAGAGCAAAAAGGCAAACACCACCTTGTTATTGGACGCATTGGCCTGGAAGACACCCTGAGAGAGTCCTGAGGGCCCTCAGGGCCCCTGCGCCGCTCTGAGAGCCACCACATACACATTGTTCCAGGTAGAGTTACTTCAGCATTTTCTTTTGAGTTAGGAGTTTTGAACAGAGAAGTAGTTTGAATCCATTGGCTCAGCAGACTAAATCCTGGCACTACTAAAAATTAAAGGTTAGAGATTAAACAAAAAAATCTCACCTAGGAGCCAGAACTCTTACAAACATATTATGCAATATCAATTGGTAGATGGTTCATAAGTTCATATGATAAATGAGCATGAATAATATTATCATTTCCCAAAGTTTTTAAGCCAAAGAACATATTTTTAAGATCAAAAATATTTGCATATATTTTATATGCCAACAAATGTACTTTTAGTTTCTAGTCATTGAGAAAGAAACAAGCTATTTCGAGAATTACATGGGATAATAAACGTGAACAGCCTAGCACACTGATAGGCACAGTGTAGGTGCCACTTAACAGTCTGCTCCTCTCCACTCCTACAATGTCTTTCTTCAACCTAATAAGTAACACAAAATTTACCAAAATGTCCACGTAAGACTTTCAACTCTGAGTCAATGCCACAAAAGTTCTTGAGAGAAAAGTTTCAGGAACTCTAGATTTATTATAGCAAAGGTTTGTAAATTGTTTAGAAAAATTCAAGCTGACTACAGATAAAGCAGAGGTCACCCTAGGTTGGCATCAACCTTCAGGAATAAGTACATATAAATAAGCAATTAATCTTAAACATTCTATTTACAAAGTGTTTTGAGGTCTTGGGGCTTCAGTATTTTCAGTATTATAGAAACGCTGTGTTTATGGGTAGTTATCTCTCCCATTAATAAACTGCAAGATGTGTGGTATTTGTTTCTATAGACTGGTGTCATTTCTAGTATATGAATGACATTAGAAAAGTAAAACATTTTTTTCAGTTATTTTCCAAAGGGCAGTAAGAAACCAAATATGCTCAGAATTCATTATTTTTCAGTTTTTATCTCTCAATGAACCCATCCCTACTGCCCTTAGGCAGACTTAAAAAAAAAAACAAAACCTCAACACAATTAAATCAAAACATGCCATGCAAGTGATCAGCAAGACAAATAAACAATAAAACAAATATCAACCCATTCTCAAAACTAACATCACCTTTTAATACAAGCTTCCTTCTCTCAGCAACGAGTTCCCTGGAGCATATGCTCCAACAAATTGATGGATCTTGGCTATGAAATTAAAATGCCCAGAATCTGTTAGAACAATATGAGAAACTGGTTCCATAAAGGGGTATCTTCCATTTCAAATGGAGTGTGTATCTGATACACTAGAGGGTAAGTCTCTGGTAAGCAAGGCTTGTGGTCTAGTGGATAGCTTCAGGGTCAGAAACCTGAGTTTATGGTTTGGCTCAATCAATTGTAGTTAGTTCGTAATAAAATTTATTAAATTTAATAAATCATTCTTATATACTCATGCATTCATAAAATCATTAAGTGGCAAGGAATTTTTACCAAAACAATGGCACAGGGAACAAAGAAGAAAGCTTACATTAATGTAAAGCCCTTTTAACTAAGGAATCCCTTCGAGAGAGTGTCTGCTTTCTGTGGGAGGCAACAAACGTATATAGGTTTCTTCCCACTCCAGCAGCACAAAGAGAGAGTAAAGCATTTAAGGGCAAAGTGGTAAGCATATTTTTAAGAAATTAGAAGATTGTAAATCTTCTTAAATCTCCATTATATGCAAGAATTTGTGCAATAGCAAATTAGAACTGTAAGAACTCACCTACAGAAATAAATGCAAACACTGAAGTTGTGCTGTAATTAAGAATTTAGAACAACTACAAAGATGAAGAATTCCATGTAAGTGGAACATTATTGAACATACAAAAAATTGTGGGTATGACATGGAGCAACATAAGCAATGATGGAGAGGGGCTAAACAAGTGGGAATCAACAAGTGATCCGGAGGTGGGAGGCTAAGGAGTAGAACTCAGGTGAACCCAGATGAACTCAGAGTGGCATCGAGGGGAGAGTCACCCTCGTTATGGTTCGTTATTAGGACTTTCACATAGATCTGCTTAGAGGATCTGTCTATACGTAAATATTACACAATTCAGATTTAATAAACTTAAATAGAACTGTTATCTACTTTGAGATCCAAAATACATCAGTATTTATTTGTATTATATGTCTAGTTATTTTAGTAAAATATGTCTCTTTACCATATACTACCTTATGTGACATTTCCCCTCCATTGCCAACTTTATCCTCTATAGGCAATCAGATAATTTGTAGAGATAACTCATATCAGAGTTTTTATGCGGTTGGGCAGGTTTCTTGCTTTATTTTGTTTTGCTTTTTTTGGGGGGGATGGCAGTGATCTTGTTTAGTTTTATTTTTTGTCGTAAGCGTTGCTCTCACACTTTTTTCAGTAAAATAAACTCGTGGATTCTTCAGATCACTTATTGCTTCCTATTTGCTTTGGTTTCTGGAAATTTTGCACTTCTTTAACTCTCCATGGAAAGTCAAGGTAGGCAACAAGAGAATAAATCACAGGGCGCTGTATTTGGCTTATTGGCAGCTTGGTAATCATATTGAAAAATTAATATTGTTTTAATTAACCAACTTTTTGGTTTTTATATGTTTACATTATTAATATTTAATTTCTTTTCTTTCCCACCTGTAAGTAAAAGTTGCCTCAGATAATAATTGTTTAGTTCCTGGCATGTACACTCTTGATCAGCTGCAGATGTTTCTCTGTTTTGTTGTCTTCTGCAAATGTTTCATCTCTCACCAGTGAAAGCTGAAATTGAAGCAACCTACATGGTACTTTGGTCTTAACCTTTCTAATGAATCATCATCTCTTAACTGACTCAAGGACCAGTGCACAGTGAGTGGTGGCCAGCAATGGAAGGGAGACATTTACAACAGCCTAGGAAATAAGCCTGAAGCTGCGTTTTCAGCCCTCTTTCTATTGAGGACTTTGGCCTCCACTCCAGCATTTTTGTTTAGTCTTCATGTCTCAGAAGCCTATGTTTCTAAATTTGAACTTAAGAAATAAGTTATGCAGATCTTTTTAGCTGGAGCTCAGTCTACCAGACATGAGTCTGCTCCAGCAGGAAGTGGCACAGAGCTTCTGGGAGGGGAAGTAATGTGGGAGACAGGCAAGTTAAGAAGGTGGTGAACTTTCTAGGCCCTGGAGAGTAGACACAAGATGACAGCACCTTTAATTCTTTAAATAGTGCAGTGTGCTCAGATTCAAATGTAAACAAATATAAAAATGTTCCTCCAGAGGCAAATACAGATGCTTTGGGGATTATCTGCCTTTATTAGTGCAGCTACCCAGGAGTTAACAGTACCTCGGTAGCTAGGGCTACCTACTCTGCAGTCCTTATATCCTTTCACAAATTGGTAGTTGAGAAATGCCAGACTCTGTTCTAGAGCACCTAGGTTGTCATTTGGCAAGTAAAACTATTTCCTAAAACTGCTACCATGGTTAGATTTCTAGATCTAAACAAAGCAATATACATTTACATATGACATGGGTTTCTTACCCCTGGTTTCTAACCTTTGCAGAGCAAATCATTATAGTTTCTTTTTCTATCTAAACATAGATCTCAAAGTCATAAAAAGTGAAGTATGTTCGCTTTTAGGAGTTAGTCATTGTAATTTTAGAGAAAATGCCCCAATCTTCAGCTTCCTTCTACTCTTTAAATATACCTTCAGTGGCAGCCGTGACTACAAATTTTACATGGCTCAGAAATCTCTCTTGATTAACTGGAAAAGGAAAATGGGACATATCACTTAGTGTTCATTGTGGGCATACATGTTTTTGTGTTGTTGTACATGAGTATATTTGTTCATTTATATTCAATGAGCAACTGTGCAGAGACATCACAAGTAAGTCAATATTTATTCTCCCATGTATTTTTAAGAAGATTTGGCAGGTTATTTGTTAATGGGTAGAGGAGATGGAAAAGCATGTCCAATACTTTTTAGCACAGCCTGCCATTTTTTGTAGATAAAGCATTGAACAGATGGCTTGTGGCTTCACAAAATTCTGTTTAAAGTCGATCACTCTTAAAGGAGCTTGGATAACCCTTACAACCTCCAGTTACCTAAAATCAAACTTTTATTCTCCTTCGTACAGAGTAAATCCAGCTCCCAGTATGCTTTTGTCATTAACAAAAACTCGGAGGGTGGTTTCACAGGGATTTTTATGCATTGTTCTACGTTCTTTGTTTGATTTATAAACTGCTGAGGGGAAATGGGGCTGTAAACCTAATCCAGGTTTATGATATAAAAGAGCAGCACGTTTTAGAAACACCTTGTGGTCTTACAAATAGAGTTAACTTTAAGCAATTTATTTAGTTAAATAACTGACTCAACTATGTATTAAATTGCTGCCAGTTGGAAATGATGGAGGTTGGCAGTTTTACTGTCAAATATAGTGGGTATAGGAAAACATGTGGAGACTTGCAAAAGACTGAGGTGCTGTAGCATTTAGTGATGGAAAAATCAAGTAATTCACCTTGACTACACTCAAAAGGAAAAATTTGAAAAGCAAGCTTGCACTATTAAACAGTTAATTATAGTGGGTTTATGTGTATAGGGCTTGATTGTTAATTGCTTAAACTAAGTGGTTCTATGAAGACAAGTGCTTGCTTAGATTCCTATGTGCTTATAAACTGATCTGAGAAGTAAGCTGGTCTGTTTTGCAGGGTGTAAATTGATTGCCATAAACTCGTAGTCAGGATTTTAGGAAAAAGACTTTACTGAATGTCATGAGCAAAAGATAAACTATGATGAAAATCCACAACTTTAATAGTAAAATAAAAAATACCATGTGCTCTGTCTTACGTGACTTCTGAAGAAGCATTTCTTAGCTTAATATATTCCTGTCAGCAAGAAAAGGAAAGCAAAGTAAAAGAGAAAAGAATTGAAATATAACAGATTCTGAATCAAGATTTTATGGGTTCAGAGACTTTGTGATTAGTTATAGAAAGTGAGATCCCTAGGAAAAGATCAAGGGACATGAAATTATTTGGGCTGTAGAAAAGAAGGTTGAGTAGTAATACACATGGTCTTCAAGCCTATGAAAGTCATATAGGAAACAATACAGCAAAGGCAGTCCTGAGAGGGAAGTTCATAGCAATACAGGCCTACCTTAAAAAGATACAAACATTTCAAACAAACAACCTAACCCTATGCCTACAAGAACTCGAGGAACAACAACAAAGACAGCCCAGAGCAAGCAGAAGGAAGGAAATGACCAAAATCAGAGCAGCGTTAAATGATATAGAGACTAAAAGCACAATTCTAAGGATCAATGAATCCAGGACCTGGTTCTTTGAAAAGATAAACAAAATCGACAAGCCTTTAAGTAGGCTCATCAAGAAAAAAAGAGAGAGGATACAAATAAACACAATTAGAAATGAAAGAGGAGAGATTACAACTGATAACATAGAACTACAAAGGACTGTAAGAAATCACTACAAAGAACTGTATACCAAGAAACTTGAAAACCTAGGTGAAGTGGACACATTTCTAGAAAAATATAATCTTCCAAAACTGAATGAAGCAGCAGCAGAAAACCTGAACAGACCAATAACAGCATATAAAATTGAAGCAATAATAAAAAACCTCCCAACACACAAAAACCCTGGAGCAGATGGTTTCACAGGAGAATTCTACAAAGCATTTAAGGAAGAGCTAACCCCTATCCTTCACAGACTATTCAAAAAAATCCTAACTGATGGGAAACTCCCAAACTCTTTTTATGAAGCCAGAATCATCCTAATCCCAAAACCAGATAAAGACACAACGAAGAAAGAAAACTTCAGACCAATATTGCTGATGAACACAGACGCTAAAATTCTCAACAAAATATTGGCAAACCGCATCCAGCAATACATTAAAAAGATCATCCACCATGACCAAGTGGGATTCATCCCAGGGAAGCAAGGATGGTATAATATTCGCAAATCAATAAACATAATACACCACATCAACAACAGCAAAGACAAAAATCACATGATCATATCAATAGATGCGGAAAAAGCATTTGATAAGATACAGCACCCATTTCTGATAAAAACACTCAGCAAAGTGGGAGTAGAGGGAGCATTCCTCAACATCATAAAGGCCATATATGAGAGACCTACAGCCAACATCATACTCAATGGACAAAAACTTAGAGCTTTCCCACTAAGATCAGCAACAAGACAAGGATGCCCTCTCTCACCACTCCTATTCAACATAGTATTGGAAGTCCTAGCCACAGCAAACAGACAAGAAAAAGAAATAAAAGGCATCCAAATTGGAAAGGAGGAAATGAAACTGTCACTGTTTGCAGATGACATGACAGTGTACATGGAAAATCCTATAGACTCCACCAAAAAACTACTTGACCTAATAAATGAATTAGGCAAAACAGCTCGATACAAAGTCAATATCCAAAAACCAAAGGCATTCCTGTATACCAACAATGACACATCAGGCACAAAAATCAGGAAAAAAATCCCATTTGCTATAGCAACAAGAACAATCAAGTACCTAGGAATAAACCTAACCAAGGAGGTAAAAGACCTGCACTCAGAAAACTACACAACACTGAAGAAAGAAATTAAGGAAGACATAAACAAATGGAAGCATGTTCATGGATTGGAAGAATTAACATCATCAAAATGGCCATACTACCCAAAGCGATTTATAGATTCAATGCAATCCCTATTAAAGTACCCATGACATATTTCACAGATATAGAATATTTCAGAAATTTATATGGAACCATAAATGACCCCGAATAGCTGCAGCAATTTTGAGAAAGAAGAACAAAGCAGGAGGGATCACAATACCTGATATCAAACTATATTACAAGGCCACTGTAATCAAAACAGCCTGGTACTGGCATAGAAACAGGCACATAGACCAATGGAACAGAACAGAGAGCCCAGATATAAACCCAAGTCTTTACAGTCAATTAATATTTGACAAAGGAGGCAGGAGCATAAAATGGAGGAAAAATAGCCTCTTCAACAAATGGTGTTGGGAGATCTGGACAGCTACGTGCAAAAAAATGAAACTCGACCACCAACTTACACCATACACATAAAAAAATTCAAGGTGGATAAAAGACTTAAATACAAGTAGTAACACCATAAAAGTCCTAGAAGAAAACATTGGCAGGAAAATCTCAGACATTCCACGTAGCAACATCCTCACAGACACGTCCCCTAAAGCAAGGGACATAAAGGAAAGAATAAACAAATGGGACCTCATCAAAATAAAAAGCTTCTGCATGGCTAAAGGAAACAGCATTAAAATAAAAAGAGAACCAACAGTATAGGAAAACATATTTGCCAATGATACCTCTGACAAGAGTCTGATCTCCAAAATATATAAAGAACTCACACAACTGCAATCCAGGAAGACAAATGACCCAATTAAAAAATGGGCAAAGGACTTGAACAGACACTTCTCCAAGGAAGACATACAGAGGGCCCAGAGACATATGAAAAGATGCTCAGCATCACTAGCCATCAGAGAGATGCAAATTAAAACCACAATGAGGTACCATCTCACACCAGTCAGAGTGGCCAACATAAACAAATCAACACACAAATGTTGGAGAGGATGTAGACAAAAGGGAACCCTAGTGCACTGTTGGTGGGAATGCAGACTGGTGAGGCCACTGTGGAAAACAGTATGGAATTTCCTCAGAAAACTAAAAATGGAACTGCCCTTTGACCCAGCAATTCCGCTGTTGGCATTATACCCTAAGAACCCTGAAACACCAATCCAAAAGAACCTATGCACCCCAATGTTCATAGCAGCAAAATTTACAATAGCCGAATACTGGAAGCAGCCTAAGTGCCAATCAGCAAAAGAGTGGATCAAAGAACTATGGTACATTTACACAATGGAATTCTACCCAGCAGAGAGAAAGAAGGAGCTTATACCCTTTGCAACAGCATGGATGGAACTGAAGAGCATTATGCTAAGTGAAATAAGCCAGGCAGTGAGGGGCAAATACCATATGATCTCACCTTTAACTGGAACATAATCAACAGAAGAAAAAAGCAAACAAAATATAACCAGAGACATTGAAGTTAAGAACAATCTAACAATAGCCAGAGTGGAGTGGGGAGGGGACATTGGGGAGAGGGGTCTATAGGAGCTACTATAAAGGACACAGGGACAAAAATCAAGGGGGAGGGTGGAGGTGAGGGTGGGAGGTGGGTTTGCCTGGGGTGGGGTGGAGGGATGGGGAGAAAATGCAGACAACTGTAACTGAATAAAAATAAAAAAAAATTTAAAAAGTCATATAGGAAACAAATAGCTATTTTACTGTAACATTTACATAGAGCTTAATTGGCAAAAGTTGAAATTTAAATAATTTGGAATGTAAATAATAAAAATCAGTAAGTCTTTTTTCCTTAAAGTGTTTTTTTAAATTAGACATTAGGATTCTATAAATAACATAGTAGCATTTCATACTGGAAATAGACAGATATTTCAAAATTTGTATTAATAATTCCTGTCAACTTTGGTTATCAAAGTTTGGATTTGATCAGAAGCATGGGCTTTAAGAAAATTATTACTGTAAGTTGTAATTGTTCAAATCATGTTAATTAACTGCAGCATGTGGTTAATTTGTAAACTTAAACATACCCAGACAACAAGAAATAATGGCAAAAAGTAAACTCAGTGTCAAGTAAGGTCATTCAATCCTTTCCACTTAGTCAAAATTTGGCACAAGATCCCTACCCCATGTCCTTTGGAAGGTCCACACCCTCCAAGATTTTTGAAAATTTTCCAATGCTAAGGGCCCCATAGTTTCAGGTTCCTTTTAACTTGGAACTGTAAGTCTCACTTGGGTCTGAAATTCCAATTAAAAAATAAATTTAAAAAAATTTAAAAACAGAAAAGGCATACAACTGTAATTGAATAACAATAAAAAAAATTAAAAACAGTGTTATAAGGTATTATGTGCATAATGGACTTTCACATCAAACCAAATCTCCCTCCTTTATCGAAATTTGTACATACGCTGGTAGTCAGACATTAAGTTCCATTAAGCCAGTAAGCCTCAATGATATGAGTAAGAATGTTTATGAGAAAAGTGTAGCCAGTGTCTATAATAAACCCTGGAAAACTGTACCCAGTCAAGTCAAAAAGCAAGTCAGCAAGAGCAAGTTTCACCATGCCTTCCTACCAGTGCAGCCTGTAGCTTGCACAGAAGGGCCATCTGATGGAATTCAGGAGAGTAATTAACTGAAGGACAGCCTGCAGCTCTGCAGTAAGTTGTGTCTGGTTCAAATCAGGAGTAGAGAACAGAGCTTTTTGTTCTTTCCTTCTGTGAACATCGAGCTCAACGGTGTAAAAACTATTTTAAAAAATGGGAGATAGTGATGGATTAAAGTAAGAGCTAAGTATGATCTTAAAATGATATACTACCTCAAGAAAGTCATTTTCCCCATTAATAATGGAAGCAAATAAAGGGCTTGCCAACATTTCTTGTTTTTAATAGTCCCTGTTAATTTTGTTTTATCAAACTTGGGGCTTTTCTCCATTATTCTTACCAGATTTCCTTGAGTTAAAGTATGGCTCTATAAAAAGAAATGAAATCATCCGTTCATTAATTTTTACTCAGTAAACTTTTTTATTTTCTTCAACTACAACTCTCATAATTTTCCTAATCACCATTCTTCTCATCTATTTTCACATTCCTTAGTTTTCATGTCAGTCCCAAATGCCTCAACCCATCAGTTAAATTAGTTCTGTTTTTACAACAGCTCACAAAAGGGTTTACAGCTGAAACTCTTCCTCTTCTTGCTGTATGTACTATTTCTTCATTGACCTTAGCTTTGGAGAGCTTTAAAAATAATACATATCAGCAAGGGTTGCTTGCTTTCTAATCATATGTTTTCTCCTGCTAATCATTCAGTTACCTGATTAGAAACAGATGCAACCTATTTGAAATGTGAACTTGAATAAACTGCTCATAATGGCTGCATATTTTTTAGATAGTCTCTGTCTACGTTGTGAAATGCCCTAGAAGGGTTTCAATAGCAAGCATTTAGATTATGTTTCACAGCTCTTGAATCAAGCTTTTTTCCCACCGAATGACCCATCCCAAACAACACAAACTGACAAACAGAACAAGCAACAGCAAAGATTCAACCACCATTGAAAGCTACAGTATTCATAAGTAATCTGCAAACAAGAGTACTAGAACTGTGTTAATACACATTTTAAAACAGACAAATCCCCTGTTTGCAAAGAGTGTATGATATATTATAATAAGTAAACACATAAGCAACTACTTATAACCCAAAGCAAAATATGATAATTACTTTAAGGAATATAGAAAGCGTTATATAAAAAGAGAGAAGAGAAAAGTACTTCTAAGGAGAATGAGGGAGGGCTAGATGGAAAATATAATGTTTGTGCTGGAGCTTGAGAGTAGAGATGGAATAAAGTCAGGGCTTGAGCACCGTATCAGCAGCAACCTCCGAAAAAACCTTCAAAGGTCATGCCAATAGGTTCACTCCCATTTTACTCCTAAGACATTAAATGACTGATTTGAAAGAGGTTGGTATTGCATTGAAGTGATCCCTATCGATAGTGCAATGCCAACCAAAGGTACTTGAACTGAGTGAGCCAGGCAACAAACTGTATTTGTAGAACTCCAAATATAAATATACTCAGGTATTTGTTTAATCAGACTGCCAACTGGAATCTTCTTAGGAGAAAAAAAAAGTAGTCCAGTGAACTCTTCAAATTAGAACTAAATTTATGTGGGCTTTTTTTTTAAATTAAGACTTTATTTTTTAGGGCAGTTTTAGGTTCATAGCAAAATTAAGGGGAAGGTACCAAGATTGCCAGGTACCCCTGCCCACACACATGAGTAGCTGCCCCCACTGTCAGCACCCCCCCGACAGTGGTACATTTGTTACAATGATGAGCCTACATTAACACAGCATAATCACCACAAATCCATAGTTTACATCATGGTTGATTTCTTTTTTTACTTTTATAAATATAACAAAATCAGGGAAATCAGCATGTTCTCCAAATCAAATCTGAGCTGAACCAATACTTATTACATCTAGTTTACATCTGTGGTTATCAATAAAATACCAATTAGGTCACCACAATTTGGACACTAGTCTTAAGCTTTAGCAATCTGAGGCTTTTACAGCTATTTAATGATTTGGAGAATTTTTGTTCAGAACAATTTTTATCAGGCACAAAACAAGAGAAGAGAGTCCCTAAGCTTAAATTCCTGCTTCATCAATTAAATTCTATTCTTTTCCTGTGTCGAAATGGCTTGTTCAGACAATTCAGGGTAGATATGGGAGTAGCTGGGGAGATATTTTTGCTGAGGACTAGTTAGCAATAATAGACACCACAATATGTGCTGTTCTGAATATGTAAATGTTGGTCAAGTTACTGCCATGTCCATCTCCCCACAGGCTCTTTGTACACACGGCCCTTCAGTGGTCGTGAGCAGCATAGAGGCAGGGATGTGACGACTAAATGGTCCCCTTTCCCATTGCTTTGATCCACCTCCAATTCTATTTAGTCCTCTCTGCTCTGAAAACTGAATTCCTCTATGACTCTGAGGGCACACGATGGCTTTTTTTTTTTTTTTTTTTTTTTGGCTCTAACTGCGTATAGTTAAAACTCTGAACTACAGAAGCAGAAAGATTTAAGAGCCTCTCACCTCACAAACTTGGGTTTCAGGTCAGAGCAGTGACAACCTGTCAGAATCTCGTTTGTGGCACCCAAGCAAACCAAGCACATGGATAGCAGAAATGGCTAGAAAAATCCTCAAACCCTGGTTCTCTAGGTCATTAATTCCATTGATTATTTTGGTATTTAAATACTGAGACAGGCCCTGGTGCCAACCCAAAATACAAGTCAACTCACATTTCCCTTGGCCTTTTAGAAAGTTCAGATGTGCCAAAATCCTAAAATATAGCTGAGTTAGAAAAGGAAGGAAAAGGAAGGGAGGAAGGGAGGAAGAAAGGAAGGAGGGAGGGAGGGGGGAGGGAAGGAAGGAAGGAAGGAAGAAAGGAAGGAAGGAAAGAAGGGAGAGAGAACGAGAGAGAGAGAAAGAAGAGAGAAAGAAAAAAAAGAAAGAAAAAGAAAGAAAGAAAGAAAGAGAGAAAGAAAGAAAGAAAGAAAGAAAGAAAGAAAGAAAGAAAGAAAGAAAGAAAGAAAGAAAGAAAGAAAAAGAAAGAGAGAAAGAAAAATAGAGAGAGAGAAAGAGAAAGAAAGAAAAGCAGGAAGGAAAAGAACAAATGAAATGTTGATCTGCCTTTTATTAATTTCATTTTTTATCTTCTTGTGTACAGACGTTTGACAGCTGTGACATTCATGGGCAATGCATTTGAAAAAGAAGACATAAATATTCAGAGACATATTAGAATGCTGTTCAATGTAAGCACCTGTCTACTTAGTGTTGACAGAAAATCATTTACTTTGCTTTATGCACGTTCCCTCCAGAGACCACAGAGGTCCTATTTTATTTAAAGAGCTGGTCCCAGTATCAGTGCTTGCTCTTGAAACTGCCGTATATACAGCTAATTATATTTATTGAGGAAACAATTTTGTTTTATATTTTCAATAATACTTAAAACAATTTTGTCAATCTTGACCTCAGAAATGATTTCCCCAAGGATTCAGTTAACCAAAGTGTTCACACAAGGCCTGATACCAGTGTCCTCACACTATCTCTTCCCATTATTTCCAAGGGAAGTTTTTCGAGTGTAACTTTTGAAGAGCAGAAGGCGACCAATGCAAGATCTCTGTGTGTCTTATGAAAAACGGCCCAGTCAATGAAATCCATGCTAGTATCAGAGTATACACATTTATTATTTCTTATTATACTTTCATTATGGCCATCTTAAATAACATTAGTGTTACATAAAGTAATACATCATTAAAAGCCACAGGAATCATGATTTTTAAATCAAGTATATAAACTTGGTAAATCTTTGTTTCTTCTCTACTCTGGCCAGATCAGAAAAGCAATCATATAACTTTACTGAAACATGTGGTTACGCAGAGGGGAAAAAAAGAAATAACAAAGAAAGAGTAACCTTTGTCACCATGCTAAGGTTGCTGTGGGGACCTCATGAGGTGGTTTTGATTAGCATTCTCGAAGCCTTTTGACTTGTTCCCAAGTGATTAAAACAGGCATGCTTAAGTTAAATTAACTTTTCCCCCAAAGTGTTATTTCCCTTCCTGTACTTGGTATGATACCTATTTGGAAGGAGTATGGTTTGCAATGGGTTAATGCCCAACTACTGAGATGCCTCCATTAGCTGAATCTCAGGTCAGAATTATAAATGTATGTACCGTATCATCAGAGATATAATGAAACACAGACCAGAGTGAACAAAGCCTAATTTTGGAGCTATGACATTTCTCTCCATTTTAGTTTCACCTGACATGAGTGTGTAATGATGTTAACTCGGCCTAAAAAGGTAAGGGTGAAGGGTGGGTGGTGAGGTAAGGGGGAAACGCAACAAGAACTGCAAAGACCTTGGAGCTCAAGACTTCCAAACCCTTACAATGCTGCCACCTACAGGCCTAAACTTTCAAGGACGATTCAATCGATGTGTTTTCCCACCCTTAACAATGAAAAACATTACAAAATCGCAATAAAAGGCTAGAGCCTCAAACTCGGAATCCTGCAAAGAGTTAAACCATCAGGTGAGTTAAAGCACAGGCCCTTTAGCTTTCAGTGCGGTTACATAATTTAATTAGGATCATCACACGGCAACTGAAGCTGTCTAGAGGAATTATGAGCCACAAGTTCAGATCACATGTGAATCCTTTTGCTCAATTAAAGCTAAGCAATTTTTAAGGTTTTTTTCCCCTCTTTACAGTATATGCAAAGAGCGGTGAAGCGTGGCCTCCATATTTTTCACATTAAAATTATTACATAAAGCCTGTAGCATTTGAAATGCTTATGGGAAATCAAAATGTTACACTCTGACCTTGGGCATTTAAATCTCGTCATTTTTAAATGGAGGTAGCTATTGTTGCTACGGTCTCCTTTGTTCTAAGAAAATTACTGTGGTTAGTTATAATAGCTGAATGAATAATTACTGAGGGGAGAAAAGAAATGTGTAATAGTGCTGAAATGATTCGTGAGCCTACACACTGCTAAACAGTTTTAATTCTGTTTTGAAGTCCCAGCGTCGTGACTAAAGACATTACCTACTTCTCCCTTCCCTACTGTGCCCCCTGATAAAAGTGGCTGCATCCCTTCGCAGCCTACCATCCAGTCTACTTCCTTTTACATCAGAAAATTCCCCTAAGAACTTCATCGTGGGGGGAGCTCCTGGAGGGTTCGATCCTGAGTTGTTCTATATTTTATGATGTAAGCACATGCAGCATGAAGCATATCAGGCTAATAATGTTTATTGCCAAGATTTTTCTAAAGTCTTAAACTTCCTTTAGGCTTCAAGCTCCCTTTCTCGTGGATTGTATCAGCAAACAGAAAAGATGGCAGTACTTGCTAGCTGTGCTGTGCTTTAAACTTACATAATCAGACCCAAAATTATAACTTCAGTAATTTTAAATTACAGTTAGGATCATCTTTCTTATTTGTCCTCAAGAAAATGACTATTTTCAAATCAAGCAACTTTAAATTTTTAAACTAATGGAAATTTCAAGTTAATTTTTACAACTTTACTTGGGGGAATAAGTATTACTCTTGATAAATGATCATTCTAATAAAAATGACAAAAGTGAAAAAAAATGAGAAGAAATACATAAGTCAGTACTGGGAAGACCCTTATATTCCATTGATGATCTTGGCAACTTGGAGTAGTTTTATCAATTTGTTTGTTTGCTTCTTTTAAAAATTCCCAGAATTTCCAGATGCATCACTTAAGACAATTGAAATTACAACAAACCAAAAACAAACAAACAAACAAAAAAAATCCCAGTGAGTACTGTGGGAAATTCTTCACTAACTCATAGATCAAAAAGAATAGACAAAATTATTTTTCAGTATTACAGCTTACCTATTATTTACAGTAGAAAAAAATCTTCTGGATTTTAAGGGCACACACACAGTGTATCTTTGTCACATATTGTTTATTAGTTTCTTAGCTGAGAGGTACACGAAATGCAAAAATGAGGCAATCTTTATGTTTAAGAAATCTGTAAAGGTTAATTCTTTCTACTGTTGCAACCAGGTTTTTGCAGAATTAACAACTCCTTTAAAGGCTAGTTGGATTTAGCTATAATAAGAATATAAATACAATGAGACATTCCTAAGGGGAATACAATTTTTAAAAAATTTCCATATTTGCTACAATAAATGTTATGCCTAGAAATTTTATAGCTAACAGAAACACAGAAAATACTATACCCAGAGCTAGAAAACTGTTCCAGTGCAAAGCAAGTCTGATATATTACCTCCCAAATACACAGCATATCTCTGGTAAAGTTGTAAATTATGGTTGCAAATGAGGCCACAAACAAAATTTTGCTCAAGGCATGAATCATAAATTCAAACAATAATCATCTCCTGCGTGAGGCACAACTACTTTGTTTACTTCTTAGATACTGTTTCCTAAACATGACAATGAAAGTAGGTCAAGGGAACATAGCATCTTTTTCTCATGAGGCCTGCTCTGATATTGGGTGCACTGTCTTATTTATCACTGCGTAAGCCTTTTAAATATTCAAAATCTGTGTCTTCACAAGGCTGAGTCCTTAAGCATGTCGACATTTTACCTCATGATGACATCATATTAAAATGACAGATGTTTACTGAAAAAAATAAACAATTCCCATTAGTAACCTGCTCTGTGGAATTCTGATGTTTCTTATATTGAAAATAAAAGGATTATTTAGCTGATGGTCAATGATACTTTTAATCTACTTACTAGATATAATTGTCTGCTACTGCTTGAACATATCTGAGGGGCCCAATGTTTTTCTTTTTACATTGTAGAGTTTCTAAAAGCCTATACCACTCAAACCTTTTTAAGCATGAAACTTAAGAAGGCAGACCTTTAATTAAATCTATTCAAATGATCAAAAGAATTATGGAGTTGAATCATTTGAATGCCACTTCTAACAATCTTCTTGGACCAACATACATTTATAAAATATTGTTTAGAGTGCAGGTTTTTAACCTTAACATAATGATGTCAATTTATGGACACTCAGAATGCAGCATGCTTATCTATCAGGTCCTTAGCTGTCACAAACTCACAAACTTCCTATCCTTTCCATAACAAATATCAATAATAATAACAATAACAATGGTCACATGGATTGTTTACAATATATTCGTAACCGTGCTGTATGCTGCATGTGGATTGTCCCATTGAGTTTTTACAATCATGCATTAAAGCAGGGATGATATTTATATCTGTCTTAGAGATTATGAAACTGAGTCTTAGAGATCAAAGTAAAGAGCTTTGCTCATGTCACCCTGAGCCAGGCACTGGGCATTCCAAGATGGACTGAAGGGCAATCTATTTCCTAAAGAAACCAACAGTCTATTCACTGAAACTTTCTGTCAGTGTATAAACCAAGGGGGATGCATAAATTTGATTTATTTTAAATCCATCCAATTGAAATGAGATAATTTATGGGTATTTATATGGAACTAATAAGCTGGCACAATGATCTACATAACATAATCATTCAGAAAGTATTTATTGAATGCCTAGTGTGTTTATTATTAAATGACTAATTCACTCTCTACTAGGTGGTATGAATTTAGTGGTTAGCAAAATGGAGGTATCTCTGCCCTCAAGAAGCTTTTACAACAGTGGGAAAATCAATTTTTTAACTCTCCTAATAAAGTAAAAAATCAAACTGAATAGAGAATAATGAAATTTAGGCAAGTGGTCAGAAGATGTCTCTAGGTAGTTTATATTTGAGCTGAGGCCTTAAAAATGAGGTATTACCATGTCAAAACATGGGATTGTGTCCCATGCAAAATAAATGTATGTGCAAAGGGTCTAAGGCTGTAAAACCATATATATAGTTTTATATATATGTCAGAAACTGGTGTGTGGTAAATCCAAAGGTACAAAAATGAAGGTTCTTCATTTTCGTTTCCGCCCCCCACCAATCTTCTCCATCTCAGTCACTGGCATCATTTCTACCTAACTGTCCAAGCTGAAAAGACAAGTGTTGTATATCCAATCAATTAACAAGTCCTATTGGCTTGGGCACATTATCCTTAATCTACCCCCCCTTCCGTTCATCATCCTAGTCCAATTTATAATCTTCTTTTGCCTGGACCATGGCTATAGTTTCCTAACTGAGCTGCCTGTTTTCACTCAGCCACCTCTGATTTCATTTTTCTCACAGAAGCCAAGGCTCACAGCCTTGAGTTCTTTTAAACATGTAAAACAGCTCACATTAACTACCCTGTGTAAAATCCTCCAATATCTTTCTTTTGCTCTTCCTTTTGGTATCCATATGACACGTTTCATCTTATCTTTCAGATTTTTACTTAAATGCCACCCTCATGGCTCAATCCCAGATGGGACCTGCTCTAGTACATCATATTTATTCTTTTTAACCTTAAGTTTATAGTATATCCTCATCTTCTGAAACATACTATTTTTGAGGAAAAATTTTGTCTATCTTAGACACTATGTCTCCATCACTTAGCTATGTGCCAATCACATAGCAGACACTCAATTCAATTGAAAGTGTTGGAGAAGTATGCAGAGGTAAAATCATCCATGGATCTTTGGTCTACAATAAAAATTTGGAATTTTTATTCCAAATTTAATGAGAAGGTTTTGGGGCATTCTAAGCAGGGGGACAAAAATCATGCTGGCTATTGATGTGTGGAAAGTAGAATGAAAAAGAGCAAAACACAAAGCAAGAATATGATTTATGAGGCTAATTAAGAAATTTAAGAGACACAGTTTTGGTTTGGTATAGAATGGCAGTATTAGAGATAGAGAAGAAATGGATGAATTTATGATATAGTTTCAACTTGCTGATGGATTGAATTTGGGGAAAGAAAATAAGAACTTAAAAATTTTCCACAATATTTATATATTTGTTTGTTGTTTGTTTCTTTGCATGAGATGGCAAGAAGGGTGGAGTTAAAAGAAGGATGAACCTGGAGGTGGGACAATGAATTCGAATGGGATTCATTTACCCACCCTGAGCCAGACCTAATTTTCCGGCAACACATTTGGGTTTGTTTCAGGCCTGGATTTCTCCTCAGAGAGGCATTTCAGGGAAAGGCCAATCTACTAACAGAAACAAATACCTCTTCAGCAGATATCCTGCCCCAATGAGATGGCAGCAGTGTTATGTACAAACAGCAGCCATGAAGAATGATGAACATTTAGCTCTTCATTTTTTTAAACCGGTTTTGCACAGACACTAAAAACAATTTTGACAAAGAATTTCCAGCCCTAAATGTACTACATGGAAGAACTCATGTATCAGTAAAGCTTTTCACTGCATTTTATTGAAAAGTCATGGCACTGTAGGTTTTTACTCTTCCAGTCCCTCCATGCAATCTGTAGCCATGGGAATGGGAGAAGGTGGTGACCTGAAGCCATCAGCAGTGTGCCAGTCACTGTTACTCGGGAAGGGGGTGGGGGTGCTGAGGACACAAAGCCTGGTGGTAGAGCTGTAGACAGAAGCTCATGCACGAGGCCCAAGGATGGCAGTGACTGCAGATGGAGCAGTGGTTCAAGCGTGATGAAAATTGGTAAGGAAGCAGAGCAGGAGAATAGAAAGCACCTGGGATGTCTGTTGGTCCTAAGACAAAATACAATGTTCCTTTTCAGAAGGTATCTAGTCAACGTGGAGATTGATATTCTAGTAGATATCAAATTATGAAGAAGTTAAAAATCACTTTTCAGTGATATTTTATCTCTATGACAAAGGTAACCATTATGTTCATCTTCATTTTCCTATTAATATTGTTAATTAAACAAGAATGTATTGGCTCTTGTGCAATTCTCAATTTCTCAACATCTAGTAAACACAGATTTAGAATGCACGGCAAAGATTAAGAATGCAATTGGAAGTAGGTAAACAACAGCAAAGGCCTTACTCTGGATATAAATTGTTCTAAACATCCTTGCAGAAAAACTATAATAATCATTGGTTGATAACTTCTGAAGAAAAGAACTATAGTTAATATTCTACTTGACATAGATGATTATGAGAAATGAATGATTAATATTTCCAATTATAATTTTAATGTTGCAAAGAGAGGAGATTATACCAATATTAATATGATTTTTATGAACATGACTGAATATCAGTAATAACCTTAATACATAACTAAATAAAACATGGCCAAATAAAAGCATGTATTAATGTAAGATCAACAAAATAAACTGGAAATTTTATTTATAACATTCCTATGTTGTTAATTAAGAAATGTGTGCCAGGAAAGTCCACTCCCTGCTGCCCCTGCTGGGGATGGTTTGAAGTACCTGAGTCCAGCCATGAAACACAGAAAAAGGAGTTTCTTTCCCTGCAGTCTATTGGATGCAATATCCTATTTGGGATTCTCAGTCTCCTGATGCACAAATAAGCATATTCCCCAAGGGTCCAAAGATCAACTAAGCATAGATTAACTCTCCAAATACAAGCATGTTACACTTAAGGACAAAGACATATTTTGAGAAATTCATCGTTAAGTGATTCCGTCATTGAGCAAACATCACAGTGGCACTTACACAAACTTAGATGGTCTGGTCTTCTACACCCCTAGGCTATATGGTCTAGCCTTTTTACTTCCAGGCTGAAAACCTATACAGCATGTTACTGATTAAAACAACATGAGATGAAATGAAGCACAAAAGAAAATGATGCAATGAAGATGTGATAACCATGAGATGTGTGAGTCTGCTACTGGAGTAACATAGCATACTGTTTTATAGCAACTTTTTTTTAATAAGAAGAAAGGGTACACTCTAAAATTGCAATTAAAAATCATACTCTAAAAACATAATATGCAGAAAAACCAAGATGGAGGCATAGGTAGACACACTGCTCCTCCTCGCACAATCAAAAGAAGGACAACAATTTAAAAACAAAAAAAAACCAGAACTGACAGAAAATCAAACCACACAGAAGTCCGACAACCAAGGAGATAAAGAAGAAACATATCCAGACTGGTAAAAGGGGCGGAGATGGGCAGCCAGGGCGGACAGGACTTGTGGCAACGAGGATGGACCCAGAGACTGGTGGATTGTGGGACTAACAGGGCAGGCAGTGCAACAGCTAGCAGAGCCTGTGGCCCCACATTTGCATATAGATAAACCGGGAGAAACAGCGGGGGAGGGAAGTAGACCCAGGGCTCCAGCTTGGGGAAATAAAGCCTCAAACCTCTGATTGAAAACACCTGTGGAGGTTGAGGCAGCAGCAGGAGAAACTCCCAGCCTCACAGGAGAGGTCGTGGAGACCCACAGGGGCCTAGAGCATGCACAAGCCCACCCACTCAGGAATCAGCACTAGAGGGGCCCAATTTGATTGTGGGTAGTGGAGGGAGTGACTGAAACTCGGCAGAGAGTGGAGCAGGTGCCATTGTTCCCTCTTGGCCCCTCCCCCACATACAGCATGACAGCACAGTGACCAGCATTATCCCACCCTGGTGAACACCTAAGGCTCCACCCCTTTATGTAACAGGTGTGCCGGGAAAAAAAAAATGGCCCAAATGAAAGAACAGATCAAAGCCCCAAAAGTAATTCAACTAAGCAGTGAACAGGTAGCCAACCTATCAGATGCACAGTCCAAAACACTGGTAATTAGGATGCTCACAGAATTGGTTGAATTTGGTCACAAACTAGATGAAAAAATGAGAGAAACAAAGATATGCTAAGAGAAACAAAGGAAAATGTACAGGGAACCAATAGTGATGTGAAGGAAACTGGGACTCAAATCAACGGTGTGGACCAGAAGGAAGAAAGAAACATCCAACTAGAAAAGAATGAAGCAAGAAGAATTCAGAAAAATGAGGAGAGGCTTAGGAACCTCCAGGACATCTTGAAACGTTCCAACATCCGAATTATAGGGGTGCCAGAAGGAGAAGAGGAAGAACAGAAATTTGAAAACTTATTTGAACAAATAATGAAGGGGAACTTCCCTAATCTGGCAAAGGAAACAGACTTCCAGGAAGTCCAAGAAGCTCAAAGAGTCCCAAAGAAGCTGGACCCAAGGAGGAACACACCAAGGCACATCATAATTACATTAGCCAAGATTAAGCAGAAGGAGAGAATCTTAGAAGCATCAGGGGATAAGGACACAGTTACCTACAAAGGAGTTCCAATAAGACTGTCAGCTGATTTCTCAAAAGGGACCTTAGAGACAAGAAGGGGCTGGAAGGAAGTATTCTAAGTCATGAAAGGCAAGGACCTACATCCAAGATTACTCTATCCAGCAAAGCTATTATTTAGAATAGAAGGGCGGATAAAGTGCTTCTCAGATAAGGTCAGGTTAAAGGAGTTCATCATCACCAAGCCCTTATTAGATGAAATGTTAAAGGGATTTATCTAAGAAAAATAAGATAAAAAATATGAACAGTAAAAATGATAGCAAACTCACAGTTATTAACAACCACACTTAAAACAAAAACAAAAGCAAACTAAGCAAACAACTAGAACAGGAACAGAACCACAGAAACGGAGATCACATGGAGGGTTATCAACAGGGGAGTGGGAGGGGGAGAGAGGGGGGAAAGGTACGGAGAATAAGTAGCATATATGGTAGGTAGAAAATAGACAGGGGGAGGGTGAGAATAGTATAGGAAATGTAGAAGCCAAAAAACTTATATGTATGACCCATGGACATGAACTATAGGGGGGGGGATATGGAGGGAGGGGGTGAGCAGGATGGAGTGGAGTGAAGGGGGGAAATGGGACAACTGTAATAGCATAATCAATAAATATATTTTAAAAAATCATACTCTAGTACATACATGAACTCATAACATGGTCATTTATTATTCTCGAGTGTTATGTACTGCATATGGTTGTATGTGCTATACTTTAATGCAACGGGCAGTGCAGTAGGCTGTTTATAGCAGCACCACCACAGACACATGAGTCATATGTCAGGCTAAGATATTCTGATGGCTATGATGTCACTAGGCAATAGAAATATTTTAGTTCTATTATAATCTCAGGGACCACCATTGTGTATGTGGTCCCTCATTGACCGAACCATCCTTATGCCAGGCGGGAAGGTAGTACTGAGTCCCTTCTTGTAATGACCAGACAATATGCTGGTAGAATGAACCCTCATTTGGCCTCTTTTTAGGGCAAGTTCTGATGCTGTGGTCCATGCAGCTCCTGGGGATTCGAGAGTTTAGCCTCACAGCAGTTCCTCTCCCAGACATTTTGCCAAGGCACCTTTTGACTATAGGCTGCCTAGTGGATAACTTCAGGGATGGGGAACACACGCCCAACCGTGCCTGCCCGCACTCTCCACTTCCTCTCTTTATTTGCACTTCTTCTCTTTTTTGTCCTTCCCTCCACTTCTTTTCTCCCCATGGGACTTATCCCATCAGAAAGACACAGTCAGCAAGGACCCCAGCATTCAACAACACATAATTTATTTACCTTCTCTGAAGTATTAGGAGCCAAATCCTCCACACACAAACTCCGAGTGTCTTAGACATTTTTATAATGGACAAGATGCTTGTAAATATAAAACATTAAAAAGTAAACATACACACAGAAGGATTCCTGTTTTCAACCCTGATTATGAATGCTGGTGTTCAAACAATTCCTGTCAAGTGACTTCCTAAATTTTTAGGCCCTGCCTCCCTTCTTGTCTGTAATGGAACCCGAAACAGGTCCCTCAGTGACAGTGATGCTGCAAACATCGGGAGATCCCCAGCAAGCTGGCCTGCCAGCCCAGAGCCAAGTGCCACTTTAACCCCAACCCAAAGAAAATTAAAAATAGTCTCTACCAATATGAACCTGACTCAATTTTCATATAGCAAAATTAGTAAATAGAGTAGAGTGTTCTGGGATACAAAGTTAGTGTCCTTAAGTCCCTCACAAAAAGAGACAATTTCTAAAAATGCACTCTCTCCAAAAAAAAGTGCTTCTTATTCCCCCACTTCAGTTTAACACATATATTTATTTATAGTGAAGCCATTTAGGTATATGATAAAGCTGAAAATGGTGATACACCTGCATCCTGAGTAACAGCCAGCATAGTTGAAAAGCCCACTAGACCCTGCTAATAGAAGTGATGCCATCGACCCATTAGAATATATTTGTAAAAATATTGTCATAAGCCGTTAGTGTTAAACCAAGCTATTGTGAACTAGATTTTACTACAATTTAGACCCCATTTACATTTAAAATAGCACTCTATTGGTTTTGAACATTTGTTCTAAATTCACATTTCAAGACTGACTGAGACCTCATCTGCTGAGCTTCAGTCTGGGGCAAATAGTTTATACGCTAGTTGTAAACCCTAAATATGGAGAGTAGTGATGAGAAGTATAAGAGTCCCCCATGATGATAATACTTTTGATAAATCTTTTCTTTTTAGTTTGACCAAACTACCCATGAAAAATGTAAGCATATAAATTCATTCCATGTGTGAATAGAATGGGGGCATAAAAACCGGTAGGAAACGAGCATCAGAAGCTGCAGCCTAAAGTACACAGGTGTGCTGAGCATGTGAGTGCTGTTTCTCTGCTTCCCATAATTCCATTCATGCGTGTCACTGAGCTTTGCTAATGTTTGACACTCCATTGTGATATGCCTATAAAGCAGTCCCATCAAATGCATTAGTGCTATTCCTATTTTATAAATGAGACACTGAGGGAAAGAGAGGCCACACACCTAGTCAAAGTAGGTGTGGAAATATTCCACACTCTTTGTGTTTGACTACTCTGGGCTTTGGGACCAGCAAACTGTGGGATTCATGGCCACAGTGTAGCCAAAAGTCATTGGGCTGTCCAAAAGATGGCCTTTTAGACTGAAGAGAAAACATTAACAGACAAAATACGATTCAAGAAACCTCATATGTATGTTAATTTTTTAATCCATTCATAACAAGTTCATGTGGTGTTCTTCCCCCTACCTTTCACTGTTGTTCTATTACACTGTATGTGAAGAACTGTGCCCACCTATATGAACTGGTTGGCAAGGCTGCCCAGACATTTATAGCAAAGGCATGCATAATTACATAAGCCTCAGAAGACAATCATTTGTGTCCTTTGGCCCCCTTCAAGATAGCAGTATCATATACCAGAAGTCAATAGATCTATGATAAAAAAGAATGAGACAACCACAAAATAAATGAGTACTGATTGACTGACCAAGAATAGAGAAGTAGAGAAAGGACCATAAAAGAACTAGAACAGACATTATTCCACTAAAAACCTTTGTTAAAATCTTAGCGGCAAGATAACATTTGCTTTAAGAGATGTAAAGATGTATAAAGCATTCCTCTTGTCCTGGAAAAGTATAAAATCCCATTGGGATAAATAGACACCATTGGAAACAAAATGTTCCAAAGCAATAACGTCAAGAATGAAACAAATAGTAATTAGCTAATTCTCATGTGACAGCAAAATTCACACAAAAAGAATTTAGAGTCAGAAGACTGGGGCTCCATCATTGTTCAGAAACCAAATGTCCTCAGGCAACTTCTGTTTTTTAAAACCATTGCTTTTATGTTTAAGATTTTATTTACTTTTTTTTTTAGAGAGAGGGGAAGAGATGAAGAAAGAGAAGGGGAGAAATATCGATGTGTGAGAGAAACATCAATCAGTTGCCTCTCACAAACCCCCAACTAAGGACCTGGCCCACAACCCAGCCACGTGCCATGACTGGGAATCACACCAGCAACCTTTAAGTTTGTGGGATAATGTCCAACCCACTGAGCCACACCAGTCAGGGCAGGAAACTTCTTAAATTCAGATTCTCACTTTCTTCACAGGCAAATGACAACAATACTATCAATCTTTACCACAGATGTTTGTGATGTGTGTTGAGTTAGCTATTATATATAACTCAAAATAAGCTCAAGTGGAAGCCTCAGCAGGACAGCCTTGTGACTAAGGTGTCAAGTCTAAATTATAATAGTTTATCTTAAAAGTTTGGGGTTTTTTTCCTATCTATGTATCCTATCACCAGAGAATCCAGGAAATTCAAAGATAGTAACTAGACAGAAATCTCAAGAAACTTTAAAATGGATTTGAGTGATTGGAAAATAATTTATGAAATTGAAGAAATTAAAACATAAGGCAATTAGTTACTTACCCAGATTTCTAAAATACTTCCAAATGTATGGAACTATTTTAATCAAGAGTCCACTCTAACTCTTGATAACCCATAGTAACTGTAAAGACTTCATCTGTAGGAGTAGCTTTAAGGCAAGGCTTGACAGCTTATCTTGTACTGCAACAATCAACAATGTTTATTGGATATCTATATGCCTTTCAATGCCACAATATTACTAAATGCTTTAAAGATTTCACGCTTAACACAATTCACATGTTTTTTTTCCGCCTTGTACTCCTCCAATTTAACTGATCCCCATGCCTTGTAACAGTCTTGAGGTCTGGAGGCCTGGCTTATATAAGGACTCACATCTGCTGACATTGTAGAGTCTCCCAGGTTTCTGCAGTAGCAACATTTACATTTTCATTACTGAAACTTCCCCACCAAATAATGTCACATCACTGTAGACTCTCTCAGTCTTCCAAATGCTTGACATTAGATACACATGAGCCTGTTCTCAATAAAGCAGTTTCCTTTAGTCTCTTTGCACTGAGATTCTAGCTAAGCCAAAGATGCCCCTTACCTCACTCTATGACCTATTTCTTTGGGATTTTCCAATGACATCAAGATTTCCAAGGGAGTCTAATTATTGAATCCCTGGATACTTTTATTTGCACCTTTTTTTTCATTACAGAGTCATTAGAATTTGGCTGCGTGGATAGAACGAGTAAATACTGAGTTTCTAAAAGACCAGCTCAGCATGGCATTTTCCCCTCAAAGTGCAATGGACTATGTTCGAGAAGGAAAACATAGACACAGTCAACCACCTTTTAGTTTTATAATTTGGTGCTCTCACATTATCTGTTCTGTTGGGAACCGCCCTGCCTGGTTTCAGAGGCTGTAACCCCCCATGGTTAAGGCTGAGTCAGAGTTGGGACCACAGGTCATGAAGGAGACAAAACTTATCTCCCTGGCAGGGGTGCCACCTCTGCCCACTTCACCCTGCTTGGCCCTGAGCTTGGCCAGTTAGCCAATGACGGGTAAGAATCCTCAAGGGAGGATCAACCTAAGACAGGCATGGTCACCAGGGATAAGCTCGCAGGGAAAGACTCAGGGGGCTGTGGCAAAAGGGGGTGATGGACCCTCGCCCCTCGGCTTTGAAATAGCCTGAGTCCTCATTCAATCTGCAAGAAGTCTCCTAATCTCTTGGCTGCTTTACTTCCCTTACCTGATTTAAGCCTGGAACAATGACAGAGGGCAGTGCAGTCCTGTGCTGGGAGGGGCGGATTCCCTGGGGAATCAGGCCTAAGAAAAATACATACATTCCTGTGAAGCCTACCTAATTTGTACCCTCAGCTTAAAAGCTAAGGGTCCAGACCTGAGATGAGTCTGGTGCCTAAAGTTTTATGGCCCTCTAGCTGATTGGCTGTAGCTCAGACTAAGCCCTCGAAGTTCTCTGTAAATCCGGTATTGTTTAACCCTTACTGGCTGACAATGATTGATGAGCTTTATCTGCATTCCTATGCAAATGAACCTAATAAAAGCCCATGGAGGAAAAGGCTCTGGGCCCTTCTCCTTTGAGAAATCAGCCATCTCTCCTCCCCAAGCACATCTTGTCTTGGTAGACTTATTCTTCATCCGTGGTGGATGGGGGGGGGCTGCGTTAAAGCCCCCCCCCCCGACACTGTTCCTAGGATTTCTCCCTCTAATCTTGATGCTTCAGAAAAACTGAGTAATAAATGGGAGGATCTGTGGTGGAGATAGCTGGGAAGAAATTGTCGAGAACCCTATAACAGGAAAAGAAAATGCAAAGACCCTGTGCAGTCTATATTGGATACAGATGCACACAAGGCAGCGACTGTCCTGTAGAGTTGCCAAGAACACACCAGCTACACATGGCCTCATAGCAGGATGGAGGACAGCGATGAGATAATCTAATCAGAATTCTTTTACTATTGGGAATGGAGCCATAAATTGCAATATTGTGCTGCATCTCCCTGATACCTCAGCAGTTAATGAGTACCCACAATGGGCAGGGGACTGGGCTGGGGACCGGAGCCATGTTTCTCCGTTTCATCTACTTTTCTTACACATGCCCAACATCATGGGCCAGGCTCTCATTAAGTCTGAGCTGGACTCTTAAAATCATTTTCTAATTGATCCCTCCCCTTCCAAACCAGGCTTTTCACCACCGTGGGATTGATTTTTCTAAAATATAGCTTTGATCAATTCAATCGTCTGATCAAAAGCCTTCAGTGGCTCCCCATGGTATACACAGTTAGTCCAAAGGTCTCAGCTTAGCATTTAAGACCCTTTACAAAAGGGTGCTTTTCTGCTTACCTTTCCCTTTTGCCCTCTCTAGTCTGGCTTCTGGGCAAATCCTGCAAAGCCAGCAATTCTCTAGAATCTCCAAATGTGAAATGGCCAGGGTGTCAATGGTTTCTGGGAGTTTCCTCTAGGCTTGGGGACTTAGGGCTACAGAAATACACCTAGTGGAAGGAGAGATAGTGATGGCCAACAAACCATGCAGGAATGGATTCAGAATGAAGCCAGGAAGAGCCCTCCAAGCTGTAGACAGTGGAGATGTTGTATGCTTCATACACATCGATCAACCAGATAGTTCACTGGAAACCATTCTCAAAAGAACAGAACTAAGCACATGCAAGGCCAGTGATCCCTGCTGTTTGTTTATGAAGACATTGTGATAATGGCAATCATGCCCAGTGGTCCTTTACTTCCTCCCTTCCACCAGCCCAAGTACTGACACCACTACGTCCTCCCTGACTTGGAGAGTATCCTTCTCTGTTTTTAAATAATAGCTCCATATTATGTATCAGACACCTGTTACTCCAAATATTGTCACCCCATTCTAACCAGCATTCTACATGTTTGTGCACCTTAAAAGTATAAGGAAGAGGCACACTGAAAAATAATAGAAGGAACTCTTATCTTTTGAGATAGGATGGATGGACCTGGAAGAAATAAGCCAGTCAGAGAAAGACAAATACCATATGATCTCACTTAAGTGTGGAATCTAATGAACAAACTAACAAACAAAATAGAGACAGAAGCATGGATACATGGAACACATTGACAGCTGTCGGAGGGGAGGGAGTGCTGGAGGGGACTGGATGATAGAAGGTGAAGGGAGTAGCCAAAGAACATACATGCACAACCCATGGATATGGGTAGTGGTGTGGTGATTGCCTGATGGGCTTTAGGCTGGGTAGAGGTGGGCAAATGGGGGAAATGTGGGGAAAACTGTAACAGTATAAACAATGAAATATAATAATAAAAAACAAAGAAATAAAAGAGAAGCACTAACCTACAAAGAGGTAGGGATCTGTGCAAGGGGGTGGGGACTGGCCATGTGGATAACATATGGCACAGTCACAAACTGCTCCCCTCCCCGAGATGAGGAACAAGACCACTATGTTTGCACTCTCCACTAATATCCAAAACTGTATTCAAGTTCTTGCTATTCCAAAAAGATAAGAGTAAAGGAAAAAATAGTTTATAAGAATTGAGAGCTTATTATTCATAGAAGAAAGGACTATGGTCAAATAATCTATATATTCACTCTCAGCATTAACAAAGTTAGCAAGGTCACTGAATATGAGAGTAATATAAAAAATTGATTACATATCAGCAAGAGCAATTAAAAATAAAATTTAAAATATACCAATTACAATAGCCATCAAAACCATTAAATACCTAGGAATAAATCTAACAAAAGGTTGTGTAAATCTTCTGCGTAGAATACTATAAAACATAACTAAGACCTCGATAATGGAAGAATATATAATGGTTGTAGATTAGTGGGCTCATGTTCTAAAGACCCTAGTTCTCGGTTTTTGGTTGAAGATGGTGGGGACATAGGTGGGAACAGAGTCCACTTCCCCTTGGCATCAGTGAAATGCCTAGCTGATCTGAGGAACAGAGCAAACAGCCAATGGTATTCCAGCATATATGAAGATCAGAGACCAAAGATAGAGGACGTTGAAAGATCAGACGGTAAGAAGAGTGCTTAAGGACAATAAGGTCCCTGGGACCAGCATGGGAACCAGGGTGGCAGAAGCCCCAGGCCAGGGCACAGGGTCTGATGCAGGATTCTTGGGAGAGAGCCAGGATGGGCTGTGTGAGAGGCCACCTGCTTGTTTGGATCAGGGGGGCTTGAATAGGAGGAGTTTCTCAAAAAGAAAAAGAGAAAATAGAGGCACTCAGCAGCTATTTAGAGAACTCTCGGCAGCAGCTGTGGCCTCTTGCGCCCCTACCCCCTCAACCCCTGGACTGTGAACTTCGGATAAGCAGCCCTACCACAGACCTGAAGCCCAGTTAGCACACACCCAGATCAGTGGACTGGGCGCCCACACCTGAAACCCCGAGTGGGTGTGCACCTGATCAGCGACCCTGCTGCCTGGGCACACAGACCCAAAGCACCCGGGTGGGTACGTACCACAATCAGTGGCCTGGGCACCCACACCTGAAACCTCAGGTGGTTGAGCACCCTGATCAACAGCTCAGCTACCCAGGTGCACAGACCCAAAGCCTGGGATCAGTGCACAACCCGATCAATGGCATGGCTACCCAAGGGTGACCACGCCTGAAGCACCTGGGACTGAGTACATCCCACCTAGCCCCTTTGCACAGAGCCCTGCAGGGCCTACTCACTCTCTAGGAGGAAGGCAGAATGCCCAGCAGAGGGGAGCTGCAGGACTAGGGGAGACTGCAGTCCCCAGAAAAACTTGATCCAATAGGGGGCTGAACTACTCTGAAGGAACACCAAGAGCCCCTAACATCTGAGACAGCCAAGAGCAAGAAGGTAGAGAAGGCTCCCCCCTAATTGGTGCACTTCACGGACAGCACAACTGGTGAACTAAAGGCCTAGGGGGGAGCAGAAGGACCCTGAGGAACTCCACTGGAGGCTGGACAACAGCAAAGAGTGTGGCTCAGGAAGGGAGAAAAATGAAACCAATCCCTCCATCCACCCCCTCCCGTTTCACAGACAGGAAGACCAGCAGAACTAACCTGATCAGTTTAAAGCCAGCAGAAGACTTTTTTTTTTCTTTCCCCCTAAATTCCTTCTTCCTTTCTGTCCTTCTTTCTTTTTTTATTCCTTCCTCCTGCCTTCTTTTATCTTTTTATTTTAATTTTTGTTAAAATTCCTTCTTCTTATCTTTCCTCCAATGCTTTTATTCCTTCTTCCTTCCTTCCTTCCTTCCTTCCTTCCATGACTTTTCCATTCCTTTTACCTTCCTTCCCTTCTTGTTTTTTTTTTTTTTCCTTCTTTCTCCTTTCCCACAGGTGAGACAATACAACCAGGAGCTCTGAAAAGACCACAGTAAGACCCTGTTAGACCCATAAACGTCAGCTCAAGACCAGTAACCTCAGGAGATTAAGGAGACGGCACCACTGAATCACACTGGCATTCTACCATAGAAGCTCATACCATAAACCCAGGGAATCAGAACAGATAAATTTAAGAAGAATAGGCTAACAAGAAGAGTCTCACAAACAATGGGAAGACAAAGAAACAATCCCCAAATGAAAGGAAAGGAGGAAGCCTCAGAAAGAATGCTAAACGAAATAGAGGCAAGTCAACTATCAGATACTGAGTTCAAAGCAATGGTGATCAGGAAGCTCACTGAGCTCAGAGAATTACCAGAAATGACAGGGAAACTACAATGAAATCACTGCAAACTACATCAACACGAAAAAGGAAATAGAAACTATCTAGACAGGCCAAGAGGAAAGGAAGAATACAATTTCTGAACTGAAGAACACAGTAGAAGGAATCAAAAACAGACTTGATGAAGCAGAGGATCGGATCAGTGAACTGGAGGATAAAGTAGAAAAAAAAAACACTCAGAAAGAGCAAGAAAAGGAAAAGAGGCTCAGAAAGAATGAAGAGGGATTAAGGGAAATGCAGAACAACATAAAACATAATAATATCCATAAAATAGGGATACCAGAAGGAGAAGAAGAAGAGCAAGGGACAGAAAACCTGTTTGAAAAAGTAATGATGGAAAGTTTCCCTAATCTGATGAAAGAAAAAGTCACACAAGTCCAGGAAACACAGAGAGTCCCAAGCAAGAGGAACCCAAAGAGGCCCACTGCAAGACATATTATAATTAAAATGGCAAAATTCCAAGACAAAGAGAGGATCTTAAAGACAGCAAGGGAGAAACAGGAAGTAACATACAAGGTATCCCCAATAAGGTTATCAGCTGACTTCTCAATGGAAACGTTCCAAGCAAGAAGAGAATGGCAAAAAATATTCCAAGTAATGAGAATCACAGGCCTGCAACCAAGACTGCTTTACCCAGCAAGGCTCTCAATCAAGATAGAAGGCCAAATAAAGAGCTTCCCAGATGAAGTCTAAAAGAATACACCTCCACCAAACCAGCTCTTCAAGAGATGCAAAAGGGACTGCTTTAAGGAAAGGAAGGAAAAGAGAGAGAGAGACAGAGAGAGAGAGGAACACAGGTACAAAAAAACGGCAATGAATAACTACCTATCGATAATAACCTTAAACATAAAGAGATTAAATGCTCCAATCAAAAGATATAGAATAGTTGAATGGATAAGAAAGCATGACCCACACCTATGCGGCCTACAAGAGAACCACCTCAGGACAAAAGACCTACACAGACTGAAAGTGAAGGGCTGGAAACAAATTTTCCAAGCAAACAGACAGGAAAAAAAAGCAAGGGTAGCAATACTCATATCAGACAAAATAGACTTCCAAAGAAGGGCCATAAAGAGAGACCCAGAAGGTCACTTCATAATACTCAAAGGAAGAATCCACCAAGAAGACAAAAACATTGTAAATATATATATGTACCCAACATAGGAGCACCCAAATACATAAAGAAAATCTTGGAGGACTTCAAGAAAGATACTGACAGTAACACAATTATAGTAGGGGACTTTAATACCCCACTGTCAAGAATGGACAGGTCTTCCAAACAAAATATCAACAAGGATATTGTGTCACTTAACAATACCCTAGATGAAATGGACTTAACTGATATATAGAGAGCTTTTCATCCCAAAGAAGCAAAATACACATTTTTTTCAAGTGTACAGGGAACATTTTCAAAGATAGACCACATGATAGGACACAAAGCAAGCCTCAACAAATTCGAGAAAATTGAAATCATATCAAGCATTTTCTCTGACCACAAGGGACTGAAACTAGAAACAAATCTCAAGGAAAACCCCCCAAAACACTCAAAAACATGGAGATTGAATAGCATGCTATTAAACAATGAATGGGTCAAGAATGAGATTAGGGAAGAAATCAAAAACTTTCTGGAAAAAAATGAAAACAAACTCACAACAACCCAAAACCTATGGGACACAGCAGAGGTAGTCCTGAGAGGGAAGTTCATAGCAATACAGGCCTACCTTAAAAAGATACAAACATTTCAAACAAACAACCTAACCCTACGCCTACAAGAACTCGAGGACCAACAACAAAGGCAACCCAGAGCAAGCAGAAGGAAGGAAATAACCAAGATCAGAGCAGAATTAAATGACATAGAGACTAAAAGCACAATTCTAAGGATCAATGAATCCAGGACCTGGTTCTTTGAAAAGATAAACAAAATCGACAAGCCTTTAAGTAGGCTCATCAAGAAAAAAAGAGAGAGGATACAAATAAACACAATTAGAAATGAAAGAGGAGAGGTTACAACTGATACCACAGAAATACAAAGGATTGTAAGAAATCACTACAAAGAACTGTATACCAAGAAACTTGAAAACCTAGGTGAAGTGGACACATTTCTAGAAAAATATAATCTTCCAAAACGGAATGAAGAAGAAGCAGAAAACCTGAACAGACCAGTAACAGCATATAAAATTGAAGCAATAATCAATAAACTCCCAACACACAAAAGCCCTGGACCAGATGGCTTCACAGGAGAATTCTACAAAGCATTTAAGGAAGAGCTAACCCCTATCCTTCACAGACTATTCGAAAAAATCCAAACTGATGGGAGACTCCCAAACTCTTTTTATGAAGCCAGAATCATCCTAATCCCAAAACCAGATAAAGACACAACAAAGAAAGAAAACTTCAGACCAATATTGCTGATGAACATAGACGCTAAAATTCTCAGCAAAATATTGGCAGTCCACATCCAGCAATACATTAAAAAGATCATCCACCATGACCAAGTGGGATTCATCCCAGGGATGCAAGGATGGTACAGTATTCTCAAATCAATAAACATAATGCAGAACATAAACAACAGCAAAGACAAAAATCACATGATCATATCAATAGATGCGGAAAAAGCATTTGATAAGATACAGCACCCATTTCTGATAAAAACACTCAGCAAAGTGGGAGTAGAGGGAGCATTCCTCAACATCATAAAGGCCATATATGAGAGACCTACAGCCAACATCATACTCAATGGACAAAAACTTAGAGCTTTCCCACTAAGATCAGGAACAAGACAAGGATGCCCTCTCTCACCACTCCTATTCAACATAGTATTGGAAGTCCTAGCCACAGCAATCAGATGAGAAAAAGAAATAAAAGGCATCCAAATTGGAAAGGAGGAAATGAAACTGTCACTGTTTGTAGGTGACATGATAGTGTACATGGAAAATCCTATAGACTCCACCAAAAACTACTCCACCTAATAAATGAATTTGGCAAAACAGCTGGATACAAAGTCAATACTCAGAAATCAAAGGCATTCCTATATACTAACAATGACACATCAGAAACAGACATCAGGAAAAAAATCCCATTTGATGTAGCAACAAGAAAAATAAAGTACCTAGGAATAAACCTAATCAAGGAGGTAAAAGACCTGCACTCAGAAAACTACACAACACTGAAGAAAGAAATTAAGGAAGACACAAACAAATGGAAGCATTTACCATGCTCATGGATTGGAAGAATTAACATCATCAAAATGGCCATACTACCCAAAGCGATTTATAGATTCAATGCAATCCCTATTGAAGTACCCATGACATATTTCACAGATATAGAACAAACATTTCAGAAATTCATATGGAACCATAACTGACCCTGAATAGCTGCAGAACAAAGCAGGAGGAATCACAATACCTGATATCAAACTGTCTTACAAGGCCACTGTAATCAAAACAGCCTGGTACTGGCATAGAAACAGGCACATAGACCAATGGAACAGAACAGAGAGCCCAGAAGTAAACCCAAGTCTTTACAGTCAATTAATATTTGACAAAGGAGGCAGGAGCAAAAAGTGGAGCAAAAACAGCCTCTTCAACAAGTGGTGTTGGGTGATCTGGACATCTATGTGCAAAAAAATGAAATTCGATCACCAACTTACACCATACATACTAAAAAAATTCAAGGTGGATAAAAGAGTTAATTATAAGTCATAACACCATAAAAGCCCTAGAGGAAAACATTGGCAAGAAAATCTCAGACATTCCAGGCAGCAACATCCTCACAGACACGTCCCCTAAAGCAAGGGACATAAAGGAAAGAATAAACAAATGGGACTTCATCAAAATTAAAAGCTTCTGCATGGCTAAAGGAAACAGCATTAAAATTAAAAGAGAACCAACAATATGCAAAAACATATTTGCCAGTGATACCTCAGACAAGGGCCTGATCTCCACAATATATAAAGAACTCACATGACTCCACCCCAGGAAGAAAAACAAGCCAATTAAAAAATGGGCAAAGGACTTGAACAGGCACTTCTCCAAGGAAGACATACAGAGGGCCCAGAGACATATGAAAAGATGCTCAGCTCTCTGAGCAGATGCTCTCTGATCACTAGTCATCAGAGAGATGAAAATTAAAACCACAATAAGGTACCATCTCACACCAGTCAGAGTGGCCAACACAAACAAATCCACAAACAAATGTTGGAGAGGATGCAGACAAAAGGGAACCCTAGTGCACTGTTGGTGGGAATGCAGACTGGTGAGGCCACTGTGGAAAACAGTATGGAATTTCCTCAGAAAACTAAAAATGGAACTGCCCTTTGACCCAGCAATTCCGCTGTTGGCATTATACCCTAAGAACCCTGAAACACCAATCCAAAAGAACCTATGCACCCCAATGTTCATAGCAGCACAATTTACAATAGTCAAGTACTGGAAGCTACCTAAGTGCCCATCAGCAAACGAGTGGATCAAAGAACTATGGTACATTTACACAATGGAATTCTACCCAGCAGAGAGAAAGAAGGTGCTTATACCCTTTGTAACAGCATGGATGGAACTAAAGAGCATTATGCTAAATAAAATAAGCCAGGCAGTGAGGGGCAAATACCATATGATCTCACCTTTAACTGGAACATAATCAACAGAAGAAAAAAGCAAACAAAATATAACCAGAGACATTGAAGTTAAGAACAATCTAACAATAGCCAGGGGGGAGTGGGGAGGGGACACTGGGGAGAGGGGTCTATAGGAGCTACTATAAAGGACACAGGGACAAAAATCAAGGGGGAGGGTGGAGGTGAGGGTCGGAGGTGGGTTCGGCTGGGGTGGGGTGTGATGGGGAGAAAAGGCATACAACTGTAATTGAATAACAATAAAAAAATTTTTCAAAGCAAATATATATATATATATACTTTACTATATAAAAAATAAAACAAAACAAAACAAAACCTTAATTCTCCTTAAATTGATATATAGAGAGAATCAGATCCCACCAGGAAAAGTAGCTGTCTTTTGGGTTTTTTTGTTGTTGCTGTTTAAGAGTACATGATATGAATGTGCATAGAAGTTACCAAATGAATTCCAAAATGCAATATAAGCCTGCAAGAGGACAAAAATGGCCAAGACAATCTTGAACATGAAAAACTAAGCTAAAGAATTTATATAACTAGATATGTAAATTTAGTATAAAGCTACAATATTCAAGGCAGTGTGGTACTGACACAATGATAACAAAAAACACCAATGGAACAAAAGTGACCAGAAACAGATCCGTTCATGTATGGCCACCTGCTTTATTGCAAAGATGGCATTTTGTGCCAATGAAGATGGTGAGAGTTTTTTCTCACTACACTGGCCTTTGGAGTCGAGTGGGAATCTATGGGAAAAAGCTAATCTTTTCCTCTAAACCTCATATCATACACTAAAATCCAGGTGGACTGTAAATCTAACAGTGAAAGGAAAGTCAATTAAGCTTCGAGGTTTATTACATAGGAAATACTTTCATTAGCTTGGAGTAAGGCAGAAATTTCTTAAACAAGACACACACACACACAAAAAAAAAAATCCTACCAGAAATGAAGTGATTGATGACTTGGAAGACATTAAAATTAGAAATTTCTTTTCATCAGAGATACATTTGAGGGAAAAGCCAAGCCACAGAATGACAGAAAATATTCAGAACACATATAACTAATAAAGGACTCATATCCAGAATGAATAAACAATTCCTATAAATCAACTTTTACAAACAGATAACCCTACAAAAAAAGATGAGTAGGTGCTTCACAAGAGAATTTCCAAATAGAAAATTACCACATAAAAAGTTGTTCATCCTCACCGATAATTAGGGGAATGCATAGTAAAACTACAATATACAGCACATACCCATCCCAAATGGCTACAGTTAGAAAACTTGACAATACAATATGTTGACAAGGATGTCGAACAAATGTAACTCTCATATACTGCTGTGGTCATATAAATTTGTAGAATTGATTTGGGAAACTGTTTAGCATCATCTACTAAATCTGAACATACACAACCCTAAGGCCTAGCAATTCACCCAAAACAAATGCACACGTTAGTGTATGACAAGAAAGATACAGGCAGTTCCTCAAAAAGTTTCACAAATGTTTCTAACGGCACTACCCAAAAAAACAACCCAAACGTCCATAGGTGAATGAAGATCAAGTTGAAGTATATTCATACAATGGAATATTATTCATCTATAAAAAGGAATGAAGTACTAATACATACAACTTACAGAAACCTTGAACATATTATGCTCAGTGAAAGAAGTCAGACACAAAGGTCACATATTTTATGATTCATTTCATATAATATATGCAGATAGGCAAATCCATAAAGACAGAACATAGATTGGTAGTTAAGCAGGGAATGGGGGACAGGAAATGGGGAGTGATTATGTAATGGGCACAGGGTTTTTTCTGGCATGGTGAAAAAGTTTTGAAAGTAGAGAGAGGTGATGGTTCTACAACATTGGAAATATGCTAAATGCCACTGATTTGTATATTTTAAAACATAGTTTTTATTACTTCATCTTAATTTTTTTAAAGATATTAAAATGGCCCTTTTTGTCCTTATTTTCAAATTTTCCAGAAACCATATCTCTAATCTCTGGCAGTCCTTACTTTATAGGGAATTGGTATGAATTTCAGTTACTGCGGCTCAGTGAAATTACACCAGTCCCCCAACAAAGTGGCTCAAATTTCAGTAACCACAGTATATTAACTGTGAGTAACTGCATAAAGTACAAATTTCACAACTAGCTCTTCAGTCCATAAATCACTAAGTAAATAACAGATATGCATCTTAATCAATGACTAATCACATCTTTCCAAGTCTCAGTGACTGGCCACTGCAACAGAACAGTTATGCAGTTCAAGCACAGACAGCAAATCATACACCCATGCTGTCTTCTGGCCTCTGAGTGATAAACCCAAATGATATTTTACAAAAAAAAAAAAAAAGAGTGATGCCAGCAAACAACTTCAACATTAAAGAAGCTTTTAGAGATATTTTGCAAACTGAAAGCAAGAAGATAAAATGTTGGAAGCTAATTGAAACTTAGAATAGAGTATGACAGTCTGCCAATGCATAGAAAAATATTCATTCTCTATCATAATTTATAGACCAAAAGAGGACAAGTACAAGTTAAAACTACTATAGATAGGAGTTTTACAAAAATAATAATGTGCTTTAACTCTCAGTGTTTCTCATGTTTTTTATTATAATGTATCGGTTGTATTTTTTTATTTTCCTATATACTTATAACTGACAGTAAGATAGCTTTTAGTCTTTTGACAACAATTTTTAAAAGTCACTGTGTAATTATAATCTTTCCATTGTTTATTAGGATCACTTTGTGTGGTTTCAGCTTGCACAGCCATTTTTGCACAATGATTCCACACTAATGTGCAAAGTTATAATAGCCAGGACTCTATTCTTTTTACTCCATATTCCAGTCAAATACTCATTATTGCCACCAATTTAAAATATTTGTATCCTTCTTGGTATCTCTGTCCCATAATATTGGCTTAAAAACATTTATTTCCATCACTCCCTCCTCACCCAGTGACTTTGACCATAATATTCCCTTCTCCTGTAATTCCTCCCCCTTACAATTTTAAATTCATCTTCCTTCATGAAGACATGTTCTGATTTCTGGGTGTCCAAATTAAGGTGGTCCCTCCTTCCTGTTTTGAAGCCTCTACTTCCTACTATAATAAAATTACACCTATCAAATTAGCAACAATCACCTCTTAAAACACCTTTGTTGTAAAGACATATATGTCTGGTTTTCAGTTGTGATTTTTTTAGCTTATTTTTGCAAATAGAGAATCGATTGATTCAAATGGGATATAGCTGAACATATGTGTATAAAAATAAAGGCAAAATGGACAAAGGAGGGAAATGCTAGAACTTCTCTCTTATTTTTAAGAAATATAAAATTCTTAAAGCAGAACTTTTCTGGGAAACAGTCACCATAGTATTATGACATTTTAATATGTATAGAATACTGAATACCTCTGAAACATCTCTGTTGAGATCAAAGTCTATGCAGGTTCTATTTCTCAAGGGTGTGGGGAAAGACAACAGCATGGACTGTATTTTAACAGTCACTCCAACAACCTCCCAGCTGCTGTGTTCAACTGCACTTTTATACATTGCCCTTGAATAAATAGTTACTTGGCTCTGAAATTTCTTGAACTGACAGCTCTTTGTTGAAGACCTCACAAGACTTTTAATAAAGACAACTAAAAAGCAATTGATTTTCCCCCTGGTTGGAGTATGAATTCAAAAGATTGGTAAACAATATCTGCCATGTTCTCCCTTAAGAATGCATCCTTTGATTTATACTTTGAAAAAATATACATGTAAATCAATATTTGTTTTCTTTCTGTAGTAACCACATGCAGAGTTTTCTAAGACAGTAGTATTATATGGCTACTGTTGGGGAATGGGACAAACAGTCGTCTGTTTACACTTGCATTCTATGTGACTTATCTGAAATTAGTTCTGTCTGATATTTACTGAACCAGTCTCTCCCCATACCACACAAAACACACTACATTACACTGCCAGATACGCTATATCCACTGCCATCCTATCCATGATGGCAGACATATCAATGGTCATTGTATTAATGGTTCCATCCCCTTGGCCGTGGTGGATTGGATCAACATTGCTTCACTCCCAGCCAGAGTACCTTCTCCTGGAAATTGGATTTAGAACTTGAAGACGGTCCTTTTAGGTGTTCAGACATATAAGGTATAGGTTTACAAATGTAAGAAGGAAATATCACAACTGCCACGCAGGAAAAAAAAAAAAGTTTCAGAAAGAAAACAACTTTCTACTCCCTGGTTCCAGCTTCTTTCTAAGCCTAAGTTCCTTCCTGTTACTGGGTTCTACGAGACATCCTTTTATCCTTATAATGAATTCACCTTACCAACTTAAGCTTACTAAAATTGTTATCTGTTACTTGCCTGCTTAACTTATAACAAAAACAAGGAATATTCCAATGTGGCACTGAGTAGAGATTTCATCTCTGAAAGAATAATGACGACATTATTATTATAAATCTCAATAGTAGACAAGCAGAATAATGAATGCCCTTTTAAAATTGGAATCAACTATTAATTATTTTTAGATTAAAAATACACAAGCTTTTCCCAAGAAGGTTTTGTTACCTGTCCAAAGCTCACTGTGTAAAATCTATGTTGCTTATTTGCCACACAAATTGATCTGCTACTCCACAAAAGCACATCAGCCTTTCACATCACAACCAAGCCTTTCAGATCTACGAGTAACTGTCCACTTGCAAGGGCTATGTGGTCTCAAACACCCTATTAGATCTTTTATATGAGACACTCTCCTGAATGAATAACAATTTCAACATCTTAGCAGAGTCTGTATTGGTTTCCCTGGTGCCATGAGATCCTCACCAGGGAAAATGTCTCTAATCCGACCACTGGCCATACTGGTGCTTGTTTCCTTCCTGTCTAGTATTACTTACCTTTAGAAATGTTTAGTGATTGAGTTTTTAAAAACTTAATATTTTCTCAAGTGCACTTCATACTCTCTCCCAGAGGTATTATTTTTTTCCCCTTCATTCAATTTTTCATGGACCTTTAATCCCATTCTTAACACTAAATAGTATACAGGAATAATACATCTAAACTTGCTATAAATTTGAAGAGCTGGATAAATGGAACCTAAGTAAAAATAGGAGCTAGGTAATTTCCTAAGTTTAACAGAGAATCCAGCACATTCTTAATGTATTAAAAAAACATGATTACACAATCAAATCCAGAATAAAGGGTCATGTCTCCTTTAATGGAAACAAACAGTAGGACTTGTTTCCAATATTTGTACATATTTCTTAAAAAGTTCTTGAGTATTATCAGATGTTTTAAAAGGTATCTAGCCTCCAAATTTACTAGTCCCGACAACATAGTTTAGACTAACACTTTAAACAATCAGTCATTTAGCTAATTATTTGTTAAGTGCCTAGAGAATCATTGGCAAAGTAGTTAATTTATTATTCTACTGTCAAGATTAATAGTTGCTTTCTTTTAATTGTGTGTTCTCTTTTTTAAAAGGGTTTTTGTATGCATTATAAATTAAAATATATTTTATTTTTATAAATATGTGTAAATGAAATAGAATATTTCTCAGCTGAGACATGGGCTCAGGTAATCTTGTTCAGTGACATAGGTTATTATTTAAACAAAGGAAAGTCAAGAAAGAGTAAAATGAACTGGATTAATACACATTGTCAATGCATTTTTTCTATTAATAGCTATTAATATATCCAATCCACTATGTAATATTATTGATTATTAATATAATTGTATTTTGGGTTTGTCTTCAATACTGACTGTGAGGAGTAGTAAAAAAATTTAAATCAGAAAACTGTAATGAATGGGTATGTAAATTAAACTAAACTTAATTATTCCATATATACAGTGAAGCCCTAATCAAAGCCCTAGTTATCCTGTGTTGAAGAGTTAAATTTATAAAAAATCATAGATAAATTGATAGAAATAAGGAAAGTTGTTGAATATAAATTATGAACTATCCAGTTATAAAAACATATTTTAGCTGCTTTGGAATATAGTCCAGAAATTCCTCAAAAAGTCACACATGGAGTTACCATGTGACTCAGCAATCACACTTCTAAGAATACACTCAAGAGAACTGAAAACAGGGGTTCAAACAAAAACATGTATGTGACTGTTTTTAGCAGCATTATTCATAGCAGCCACAAAGTTGAAAGAATCCAAGTGTTCATCAATTGATGTGTTATATTCATATAATTGAATATTATTCAACCATAAAAAGAACAAAAAAATCAACAACCTGATTCCAGTTCTATATGAAGAAGCAAAAGACCCAGAAGAGCAAGCACAATGCTGAACGAGGAGAACAGAGAACTGATGCTACCCGAATTCAAGACTTACTACACAGCTATGGTAATCACAGCAGTGTGGTACTGGCAAAGAAAACACAAACAAATCAATAGGAAAAATTAGAAATGCCAGAAATGCAGTCAGCTGATCTTCAACAAGGGAGCAAAGGCAACACAATGGAGCAAAGAGAAACTCCTCAACAAATGGTGCTGGAACAACTGGATATCCACATGCAAAAAAAAAAAAAAGAAGAAGAAGAAGAATCTAGACACAAACCTGATACCCTTCAAAAAATTAACTCAAAATAAATCACAGACTTACATGTAAAATGTAAGGTGCAAAACTACAAAGGTTATAGAAAATAAAATAGGAGAAAATCTAGATGAATGTGGGTCATCTTTTTGAAACAACACCAAAGACACAACCCATAAAAGAAATAATTGATAAATGAGACTCCATTAAAATTAAAAACTTACGTTCTGTGAAAGACAATATCAAGAGACGTACCATATAAACTGGGAGAAAATATTGCAAAAAGCTCATCTGAAAAAAAGACTATTACCCAAAATATACAAAGAACTCTTAAAAGTCAACAATAAGATAATAAACCACCTGATTTTTTTTTAAATGGGACAAAGACTTTAAGAGACATCTAATCAAAGAACATATATGGATGGCAAATGAACATAGGAAAAGATCCTCTACATTAAATGTCATTAGGGATATGCAAATTCAAACATCAACGATATATAGCTACATACCTATTAAAATGGTCAAAATCCAGAACAATGACAACACCAAATGCCCGTGAGAATGTAGAGCTACAGAAGCTCGTATTCAAAGCTGCTGTGAATGCAAACATGGTACAGCCACTCTGGAAGGCAGTTTGTTAATTTCTTACAATTCTAAACATAGTGTTACCACATGACCCAGCAATCACTAATATTGACCCAAAGATTTAGAAACATATCTATACAGACACCTGCACAAGGATGTTTATAGCAGCTTTTTCATAATTGTCAAAATTTGGAAGCAACCAAGACATCTCTCAGTAGCTGAATGGATAAACTGTGGTACATTCAGACAACAGAATATTATTCATCTCTAAAAAGAAATGAACGGTCAAGCCATAAACAGTCCTGGAGAAAGCTTGAATGCATGTTGCTAAGTGAAAGAAGCCAATCTAAAAAGACTGCATGCAGTACAACTCCAACTATATGCCATTCTGGAAAATAAAAAGAACAGGAGTTATTGAAGCAGGGAGATGAATAAGCAGAGCACACAGGATTTTTAGGGCAGGTGAAAATACTCTGTATGATACTATAATGATGTTATGTCATTCTGTATTTGTCCAAGCCCATAGAATGTACACTGCCCAAAGTGAACAGTAATGTAAACTATGGACTTTTGGTGTTTATAAGGTGTCAGTGTAGGGTTATTCTTGGCAAAATGTACTGTTCTGGTGGGTGATGCTGACAACAGGGGCAGCTATGCATGTGTGGGGGCAGGGACTAAGTGGGAAATCTCTGTACTTCTTTCTCAATGTTGCTCAATGTAAACCTAAAATAGGTAAAAATAAAAGAATACCAATACAAACTACAATCTATGGATATGCTAAATGAAAAAAGCCAGATAACAAAGGACCACATATAGTATGATTCCATTTATATGAAATCCCAGAATAGGCAAATTCGTAGAGACAGAAAGCGAATTAGTTGTTACCAGGAGCTGGGAAGAGGGAAGCATGGGGATTGACTGCTGAAGTCGGGTTTCTTTGTGGGATAATAAACGTATTCTGGAATTAGATAGTGGTGATGGTTACATAACTTTATACATATACTAAAAGCCACTGAATTGTATGCTTTTAAAGAATAAATTTTACAATGTGAATTATATCTGAACTTAAAAATTATATGAGGAAAAACATTTTTTATAGACAAGAAAAATTAAATAGAAAAATGACAATAGTAATCTGTGTGTACCGAAGCAGCCCCTGACAAACAACTTTCAGGCCCAAATAGCTCTTCCAAGGTAGAAGTGGAGCCTTGTGGAAAGGACTGGCAGGGATCCGAGGAAGAGCATGCTAGGCTTTAAGCAGGCGAAGAAAAATTAGTATGGTACTTCAGAAGCACTTTGGAGACTTTGGATGCTAACTCATTAAGAGACTGCTAAAGTAGAAATAGGAACTTAGAACAGTTAGGAGGAAAGGGACTGAAGTATCCATCTAAATGTGGATGTTAGTTTAGAGCCCAGCACATGTTCTTCTTTCTCAGACTCCTGTGTCCGAATGCCAGCCCCCCACCCCAAATGCATTTTTCCAAACCACAAAGCATCCAAGAGGGAAAATGAATTGTCAGTCAGTCACGTGGGTGAGCACAGTTGGGGAGTTCACAGTAGCTGATAGAACATTTCACCTATTCAGTGCAGCATCTTGACAATGTCAACCCTATTTTGTGCCCTCTTTAGGCAGAGCCTTCTATTTTCACCAGCACCTCGGAGAATGAGATCCCAATTCCTTCGTGCATGAGAGTGACTTGTTGAAATTTATCTGGAATCCCAGGCAATGTCAGTATACCAAAATGGGTGCATTTAGCATTAAATACCTTACTAGCAATTTCCCTTTTGCGCATTGGAATGTGATAAAGCATTAGAGCTGTCCTCTTTGCAGTGAAATGTAATACTGCATGGGCTGCGAGGGAATAGATTGGGGAGAACTCCTTGCAGCCGTTAGTCCCAGTAATTGACCAACAGAGAGCAGTAAAGCAGTATTCCTCCATAGCAGTATCCTATTGGAAGCATCTCGCCCTTCCTCTTACACATTTTATAAATCGGAAGGCTAGTAGGACAAGCACACTTCTCCATTAAGTGGATAAATTTGGCTCCTGGAACAGGAGCAACAGCAGCAAGGTACCTACAAACAACAAAGAAAAGATCCATTTCCATTGCTTCTCAGAACTTGCGGAGCTCTTAGGGTGAAAGTAATCTTCTCATGGTGTATCTTACGGTAGTAACCAGGTGGGCTCTGAAGCTGGCACCTACGTTTATCCCATTCTGATAAGAAGCATCTCCAGCTAACTTTCTTTCCAAATAATTCCCAAACTTTATTAAATTAAATAATCTGATGAAAAGTAAAAGGATCCCATTGCTGAAAGAATACTATGGCGAACGCAGGACTGAGGAATTTACCCGGGACTGCTTCCTGCGTGTTGGAAATGCATTGTGCACGTCTGCAGTAAGGAAGGGACCCTCTTCATCTGAAAAGCGTAACCTAACACATCGTTTCACACTAAAGAGGGTTTCACAATGTACTCATTTTTGGCCTAAATCTATTGCTCAGTTACAATAGCTGCATGGAAGTAAAAATCCTTTTTTCTCTAGGTGAACAGTCTAGCCGGTTTTCTTGCCTCAATTCCTCTTTCTCTCTGCTCTCTCTGGACCCAGCGTGCCATTTTTTTAAAGCGTTGCAAAATGTCAATACACAAACAAAGGAGACCAGAAGCAAACCCCTGCTATCACAGAATCTTGTTGTATAAACTGAGAAACACTGACATGTAATGAAACCTTAGTCCCTTTCCCCCCTCTTTTTCGTAAATGATTTGCTTCCCCCTCCTTCTTCATGTATAAATAAACAGAAAAGTGTCTGTATATTTGGCATTTTTTTCTCCTTTGGTCTTCATAATCAAGGGCTATTACAGCAATAGATCTTATCTGTGCAACGGCAGTCCCTCTGCACCTTCAGTTCGGATTTTTGTTTATGCTTGGCTGCCATTGTGGCTGTTCCTGATAGTTTTAGGTCAGCCATGACAGACTATGGGTGACATTAAATAAACAAGCTGGGGGTCTGGGACCAGCCAGGAAGGAGTGGTACTAGGGCTCACAGTTTGATTTTCCTTGATTAATCACCCTTTTTATTTAGAATAACTTATTGTGTACAGTACCTGCTTGTTTGGCTAAGCGAATTACATTATCAACAGGCAAGAACATAGAAATCCTCATAAACAAAGAGAAACAAGGAAGACAAGTACAGCTTATTCAACTGCAAAGTGAAGCTGCCAGCTCTCAAGCATGATCAGGTCTGTTTATTTATTTTCTTCAATAGCGTAGAACTCTTTCTTCTGCTGCTTGTTATCCTGCTTTGACCTAAGTAACCTTGTCAAGCTACCTCCTAGGTTGCCCAGATCGCCACGACCATCAAACTAATCATTCTGAATGATAAGAAAGGGCATGATTCCTAGTGACCGTGTCTCAGTACCTACACTGGCTCTCTAGAGGCACTGCCAGTCTGTGTGTGCGCATGCACGTGTGTGTTGAAGTGGTTGCTGAATAGAGTCCCACTTCGCTATGTTTTCTGCTCTCAACTTGGTTCAGAATCATCCTCAGTTCCTAGTGTGTGTCAAACACTGTAGCATTCTTTGCAAAAATCATCATTATTCATTAATTTTCTCAAATCATCCTCACAAATTAAGCAAAGTATAGATGACTTGTATAGATGACTATGAAAATTTGGGAAAAAACAATTTATCCCTCAAATTCCACATAGTTTAAAAGCATGGCTGTCATGAACACTGAGAATCCTCCAGTTCAAGTTCAGCAGGTAAACAAACGATCCTGGGAGTTGTCCACATTGCAATAATAAGAGTAAGAATAATGGAATTCAGAAAAGTACATAAATAATTAGATCAGAAAAAGAACTATCAAATGCTATGTACAGAGAACTCATGGCCAAATATTAGTTAAAAAACCTTACCAGTAATTAAAGAGATAAATATTAATATTTTTGAAATATAACTTTTCACCAATCAAATATGGAGTTATTTTTTTAAATTAAGGGCTGTCCATGTGAGACTATCATGTGCTGGGCTTTCTTATACACTATATTCTCCTGCTGCCAGTGGAAAATAAATTTTTATAATCTCTCTGGAAAAATAGAATTTCAATGGCCACCACTCATTTTAAGGCAGCCAGGGCAGAGGTGGATCAAAGAATCACTTGGGACCTTTAAAAAAATTAAAAACAGGTTCTGATTGAGCAAGTCTGATTGGGGATTGAAGTTCATTATTTCTAACAAGCTTCCAGGCAAGGAGCTTGGTGCAGGTCTAGGGACTGTACTTTAAACTGCAAAGTGGTGTTAGGTTCCTCAATAACAGGTACTCCCCTTTAAGAGCTGTGCTAAGAAGGGGGCGTGGCAGGTAGGCAATAATACCACACATGTCATTACCATAGTATATGACATTGAAAGAAAAGAATGACCCAAAGATAAGGCCAATGCTCTAAGCCCAGAGGTTTCCTAAGAAGATGGTAAGTTCTATTTGGGATGTCTTATTCAGGAGGTTTTTATGGTATAATCATGTAGATACATGTAAAAACCATGGGGACATGCAAGCTTGGAGCTTCAGGAAAATTCACTGTAGAAGCATATTAGGTTGAGCCATCTGAAACTGCCAATAGCCAGCCACTTTAACCTATAAAAATGGCATGTCATATGGTTCAACTTAATAAATTTGTTCATTTTCATGGAGGTAACAACTTCCAAATGTTTGGAAGTATATAACATTAGTAAAGCTAAGCACGAAGACTGAGGTGCTGACTGATCCTTGGGAAATGTCTACATTTAGAGGATGAGCAGAGAACAAAAATAATGAAGAAAACTACTAGGGCTGCTGTAACCAGATGGAGTGGCATATGACAGAAATTTATTTTCTCATAGTTCTGAAGGCTAGAAGTCTGGGATCAAGATGTCAGCAGGTACGGTTTCTTTGGAGGCCTCTCTCCTTGGGTTTTAGATGACCATTTTCTCCCTCTGTCTTCATATGTCTTCCCTCTGTACATGTCTGTGTCTTAATTTCCTCTTTTCAAAGACACAACTCATATGGCATTAGACCCAACCCTAATAACCTCATTTTAACTCATTTACCCCCTTAAAGACCCTGTCTCCAAATTTAGTCATATTCTGAGGTATTGGGAGTTAAGGCTTCAGTGAATTTGGGGAAACACAGATTAGTCCATAACAGAGAATGACAAAGAATTTTTTAAAAGATAGAAGAAATCAGCACTGCATTCTCAGAATCATAAAGAAGCAGACTTTCAACAGAGAATCCCAGAAACAAGAAAGCAATGGGAGGGTGGTGGGTGAGTTGATGGATTTGTAATTTGGAGGTCTTTGCTGATATCTGAAAAAGCAGTTTGAATGATAAAATGGGGGTTGAACTTAGAATAGAAAGGGGAAGAAGACAAGACATTACAAAAAAGATTAAAGAGGTCCATTGGGCCAAATGAAACAAACAAAAACCTTTGGGCAGTCATTGCTCCAGCCCTGCTGTGACTTACCAACTCCCTTTCTCTCCCACTGAGGCACATCTTCACTTCCCCAAGAGGAGCCCAAATCTCAGTACCTTAAACCATGTGTAGTCTATGTGGTCCTAAGTTCTCGGGCCATTTCTATCCTATCCTCTGAACATTCTGCTACCTTTAGGATAAAGTGTACAGTGGGAATTACTGACAAATAATTCCCCTGCAGTTGGTGAAGTTTCCCAAAGACTATCAGCTTCAAAGAAAGGAAGGAAATGTCTCAAAATTTGTCTGGGATAGAGTCCGCAGTGAGGCATACAAGTACCTTTGATGTATATGTGACATCATCTCCACAGCATCTTGAGGCAAGGTCATGAAATTACCCACACCTCTCTGGCAGATCTCTCTCCTGGCAGATATCAGGAAAAAGGAAGTAAATTTAACTCAAATAAAAATATTTCAGTCACTGTAGTATAAAACACCCTTTAGTTTAAACATTCAGTTCACTCACTAATAACTCACTCTGTTGACCTTAAACAAATATCTAGATATTTCTTCTGCAAAATGGGCTTATTTTGGAACAAAAAAATAATAATTGCAATTTGGGACACATGATCTAATGGTGAAACATGCTAAAATCCACAGAAACAAAGGAGAAAAAAGCTCTTTTATGAACTTGGGAGGGGCTTTCATACACAGAGAGTCCCTTGGAGAAAAGTGTAAGTTCAAAGTGTAGTGACTTCATTGGCTGAGCTACGTTAGTCTCTCATTGGCTGAGCTGCCTCCTGGCCACAAGGAATCTCTGCTTTCTCCTGCTGAGGCAGTAAAGTAGTGTCACTTTCCACTGGAGATGAAAGGTAGTCTCTTCCTATTGGGGTCAGTATTGTGTGTTGAGTGGCATCTGCATGAGAGTTCTCTCTTCTAGCAACTTGATTCCATTTTAAATGAGGTTGTTGCTTTTTTAAAATTAATTTTCACAAGTCTTAGTCAAGATCCATCCAAGTCCTTTCCTTTGCAGATCTAGCCATTTGCAGATTTTTCGATCTTCTTCCTTCTCTACTCAAAATGGTGTCTGGGTGTATGGCAGAGGAAGAAGCTTACCAGGTATTTGTAACAGTGAATTGAAGGAGTCCTCATTCTGATGGGATTTATGCCATCATGTCTCTTTTTCCCCTGGTTGCTACTCTCCTGCTGGCATTCAGGTCTGAAGTCAGTAGCTGGTTTCCTTGATGTTTGGCCCATTCCAACATGATGGGGACTTGTTGGTGACCCCCTGACTCTTACTGTTTAAGTGACGGAGGAATCCAGCACTTGGCCCTGCTCTGATTGACTCAGCAAAGCAGATCCATGGCAGGCTACTAAGTCTCAACTCTGCCCCCACTAGGATATATAAGCTTTGACTCATTGCTATATTCCCAGTGCTTAGTAGAGTCTTGAATCAATAGTCATAACTCAGTAATATTATGGATAAGTGAATTTTCTAGGCTTGATTTTTGTCATGCAAAGAAAGAAAACCCTTTTTCGTACTCATTCTTTTTCTCACCTAGTTGCAAATATATTTGTAAAAATCCTCATTTGAATATTAGAAATTGAACGTTAACTCCCCTTTTTCCACTTTGTATTGCTTCTCTAATGAGCTGACTGCTCCCTCCTTCCTCTCTCCCCACCCTCCCTTAGAGGGAGATGTTCCCTCAGCCCATGGAGCCAAGGCCATTCAAAACATACCCTCACACTCACACATATTCAGTGGCCCCTAAACTGATAAAGAAGGAGGGTACTTTCCAAAAATGTTGGGTTTCATGTCTTTTATAGCCAGCTGGAAGGAAATTATCATAAAAAATAAAATCCACAAAATTCAAACACCCTTGTTAGGAGGCAACTCTTCTTCCCCATGTAGATTTCTTCCTATGGGGGAGTGCAAAGAATGTAACTCTGATTCCTTTGCTTCCCTTTTATTTCACCAGCAAAAAAGATAAAAAGTTACTTATCAGAATAGTAAGTTTGATATGACCCTGCCCCTCCCCTTGCCTCAAGGGAGCAGGCCTTTCCACCCACATAGGTCACCGTCACCCACGACTGGTAAAGCCCATTGGATTCTGGGAATCATCTTAGCCAGCCCATCTGAATGCACTCTAAGATATATTATTCGAGTTCTATCAGTAATAAAGGTGATCTTTCAGCACTCCATTAGCTCACTGCTGATTTATTTCTTGATTAGTTCAGAATCTGAGCAACGAAGAGAAGCATTATTTACTGCACTGCCTCAGAAACCCACCAAATTGGAATGTTCTCTTCAACCTAGATCTATCAATAGATACTTAGTCATTAGATAATAAAAATCCAAAGTGTGCATAGCATGGACGAAATAGATGCTTGGTCTGAACCATTTAACATGTGGTAGAGTGCAGGAGATAACAGAACTCCAGCATTCTGATGCCAACCTGTCCCATTTGTTTGCTTTCATCTTGGTCAGGGCCACTTATCTTGTCAAGCTTTGTTTTAAAAAATTCAAACTTTCTTGATTAACCAGTTCCATTTTTTCAAAAATTCTTCATTGGCTAACAGTAATGCAGTTGGAGGACTCTCTACTGAGAAATAGAGAAACTTACTTAGTTCACATCTTAGTCCCTTCTCCGCACTCCACTGCATCAGCTATAAACCAGGCAGGTGGAACAGATGTGCTCTAACACCATTCAATACCTTTTCTAGACAATTCATCCTTTTTATCTCATAAAATGAAAAGACAATAGTCTCAGGCAGAGGACAGAGGTAGTTGATTCTCAGTCATGTAACCTGTCATAAAGTCACCTCTAAATTAAAGTCATTTCTAAACTTTGTTTTTCTAATCTTAGTAAAATTACCTTAGTATTGTTTCACAGATAATATTCATCAACCAGTTGAGTGACAACTTTTTGCTTTCAAAATATATTTCAACAGTGATGCTTTTTTTAAAAAGGGATGTTGGCCAGACCAGCTGACACCAAGATAGTTTAATTAGCTATGCATTTGCCTCCTCTCCAGGTCCAATAAATATGTGTTCATCAGCACAGCTGCATCTCAGCATGCGCATTTAAATTAAAGAGGCTTCCTCAGGGGCTGGGGCAATCCTGGCATCTCTTCACTTTGCCAGAAGCCACATCAAATCCTGAATCAGTTGTCTTCTTAGAATTTCTTCATAGGTGTCTTCTTGTGACAGTCAATAATGTGTTGCCAGATTAAAATTTTACATTGTTGCTTAATTACCTAGGAATTATTTTAAAATGAAATCATAGCATCTAGTTCTTTAATGAAATCAAACTATTTTTTCCTCTTAAATAGATGTACATCAATGACACTTAATATAAAAGATTCAAGATTATTGGGCCATGCTTTTCTTTTTATCTATACTGTTGCTTTTCTAGGATGAAACATTGTAATTGAAAGTGAAATTAACTAAACCCAAAAGATTCTTTTTTGGTACCTTAGGATCCAAATGTAAGTTATCCTAGCTAATAGACATCAATTCAAAATGACATGCTATTTCTTGAATGTTAACATTTTTAAATGATGTAGGTATTCTCTTCCCAATCAGAAATCCCTAGCTAACAGGACAAAAGGGCATTTTATATAGGTTCTGACCAGTGCCGTGTCAGTCTCTGAACATTCACCCATAGCTTGTACCTGACAAGAGCAATGACGAATGAACTGACTTGCTGTTTGCTCTCCCCTGCAGAGAGGGCGGGCTTTCTTCTTTACCAGAGAGCCAGAGGGAGAGGATGGGAAGGAGATGGATGGGCATTCAAGAGGCACCAGCAGGGGTAATGTATGTGGACAAGCATCAGTGGCCCCTGTCACCACATGGAATCAGGCCAGGAGGCTTCAAGACCTGTATCACATCTCCCAGGACCAGCCCTCACTTTCTAGACCGAAATTAGAAAAGACCTCACTTAACCAAGTGCAAGTCACCTTCTTGAGAGCCACCCATGTTGAGACTTTGCAGACTGGCACAAAGTTATGACTGCCACCATCCCCACATGAACAGGGGAATCCACACAACTGAAAGACAGCCCCAGGGTGAATGACACAGAGAAGAATGGCAGGACAGGCAGGTGGGGATAAAGAAGGGGAAGTGAAAAGAGATGGCAAAGGGGATCTCACATTTTCCTCCTCCTGTTCATTTCTTTAAATAACAAGAAGGTTAATGGCTTCTTCAGTCCCAAAATATACCTATGCCTGCCAGGTTCCTGAAGGTTAATTGCTGCTGATGGGGGAGCTGCCCTGATTTGTTGTGTCTTTTAACGACTTTCCTGTAGGCAAATGCCAGAAGAGGCCTGCCTGCAGGTGTGTTGCATGCACTTGAGCTGACGACCCTTCCCAGGGAAATGTTAAACATGAGGCTGAGTTCCTGGGAAAAGTTTACCAGTGATTGGCAGTGATTTATATTCAGTGGCAAGTGCTGCAAGACCATTTCACATTTGCATCTGTCTTATAGGCTTCTTTAGTGGAGTTTTCAGTTATACGTCAACTGTTCTTTTCCTGTCACCTTGAAGTTCCTGTACAATCCACAGGATTCTGTAATTCAATTTATGTTTTTGAGAGATTGACAAGAGAAATGAGTGACATCAGACAGCCCAGTCCTAGGCCACAGCCACGCTGTTTCCATTTCCCTCAGGGATGACGGCTATATTTACAAACCAAAAATTGAGACCCACTGACATCTATCTAAAACAGGAAAGTCCAGGACATGGAATGACCATAACTTTTTTGTAAGAAACTACTTTCTGGTAACTCAGTGGTTAAACTGACCTACATTAGGCCAATTTCCTAACCTGAAAGTGGATGTTAAAAATGTATGCATTGCTATTCTTTTGAGATGAAGGTAAGAATACTTACCAAGCGTAGGGTTAGTTTAGCCACTCATTTTTATTAGTGATATCAGAAGGGTTCTTTGCTTTCCTCTAAAGCAGTTCTCACCTACACAGCTCTCTCCCATCTTCTTAACTGACAGTGAAACACACTCATACACCATGGCTCTCTTCCCTCACACTATTCCTTGAAGTAAATAGAGAAGCAGGCAGCCATCTCTGTGTTGTATTAAAAATCAGGGACAAGACCTCCTTGCAGTGGTCACAGTATGCTAGAGGGGCTTCCCTGATTTTCAATGTAGCTTCATTTCTTTGGTTCTGGAAAGAGTTTCTATCTTCTTGAGATCCTCTTCTATTTGGTTATAAAATTGGTAGGAGCTACATGCCTTATTTGCTCATTGTGTAAATGTGGCATGGAAAAGAAAACAAACATGACAGCAGGTTTAGTGTAGAAATATATGATGTTTGAATCCCAGCTCTATAACTGTGAAATGGGATCAAGCACTTTGCTTCCTTATGCTCCAGTTTAGTCATCTGTATAAAATGGAATTAATGCCGGCTGTCCCATGTATGTCCCTGAATGGTTGTAAGGGTCAAGGACATATTTTATATAGAAATGCTATGTAAACTATAAACACACTATCAACTCAATACATTATCATTATTGGTTATTAATGTCTGGGGAAATCAAATAATAGCTCAGTTAAATCCAATGCAAGGCCTAGAAAAAGTGCCTGGACCAGGGTGGGTAGTTTGAGCCTGAAGAATGCTGGGCGTGGTGAGGGGAAGAGAAGTACAGACAAGGAGTGAGGCATCAAGGGTAACCTTTAGGACTATTTATCAAATATTTATGCCTTTCCCAGGTACATGGAAGGACTTCATGGACTTCATTTCCCTGCCCAACTAAAAATAGAGCAGTCATGTTATTTGCTTTGCAATGAAATATGAGGGGGGGAGGAGGAAGTAGGAAGGAGGAGGAGGAGGAGGAGAAAAGAAGAAAAGAAGAAGAAAGAAAGAGAAAGAAGGAAGAAAGAGAAAGAAGGAAGAAGAAAGAAGAAGGAGTGTTTATCAACAGGGGACCTCCACCTACTTGGTCCTTGCAAGGATATGATAGGCAGAAATACCTGGAGAATGAATAAGAAATCAACTTCTGTTGTGTTATTTGCTAAGATTTTAGGATCATTTACTAGCCTATTGTGCTGGTGTAGTTTAAAAATAAATTTTGTGCACTAACTATTTGCCTAGATTTGGCTTTGTCAATGCTACACTTTACCTCCTGCTCTTTAAGGCGAAGGGAACTTGTAATGGTTTTCTGTGGATAATTTACATTTGACAATAGTGATTCAGGATTGGTCTAATTAGCAAGTTGTCTTTGGCTTATTGAAAAGAGCAGAAGTGGATGCACAGTAGCTCAGGGTTTTTGTTGGGTTTTCTTTGTTTATTGTTTGTTTGCTTGCTTTTCTCAACATTTGGCAGCTTATCTTGATGCAAATGCTGAGAGGTCTCTGTGCAGGAAGAGCCACTTCTGAGATCTCTGGCAAATGAGTACTAAGCAAATTCTGGAGGGACCTTAATATGGAGAGTTTGATACAGTGAGTTTGCATGAAAAGGAAGTTTGAAGAAATGTTATAAAGAGTGAAAAGGGTAAAGTTTAATAGCATAAAGAAGGAGAAAATTTAGGAAGAACAAAGAGAAAATTTCTAGCTCCAAAAGAGCCACTCCTGGTGTTGGCCAGAGGTGGGAGAGCCAGCTGAACTGGAAACTATTTGAGGCCAGTTCCATTATGTCTCAATCTGAGGTCTCTGGGTGTAACCAACCAAAATAACTTCAACTTTCTCAACAAAAACTACTCTAATTTAAACGGAAAACAAAATTCATTGCAAGGATATTGAGTAGCTCACAGGACCTTAAAAAAAGCTAAAGAAATAGACTTGGCAAGCATAAGAGACAAAGCAACATCAGTGGTCCAGGGAGTGGGGACAGATGGAGAGTCACCTGGGGGTAAATAAGCTCCTGCCATTTCCTGGCTTTTGCCACTCTGCTTATGTCCAATTCCAAGAAAAAGGGTACAGTCATGGAGTTTTGTCTAGGCCAGAGGGGGTTGGGCAACTTGATTGAGAGATTTTATGCAAACATGGCAAAAATGAGGTCACTTCCTGTGAGATGCTGACTTTTCAAAAAAAGAAAGGATGAATCTGAACCCTCAAAAAATTGTCAGGAGGTACTATAGAATTTATTTGGGAATTGAAAGAAAGGGGAATTAAAGAAAACTCATACTGCAGCAAGACAGTCAAATCGTGAAGAAAAGTGTAATACTAAGTAGACAGTGGTAATTAAAAATGATTCTCAGTCAACAACTTTGAATGCAGCACACTAATTTTAAGATTCCTGCAAGTGATTAATCTTTTCTCTACATGATAAATTGAATTGAATTTTTATGTTTCAACTAAGTGAATGCTGATGGGTCCAAAATCTCCTTTTGGATTCATTTTTAAGAATTCTTAGCCTCTCTTTTTTCAATTCATCATTGTAAGAAATGTTCTTCAGACTGTGGTGAGTTCTAAATGGATCGATCGCTTGTTTTAAATAGCTCTCTCATTTCCTTTGGGGAAGGAATTGTACTTTTAAGAAAGCCTGCTTTGAGGCATAATTTGAGATCATGATGCAGGGCCCTGCTTATATTTTCAAGCAGGATTTTTTTTTTCTTAAGCATTTAAAATCTGTTACTGGATTTATTTTAAGATGTAGGGGGTTTTTTTTAATTAATTTTTTCCTCTAATTTTATTGTTGTTCAAGTACAGTTCTCTCGAGCAGGAATTTGAAATGAGACACCTACAGTACCTGAAAAGAGTTAGAATTTTGTTATTTTATCTGCACTGTGTATGTAAATGTGGGCAACATACATGCAAAGTCAGGAGTCTTCAAAGACAGTCATACAAAAGGCAATTATGAGGAGAAGTGTGAGAAATTAAGCTCTAAAGGCACAGAATATGTCCTTATAAGGAGAGAGGTTATGGCAAGGAGGAGGGGAGACCTTAGGCTAACAGACAGTGAAGTGGGAGGATGGAGGTTTTCAACGTTAATAACTTAATAAATTATAAATACCCAAAAACAGAAAAACAGAAGATACATATTCCTACTGAAAAACCCTATACTCAGAAAGAAGAATGTTATTTTACTTAAGTAACACAACTCCTACAGAGAAAAGACTTTAGAGTCTAAGCATTATTTTTGAAATATACCTCCCTTTAAAAATTATGAGTTCCAAGTTCAGCTGGTTTTGCATATCTCTCCCTATCCCTAGAGAGGAACAACCTGAAGAATGGACTGTAGGGAGAGATCTTTATTGGGAACTTACAGAACCAGAGTATTTTGGTTCTGAACCAAAGTATTTCAGAACCAAAGTATTTTGTAGTTTAAATGGACTAAATATGAATCCCTGAGGCTTAAGACTCTAAAAGAAATGCTGACTTTTAGGGCAGGTTTGGAAGTCTTTTTATTTCTAATGTTCACATATAAAAATGGTGACCAGCTGTTCTCCTGGTCTGGTCCCTGCCAAGAGCAGATCAATAAGAAAGGACCTAAATCTCAAAAATAAGGTTGTTTAACCTTAAGGAAAGACTTCCTGCTTTGATTCAGTGGGGGAAGGAAAACATACTATGGCTCAAAAACACAGTTTTGGCAAAGCTTTGTCACTATCAGATTAAAAAGGGAAAATTATGTAAAGTAGATGAGTTCTAGTTTCCTCTTTTTTAGATAAATGGCATTGAACTAGATTGTCATCCATGTCACTTCTACAGTTGGTGGCAGAGCTGTGTCTAAAATTCATTCTTCTGGATGCCATCTATTTCCTTAATCCACCATCCATTTCCAACCTATGTAATAAAATGCTTAATACAGACTGGGGAAAATAGATATGATAATGGGAAACAGTGGATTTCAACAGACAAGGTTCTTCCTTACTATCAAGCCAAATCAAGGAAATCATTCAAGAAAACCTCGAGGGTGCTAAAACTAGTACCTAACTTTTACCTGGAAAAGCTTAATGATGAGTGGCTGGCTTGAGCTCCCTCTATGAACAGAGTAAGGACAAGAGCAACAATGGATGCAAGCTGCATTTTTTATCAACAATAGGTAAGAGTGCTTATTTCTCATCAGTGGCATATACAGTAGCAGACCTTGAGTTTTTGAAAGAAATCCACCCAATAGATCTGAGACCAACAACCTCTGTGAGTAGTGTACTACCAGAAGCAGGAGTCAGGAATGGTAAGCAGAAGGTGTATCACCTGTACTAAGGAATGGTTGAGCAGGAGGTCCCTGTCAGCAATCTCAAAAGAACAACAAAGTGTTTCATAAAACAAAGAACCACGGCCTTGCCATGGGCCACACATAAGACCTCAATTCATATTACAATAAGAACAGCCACATTAGAACTTGCTATTCCTTGTAACCATCCTTCTTTCTTGGACCAATTTTGAAGAAAGCAGAAAATCATCTAAAAGTTAGAAAGTAGGTAAAGTAACAAAGAACGGAGAAGAAAGGTAAGGAAGGAAGGAAAAGAAAGGAGGGAAGGGAGGGAGGGAAGAAATTAAAGAAAAGAAGAAAGTGGCCATTGTCACTTTCCACACGACAGACTTAATGTGGGTCAAGCCTGAGCTGCAAGAGGAAAAGAAGAGATTTAGGATTAGGTGAGAGATTAAAATTTTGATATCCAAAATTCAAAATTGGACATAATTATTTTTAAATATTGGGGTAGATTAGTCAGAAATGATTCACCTCCCTCTGCCTCCTGGAGGAGTATGTTTCGCTGCTTACTTAAGCATGTGAGTTGGAAGTGACTATATGAATGTTTCAAGCCAAGATCTTTAGATCAAAACATAACTGTTTTTCTATCACCCCTGTGGGAGCTCCTGACCTCACTACAAGACAAGCAATAGAGCCACCATGGGCAGCCTGCACAACTGCAGCCTGAAACAGTCATTCTGCCAAACCACTTGCCTGTGAGTATAAGAGTCGATACTCATGGCCCAGAGTTTGGGATGATTGTCATTATGTATCTTTATTATAGAAACAGCTGACTAATCTCAATAGTAATACATTCACATCAATTAGTAATCAATGAGAATAAAAAGATATTCAGTGAAAAGTCTCTCTCCCTATACAGTTATCCCAGCCAACAATCCCCCTTCTCATTGGCAAGTACTCTATTTGTTCCTTGGTGATATTCCAAGTAATATTTAATGTATGCATAATTAAGCATGTCTATGTTTTTCCTTCATTATGCATTGGTAGGTTATCATACCCACTCGTGATTTTTTTCTACTTAAAAATTGTTTCACACATAAAGAATGTCTTCCTTCTTTTTGTCACCACAGGGTACCCATTATATTAATGTATGGGTTGTAGTTTCTAATACAGTACCTGAAAACTGATCAAGAAAAGTTAGGGGATCTGCCCAATCTATTGTCCAGGGTCAGACATGGAGAACTAAAGGAATAGAGTTGAAAAGCTGTGCTAGAAAAGAATAAAATTGTTTCTTGCCTTGAGCCCTACTGAGCTCAGACCATTCAATAAGCCTGTTGTTAGGATGAACTAAGTTAATACTTGAAAACCACTTAGAAAAGTACCTGGCATGTGGGAAGTTTTAAGTATACATTTACTATTATAATTACCATTTTCATAACTTATACCCTCCAATCTGAAGTCCACTGTAATCAATACACTGGAAAACTGGAGTTCCGGCCAAGATGGAGGCATAGGTAGATACGCTTCACTTCCTTGCACAACCAAAAGAAGGACAACAACGAATTAAAAAACAAAAAACCAACTGCCAGAAAATCAAACTGTATTGAAGTCTGACAACCAAGGAGTTAAAGAAGAAACATTCATCCAGACTGGTAGGAGGGGTGAAGAGAGGAAGCCAGAGTGGGGAGGATGTGCAACAGTGTGGCGGCTGGAAGACTGGGCAGTCTCATATTCGTATGTGGATAAGACGGTCAGGAGGCTGGGGTGTGGTGGGGGGAGCGAGACAAACTGTGCAGCCCAGGGTTCCAGTGCAGTGAAATAAAGCCTCAAAACCTCTGAAAGTGAAAACCTATAGGGATTGCAGTGGTGTGAGAAACTCCCAGCCTCACAGGACAGTTTATTGGAGAGACCCACAGGATCCTGGAACATACACAAACCCACCCACCCAGGAATCAGCACCTGAAAGGGCACAATCCACTTGTGGGGAGCAAGGGAAGTAACAGAAAGTGGGGCAAATGCCAAGCAAGCTAGAAAGTGGCACTGTTCCCTCTCTGATCCATCCCCCACATACAGTGCCACAACACTGTGAGGTGGGCTGCCCTGCCCTGGCAAATTCCTAAGGCTCTGCTCCTTACAACATAACAGGTATACTGAGACAAAGAAATATGGCCCAAACAAAAGAACAGATGAAAACTCCAGAAAAAGAGCTAAGCAACGAGGAGACAGACAACCTACCAGATGCAGAGTTCAAAACACTGGTAATCAGATGTTCACAGAAATGACTGAGTATGGTCACAAAATAAAGGAAGAAATGAAGGATATACAAAGTGAAATAAAGGGAAATATACAGGGAACCAATAGTGAAGGTAAGGAAGCCAGGACTCAAAACAGCGATTTGGAACAAAAGGAAGAAATAAACATCCAACCGAAACAGAATGAAGAAACAAAAATTCAAAAAAATGAGTAGAGGCTGAGGAACCTCTGGGGACAATTTTAAAAGTTCCAGCATCCAAATCATAGGAGTGCCAGAAGGAGAAGAGAAAGAGCAATAAATTGAAAGCTTATTTGAACAAATAATGAAGGAAGAAATCTTCCCCAATCTGGTAAAGGAACTAGACATGCAAGTCCAGGAAGCTCAGAGAGTCCCAAAGAAGTTGGATCCAAGGAGAAACACACCAAGATACGTCATAATTAAATTTCCCAAGATTAAAGATAAGGAGAGAATCTTAAAGGCATCAAGAGAAGAGGAGACGGTTATCTGAGTTCCCATAAGACTATCAGCTCATTTCTCAAGAAACTTACAGGCAAGGAGGGGCTGGAAAGAAGTATTCAAAGTCATGAAAGGCAAGAACCTCCATCTAAGATTACTCTATCCAGCAAAGCTATCATTTAGAATGGAAGGGCAGATAAAGTGCTTCCCAGATAAGGTCAAGTTAAAGGAGTTACTCATCACCAAGCCCTCATTATATGAAATGTTAAAGGGACTTACCTAAGAAATAGAAGAAGATAAAAAACTATGTACAGTAAAATAAGAAACACAACAATCAACAACTGAACCTAAAAAACAAAAACTAAGCAAACAACTAGAACAGGAACAGAACCACAGAAATGGAGATCACATGGAGGGTTAACAGTGGGGAGGGGATGGGAGAGAATGGGGGGAAAAGGTGCAGGGAATAAGAAGCATAATTCGTAGGTACAAAATAGACAGGGGGAGGTTAAGAACAATAGTATGGGAAATGGAGAAGCCAAAGATCTTGTATGTACGACCCATGGACATGGACTAAGTGTGGGGGGAGTACTGGAGGGATGGAGGTTATAGGGTGGAGTAGGATAAAGGGGAGAAAAAAATGGGACAAATGTAATAGCATAATCAATAAAATATACTTAAAAAACAAACTCCATTGGCTAAAGGAGAAAAAGAATTCTTCAAGTCTAACATAATTTAACACAGTGGTTTTTAAACATTGGTGTCATCAAAAGTACCTGTAGAGCTAGTTAAATCAGTTTCTGAATAACTAGGTTTGGGGTGGGACCTGAGGGGAAAAAAAATACATTGGAAAACCCTCTGAGGTGGTGTCATTTACCTCCTTGTCACCCACCAAAAAGTTTTTTCCAGTCCTCACCCCTTCTGATAAACCTGCCAAATTTAATGAAATCGTTCCCTCCTTTCCTTTCTCCAGCTTTGGCTGCACTCACCTCCCACAGTCAAGGGCTCTCCATTCATCCCTGAGAGGACTCCTGGGCAGTGTCCCCAGTGCTTCCCCTCACTGGCTGTGTTTTACAGGTCCTTGTCCTCATGGGACTGATGTCACACGGATTTGGAAGTCAGAAGGAGGGGTTCAAATCTGCATTATAAGTTCATTCTTGTGTGGGTTTGGGCCTTGCTGAGCATAATTTTTCTATTCTGTATAATGGATTACACATACCTCGTAAGATTTTTAAGAGGTTTAAATGAGACAATGTTAATAACATTCTTGGCACATAGTAACCTCTCAATAAACATTAACTCCCCTCTGCAATGTTTTTTTCTTTATTGGTAGGCTTCTCCATTTCCACAGTTTCACCTACTGTGTCAACGTAGGTGACCCCCAAATCTCTGTCTAGCACCTCATTTCTATTTTGCAATTGAAAAAATGGAGTCATACTCTTTCTCAGTATCTCCAATGCCCAGATTGAAACCAATCTTTCCTTCCCCTGATACTGATATCCTTCTCCCTCACATCTCTGATTTCTGTGAATGACACTGGTTATCCATTCTTCAAACCTCATTGCCACCTTCAATTCTTTCTTTTCCCACTCCTCACATTGCCATACATTCACAATTATTCCTAAGGAATCAGAGCTGGAAGGAATTTTAGTAATTATATAGGAAAACATCCATATTCCACAGACGAGAAAAACCATGGCCCAGAGAAATAAATGGAGGTCATATTGGAGGAAAGGTAAAGCTGAGAGCCAAGTCCTTAGAGATGCAGGACAATGTTCTTCCCGTGACATCCCACTAACAGACTTCTTTCTCAGCATTTCTGCTACCTCTGCCATGGTTCAGGCCATCGTTTTATCCACCCATTTTTGCAGCAGAGAATCACAAATCACAAATCACAAATCTAATATATATTACCACTAAAATGAAAAGACTCCTGTATATCACCTAAACCGTGTCAAGTACCGCATTTTGGGAAACACTAAACCAACAAATGAGTGAAATTTCAAGGATGACAGTATTTGGTTTAAAGAAAAAATTTCAATTAGAATGTTCTAAAAATTAGGGAGGAAGTTTCTTGTCACTGGAGAGTATGCAAGCAAAGACAATGCAAGCCAGGTCAATCACTATTAAGGGATGTTGTAGAGGGAACATATGTATTAAAACCTTAGAATAGAGTATCCTTAAGACTTTGTCCAACCCTGAGATTCCATGATTTTAGGGTCTAATTAGTTACTATAGAATTAATAACTTTAGAATACATTTTAAGTCACTCTTCCCCTACAAGAAAGCTATGCTTATTGTTATGGATTTCTAAATTAAGTACTTTGTGAAAAGAGTGGCTAACTCCTCCCTTTTAACTTGATAAAGTTTCTAATGAATAAAACCTAGTTGTTTATTCAGCCAAACAACTTCTTTTCACTTGCGTACCTCCAGACTTTCATTTTAGCTCCTCTCCAAACAGAAGACACTTCAACCCCAAGTCTAAGATCATTCCCTAAATAGAAACTCCACTGAAACCAGTCATGAGAATTTTAATTCTTTTGGACTTAGAAACAATTTGCCCTGTATTACATCACAGAATTAAACCCAGTCTACTCTTATTCTTGAATTTCTGTTTTTATTTCCCATTTCTTTAAAAATTAACAACTGCAACATCCCTCAAAAAAGGTGAGAAGGCTCCGGACTACTAACCTCTGTCTCTGAAAAGGAATTAAGAGCTTTTACTGGTTGTGAAAACCAGGAAATAATAGAGAAATCATGCATTCTGCAGGAATTCTCCTGAGTGTATTAAATTAAACTGACAGCATTGATATCGCTATTCATGTTGAAATAATTAGCAATTCTAAGGCTATTAACCAGTGCATTGTATCACTGTTTTAGAATTGGTAAGATGAATGCAAAAACCTTTTGGTGACTTTTGCTCCTACTAAAATTTAATTAGCCTTAGTTACTGACCTCATGTTTTATGTAACAGTACACTCCAAAATGATCTCATAAAGAATTGAAGTTTTAGAAGAAAGTCATTTTTGCTTTAAAAACTAGCATCACATAAAAGTTCTCTGAGTGTTTTTTAACTACTTTTGCAAAGTATTCTTATAATTGCTAACATTACCTATGGGACTGACTGACTTTGAATTTAATTGAAGTGGAAATGCATCTCTTTGACAAGGTCACTTTCTAAAGTGGAGCTGCACTACTTTGCATTACAGTTCTGATTTTTTTTTCTTTCTGAATTAACTATGATCTATAAAATTATCGATAAAGAATAATACCTTCGCCATCAAATATTAATAATGATTACAGGAGGGGAAAACTACCTTTAATGAACATAACATTTCTGGATGGTAATGTTCTCTACTAAATCTGGGAGAGTGAGTCTATGGAGACTGAGGCGGGCAGTACAGTGAGGTTCAATGGAAGGAAGCAAAACAGCTACGCTTCATAAGAGAATTGAGACTAGGAAGTCTAAACTAGCTGAAATCAAACAGAAGCTAAAAAACAAAATAGGAAGTACCACACATGGTACAGTGTTATTGATGTTTGGGGGTAGGTGGGAAGGAGTTAATCTATCAATCATTTCCCGTTGCTTAGTTGGAGTTTTATTAATGCTTCATGATTGTGTACATTGTTTGGAAACTACATTATGGAAATAACTATCTTGTATTAATAGATTATCTTTCTCAGACAATTTTACATATATTGGACTTTCTGTTCCTTCAGAAAGTTGCTACTCAATGTACCTTCTCAGTTCTGAGAAAAAGAAAGAGTATGTTATAATCTTCCATCTGGTAGGTCGGTTGGCCCACAAGTTTACACCAAACTTCCTCCTAAGTCAAAACAAGAATCATGCCGGTGAAATGAAGCATGAGAATCCAATATGCTTAGAATGCAATGTGTGCACTACCAGTACATGTGGCTTTTTTTCTTGCAACCTTCAGTTCTTTGAGGCCTCTCATTTAAGTATTACACTTTTATTATGCTAGAAGGTACTGAGCATATACTAGTCATTGGGTCTGTCTCAGTTAAGCATTTGCAAATATCACTTGAGATAGGGCTGTTATTCCAGGATGAATCACAAACTATGATCATTCAGTAACAGCCTTATGGAATAGGAGAAGCAGCAAGGTGGGTTGAAAAGAGCATGAACCCCAGAGGTAAAAGGAAACCAAACCAAACCAAACCAAACATTGGGTGCAAGGTTCAACTACTTGCAAGACGTGACTCCCAGTTTTCTTGTAACAATCAAATAAGATAATATAAATTAAAAATATTTGAATTTCCAAGGAGCTCTCTGTATATAAGTTGCAGTTACTAATAAAGTCAGCTCGACTTTGCCAAGAGGATACATGGACTAAACAGACATGCTCCTCCCTGGTTCCATCCCATCTCCACACAAAAGAAAGGGCTGTATTAAACCTACATGTGGTCAAGTAATTCACTGTGCCTGTGACTCATGTCATATTATAATCAGTCAACAAACTTACATTAATGCTTGCTCTCTACGAAGTCAAATGGAGCTATTTAGGGGAGTCACAGAAGATTGAACTGTGTCAATAAAGGAGACTTTGTTAAGGAGGCAACTTTTAAAAATGTTCTGGGCTTGGAATAGCAGAGTGCACGAGGAACTGGTATTTTCAGGGAGAAAGAATGGTGCGTCAGAGCAAGGACCCACTCCAGAGCCTTCTCCTGCTGCCTGTTGAATCTAGCAATTGTATACTCTCCCCTTGCTTCTCCTCCCAACATTGTCATTAAATCATTGCAGACTGAGTACTGTAGGTATCAGATATACAGTGTACCTGCATTCTAAAAGTATGTCCTAAAATAAAATAAAAGCAAAAAATGTTCCCAATTAGGAATATTTTAGAATATTCCACATATGCCCATCCAATAAAAGGACTTTCTGGAAAAAATAATTTTTTATATGGAGGGTTTCAAAAAAATAGGCATTCCTGGTAATTTCTTCTCTTTTATGAGTTTTTCTGTTTTGTTTTGTTTTGTTTTACTTACAGACACAGTACAGTATTATAGGCAGAGAACTTGAATTATAATACAGTAAGACTTGGTGACCTTGGCCAAGTCATTACCTTCCTGATTCTCAGTTATTCCATTTCAAAATAACAATTCTGTTTGCTCCCCAGAATTTTTATAACCAAGTATATTGATTTCTTCATGAGGGGTAAAAACACTAGAAAGATGAATTATTTGCTCTGTTAACATTCTATTAAAAACAGAGTCCAAATTAATTATAAGAAAACTTCTCAGTCTTCTCTGAGCACATTTTTATAATAGTTGCTTTCATAGAAACTGGAATTGATCCACGAGAAAGTCTACTGTAGATGAATAAAGGTTAAGGTGAAATTTGGACCTAGTTGAATGAAAGTCTGTTACCCTGAGACGTGCAAAGAGGTATCGAATAAAAGAGGAAAGAATTTTCTACTTCATTGTGGTTGACTTCTGCTTTTATTAAAAATTTTCTAAATCCTCTACTAATTACTTCTAAATGTGTACATAAATGAGTCCCTCAACCAGAATGTTTAAAATTATCTTCCAATTATATTTCTAGACTTTAGCATCTCAAACTGCTCAAGAAAAATGAAGAATTCCAGCATAAAACACTAACTTCTCTGAGCTTTTTCCTACAAAATGATCGTGAAAGGTGTCTTCTTTAATGAAAGTATGTGGAGGTACAATATAAATCATGAAAAGGCAGGAGAGGGCATCAGATAGAGAGATATGCTTTAAAAAATAATGAGTTAAAAAACATGTAGCCTCAATATCTCCTACAATTCTACATGGGTGCTCAAAAAGAAGAAATTACCTGTTACTGATGCAGGAGAATGGAATAAGTGCTATGTTTAATTTTCTCACATGAATTTCAGATGAAGACTTGAAAACGGATTCTTTGAGTTGACAGCAGCACTACTCACATCCCATTCTCTAACCCCATCCCCAAATGAGGTCCGGAAAAGCTCTTGAAAGTGGCTTATTTTACATGGTAGCCCCAGGTTAAGCCAAAATAATCCAGGAGGAAAAAAACAACAATCATAACAAAAAAAAATTCCCACAGTGAGCTACACACCCCAGATACCCAGACTTTCCGTGGGATCTTAATGAGGGTCAGAGGTCAGTGCTAAGGAGCCTAGTGAAACAGTGAGAACCAAGATCCTGTTTCCATTTTAATGCCCTTATGTTTATGTTTTGTGTTCTGCACGGGAAAGACAGAGACAATTCCACTTCCAGGGAGGCCAGAGAAAAATGGACTGGATATAGTAGTTTGACAGAAAAATAGGGTTGTTCCATGGGGCTACAGGAGGTCTCAATTCAGAAAAATACAGAACTGCCAAAAAGTGCACTGTTAGCTGACAGTTCTCATCCACCCCTGGCCTAAAATTAAAGTACATTATGGAAATGAAGGCCATTGTTTTCAGTCTGCCCCTTCACCTCTCCACCCACACACCTCCAGAGAAGGCAGCCTGAGTTTAAATTTAGCAGAGATGTTAGTTATATAATAGTCCTGAGCCAGCTCAACATCCCAGCCTCCCAGTTTGTCACGTCTGACCTTCCTATCACACTCTGATAAACTTCATTCTGCTTCTTTTGTTTATTTTAGAGACTCAGAGTATAGTTCACCATTAATTTCAAGCGACCTGCTTCCTTGGCAACTTACTTCAGTTAAAATGTACTTTTTCTCTCTACCAGCAAAATTTTCCCCTATGGGTAAATTGCTACACCCCCTCCTCCCACCAACCCTTAAACTGCCTCCCCTTTCTCAGCTTCTGAACCTTCAATAACCCTTGGAACTAGATTCAAATCAACATTTCATGTAGTTCCTGAGCTTATCTCTTTGGGATAACTTTAGCTTCTGGTTTCCAGGCCAAGCCTAACTGGAAATCCTGAAACAACATGAGCACATTCGTCCTAGAGGGCAGTCAGTAAAGATCGGAAATGCCACAATCTCTTCAATTCTGACCTTACCAAAAGTCTAGTTGGGCCTGGTGTGGATTCAGGAAGAATAAGCTTCTCAGACCATCTTGTGGTTAAATTGATGAGAGAAAATGATAAACATCCTCACCCTAGAGACCACGGAGAGTGACTTTTCAGCCCAAGTCCAGTACTGAAAATGAAATAAGCCAGGGGTCCTGATGGTGAGCAATTGCAATATTTATTGAGTGACCACTCTCAATCCACCCAATAGTCCTGCGGGGGGAAGTTTTTGTTTTTCTCCTCATTTTATGAACGAGAAAACTGAGGCTCAGGGAAGTCCATCTTAAAAGTTAGAAAGTTAGAAAGGACTGTGGTCAGGTTCCAAACCGAGTGTGGTTCCAAAGTCAACAGCCTGTCCTCTTCACTATGACACCCTCTGTCAACCCACGGCTGTGCACCAGAACCACCTGGTGAATGCTGATACCTACTTCCTCCACTGTCTCTACCACTTCCCAACAAGTTGGCATTTTCTACATCATGTTGAGTTGCAAAAATCTACACATAAAAAAAAAAGTCTACTAGGAGATTCTGATTCAAACTAGAGTTGAAACCACTGATTACTATAGATAATAATGTAGGGTCAATAGATTTTGTGAACTGAAAAGCACTCTATAAATGCTTTTATAACCAATAGGCTCCTTGTGGGCTGAGACTTCATCTTCTTGTCTTTGCGTTCTTCTATTCCACTCACTCACTGAACAAATATCTAAGTGCCTACTATGTTTCAGTAATGGCAAGGGCCTTTCGTAAACATCAGACAAGATCTCTGGGCTCCTAGATTTTAAAGAACAACTCTTTAACACCCTATGAAAACAGTGCCACAATGGGCATTCTAGAATCAATTATTGAATTGTAAAATATGTATATATTGCTTTGCTTTAACCTTTTAATTGTAGCTTGGGGCAGATATGATCACTAAGACCCACCCTTTTGGTTAACTACTTCAGGTAAAGACTATATATCCTGCATCAATATTCTTCCAGTACTATCACCCCAACCTTTCTTTTGCACATGAAGCCACTGCTTCTTTGTGATTTAGAGCATAAATATAATGCAACCTGCCCATCAGTGGGGAAAGTGCTTTAATTTTATTTCCTGGTACTGATGTTGGGTCTTTACTCTCAATTCATCATTTTGGGGAACCATTAAGTCCACTGAAAAATGAAGTTCAGGTCAACTATGTCCTAAGTTCTCAAATTTCAATTTGGTTTACTCCAGTTTTCCTGGGCCATAAATCAAACATTTCTGTTATCACAACCAGAAAAGCAAACAAAGAAGCAATATTTGGTGTTTAAAATCCTAAAGGCATGGTTTATGGACTTAGAATTTTTTTAAATAAATTTTTATGAAACTTGGTGTATGTTTATATGCCTAGTAGACAGGAAGTATCTTAGTAGTAGTCATAAGTTAATTCAAAATTTAAGACATACAAACCATTGATCTAAAGAAAAAAAATGTACCTGTAAACTAACATATCTCAGAATATATAGTTGAGATGATTTGAAATATATTCTTCTCTAATCAGACAAATATCATTTCTTTAATGATCATCTGTGTACTGTCAACTCACTTTCAAACTATTCTAAATTTATTCTTATTAAAATAATGATTTAAAAAATACACACCTCATAAATCCCTTCTTAAATTGAAGCAAGCAAACACATTTTCAATCTCTTTTTTTTACTCCTGTAAGTTGCTTCACTTTAAAAATATACCCAATTTCAGGAAATTGCTATGATTTTTTCTATTTTTCCAAAAACTTTATTGAATTTATTGGGATGACATTAGTTAATAAAATTACATAGGCTTCAGGAGTACAATTTTATAATACATCACCTGTATGTGTACTATTTGTTCACCACCCCAAATCAAGTCTGTTTTCATCACCATTTATCCCCCCTTTACTCTTTTCTACCTCCCCTACCCCCTTTCCCTATGGGTAATCACCATACCGTTGTCTATGCCTATGAGGTGGTTTTTTTCCTTGTTTGCTTAATCCTGCCACCATTTTCACCCAGTCCTCCAACCACTGTCCCCTCTGACAGCTGTTCTCTGTATCCATTAGTCTGTTTCTATTTTTTTAGTTTATTTTGTTCATTAGATTCAACATACAAGTGAAATCATATGGTAGCTGTCTTTCTCTGACTGGCTTATTTCAATTAGCATACTACTTTCCAGGTCCATGAATGCTGTCACAAAAGGTAAGATTTCCTCCTTTTTTACAGCTGAGTAGTATTCCATTGTGTAAATATATCACAGCATTTTTTATCCACTCACCTACTAATAAACACTTGGGCTGCTTCCAAATCTTGGCTATTGTAAATAACCCTGAATGAACATGGAGGTGCAGATACTTTTTCAAATCACCGTTTTGAATTTCTTTGAATATATTCCCAGGAATAAAATTGTTGGGTTATAAGACAGTTACATTTTGAATTTTTGGAAGTAACTCCACACTGCTTTCCACAAATTGTTCCACTCATTGGTTACACTAATCTGCATTCCCACTAACAGTGCATGATGATTCCCATTTCTCCACATCCTTAGCAACACTTTTTGTTTGTTGATTTATTGATACTAGCCATTCTGACAGGTGTGAGATGATAATCCCATTTTGGTTTTAATTTGCATTTCTCTGATTAGTAACCTTGAACAGCTTTTTATATGTCTATTGGCCATCTGTATGTCCTCTTTGGAGAAGTGTCTATTCAGGTCCTTTGCCCAATGTTTTAATTGAATTGGTTTTTTGGTGTTGAATTGTATGAGTTCTTTATAAATTTTGGATATTAACCCCTTATCAGATGTGTTATTGGTGAATATGTTCTCCCATCCAGTGGGTTGTCTTTTCATATTGTTGATGGTTTCCTTTGCTGTGCAAAACTTTTTAGTTTGATGTAGCCCCATTTGTTTGTTTTTTCTTTTGTTCCTCTTGCTGGAGGTGATATATCAGAAGAAATATTGCTATAAGAAATGTTAAAGATCTTACTGCCTATATTTTCTTCCAGGATTTTTATGGTTTTGAGTCTAACATACATGCTAAAATCCTCAACAAAATATTAGCAAAACAGATCCAGCAGTACATTTGAAAGACTGTACACCATGATCAAATGGGATTAATACCAGGGATGCAAGGTTACTACAATATCCACAAATCAATAAATTTGATATACCACATAAACAAAATAAAGGATAAAAACCACATGATCATATCAATAGATGCAGAAAATGCATTTGATAAAATCCAGCACACATTTATGATAAAAACTCTCAGCAAAGTGAGAAAAGAGTAAACATACCTTTATGTTATAAAGGTGATATATGGCAAACCCACAGCCAACATCATACTCAATGGACAAAAATTACAAGCATTCCCCTTAAGATTGGGAATAAGGCAGGGATGCCTGCTTTTACCTCTTTTATTCAACATAGTACTGGAAGTCCTAGCCACAGCAATCAAACAAGAAAAAAAACTGAAAGACATCTAAATTGGAGAGGAAGAAGTAAAACTGTCATTATTGGCAGAGGACATAACACTATACGTAGAGAACCTTAAAGATTCCACAAAAAAAACTACTAGAGCTGATAAATGAATGCAGTAAGGTAGCAGGATACAAAATGAATATCCAGAAATCAGTTGCATTTTAATGCACCAATAATTAACTATCAGAAAGGAAAACTAAGAAAAAGTCCCATTCACAATTGCTTTAAAAAGAATAAAACACCTAGGATAAATTAACCAAAGATGTAAAAGACCTGTTCTTGGGAAATTATAAGACACTGAAGAAAGAAATTGAAGATACAGGTAAGTGGAAGCACATGCCATGTTCATGGATAGGAGGACTTTACATCATTAAAATGTCCATACTACCCAAAGTGATCTATAATTCAATGCAAGTTCTATTAAGATACCAATGTATTTAACAGAATCAAAACAAATATTCCAAAAATTTATATGGAACCATGAAAGACCCCGAACAGCTACAGCAATCTTGAGAAAGAAGAACAAAGTTGTAGGAACCACACTACCTGATATCAAAGTCTACTACAAGGCCATAGTAATCAAAACAGCATGGTACTGGCATAAAAAACATACATACAGATCAATGAAACAGAGTAGAGACCTCAGAAATAAACCCACACCTTCATGGTCAATTAATATTTGACAAAAGAGGCAAAAACATACAATGGGGTAAAGATAGTCTATTCAATAAACGGTGTTGGGAAAATTGAACCAATAATTGCAAAAAAATGAAACTACACCACCTTCCTATACCATACACAAGAAAAAACTCAAAATGGATTGAAGACTTAAAAGTTAAAATATGAATTTATTTTAAATAAGTATGAAAAATAAGCATATATATTTGACAGTAGTAATTTTTAAAATAACATATATATTTGGTATTAAACATTCCCCCCAAAACCAAGAATTCCTTTCTTGAGTGCCTAAAATAGGAGATACCCACTGGAATCCAATCTAGGAATTTTTGTTTAATTGGAAGCACGGCCATGAACTTAAGAAAAGAGATCAGGCCAAAAGCTCAGCTTCTCTGTGAAGCACTTTTTAAAGAGTGAAAATAAAAGTAACATTTGCACAGAGGGCACTCTACTCCAAGGCTCTGCACAGGCAATTGGACAGGGAAAAGCACTGCTATTAAAGGGAATGCAGAGGAAAGGAGGACAGAATCATCAGGATAGTGACCCTAACCTCAGAAGCCTAAACTCACCTCTCCAGGGGCAAAATGGAAGCCGAGTGAGGCCCAACACAGCCTGAGTGATCTGTCTGAACCAGAGAACTAGAAACTGGGCCTGAGAACTTTTTCACTTTGTTTTGCAGTCAGGCTATAAACAAAGATATTTTTATTACCTTCTGAACAATTTCCTTTTCCAAACACCATTTGTCAATCAAGTTGGGTATACAGAGCATACTCAAAGGTCTGTGAAAGAAAATTCCCTTATGTGGTCTTGATTAGCCTCCAATCCAACACACACAGCCTATTTTTTGAGGATCTTCTGCTCACTTAACACTTGAAATTCAATGGGAAAAAAAAGACAAACAGGGTGATAGAAAAGACTATCAAGAAACCAGAGATGAGGCTGAGAACTGTGTCTTAAAAAATGGAGTCACGTGTGCTCAACCAACCAGTTTTATAGATTGCAATTATACCATATATTTTCTCCCTGGGTTTAAAATTAACAAAATAAAAAGAAAATCTTTAAATTTTTTTGCATTTGAATATCCATTAGTTTATTTTATGAATCTGTTGTTTCTTTATAAGAAATAATCAGAAGGCATAGCACCTACAGGAAGCAGCCACTGAAATCAAATTTTCATTATACTTAACCATGCCCCCACTACAGCCAGATGTCTTAAAGCTGTTTTACGACCCGCAGATGGGCACTTTACTGGGAGATAAGTTTGTAAAGAATAAACTTTGGGGTGTTTGGCAAACCCTTTGAAAACAAACCAGTCCCAGCCTCAGCAAATGCATGTTTTGAAAAAGTTTAACACCTCTGTTTTCTGCAGCTATGAAGAGGCTTTACACCTGAGTCATTTCAGATACTATCTCAGTGTTTTGGGCAGGATCGCCTTTATTGTCAACGTGATCCAAACGACCTTCCACCAGAAGTGTCTCTTTTTCAATTCAATCTAAAAATAATGGATACTTATTTTTCTTTCTAAAAGGCAACTTCATGAAGGAAAAATAGTTAAATTCCTGTTTCTTTCTAAGAAACACATTTCCTATATTCCTATTACCACAGCCCATTAAAAAGTTACCAGGTCTTTCCAAAAGAAAAAAGTATTGAATGTGAGGTCCCTTGAGAGCTGACCAGACATAAACATGGAAAATATAATTTGATTCTTTTGGGTGGTTTCTATATAAAATGCTCCTATTTGTGTTTAATTAATTGCTCTCTAAGGTGGTCTTAACACTAGAAAACTCGGGCTTTATCAACTCCTTCCCTAAGGATGCGAAGTTACTTATTTCACAAGTATATGCAAAGATTGACATTATTATTATTATATCAAATTGGGTCATGTAATAGCAATTCAGAAGTTTTTGTGTGCTTTTCAAAGAGGGTAAGGAAAGGGGGCTCCTGAAAGTCTCTTGGATAGATAGCACAGTGGGAGGGAAACAACGCCCTTCTGTTTTCCATTAAAGTTATGTTCTGCACCAAGTTTGATTGCTAAACATCTGGCAGTCCTTTCTCTGATAACGTAGTTCAATAGAGTAGACAATGCTAACTAAGCCTTTGAAGCTCTCCCTGTAACTCTTAAGTTGAAGGTGAACAAGAGGAGATAAGAACTCTAGATTTTTCCCTTCTATCAAAAGTGGCAAAAGAGGTTTACAGACTTCTTTTATTTCTTTATTCTTTGAGGTCCCATTGTTCCCTTTCCCTAGATAGGATATAGGAGAAACCATGGGGGAAAAATCACTAAAATTCTTCTTCCACTTCCTCTGCCAGAAACAAAATCTTCTGCCTTTTCCTTCACTGCTGGAAAAGACCCAAGAACTAACTGAAATATTCATGATCGTGTCTTTAAATGCTTTGGATAATTTGTAGTGAGAGAAAGCAAGCAGAAATATCCAAAGTGAGAAGAGCTGAGAGATTCTCCTACATCCTTTGGTGCTGATAATGAGGTTGTGCACCATTTATTTTGTGAAGAATCTCTTCTTCATCTGTCCAGGCTATCATTTTTCAACAACAACTAAAACTTCTTAAAATTAAGAATCAGCTTTTTGAAGCTAGAAAAAATGGTGAAAGTCACCCCAGCCCAAATTTACCTTTTAAAGAAATTGTGTCTTAAAGATGTAAAGTGACTTGCTCAGTGCCACAAAACTATATAAGAATAATTAAAGTGGTTTACAAGATGTATGTAGCATAATATTTTCTCACAAAAAAGGGACATGGATGTTTATAAAAGTAAAGGAAGGAGAAACAAAAGCCTGTGATGCAGGAAAATCCTGTATAGATAACTAGAGATGTATTGGTTACAAATTTGCCTCTGAGACTCCTAGCAACCAGTGCAAAGAAAGAAAAATGATCCATCACATATTCACTGTTCATAGGAAAAAATACCAGTGTTTACCTGGATTCTCATTAAGAAGTCTATGTATTACAGTGTGAATCATTCCTAGAGTAAATGCATGCCTCCACAGTAAGTTTCATGGAGATCCCATCCCTCAAAGCAGTCTTATGGCATAATGCTGAAAACACAATAAGCTCACTCCTAACTGGAGAACAAAATGATTCCATTTAGATGCACTGCCTTAAGGTCTGGCTTTATCTGGAGAGAAAATAAAGGAGGAATGGAAGGACTAAAGATTGATTCAGCACTTACTTTTTGCCACACTATATTCTAGGTGCTTTATGTGTATGAGACGATTTCACCTTCAAAACCCTGTGAAGTATTTTCTAGTCTTCTCATTTTACAAATGGAGAAAATAGGTGCGTGACTCGGGCAAGTGCACGCAGCTAGTGCAGCTAGTGAGGTCTGGAGGCCCACACTCGGGCCCCAGAGTCTGTGCTCGTACCAGAACTGTTTGCTCCCTAGAAGATCATCTCTCTGTCCTGTGGATATCATGTTCTTTCAACAGTTCTCAGCCTCAAGATCAACTAATGAGTAAATGCTGATCCTAAAAATCATCTTTGTGGTGATAATTTTTGTGCAAAAATTATCTTTGCAACAAAAGTAGCAAAAAGGTGACATTTTTAACTCTTCATCCATGCTGAAGAGAAACTATAGTTCCCTCTTATCTGCTAGGGATATGTTCCAAGACCCCCAGTGGATGCCTGAAATATTGGATATACACACCCTTAGCAACTTCCTCGACTCTGTTGGAAATGTGGTGACAGCTTCATAATCAGATGATTTTTATGTTTTTCAGCCCAAATTTATTCCTGAAGATGTGTGGCCATCCCTTACTGCAGTAAATGGCTTGACATCACTCATTTCAGGGGATCCCTAGCTGAAGTCTTTGTGTAGGCTCAATGCTCTCTGTACAACACACCACCATCAATTGGAACACATTTTCTGTTCGTGTCTTCCACCCACAAATTCAATTCCTTTTCCATCTTAACTAAGCACTTACCACACACTCTGGCCATAACTGTTTCAGTTTGAGGTGTGACAGCAAAATTAGCATGAATTTCTTTTTTCCTTTTTCACAATTTCATGGAGAGAAATTCATTCTTACCATAGATCTTAGCAACCTCAACATACAACTTTCTTTCCTTATTAAGTCAAGAACTATCATTCGTCCACTTAAAGAAAGCATGCTAAGGCTTGTCTTTGACATATCCGATTTCCCCACATCACTACTCCTGCACTTTAGAACCATTATTAAGTAAAATAAAGGTTACATGAACACACCAGCTAACCCACCGGGCTACAGAATGACTAATGGGTGGGGAACACATGCATTTTGGAGACACAGGGCAAAGGGCAGACAGTTTGAGATTTCATCACACTATTCATAACAGCACACAATTTAAAACATGTAAATTATTTACTTCTGGAATTTCCCATTTAATATTTTTGGACTACGATTGACTGAGGGTAACTAAAACCACAAAAAGCAAGCCCGTGGTTTAGAAAGTACTACTGTATTTACCAAATTGATTTTTACCAAAACCAACCAACTATTAGAAACACTGAAAAGGACAGTTTTCTCCAGTTCTCTCTAGAAAAACAAAACAAGAAACGCAAGTCAAGCTGCAGGGCTTCACTGGGTATAATTCACCATAGAAAAGGCTCCTGACACCACAGGGAAAAGGCACTTCTGCTAACACTTCTAAATGTCCCTTAACCATGCTCTCCTACTTACTTTGTAATGATTGCATGTTTTCCCTTTGGGCCTACTAAAGTATTTAATTGCAATTACACTCATTTACATAGCAGATGAGGCTAATTGCTGGTATTAGTTACCAAATGTATGCTTGTTTTGTGAGGGTGAAAAAAATGCCCTACAGAAAAGAAAACGACTGTGCCTCTCTAATTAAGGAGTTATGAAGTCAGAATGAGCTGGTTCCAAGATGTAAATATGAAACTGAGGGCTTTCAGAACTCTACAATGGTTTTTATTACTCCATCTCACTTCCTTGATTACATACAATGTTTAGGGATTAAAGATAAATACAGCACAATGTTCATAGTGCTGACCTGATTGCTAGGCATGTGTTCTCACTCATAGATTGAAATAAATGCAGTTGTCCTGCAAACCCTTGACAAACGGTGACCTCTGAGTACCTGGTCTCCACTTACCTCACTATTCAATTGCTAGCCCAGGTTCTACTCATTGCAAGGGCAGTGTGGGCATTATTAAATACCCACCAATTGGTATTTGAGGCTTGTTAGTCACAACTGATACAGAATGAAATGTGGTGCAAATTCTCTGGGAAAGACCAAAAGATAGAGATCTCTAGGTTGTTTTTTTTCTTCCCCGCTTTATTTCTGTGAAGGTATCATAATGTCTAAAATGGAATTTTGTGGTGACTTACTTTGAGGAAGCTTATATTCTCATTGGAGGGACAGAATTCATACCTCTGAAAACATATCCACACTTACAAGATCTGTCCAGCCATGTAATATGAAAAATAGAGACATTTATTGAAGAAGATACAAAAACATTACACTAAAGAAAATGATACCTCAGTCCCCTTCAAAGTAGGCCCCTTGGGACCTCATGCAGTTCTCCCAAATCACCATTAGTTGCCCTGTCGTATTTTCCTGAATCTCATTGACAGTCTGAAATCTCTTCCCTTTCAAAGGTGATTTTAATTTAGGGAAAAGCCAGAAGTCACAGGGTACCAAATCTGGGCTGTAGGGAGGCTGAGTTACTTGGGTGATTTGATATTTTGCCAAAAATCTCTACAAGAGATGTGATGCGTGAGCAGGCATGTTGTCGTGATAAAGCTGCCAATCACCAGGTGCCCATAGCTATGGACTTCTGAATCATCCGAATAGTTTCCATGGAGGAATGTTCAAGTTTAACGCAAAATTTGATGCAGATTCATTGCTCTACTCACTCAGTCATTTTGAATGTGATGGCCACACAGTACACATGCTCACTCAACAGCATCTACCTCCCCACTGACCAGTACAGTGAAGTCGTCATTGTTCATGCAGTTCATTCCAGTCCACTTTCCTTGGCTGCCAGGTTACACTGATGTTATGCAAACCATTCTCTTTATATTAACAATGGCTGGACTTTTTCCAGAAAGACCTTGGATATTTCCCCGCTCATTTCACACTAGAAAGATTTTAAGGCACAGTAGTAGCCAACAATAAAAGTTGATAGTATTTACTACTAACTATAAACCAGAGTTTCAGAAAGGCAAGCTGTAAAAAAGGACAGGGGCCCTTTGGAAAGAATCATAATAAAATGTCTTTTTTTTTTAATGACTACTTTAAAAAATGTATTTAATTATTTTTAGAGAGAGAGGAAGGGAAGGAGAAAGAGAGAGAGAGAAACATCAGTGTATGAATGGTTGCCTTGCCCCCAACCAGGGACCGGACCCCAACCCAGGCATGGGCCCCAGTGGGGAACTGAACCAGCGATGCCTCCGTTTGCAGGCCAGCACCCAATCCACTGAGCCAGGGCAAAAATGCCTCTTCTTAATAAGGATTTGCAATGAACAGACAGACAACTCCCACAGTCACAGCATTCAAGCTCCTGGCACTGACAAACTCAGGTATTTAAGAGTTTCCATCTTTGCAATGATTTTCCACCAGTAACATTTTTATCTAGTTCCTCATTCCTTTCTTCTTCTTAGTTATAGCTCCCCACTATCACCTCCCACACAATTTTCTTAAAGATAAATCATTTCTTTAAAAAAGAGAGTGAGAGAGGGAGAGAAAGAGGGATAGAAGGAGAAAGGAATGGAGAGAGAGAAAGAGAAAGAAAGGCTTTTTTGCCCTTAAATACACATGCTCTGTTAATTTTCTCTTTCTTGAATGCTTAACTGTGATAATATTGCACTGTATAGTGTCCAGTTACCTACACAGGTCATTTTATAAAGTGAATCTGGCTGTCAGCCAAGCTTCTGCCTCTCCCTTTTCTCTTGGTTCAAAAAAAAGGTATTGGGGCAAAAGACCATGGGGGGTGGACAGAGAAAGAGAAAGGATGAAGGAAATCCTCCGTGCCACCAAAACCTGCATTCTGTGGATCCCGTGGTCTCACCCTTCTTAGTAAGCATTCTTTTTAAACATAGGCCTTTGGTAAACCCATCCCAGGCGGTGTGATGACAAGGTCAGCTGAGTGCTATTTTTTAAACTTGTGTGAAAAATCCATTTTGAGTTTCATCTCATCTCTGGGGCACTCAGGCATGCAATCACTAGGCTCTGCTGCCAAATGTAAACAGGACATCCTTTCAGATATCCAGGTCCAGCTGGAGAGAACACACACCCTCTGGTTCTTGCCCTGTTCGGAAACCAACGCCAATCCTCTCACAGAGAATAGCAGGGCCAGGGAAGCCTACTGCAGCATGTGGGATGTAAACAGAATCCTTAAAAACATCTTCTCGATGTGGTTTGATGTGTTCCTCCCCATCCTTTAATTCTTCTTACACCACAGCAACACCTGCAGGCTAAAATTGTCACCGACACCCCATGATTGTGATTTGTCAGAGTTTTCCATTCACTGGGAGGAGTTTACATATTGGACTCTGGATCAGAGAACATTAGGGCTAGAAGGTGCTGTAGAGCTCATCCAGAACACTTTTCTGATTTTGCAGATAATAATAGATGTTGAGGAGTGCAGTAAGGGTACAGCCTTTGAGTAACCCAATCTTCAGTGACTCTGTCTCAGTGCTCTTGGAAGCAGGTGGGTCACAAAAAAAAAAAAAAAAAGAAAGAAAGAAAGAAAAAAAAAAGAACCCTACTCTGAAGAAATTGTATTTGTATATTCTCACCATTTCTCTGCATAGCACAACACTAAGAAAAACAAAAGATACTATGTTATTAAGAACTCTGTGAGGTACAATTCACAAGCACTGAAAAAGCTTAGAGGTTAAAGGCATCAGTAAGCAATGATTAGTCAGAAAATGCTTTAGGTAAGAGGAGAAATTCTCACAGTGCTCCCCACTTTCACATTAGAAACAGAGGAAATATTCTCATTCAGAAGTTTAACAGCTGCCTCTAATCTTGGTTGATAGAAAGTTACTTTTAACTCTATTGCCATTTTTTTCCCTTTTACTTGTCTTCTCATTTCCCCCAATAAACTCACTGAACTTCATTTCAAACTCTATACCCAACATAAAAGTAACTGCTTTTACATCTGCCCAACATAACTGCTTCACCCTGTTTGGAAATTGCTCGCATGAGTAGGTCTTCATTACTTCAGTTCTCTGCTTACCCCACCCAACTCCATCAGAAAGAGGTGATCAGACCAAGGATGACCCACTCACTGATCAAGGTGGGTCAAATCATTTCTCACAGGAATTTAGAACTAGATTATTAGAGAGTTCTGTCCATCTCAACATGCAATTGGAAGCCTAACAAACACCTGTGAGAGTTGTGTGACCACGTGTACCTAAAGTAAAAGACAGAGCTGGAGAAAGGGTACTTTCCTGCTCATAGGAACTACCTTGGTCCCCTTCCAAGGACTGGCTGCACTCCTGCCATTAGGTACCCAACCATGTCCCTCAATTCCTATATAAATTCGGAAGTAGTTTGAGTTGTTTTCTATTACTGGCAACCAAAGAGACTTCACAGAAACTGCATTTTGGACTTGAGTATTTTCCCAGCAGTCTCATCTGAAAAGATTTCTCCTTTTTCTCACCATCTAATTCTAGAACCAACCCATCCACAAGCATTAAGGGTCAAAATTTGTCCATTTTTATTTCACCCTTCAGATCTGTCAAAAGAATAGCATGGTCAGCCCTGACCAGTGCGGCTCAATTAGTTGAGTGTCATCCCACAAAGTGAAAGGTTGCTGGTTCGATTCCTGGTCAGGGCACATGCCTGGGTTGCGGACCTGGTCCCTGGTTGGGGCAAGTTCAAGAGGAAACCAAGTGATGTTTCGCTTTCACACAGATCTTTTTCTCCCTCTCTTTCTCCCTTTCTTCTCCTATCTCTAAAAATAAATAAATAAAACTTTTTAAAAAGAATAACATGGCCAAGTTCCAACAGGATTTAAGATCAGTTAGCTAAAATCAGATTCCCCCTAGCAGCTTTTAAAAGAGTAATTGAATTCAAGGAACTACCCACTGGCTCTGAAATGCAATGCAACCTATCATTAAATATGGTAGTAAGCTTTTTTAAAAAACCAGTAAAGCAAACATATGCTCACACCATAATGTGGCACAATGATTTCAAATAAAATATTTACAAAAAAGTTTGGTTTTATAAAGAGTTCCTAACTAACTATGAGCAAATAAAGGACTAACTATGCTTATAATTGATTTCACTAGTTCCATGTACATCTCTGAAGAGAAGAACATATCTATGAAAAGACTGAACATTTTCATTGGACTATCAATATACCTTGCTCGTAGTCAAGCAAATAGGTCAGGAATAACACTTTTACAGACTTCACTAGTTGCCATCAGACTGATGTTTTCTAAAGAATCACTAATTTTATATCTTCCAGAAAGTCATGAAGACCCTGAAGCATCACCCTATCTTATTAACAACTCCCCACTCTGCCCCCGTCATCACCATAGAAGCACTCAGGGTCAGGTCGGAGCTAGACCGTGAAGCGAAGCTCTGTTTCAGTATCCTCTCCCCACACAGACTGTCAGAATCCTCGGGCTACCTCTTCTGCCCAGGGTTCCCCCGCTGTGGCTCCTCCCACTTCCACCACCAGCACATTTTTCCTGGACAATGTCCAATGTACTTGCCTACGCCACTCTCCACCATCATCATTTACCTTTCCAAGTCCTCTTACCTGTGGCCCCTGGTCTTTGCAGATCAAATGATTACATATTTAGTGGTGCTGATAAATTAATTCATTACCTCATCCAACTAATTAGGTTTGCATTTTAAGAAGGTTTCTGGAGACAGTGTTTCTATTCTAAAAGGTAAGGACTATGTCTTAAGCCTCTTCTACATGTTCTATAAATTATAATATGGTGCAGATCTTAAAACAGGCACCAAATATAAACTTGGATTGAATTTCTGAAAAGAATGAAACCAGATGAGTCTTTCCAGGTTTTCCCCAATGCCTTTCCATCCATCTCCCCTCTCTCTCCCCACATGTCCATATGTTCATTCCAAGAGAGTTTATATTAGTCAAACTCTATGTGTCTCTAGGTAAAAACTACAAAATAAATCTAGAGTTTAATAGCTTGTTTCTATATTAGGTCCCCATTGAAGTCATTTGAACATACTTTGTATCAATTTCCTCTTCAATGAAATGGAGTTATTATTGATCTATTACTCCTAGAACTTTTGGTAACATTCTATTTTAGTAAAACACTTTGGGAGCCATCCAGAAAATCTTTTAGAGAAAACTAAATATGGACTATTAATCTTTTAAAATGTGCTAGCACCTACTGTGCACAAAGTGCTGTGTCAACTACAATGGAAGACACAAATATGGCTAATATTTTCTGCCTTTAAAAAGTGTAATGTGGAACTTTATAATCTAGGGTATTTTACTAATGATAAAATCCCATGAGCAATGGACAACAGTGTGGTAATTGTTGAGGGGGATAAGGTCAGTGGAGGTAGAAGCGAGTTTAGGGGGGATAAATAGTAATGGGAAAATACAATAAAAATCACATGGGTAAGAACATTTCTTTAAATGTGCAAAAGAGACAAATATACTTTTTACTAATCTGGTAGAATTTTCCCTATAAATAAATGAGAAAAAAAAGACGAACTTTCACAACTTGCTGAGAAGTTGTGGCCCAAAGGACATGGGCAAGTACCTGAACAATTTTCGGTTAACCTGGTAACTTAGAGCTGTCCTTTGACTGCCATGTGACTCCACAGACTGCAGTAATTCACTCAGAGTTCCTTGCTAATAGTGTTCACCTTGTTAAAGTTAACAGTGAGCTTCAGGTCCCGCTGGATGTACTCTGGGGCAATACAACACAGAACTTCAAAGCCCAAGAGACAGCTAAACAGAAATGAAGATAACAGTCAAGCTAGGGAAAGCTAAAAAACTTTGAGTGGTTCCAAACAGAGACACACACTCACAGTCCAAGAGAAGTCACATCAGGTTAGATGTTTAACTACACGTTGACTCTATCACAGAGCTTTGTTGCTGGGACAAATTTATATTATTCTATGACCTCCCTCTAGAGAGCATATTCATCTAAAAGTGATGCTGTTACAGGAAAATACTGAAATTTTAACATCAAGCCCCCTTCTATCAAAGTCATTTCATGGAAAAGCCCAGAAATTATAAGGTCAAAGATGTGTCTATCTTAAGGATTCAGGTAAGTCATTATTTTTCTTCCTAATTCCGGTTCAAATAGAGAAACACATTTCTGAAATGAATGGTCTTTGAACATTTGCTCCAAAAACAAGCAAAGACATTCAAGAATGAATCACATTCTCCCATTCTTGGAGGCTGATCTGCCAGCTTTTTATTCAACCCTCCAAGGAAAAATAATTTTCTAAGAGTACAAATAAAAACATCTATCACTTCAAACTTTTCCTCTCTTTGGAAGGCACACATTTTGACTCAGGATATGAACCTAGCAGTAAATGCAGCTGTCCAAGAAGTGTGTACAGGAAATGGGAGGGTGACAGGCAGGGAACAGTGAAAGGACAGTTTCATCTCATCTCTGAGAAGGCTTATGGAAAAGTTCTCCAAATATTTTATGGAATATTTGACAAGAGGAGTCAAATGTTTCAAATTTGGGTAAAAAGTTTACTGGTGGAGAAATATGGCAGAAATATTAAAGCACAAAAATTTCCAACTTTAGGCTTAGGGAAAAGAGTACTGTGTGTAGATGTGTTTTAATTGAGAAGTGCTAAAAGTAATTCAAGTCTTAGAAAAATCACAAAATTTCCACCTTATTAAGTATGAGTCCAGTTAACTTTGTCTCTTATCTGAGTATGACCCTACTATAGAAGTCGGGATCCACCTTCCCAAAAGAGATTTTTCTATACCTTTCATGTATTTTCTATAATGATCCCTCCTGACCACCACTCCTTACACTTAGTGCCCACTTTTTGAATTCAGTAAACCAAGCCACAGTATTGGGTTCTGAATATCAAATAAGTTTTGTTACATGCTGGCAAAGAAAGTGAATATGATTTATTTTAAAATAAATTTGCTTCAAGAAACACAATTAAGTACTTGGAACAGAAACATGGATCTTGGCCATCACTGTATCTCTGCAGGCTACCCTTCGCAGGCTAACCAAAAACTCATATTGGTTTTTAACCTGATCTGGTGATAAATTTACAGTGTCAGAGAAGCCTAGAGTTTAACAAAAAGGCTAATAGTCTCCCTATGTATCTGCTCCTTATCCCTTTGTATCATTGTTTTGGCCTTCCAGAGATGAGCACTAGAAATACATAAATACATAGATGTCTTTTTATATAGGCTTTTTCTAACCACATTTAGTTGCAGGGGTATAGAAAACACAAATGTGTTGACAAATGACAAGATGTTACTCACAGTAAAAATATTATTGCATACACAAAATTTCCTGTTATGGTGCATATATTGAAGGCAACTTTGTTCAAAATGAACTTCATATTAAGAAAAAATTATGCCTTCTCCTCTGTTCTAGCTTGATTTTGAATTCTCTGGAAGTAACAGTTTAGAAAACCTTACCCTGAACCTAATAATCACAAATAGACGTGAATTTCCCCCATGAGATGTCACAAATTAAAGGATGGATTCTATTTGGATCAAAAGTGGTTTTGGCCAGAAACTGATGGAAATATTTCAGATAAAGTATGTAAAGGATGTGGCTCTGGAGACACATTAAGGAGTGTTACTGCCAACCTCTGCTGAAAGGAGTGTTTTTTAATAATGATATCAAGATAGGCATATGCTATTTGAATTTATTATCTATATTTCAGTTAAGTCAAAGTTTTTAAAGACAAATTTGGCATCAAAAATATCATTCATATTTGTGAGGGCCTTAGAAACTCTAACCTCACAAGTGTTCATGTATAATGGGTTCTAATATCTTGATTACCCACAGAGCATATGTTATAGTTCTAATATCTACTAACAATAATAATAGGATATGTAATCCAGTTTCTTAGTGAGCTGGGTTGAATTATCTATTAATGTGAGATATCAAATGCTAAACATGGTGCATCAGAAATTCATATATTCTTCTCCATCAAACCCCAGCATCTTAAATCAAGGTAATATCACACTGCATAATCATAATTGGTGAGTAAAAACTGGAGCCAGCAACTGGAACAAGTTACACACAAAAAGAATAAGTCTGAGTGTACTTTTCCAAAGTAACTAAGTGCTCTTAGAACTATAACTCATTTGTGTGTGTATGTATGTGTGTGTGCATATATATAAAATCTCTACAGAGGGCATTAGACCTCAGCTAGGGTTATAAACCTAGATGCCTAGATGCCTTATACTGCTGGATTCAACTACTGGGCCAAAATAGTTCCAGCCAAAGGTTAGTCAGTATTCTCAGTGTTAACTATAGTTTTCCTAGTGGTTTATGTTATGTCTAGAAAGAGCATGACAAACAAGCCCATTCTGGATCAGAGAAGGAACAAGATAACACAACACTGAACCAAGGTCTATATTTGGTCATCAGCATGGGCAAATCCTAACTGCGTTTGGCAGAAATGCAGGTCTAATGATTCTTCCAAGCCTAATCAGAACACAGGGAAATGGCTACATTTGGTAACATTTTCAGCATACCACATTTCATATTAGAAATGGATCCAGTGCTTTGTCCAGTCTTTTATTTGAAGTCAGTGTTTAAAATTTTCCTATTGTCTTCCCTACCCTACATATCTTACAGAACCACCACACACAAGGAGGCAAATATTTTTCCATTAGATGTCTAGGGTGGAGATTCTATTGAGGTCAGTGTTTCAGAGCTTGGTACAGGATGTCCCTTCAGCTTTCTGAATCCTGGCTCAGTGAAACCACTGATAAGCTGAGCCTTTGCTCCTGATTTCCCACAGAACTGAAAAAAAAAAAAAAAAGTATAGCCAAAGTGACTCAGGAGAAATGGGTAAAATGTATTTTCCCAGCCCAGCAAGCTCCCTCTGCTGCCCCCACCAACAACATACTCCCACACATCAACTCTGTCTCTCTTTAATTTTTTTTCTTCCTCTTTAGCTTATGCTGTTCTTTTTTGGTCTCTGGCCCTAGTTATGACAGCTGATTGACATAGCTGGCAGCTCCCTTGCTGTCTGGTTAGGCAGAATTCCCCCTGCAAAATCAGGATGCAAAACAAAGAACAAACAGCAGTATAGAAAGGAAGACAGAACAAAACAAAACCAGGAAAGAAGCAACGTTGTTTGCTGAAAATATTTTTAAATTTTTTCAGAAAAGAAGAGCAAACCTTAAAAGATTGCTTTAATCTTCTGTGTTTTGTTCTTCCCTCTTTTCTTTCTAGCTATCCCTTCCCCCACCCCATACTCACCACACACTGCTTTTTGGCTTCCATTTCTCCATCTGCTTTCTTCCTTGTATTTTTTTTCCTGAGTCATAAAGATTTTATCAGGAGGAAGTTCCCCTATTTCTGACCTTCTACAGAGCCAAGCATTTGTTTTATTCTATTTATTTTTCCACCTGTAGGGTAGATGATTGCATCAAATGAATTGGTGAGCAATTATTGCTCTGCCTCCTTCCATTTAAGACCTTCCTTCCACTCTCTTACAGGAAATTGGATTTCATGCTGTCCCAAATACTACCAGCATGCAAGGTGCAACACCCTTAGACTAAGATACTCCACTGAAATCTTTTAACATGATAGATTGGCCTCTCTATTTCCCCCCAATTTATATATCTGTTCAGTAATTCATTTGCCTAAGAAGCTTCCCTCAGTTTTCTATCACGCTGTAAAAGCTCACATAAAATTATGTTTTTTAAGGTGTTGGTAACATGTAATCCCTTTGGTGGTATATTCCTTTTAATACTATTAAGGCAAAGAAATAAACATATAATGATGGAAATTTTCTGATTCTATAATGCAACAATCTACACTATTTGGGACAGAGGTTTGTCCTATGTATCGGGCAGGGTTCTAGAAGTCCCTTAATCTTCTAATAGTAACTTTGTATAAAATTTGAACTCAGTACTTTTCTGGTCATGATTTTTATGCATTTAGTTTTCCTGAACTTTTTGATGGTCTCTTAGCTTTTTTTTTTTTTACATTAATAGAGCATTCATCTCTTACATTATTTTTCAATATGGTTAAAATAAATGTATATAATATATAATATACATGGTTTATCTGATAAAAGGCTTGCATCCAGAATATACAAATAACTCTTAAAACTCAAAACCATGAAAACAAGCAACCAAATTTTAAAATGGCAAAAGATTAAACAGACATTTCTCTTCACCAAGAATTTACACAGATGGCAAATCCCATGTATACAGAGGTAAGACACAAAGATGCTCAGTACCATTAACCATTAGGGAAACACAAAACTGAAACATGAGATACTATCACACACCTATTAGAAAGGCTAAAATGAAAAACACTATGTATGCCAAACGTTGCTGAACATGGGGAAGAACTGGAACTCTTCATACCTTGCTGGTAGAGATGTAAAATGGTACAATCTGTTTGGAAATCAGTTTGGTGGTTTCCGAAATACTTGAAACACACAACCACCATATGATCTGGCCATTCTGCCCCTCGGTGTTTACTCATGACGGGACATGAAAGCACATGTGCATGCAAAGACTTATACACAAAGTCCATACTGCTTTCATTTGTAATAGCCCCAAACTGGAGACAGCATAAATGTCCACCAACAGGCGAGTGGAAAAACAAATTGTGGCATCTTTTATGCAGCAGAACACTATTTAGCATTAAAACATGAACTAATGTTATATACGTGCGACCACATAGATAAATCTCAAAATAATTACACAGTTTAAAAAGCCAGGATAAAAAAGGACAGGTTTTATGATTCAATTTCTATAAAATTCTAGGAAAATGCAAACTAATCTACAGGGACAGAGAGCAGATCAGTGATTGGCTGGTGGGGACCACACTAGGCAGGAGGGAGGAATCATAAAGGGACACAAGAGAATTTGTAGGGATAATGAATATGTCCACCACCTTGAGTGCGGTGATGGCTTCACGGGTCAAAACTTCAAACATGTGCAATTGATTGTATTCCAATTATACCTTGATAAAAATATGGTGGTTTGCCTCCCGAGACTTTTCTTTGCTTTCCACGCCCTACATTTAACTGACCTCCCTTTCCTTTTTCTATTGTTTCGATTCTACTTCTAGCAGCTCCTCCTCATCATGGGCCCTGTCCTGGAAGAAAGCCTGGCATCAGTGTTGAGAGTGTGTGGGAGCTAGGCAAGAGCCACAGAATGCCTGAAGTTTTCAGCTCTCAGAGTGAGCAAAACCTCTTCCATTTCCAGCTGCTGCTGTTACATTGGCCCAGCAAGTTGCCAGAAAGGAATACACTGTTTTCACCTCATGGCCTCTCTCCACTTTCTCTCTCCCTGAAATCAATAGCATTCAGCTCTTGTGACTGCATGTGGTTTGTCCCTCTCCACTGGTCTTTTGGGATTTGTGGGGATGTTATCTTAAGGGTTATATATGAGTTTTTTATTTGTTCTCTATTTCTGTGTGAATTTGGAGGGGAAACCACAAAAACTACATTGCTTGACATTCTTTTGAATTTTTGAGATTCTTTATTCTCAGGAATATTTTTATTGCTCTGCTGACATAAATAAAACATTGTGCTTAAGTAAGGTATCACATATTGAAATTGGGCATTTATCAAAGCAATATTATTGAGTGCCTACTACATGCCAGGTACTGTTCATGCTTTCAGGATGCGGTGGTAAACTAGTTAGGTAAGCTTCCTGCTCACATGAGGCTTACATTCACAAGGAAAGACAGACCAACATACAAAACAAATAAAATGCATTGATAAAGTCTGAATGCCTGTGCCCCACCCCCCATCCATCCTAATCCCCAAGATGATAGGGTTAGGAGGTGGGGCCTTTGGGAGCTGATCAGGTCCTGAGGGCTCTGCCCTCTTGATTGGGCTTAGTGCTCTTTCGGAAGAGGCCCCTGAGAGCTCCCTTGACCTTTCCACGGCGAGAGTTCACAGCAACCCTGTGCAGTCTGTGAACCAAAGAGTGGGCCCTCACTAGCCACCAAATCTGCTGGCACCATGATTTTGGACTTTGCATCCTCCAAAACTATGAGAAATAAATATGTGTTGTTTTTAAACTACCCAGTTTATGATATTTTTGTTATAGTAAACTGAAAAAATCATTTCAGTGTTACAAATTACCAGTAGGCAGGTGGTAACTGAAGCTTTAGTACTGGATGACATAACTTGGGGAAAGCATGGAAAATTAGAAAACACGGGACCCTTAATCATACTAAAATTTTAGGTGCAGAATTAAAAGAGAAGCCATGAAACAGAAAGAAATAAAAAAATCACAGAGCTGGGAGTAGGCCAGGAGAGATCAGGGCTATAAATTAAAATGGAGAAGAGTTTATAAAAGGAGGGAGGTGCAGAATTACTACTTCATAGAGCTTGTGCATGAAGAAAGGAGAGAGGTAGGGCAATAGTAGATCAAGGACGCAAACTTCAAAGACTGTTTTGTTAGGAATAGACATACTTGGTGTTTTGGGTTGCAGTGAGGAAGCAACAGGAAGGGAGAGAGTATAAAGAAATACTGATTTTTTATACCATTAGAATCCCATATGGAGTACATCTGAACATTTCCCAGCAAGCTTTAATGGAAGGAGGGTCACACACTGTGCTAGGCATTGGGTATATAGTGATGTAAACTATATTCTCTCCTGCTCCATGAGATGTACACAGTCTAGTGAACAGGGCAGGCAAATAGACTTGATTTATTAATTACATTGATTTTCTTAAATTGTCTGCATCAACATTTTGTACTGGATTGTAAACTAGTTGTTGGAATATTATTCCTACAAAGGCTCTTAGCAAATATCTACTCTTTTTCACATGATATAACTGAGTCATAAAAAGTATAAATAGCTTGTCTAAGGCTATAGCAGCTCATTAATAAAAGATTCCTGATTAGGGCAGAGTGTCCCAGGAATCTTTTTTATTTGAATAGCACCTATCTTACCGAAAGCACTCATATTTATATTTTAGATACTTAAACTATGTTTTAAATATTTAAAATGCATGGTCAATTCTAGCAAAAGAGCCCACTGGGCTAAATCTGAAACCATCCTGCTACTAACATCTAGAAATAATAGAAAAATGGGACAAAAATATAATACATATCTAAGTTTGAAAGGAAAAAACAAAAGGAAAGTCTCAGGCGGCAGAAACCAGGGAACAGAAAGCCCTACTCACAGCCCATGAGCTGACTCTGAAGCTGCCCTGGGGGAGGGCCGTCTCATTTGGCAACAGCCAGGGGCTTAGGGTTGCAAAGCACGGAGACAAGAACTTGGCCCTATATGATACAAGGTGTTAGAACTAAAACTGAGCACAAAGTCAGGACTTTCAAAGCCACACCCTCAGAGAAAAGAATAATAGAAAGAAAATAGACCACCACCCAAGGGAAATGACAGGAAAGCTTGTCTATGAGCTCTGGGGAAAAGAAAATGATAAAAATCCCAAGCCTACACACACTTCAGACTTAGAGACTGAATTTATATCACCCTCATAGTTTCAGGATTCCCCTAAAATAAGAAATTAATAAAATATTTATTTTTCCCTAGGGACACAAGGCAGAAGAAGTAAAAGTAAAACCACTCTGGGTGAATACTCCTTAAGTCCAGAAAACAGAGAATTCACACGCACACACGCACACACACACAGGGCACCACTAAAGATGAGCTCATAGTTAAAACTTACAAAGTGCATATACGCAAGCGTCAGCAACAAAATCAATGGAAGATTTAACTTCCTGTAGGAAATGTCGTTGATTTCCCTGCAAGTATGCTTTGGGCCTCGGACTTTACCATTTCATGTTCATTGTCAACTCCCAACTGCAGGTATCTGCATGTCACCTGAGGGCTGTCTCTAAAGCAGCAGCGTAAGTCACTCTGTCCTTGCACATAGCAGGATACAAGTTCCAAAGAGTTAACACCCCGGAGCAGCGCTCCACCAATGACTAATATGTAAATATCCCAGCTTCCTTGCTCCTGGGCAAGAGAGGAAGGTGTGATAACTCTGAGATGTGTTCTCGCTATTTCCCCACACATTTCCTTCACCTCCCAAACAAACCACTTGTACTTGAATCTTCTCAAAGTTAACTTCTTGGGGCACCAGAAGAAATTAAATAACAGAACAACAAATTGAATGAGAATTTAAAATGAATATATTTAAAAGTGTTAAAGACATGAAAGAAGGAATAGAAACTGTAAGTCAAGAACTAAATCTGGGAGATGGTGGCGACATAGGTGGGAGCAGAGTCCACTTCCCCTCAACGCCAGGGAAATACCTAGCTGATCTGAGGAGCAGAGCGAACAGCCAACAGTATTCCAGCATATATGAAGATCAGAGACCAAAGATAGAGGACATTGAAAGATCTGACGGTAAGAAGAGTGCTTAAGGACAATAAGGTCCCTGGGACCCGGGACTGGGACCCGGGACTGGACCCGTGCGGGACAAGGGTGGCAGAAGGCCCAGCCCAGGCGCAGGGTCTGCTGAAGGAGTCTTGGGAGAGGGCCAGGCTGAGCTGTGAGCAGCCAGGTGCTTGTTTGGACCAGGGGGGCTTGAATAGAAAGAATTTCTCAAAAAGAAAAAGAAAATAGAGGCACTCAGGGGCTAGTTAGAGAACTCTGGCAGCAGCCGCGGCCCCTGGTGCCCCTCCCCCCTCCGCCCCTGGACTGCGAGTGCGGGATTAGCAGCCCATGCGCTCACCTGAGGCCCGGTGAACTGGGGGCCCACACCTGAAACCTCAGGTGGGAGAGCATCTGGAGCAGAGGCTAGCTGCTCCACCCACAGGCCCAAAACAGCGGACCCGAGTGCTGCGTGACTCAGTCCCAGGGCAGCTGGATCTGCCAGCTGCATGTGTCCCAAGCACTAAGCGTCCCAAGCCCAAGGCGGCTGGATCTGCAGGCTGCCCGCGACCCAAGCCCAAAGCAGCTGGATTGGCTGATCAACCGCCTGACTGCCTGCCAGGGACCACATCTACAACGCCTACCTAACACCTGCGCACAGAGCCCTGCAGGGCCTACTAGCTCTCAAGGACAAAGGCAGAACACCCAGCAGAGGGGAGCTGCAGGGCTAGGGGACACTGCACGCTGAACAACAGGGAAGAGTGTGTCCCAGGAAGGGAGAAAAGTGAAACCAATCCTTCCAACCACCCCCTCCCGTTGCACAGACAGGACGACCAGCAGAACTAACCTGACCGGTTTAAAGCCAGCAGAAGATTTTTTTTTTCCTTACCTCCTTTCCCTCTGAATTCCTTCTTCCTTTCTTTTTTTTTCTTTTTCATTCCTTCTTCCTCCCATCCTTTACCTTTTGTATGCCTTCTTCCTGCCTTCTTTTATCTATTTCTATGTTTTAATTTTTGTTAAAATTTATTCTTATCTTGCCTCCAATCTTTCTTTATTCCTTCTTCCTTCCTTCCTTCCTTTCCTCCTTTTCTATTTCCTTTTTCCCTCCTTCCCTTCTTTTTTTTTTCTTCCCCCCTTTCTCTTTTTCCCACAGGTAAGACAACAAAACCTGGAGTGCTGAAAAGACTAGAGTTAGACCGTGTTACACCCATAAACATCAGCTCAAGACCAGTGAGCACAGGAGATTAAGGAGACAGCACCACCGAATCCCATTGGCATTCCACCATAGAAGTTCATACCATAAACCCAGGGAGTCAGAGCAGATCAATTTAAGAACCAGAGGATAACAAGAAGAGTCTCACAAACAATGGGAAGACAAAGAAACCATTCCCAAATGAAAGGAAAGGAGGAAGTCTCAGAAACAATGCTAACTGAAAAAGAGGCAAGTCAACTATCAGATACTGAGTTCAAAGCAATGGTTATCAGGAAGCTCACTGAGCTCTCTGAGCTCAAAGAGAACCACCAGAAACTACAGGGAAACTACAATGAACTCACTGCAAACTTTATCAACATGAAAAAGGAAATAGAAACTATCAACAAGAGCCAAGAAGAAATGAAGAATACAATTACTGAACTGAAGAACACAGTAGAAGGAATCAAAAGAAGGCTTGGTGAAGCAGAAGATCGGATCAGAGAGCTGGAGGACAAAGTAGAAAAAAACACCCAGAAAGAGCAAGAAAAGGAAAAGAGGCTCAGAAAGAATGAAGAGGCAATAAGGGAAATGCAGGACAACATGAAACATGACAATATCCGTATAATAGGAATACCAGGAGAAGAAGAAGAGCAAGGGATAGAAAACCTGTCTGAAAAAGTAATGATGGAAAATTTCCCTAATCTGAGAAGAGAAAAAGTCACCCAAATCCAGGAATCACAGAGAGTCCCAAGCAAGAGGAACCCAAAGAGACCCACTGCAAGACACATCATAATTAAAATGGCAAATTTCCAAGACAATGAGAGGATCTTAAAAGCAGCAAGGGAGAAACAGGAAGTAATGTACAAGGGAGCCGCAATAAGGTTAGCAACTGACTTCTCAATGGAAACGCTCTAAGCCAGAACAGAATGGCAAAAAATATTCCAAGTAATGAGAACCAGAGGCCTGCAACCAAGGCTACTTTACCCAGCAAGGCTCTCAATCAGGATAGAAGGCCAAATAAAGAGTTTCCCAGACAAAAGAAGTCTAAAAGAATACACTTCCACCAAACCAGCTCTGCAAGAGATGCTAAAGGGACTGCTTTAAGGAAAGGAAGGAAAAGAGAAAGACAGAGGATTACAGGTAGGAATAAAGGCAATGAATAACTTCCTATCGATAATAAACTTAAACGTAAATGGATTAAATGCTCCAATCAAAAGACATAGAATAGCTGAATGGATAAGAAAACATGACCCACACATATGCTGCCTATAAGAGACCCATCTCAGGACAAAATACTTACACAGACTGAAAGTGAAGGGCTAGAAACAAATTTTCCAAGCAAACGGACAGGAAAAAAAAGCAGGGGTAGCAATACTCATATCAGACAAAATAGACTTCCAAGGAAGGGCCATAAAGAGAGACCCGGAAGGTCGCTTCATAATACTCAAAGGAAGAATCCACGAAGAAGACATAAACATTGTAAATATATATGCACCCAACATAGGAGCACCCAAACACATTAAGAAAATCTTGGAGGACTTCAAGAAAGATATTGACAGCAACACAATTATAGTAGGGGAATTTAACACCCCACTGTCAAAAATGGACAGGTCTTCCAGACAAAATATCAACAAGGATATTGTGTCACTTAACAATACCCTAGAGGAAATGGACTTAACTGATATATATAGAGTTTTTCATCCCAAAGAAGCAAAATACACATTCCTTTCAAGTGTACATGGAACTTTCTCAAAGATAGACCACATGATAGGACACAAAGCAAGCCTCAACAAATTCAAGAAAATTGAAATCATATCAAGCATTTTCTCTGACCACGAGGGGCTGAAACTAGAAACCAACCCCAAAAGAAAAAACCCAAAACACTCGAAATCATGGAGACTGAATAGCATGCTATTAAACAATGAATGGGTCAAGAACGAGATTAGGGAAGAAATCAAAAACTTTCTGGAAACAAATGAAAATGAACTCACAACAACCCAAAACCTATGGGACACAGCAAAGGCAGTCCTGAGAGGGAAGTTCATAGCAATACAGGCCTACCTTAAAAAGATACAAACATTTCAAACAAACAACCTAACCCTATGCCTACAAGAACTGGAGGAACAACAACAAAGACAGCCCAGAGCAAGCAGAAGGAAGGAAATAACCAAGATCAGAGCAGAACTAAATGACATAGAGACTAAAAGCACAATTCTAAGGATCAATGAATCCAGGACCTGGTTCTTTGAAAAGATAAATCGACAAGCCTTTAAGTAGGCTCATGAAGAAAAAAAGAGAGAGGATCAAAGTAAACACAATTAGAAATGAAAGAGGAGAGATTACAACTGATACCACAGAAATACAAAGGATTGTAAGAAATTACTACAAAGAGCTGTATGCCAAGAAATTTGAAAACCTAGGCGAAATGGACACATTTCTAGAAAAATATAATCTTCCAAAACTGAATGAAGAAGAAGCAGAAAACCTGAACAGACCAATAACAGCAGAGGAAATTGAAGCAGTCATCAAAAAACTCCCAACACACAAAAGCCCTGGACCAGATGGCTTCACAGGAGAATTCTACAAAGCATTTAAGGAAGAGCTAACCCCTATCCTTCACAGACTATTCGAAAAAATCCAAACTGATGGAAGCCTCCCAAACTCTTTTTATGAAGCCAGAATCATCCTAATCCCAAAACCAGATAAAGATACAACGAAGAAAAAAAACTTCAGGCCAATATCTCTGATGAACATAGACGCTAAAATTCTCAACAAAATATTGGCAAACCACATCCAGCAATACATTAAAAAGATCATCCACCATGACCAAGTGGGATTCATCCCAGGGATGCAAGGATGGTACAATATTCACAAATCAATAAACATAATACATCACATCAACAACAGCAAAGACAAAAATCACATGATCATATCAATAGATGCAGAAAAAGCATTTGAAAAGATACAGCACCCATTTCTGATAAAAACACTCAGCAAAGTGGGAATAGAGGGAGCATTCCTCAACATAATAAGGGCCATATATGAGAGACCTACAGCCAACATCATATTCAATGGACAAAAACTTAGAGCTTTCCCACTAAGATCAGGAACAAGACAAGGATGCCCTCTCTCACCACTCCTATTCAACATAGTATTGGAAGTCCTAGCCACAGCAATCAGACAAGAAAAAGCAATAAAAGGTATCCAAATTGGAAAGGAGGAAATGAAACTGTCACTGTTTGTAGGTGACATGATAGTGTACATGGAAAATCCTATAGACTCCACCAAAAACTACTCCACCTAATAAATGAATTTGGCAAAACAGCAGCATACAAAGTCAATACTCAGAAATCAAAGGCATTCCTGTACACCTACAACAAAACTGCAGAAACAGAAATCAGGAAAAAAATGCCATTTGATAGAGCAATAAGAAAAATAAAGTACCTAGGAATAAACCTAACAAAGGAGGTAAAAGACCTACACTCAGAAAACTACACAACCTTGAAGAAAGAAATTAAGGAAGACACAAACAAATGGAAGCATGTACCATGCTCATGGATTGGAAGAATTAACATCATCAAAATGGCCATACTACCCAAAGCAATTTATAGATTCAATGCAATCCCTATTAAAGTACCCATGACATATTTCACAGATATAGAACGAACATTTCAGAAATTTATATGGAACCATAACCGACCCCGAATAGCTGCAGCAATTTTGAGGAAGAAGAACAAAGCAGGAGGGATCACAATACCTGATATCAAACTGTATTACAAGGCCACTGTAATCAAAACAGCCTGGTACTGGCATAAAAACAGGCACATAGACCAATGGAACAGAACAGAGAGCCCAGAAATAAACTCAAGTCTCTACGGTCAATTAATATTTGACAAAGGAGGCAGGAGCATAAAATGGAGCAAAAACAGCCCCTTCAACAGATGGTGTTGGGAGATCTGGACAGCTACGTGCAAAAAAATGAAATTTGATCACCAACTTACGCCATACACAAATATAAACTCAAGATGGATAAAAGACTTAAATATAAGTTGTAACACCATAAAAGTCCTCGAGGAAAACATTGGCAGGAAAATCTCAGACATTCCACGTAGCAACATCCTCACAGACATATCCCCTAAAGCAAGGGACATAAAGGAAAGAATAAACAAATGGGACCTGATCAAAAGAAAAAGCTTCTGCAAGGCTAAAGAAAATAGCACCAAATTACAAAGAGAACCAACAGTATGGGAAAACATATTTGCCAATGATACCTCAGACAAGGGTCTGATCTCCAAAATGTATAAAGAACTCACACAACTCCACTCCAGGAAGACAAACAACCCAATTAAAAAATGGGCAAAGCACTTGAACAGACACTTCTCCAAGGAAGACATACAGAGGGCCCAGAGACATATGAAAAGATGCTCAGCATCACTAGCCATCAGAGAGATGCAAATTAAAACCGCAATGAGGTATCATCTCACACCAGTCAGAGTGGCCAGCATAAACAAATCCACAAACAAATGTTGGAGAGGATGTGGAGAAAAGGGAACCCTAGTGCACTGTTGGTGGGAATGCAGACTGGTGAGGCCACTGTGGAAAACAGTATGGAATTTCCTCAGAAAACTAAAAATGGAACCGCCCTTTGACCCAGCAATTCTGCTGCTGGGATTATACCCTAAGAACCCTGAAACACCAATCCAAAAGAACCTATGCACCCCAATGTTCATAGCAGCACAATTTACAATAGCCAAGTACTGGAAGCAACCGAAGTGCCCATCAGCAAACGAGTGGATCCAAAAACTATGGTATATTTACACAATGGAATTCTACGCAGCAGAGAGAAAGAAGGAGCTTATACCCTTTGCAACAGCATGGATGGAACTGGAGAGCATTATGCTAAGTGAAATAAGCCAGGCGGTGAGGGACAAATACCATATGATCTCACCTTTAACTGGAACATAATCAACAGAAGAAAAAGCAAACAAAATACAACCAGAGACATTGAGGGGGGGAACAGTCTAGCAGTGGTCAGGGGGGAGTGGGGTGGGGACAGTGGGAAGAGGGGATTGCAGGAACTATTATAAAGGACACAAGGACAAAATCAGGGGGGATGGTGGGGGAGGGAGGTGGGTTTGCCTGGGGTGGGGGGTAGGGAAGGGGAGAAAAGGCATACAACTGTAATTTAATAACAATAAAAAATAAATAAAAAAAGAACTAAATCTGTAGGCAAAAGAAGAGGTTGATTTAGAAAAGAAAGGAATAGAATAAAAATTATAATCATTAAAACTTCAGGAACTGTGTTCAACAGAAGGTTAGACAAAAACACAAATCATTGATCAAAAGCATAAATTTTAGGAAACTACTGAGAGTAAAAGAAAAAAGAGATTAAAAATATGAAAAAAATAGATAAAAGCTTGGGGGGATATACCAAGAAGAACCAATATATCTCCAAAAAACAACATAAAATAATGGAATCCAGAAGTATTAAAAAATAGAATAACACAGAGTTTTCTGCAGTTAAAGAAAGACAAGAACACTCAGATTGAAGAAACACTTTCCTGAACAAGATAGGCAAAAATAATTTGTACTTAGTCACATTCCTAGTGAAATGGAAAAATCACCAAAAGCAAAAATCTGAAAAGCAGCCAAAGAGCGGAGTGCATTGGTGGAACTATCCACTACAAGCCCAACGAACTTATTTCAGTAGCAATAATATATATCAAACAATATCTTTAGTGTATTAGGAGAAAATAACTATTGACTCTCAATTCTATGCCCAGCCAAACTATTACTGATGAGAAAGGCAAAATAAAGTGCTCCTCAGTTGAGCAAAAATGCAGGAAGTCTGACATTCAGAGGTTCTTCCTAAAAGAAATGTTTAAAATTCAACTGTAGGAAGAGGAAATTATGGAAGAAAAAATGGAATGTAGAAACCAATAGTGATCAAAGTAATAGATAAATATGTACAGAAACCTGAATAAACATTGAATGTCAGTGGTAACAATCACTTACTAAGAGGGAGGTGCTAAAACCAAGGTTGTACGAGGTAATAATGCTAGGTAATAATAGCATGTTAGATAGGGATGGTAATAAAAGTTACAGAACTCTCATGATCTTATATTGCTGGACAGGAAGATAGGTATATTAATAATCTTTAGAGTATCTTAAATCAAAAGTGAACATTAAAAAAATACCAGGATAACTAAGAGAAGTGGGAAGTATTTTACACAGGCTAGTAGAGGAAAAAATGGGAAAATAAAGAAAACTTTGTCAATCCAATATAAGGCAAGTAAGGAGAAGCAATGAATGACAACAAAAGGGTCAACAGAAATCACAAAAGATGCTGTATAAACACACATATCAGTAATCACAATGAAAGTAAACTGTAGAAACTCAGATTGGATTTTTTAAAAATCTAATTATATGGTACTTTAAGAGAATCAAAAATATAGCAGAGGTAAGAAAAGTAGCAAATAGTAAAATGGCATATTAAAAAAGAATATTATCAGTAGAAACTAAAAAGGCCATGGAAATTTTGAAAAAATCATATCATTTGTGTCAGTTAGTTACTGCTCTATTACAAAGCTTCCCAAAATTCAGAGACTTAAAAACACAAGTATTTATAATTTCTCATGAGTCTCAGGTCAGCAGGAAACTTGTGCTGATATGGACCAGGATCAGCTGACCTTGACTGGGCTCACTAACACATCTACAGTCAAGTAGGCAGTGGGCCAGAGGCTGCTCTTCGAGGGTGGCTGCATTTGCATGCAAGGGAGGGGTGCTAAGTGGGCCATGTCTCTCATCACACGCAGACTAACTTGAGCAGTTGCCCGATTTTAAGAAATGAAACACAAAAGGCCTCTCAAGGCCCAAGCTTGAAAGTGGTCCACTGCCATTTCTCCTTCATTCTATTGGCCAAGCAAGTCACAGACCAACCCAGACAAGAAAGTGATAAAACAGATCCCACTTTTTGGTGGGAGAAACTACAAAATCATGGCAAAGAGCATGGACATCTACAGAAGCCATTAACAGAGATGATCAATGCAATCAAACTGCCACACTCGCAAGCACTAACAAAAATAAAACCAATGTTACTACAATATTAGAGAAAATTCATATTTAAGGCTAAGAGTGATAAGGATAATGAGAGTCAATACATATGAACAATGAACATGTCATAGAAAGCTGTAACAGTATCAAACCTGGAGCTACCTAACCAAAACAAGCCTAAAAACTGACCGAAGTACATGGAAAATTTACAAGTCACAAATATAATAGAAGATATTAAGGGGCCACACAACTTAATTAAAAAGACTACAAATTAGTTAGGATATAGAAGATGTGAATAGCAATATGACCTTACTTAATCTAATTACACATATAGAATTCTGCATATGAAAATCAATATATGCACATTCCTTTTAAGCTTATATTGGAACATTTACAAAATAAACAGGTATTTGGCTCAAAAAATGCTAACAAACACCAAAGAATTTATATAATACCTACCATATTATATCTCTTACCACAAAGAACAAAATAAGAAAAAACAAAACTTTATAGCAAAAAGATAATTACTCCCTGAATAAAAGATAGTCCCTCTGCAAAAAATAAAACAAACTCTTAAGTTTGGAAATTTAAAAACACACAGATGTAATGAATCAAAATTAAAACTACAATGTATATTAGCAAAATATTTAGGCCTACAGTGCAATGAATATACTGCACATCGACATTTAAGAGTGTAGCTAAAGCAGCATTTGGGAGAAACTGTATTGCTGACACAATACCAACTAGCAATAAAATTGTGAGACAAATATGACAGCTAATGTTAATTCAACACTAGAGCTCTGTATAATTTCCTTTAATCTCAGAGCAAAAAACCCGTTCAGTTAACTACTATCATTACCTTTACTTCACAGATGAGAAACTGAATGTCAGAACTTCACTGCTTTGCCTAAGGTGATGGAGAGATAGCATTCAAACACAGGCCTTCCTGCGTCGGAGCCCACGTGCTTTGCACATGTGTGCCCACACATGTACTGTCACGGAAAGGCCTCTAAGACACATTTTTTAAGTAAAACAGAAAGATTTCTAATAATTCTTATGCATAAGCCCATTTATGTCACATTGGATTTTAAGATTATGCATGTGAATATATGCATGGATTTATGTAAACAAATATTTTATGTTAAAGCTGCAGCACGGAAGTGAGGACAACCCAGAGTGAAAGGAGATGTTCAAGCTTTAGGCTACATGCTCCTGACTGGATACTTTTACAATTTGTTGTTGGAAAACAATTCCAATGGGGAAGCTTCAAATAATAAATGCACAAAAACCCATATATATATATCCATGAAAGAGTAGGCCCATTGTTAAAAAGAGTAACCAGGAGAAAGAGTGCTAGGGGTGTGTGGGCCCTGCATACATGCAGTTCCAATGTGTCCTTTGGAGTGAGTTTTATGACTCCACGACTGGATTATTCTCACAATGAAGTAGCCCTCCAAGAGCTAACAAAGGCTGCATCACATAAACATTAACTTATTTAACGCATTAACTCTGTGCCAGTCAGGATGCTATGTTCTGGGATCTAAGTGAGTGAGATCATAGTAATGTCCCTAAAGATACTTAGAGTTTCGTGGAACATGATGGGCCTCTGTGCTCTGTATTCAGTCCTAGATGGCAGGATGGCAGTGGCTAATACACAGGATTTCTAGAGAAAAGAGAATTTCAGAACCAATTTAAAAGCCTAAAAGAAATATCAGTTGGTATCCAAAGTTCTAAAGCAAAATTAGCAAAGATCAAAACGGAGTAAAGATTTGGAGCAACAGGAATGATTTTTCTCCCTGAAACCACCTGCATGTACTGCTTTATAAACTATGAACATCTTTTTCCACTGTCACTACACAATCATAAGCACTTTCTTGTAATATTTGTCTTCCTGTTGCTTATATCCCAAGAAATGTCACAGTACATGCATTCCAAAGGATATGATGGTTTTCCCTCCATCAAAACAGTTTTAAAAATCAGAAGCATTTCCACTTGTTCTAAACTTATCATTACCATACTTTGTTGCTGCTTTTGAATTTAATCCCCAATTTAGCTGACAATTACAGAGCAGGCAGGCAAATTCTCTAAGCAGTTAGGCCAAGAGGGTTCCATGAAAGGGTAACTAACACTTACAGACCACCAGAGCATTGGATTGACTTAATAGTTTCTGAGAAAAAGGTCAAAAACAGCTAAGAATGTCAAATTAGATTGAAATCCTAAGTACTTAACCCACTGAGGTACAGAAAAATAGCACGTGGAACATGAAAAAAGTTGTCATTTTTATTATATTTCTAAAAATTTGTACACTCTGTTCAGGCAAGTAATGGTACTAGAGGAAATAATCTGAAAGATTGAAGATGGCAAACGTTTGACATGCCGTAGGAGGTAAAATCTGACTCTTTAACAAAAGTACTTTCCAGCATCCTGTACTTAAAAAGAATTTCCACTTTTGTTTTTTCAAAATAACGTTAGAATAAAAAGGAAATACAAATACCCCAGGTTAGATAAGAAAACAGAGATCCGAAAGAGTGAAGTAACTTAACGAGGATCATACCATAGTGTTCAGTCAATGACTCTGTTATTAGAAGAAGCACAACGACAAACCTGTTTCTTCTGACTGACCTTGTCCCGATGACCACACATTACCAATTTAATTCCATCCCTTAGGAGTCTCCACGTTACCTGGGTCTGATTGTGAAGTTTACAAATTAGAAGATCCACTTGAGGCTAGTTTTCTTCATCTTGAATCTTTCCAAAGTCTGAGGCAAAGAAAAAAAAAACTAGTTTTCTTTTTTGGATATTTGTACATTCCCTGAAAATTATTGACTTTAGTTTCTTAATAGCAGAGGCACATATGACTAGAGACAAAACAACATACTGTCTGATTAAAAGATGTTACAATGATTCTATTTGTTTGATAATTTTTTTCTAATTTAGCTTCTGATAAGAGAGAAATATGTTGAAGGGATAAGAGAGAATAAGTTTCAATGCACTGACTTTAATCTTTGGCAATAAATGATGTCCTTTAGGCCAGTTAGTTAGTCACGAATATATAATCACCTCAATTTCCCCTTTTATGGCCAAGGGAAGATGAGATGCTGCTGAATATTTATAAATGCATTGTCTATGTAAACTATGCTGTTTTCTAGTGGGAGGGAATACAAATGAGACTGAGCAAAATAAATGAAAACACCAACTTGCTTTTCCCAAGAAAGTATGTCCTGGGACCCATGGCCCTTTTCTATTTGCTATTTCTATGTTTAGCTAACCTTGGGCTAAAGTGCTGTGAGACATTGAAAAAACCCAAAGAGCAAGAAGTACATGTAACAGGAGGGGTAGGATCGTCAGTCTATCTGAGGGGAAGATATGAGAAAGAGAAATCACAGAGTTTGTAATCCAGTTATGGTGAAAACACCTATTCACATGAAGTGACTGACTAGGTATGAGATTGTTGACTAATGTAAACTAATATGCAGGAAACTCCCATTAACCATCACCAATAGGCAATTAGCATGAGCTGTGATTAATTTCATGTTTTCATTCATCTATGTTTAGCTTGGGGGTGGGAGGGATTGAGAAGCACCACAAACACATTTTTATTGTTTAAAAACTATTCAAAATGTGCTTTTGGGCCTTTGCTGTTCTGATAAGAAATATAGTTACAGTAGCCATCCATATTGGATTTTGGAGCTCCCATTTCAAATACTCAAATGCACTGGTTTTGCTAATCTTTCACTCAGGATTTTGTAGAGACATCAGTCTATCAACATGAATATCATCAACCTGTTATAGAGCTGAAGATTAAGAAGTTTTAACAGATAGCCATAAATGCATGTATGAATGAATATACTCCAAGTTTTTCTATGACAAATATATATTCATTTTATTAACATTTTTAAATGAAGTATATCAAAAATATTATAGTTTACCCAAGATTCAGGTTAATTGATCCAACGACAAATTCACAAATGTAAAGGAAGCATTTACAGAGATTAATGTAATTAATCCAGATATTAGACTTGAGTCGTATGAAAATATAAACTGAGATTTTTGATACATCATAATATTAATTCTAATATCATGCCAGACAACATAGGTTCATCCACTCAAAACTTATTCCCCAAAAGTTTCTTCCGTCTTTACTCCCTCTACTCTAAAATTTGGAAATTTGAATATTCCATTTCCCCAGCTTCTCTTCTAACTAAGGTGGCCATGTGACACAGATCTCCCCACAAGGGGAGGTATGCAGAATTCTGCTGAAAAGGCTTCCCTTCCAAAAAAAAGGCAAAATATCACAAAGTTCTGTTTTCCTCTTTTTCCTGATTGAAATACACAGAATACTTGAAGGTTCCATAGGCATCCTTATCCCAATGAGTCAACACAGCAAGAAAAATGTGAAGAGAACTCCCTCCAGCCACATGGGCCCCGGTATTGTAAGGCAGTTACATCATTGCCAGAAGCGACCCTTCCTAGCTGTCATCCTGTGCAGACCAAAAAATGCCAACAGAATCCTTTTTTGTTTTTGAGCTATTGTTCGTTCTGGTTCTTATAGCCCTCCACACCCCTAAAAATAAAAAATGTCTCCTATTTTTACAAACTATTATCTCATTGTTTCTAACCACAAACTTGTGCAGTAGGCTAAGTAGTATTAGTCATGGAAATAGTGACAATATTAACAATTACAGTAATAATAATAGCATCTTAGACTTATAGTACTTATTATGAGTTGCCAATAGGCTAAGTGTTTTATAAAGCATTTTCATAAAAGCCCTAGTCTTATTAAAGCACCCTCAAGATTTTTTAAATATTAGTTTAAAAACATACCACAAATTATTCTTTTTTTGTTTGTTTTGCAAAGGTTCTTTATTTTTTACTTTTTAACTTTCTTTAGTCAATCAAATTCAATTCAAAATACAAATAATTCTTAGCCATTTTGAAAAAAACATCAAGAAACATCAGAGAGAGAGTCATTTAGCCACATTGTCTCAAGGACAGCTCATCTGAAGAGAGGACCATCTGTCTTTCTTGCACTCTGCCCACTGAGCTGGCCTGGGTGTCGCTCTTCTGCTCCCATAAACGCACTTCAACAATCCCATTGTGCCTCGTGCCGCATTCTGGGAGAGTCACCTGTCTGTCTCCCCAGCAAGATTCTCATGAATTTTTATATTGTGAACACTTTATATAACACTGGAATTATTCAATAAATGTGTCCAGCAAACAAATAAATATTTAAAAACTTGTCTTCAACTTTCTGTTCTGTAATAACCCTCCTGTTCCTCTTTAATTATTTCATTGGGTTATATTGTCCTTTATTTTTATCTCTAGCTTTTGGAAAAAATCTGAAAGGGATTATAACAATTTGACTGTGATTGTGGGGACTGGTGTACCTCCAGGACATTAGTATATTTTGTTTAATTTATAAATACGATGAGCCTCTGGTGTTCTGTCCCCTCACCAAAGAAAAAGGAGCCAAAATAGTAAACTTGATGTTGAGTTAATTACTTGTTTCACTGAAGGAAATGACATTTCAAACACAACAGTAAATATTATCTGTTTATGAAACACACTTTAAGTCCAGATTATACACCTAAAAAGTGAAAAATATTCCCTTACTGGCTAAGACTTTCCTATATGAGTTGATTTTTCCATTATCAAAATAATACTGATTATTTTCAACTATATATATGTATATATATGCATATATATACACATACACACATGTACATATATATTTATATATAGGATATATATTTATATACAGGATAAATACATCACACACACACACATATATACACAATTCTATGAAAACATTTGGCTCACATATGTACTAGAATTAATAAAACTGTTAAATTTTACCCTCAAAACATAAAAATAATGACAAGGTCAATGAAATCCCAAAGTTGGTAAAAAATTCAAATTTTAGTCTCTGAATTCTTGATATTAATAATTGGCATTCACAAGATCTGTTGAATATGTCCTTTATATTTATTATCCTTGTATACCTCCTATATTGAGAAATCAGCATTATTATTTAAAATTCAAGGAATAATATTTCTGTCTTTGACAACTGTACTCTTGGAAATTAATCTCATTATTTTAGCTATCAATACCCATGTTTTTAAGCAAAGGGCTTTGTAAATGTTATTGGTCTATGTTTTGTTTAGATCATTATCAGTTTGCAATTATATGCTTTTTAAAATGCATTGAGACATTAGATCAATAAACATAAACTGAATTAAGGAAGGAAAATTGTTATTGCGATAATTATGTCATGGGTTTGAATAGCTACCTATGAACAGATTTTTGGATGAAAAAATTCAGTTATAAAATTGTGGTTGCATGCAGTTAAATTGCATATGTTTGGGATTATATTATATAAAGCAACAAAACTGTGTGCATCATCTTCCCTTTCTTCCTTCTGAGCAAGCAAGATCCCCAAAGTAGCTTTGAGGATACTTTATTTATGGGCCTGCTAGTTCAGAAGCCACACACCAATTCATCACGCTCCTGCTTTGCGCCATCTGTTATAAATAAATATCCCTGCCTGCAACTTTCTGTCGGGGCATGTGTTTACTGTTATGCAGATGAATGCAATATGGGAGGACATTAAAGTTAAAAAAGAGAAAAACTGCTTATGAAAATGTCTATCGAACGTATATATTCCTACTACTTGTGTACAAAGGTTCAGATCACATGAAGGCCTACAGCCCAGGCAAGCTCTGACTCAGAGCTCCTTGTTTAGCGTGCAGCCAGCCCCCTTGGGGAATAGGGAAAAACAAGCAGGGGCGACGTGGCCTGGTCAACAAAGAAGTGCGCGGCCAGAGCCTTCTTCCCCCGAGACCTTTTAGCCATTTCACACAACATACTGCTGTGACTTTGGGGAGGGAAGGGCAGATAGGTAATGTGGGGACAGTGTTGGAGTTCCAAAGGCAGCAGTCAGCATCCAGGCTAAAGAGCGAAAAGAAGCCCCCAGGGGCCTGTGAGAAGCACAGAGACATGGCCAGAGCTCTCAGACCGCGCAACATAAGTATATAGAAAATGCTTGAAGTGGACAGACCCTGGAATCAAGTCAAACAGTCAGAAATGGATGACAGTGGCTCTGAGAGTGTGGAGCGCTAAACAATCTCTGGAACCAGTTTCCGGGTGCTCACACACGCCTAGACAGTGAAGGCACTTTTCTCCTATAGCACCTCTTTACCACCTTCCCGGAATTCCCACGGACCCACAAATATACAGAGGAGCCATCCACAGAGAAGGGTATATCCACTGTACTTCAGCACGTAGAGTTATCTGTAACCCCATATGTCAGTAAGAAGACACAAGCTCCAGAAAAATCACATGAAGGGATATAGTGATGAAACAATATCTTACTGACTTTCTAAAAGCATAAACTGGGCTTTTTCCTAGAATAGGAAAATCAATAAAATTAGAATGTGCAATCTCAAGATATTTGACTTTTGATTGCTTTAACTGATTACGTTTAGAGTATAATAACCTAAGCTTAGAGCGAATAACCATACATAACATCATGATTACTTTTTAATCAGTAGTGCATATTGAAAACATAACTTTGGTGGTGAAAAGAAATTTGGTACTTAATGGTGGTAATTTTATCTTAAAAAGCTATTTACAATCATGATTTGTTCTTCATGCTATAAATTTAAAAAATTATATGACTTGGCTGTGAATGTATTGGAAGTATTTACAGCTCAGGTAGACTCTTTTATGAGGGAGGACCAAAAAAACCCCAGAATTATCTTCTGGAGGGCAGACCCCCTAGTACAGTCTTCCCCTGCTAGGTGAGTCTTCTAAGAACCCATCTGTGTCAGTATACCAGCTGGTGCTGTTGTGAGAGGCTGTGTTCAGCTTCAGTGAATTTTTTTTGAAGATTCTTTCAACACGTTTGCCCATTTCATGATGGGTGATTTACTAGTGCACCTGGCCACACTGAGCTGAGTGTTCAGCAGTTTTTGACCCAAAATGGTATGGCCCCTGTGCCCCACCTTCCCTGTTCACCCCATCTTGCCCAGAGCAACCTGTTTTTTGTTTCCCTGGATGAAAAAGTCCTCAAAAAGAAATGACTTGCCAATGTGGAACAGGTGAAACAAAAAACAGCAAAAGCACTAAAAGGCACCAAGATTGAAGCATTCAAAAACTGTTTAGAGCAGTGGAAAAAGTCTCAATAGATGCATTGCATCAAATGGAGTGTACTTTGAAGGTGACTAAATTTTAAATGTGTAAGAATAAATACATGATTTTTTATAAATAAATTTCAGTTTTTTGGGGTCCCCCCTCATACTTCATAAATCTGTATAAGGAGAAGTTACCTCCAAATTAACATGAGACAATAAATAATTTCCTGACTTCAAGATAAACTACAACCCTCATATCCCAGAGTATCATTTTTTAAATATTTGATTATGCTGTTATAGTTATAATTTGTCCCCCATTGCCACCCCACCCCATACCCCTAGCCCTCTCAGGTAATCCCCCCACCTTTGTTCTTGTCCATGGGCCATCAGTATAAGTTTTTGGCTACTCCATTTCCTATGTTGCCCTTTACATCCCCATGGCTATTCTGTAGCTACCTATTTGTTTTTCTTAATCCCCTCACCTCTTCACCCATTCCCCCCCACCCCCCTCCCATCTGACAACCATCAAAACACTCTCCATACCCATGATTGTCTCTGTTCATCTTGTTTCCTTAGTTTGCTTTTTAGATTCAATTGATAGGTATGTGTTTCTTGCTATTTTATTATTCATAATTTTGATCTTCTTTTTCTTAAATAAGTCCCTTTAACATTTCATATAATAATGGTTTGGTAATGATGACCTCCTTTAGTTTTTTCTTGTTTGAGAAGTTCTTTATCTGCCCTTGGATTCTAACTGATAGCTTTGCCGGGTAGAGCAATCTTGGCTATAGGTCCTTGTTTTCCATGACTTTGAACATTTCTTGCCAATCCTTTCTAGCATACAAACTTTCTTTTGAGAAATCAGCTGACAGTCTTATGTAGCTGAACTCCCTTGTAGGTAATTAACTGCTTTTAAGATTATCTCTTTATCTTTAACCTTTGGCATTTTAATTATGATGTGTCTTGGTGTGAACTATTTGCATCCATCTTGTTTGGGATTGCCTGTGCTTCCTGGCCTTGTATGGCTATTTCCTTCACCAAATCAGGGAAGTTTGCTTTCATTATGTTTTCCAAAAGATTTCCAATTTCTTTGTTCTCTTCTCCTTCTGGTACCCCTATGACACTAATGTTGGTTAGCTTGAAGCTGTCCCAGAGGCTTCTTACACTTTCCTCGTTTTTTGGATTCTTTTTTTTTTCTTGTTGTTCCACTGGGTTTTGGTTCCTTATGTTCCATATCATTGATTTGATTCTTGGCTTCATCCACTCTATTGTTGATCCCCTGTAAATTGTTCATTTCCATTAGTACATCTTACATTTCTGCCTGGCTCTTTTTTATGCTGTTGAAGTACTCACTGAGTTCCTTGAGCATCCTTATAACCAATGTTTTGAATTCTGCATCTGATAGATTGCTCATCTCCATTTTGCTTAGTTCTTTTTCTGGAGTTTTGATGTGTTCTTTCATTTCGGCCATGTTTCTTTGTCTCCTCATTTTGGCAGCCTCCCTGTGTTTGTTTATGTGTATTAGGTAGAGCTGCTATGACTCCCTGTCTTGGTAGTGTGGCCTGTAGCTCCAGTGGCACAGCCTCCCCTACCATGTGAACTGGGTACTCAAGGTGCACCCTCTGTGTGGGCTGAGTACACCCTCCTCTTGTAGATGAGCCTTGATTGCTGATGGCAGGTCTATGGGAGGGATTTACCCAGGGCAGTCAGTTGCAAGGACTGGCTATGACCACTAACCATCAATCTCCACCTTCTGTAAAGGTTCACTTGTGTAGGGGCAGGGTGGTGGTGCTCCTATGTGGTCTATAGGTATCCATTGGGTGCACAGGCTCTGGGGTTTCCCAGGTGGTACAGGTCAGAGTCAGCCACTACCTGTATTCCACCTCCGGCCACCCAGGTAATCGACCACGTAATCTGCAGGTAGCTGCTACTTGTGCTGGCTCCAGGGGAAGCCAAATTGTGATACAAAGCTAGCTGCCACTAGGGCCAGGCCTGGGGCTGCTTAGCCAGAGGTATGGGGTTGGGGACAGGACCATAAGTTGGGTGGGCAGAGCCTCAAGTAAACACCAAGGCAGGACAAACAGTGTAATCCCAGTTGATAGTGTCTCAGATGGCTCCCACCTGCAGGTTCTGGGGCTCTGTGGGGGAGGTCTCAGAAAAGGCACAGTGGCCTCCGCCTGCCTTTCTGTCTGGGAAAGAGCTGTTCCCCAGCTCTCATCATGATGTCAGGCACTTCAGTTCCTCCTCGTATGCCACTGGTGCCTTTCAAGCTACTACCCTGGTGGTGCTGGTTCCTAGAGGCAGTGTATCTGTATAAGTGTGGCATGGGCCCTTTAAGAGGAAGCACCAGGGAATCTAGTAGTTTTTTTCCCACTGACTCTAATCCCACTGGTTTTTACAGCCAGAAGATGGGGGTTTATCTTCCAGGCACTTGTATCCTGGGTTGGGGGACTTGGTGTGGGGCCTGGGATCCCTTGCTCCTGAGATATCCCTCTCAAATCTTTATCCACCACATGTGGGCATGGGACCCAACCATTCTGCATCTCTGCATCTCCATGTCTCCTACCCTTCTGGATTAATATAGTCTGTTTAGTTCCATAGTTGTTGAATTTCCATTCAACTTGATTTCTGATGGTTTTGAGTGATTGTTGGTCTGTAGTTTAGTTGTAATTTTGTTGTGGTTGTGCAAGGAGGCTAGCTGTGTTTACCTGTGCCTCCATCTTCACCAGAAGTCCCCCAGGGTATCATGAAAAATGACATTTTTCAAAGAATGTTTTTGAAAATCTTTTCTATCAGCACTTTAATATTCTGCAATGCTTTCTTTTAGTCATTTTATTATTTCCTTTAAAGATTTAATTCAATTCTATTTGATGTATTAACATTATTTATTTTTAGTAAAAGATTTCTCCTTGAAAATAGGTCCTGATCCTTTCCTTTTTTATTGGACTTAAATATTTCTGCTTGGAAATCAAATAGTTTATGGTTGAATTTGAATTAAACAGAATAACTTCCATTTTATTCAAATATTTTCACTGTAATCAATTTGTTTTGCTCACAGTATTTTACAATTTTGAGGATTTTTAGAATGATAATTTTAAAACTGCTTGCTATAAAAAGTAGGTTGCTGATCAGAAAGCACCTACAATTATTCATTATTTATTAAATTTCTTGATTTGGGGGAGTAGTAATTGTTAAACATGGTAAGCACTAATTGATTGTAGGATAAATTAATAACTGCCCTATAATACTCCTAAATAGGAGGTATAATAGGTCAGAAGTGCAGACATTACCTGTGTATTTTTCCAACTGGAAGAGTTAGAAATTTTTTAAAAACCTTCACACCTGGAACCTTGAAAGCAACAGAGTGAATTATACTTTTAACCCTCAAGCTCACTTAAGCTATTGCACCAGCAGTTACTGAAAGTGGGCTTTAACACTAAACAAAATCAACACTTGAATAAAGTCAAGTACGCTTGAGCATCTGTGGCTCAACATAAGTAGGTTGGGGGGGTGCATGTTTCAGGTCTTATTATTTCCTACGTTAACAATCAGGTTGAGCATTTATTTTCTTTGCACCTGAACTGTTTGCAGGGTAAAAGATGGTAAATAATGAAACTGATAGTAACTTTCCAGTGAGTAAGAACAGTCCCTTTTATCTGAGAGAGAGAATGTCAGGTCTGCAAAAGCCAAATGATCCAAAGCACCCAAGAGGAAAAGCCTCCCAAGTGACTCCAGCACCTTGGGTCTCCTCCCCAAACAAGGCCTGTGCTGCTATCGGTTTTGATAAGCAGGCTTTCCTCACCCATAAGGCTATAACATGATAATGTCATTCAATAACCCTCACACCCTTTCCTGCTATTTGTCCAGCACAGGAAACTGAGGATTTTCTTGTCGTGTGGACACAGCGGAAACATCTAGCCAGCAAATACTGACCCTCGCATGCAAACAAACCCATATCCTCTTTCCGCCTGACAACTTCCTTCCTGCATGCTAAGAACAATCTACCCTTCATTTTTTTCCGGACTTTATACTGACTACTCTGAAAGCCCTTGGGGAGAAGACCAATGTAAACTTCCACTCAACAGCTGGATTCTCAGACAAACAGGCTGACATTGAACATCGTGGAAGGTGCTAGATGACCTCTAAATGCGGTGATACTGTATTGGGTTGTCCAAAGACAGCGCGTGGTTTGACAATTACCTGAATACTTTGGCTTGTAATAATAACCACACTAGATGTTCCAAACCCAAATCTAAAATATTTAAAATTATATCATACACCAGGAAGTTCTCTTCTCTAGCTATACTGCCAAACTGGACCTGATGTTACTTTGTGTTATTTAAACCTGGGAATTTAAGATGGACATGTTTAGACCTAGAGAGACAGAGGGCATTATATTAATTGCACATCCAAATTTGCAGCTAAATCCATTCTGCTCACCCAAGCAGCTTAAGCTTACTGGAGATTTTCCAAATTACTCTTTATCTTTGAGCTAGGTAGTAAGCCCTGGTGAGGTAAGTGATTTTGCTGGTTAATCATACCTTACATCCCAAGCAAGGACAATGAGGCTTTTCAAATTTCTTTCTAATATACTGAAAGAAATGCCTGACAGTCAAAAGCTTTGTGTGGGTATACTGACTTACCAGAATATCTTCTTGACATTCAAAAGACAAAGAGCTCAAGCTCTGAAAACCTAACCCAAATCTGGGGAAAAAATATGATCTTAGGCAGCCTGGGCACCCTTCCATAAAATCAGTTTCTTAAAATTTGGTGGCTTATAGTGAGCAAACTTAAAAAGCTCACTTAATACTGTTGTCAATAATTTCATTTGGTTTCAAACATTGTTTCCTGGACAAACCTAGCATCAGGATATGCCTCTGCAGTGAAAGCTCAGGAGTATAATATAGGGAGGAGGAGGACGCTCTAAGTTGAAAGCAATGTTGCCAACACAGTCTGTTGTCACCGGCTGCCTCTCACCTCATATGTCCCCAAGTATTGTCCAAAACTTCTACATATAAAATGATACCTAACAATGATAGAAAAGAGTGGACACTGCTACTTCTTTATGGTAGGTGTCCAACTGGTAAATATCAATAGTGTTCGTAGCCAAATGCCTTTTATCAATCTATCCAGCAGATGAGTTATTCATGTCTTTAATTCACACACACCAGTTTATTTAAAATATGTGATAGTAAGCGATGTTAAAAAGCACTTTGATGTTGTCATCAGCATTCTGGTGAAGGGAGAACTCAGACTTCCAGTCCCCAACCAATGAGTCATTTGGTTATAGATTTAATCACAAGGAACAAGTAGAACAAACCCAAAAAATAATTTAAATGCTTCTTTTTCATCAGGGTATATTCTAGGAATTTTGCATGGATTATCTCATTTAAACCTCACTACAAATCCAAAAGGCAGATATTATTTTATAGTATTGTATTGATAGCTGATACCTACTGACCACTTACCATATGCTAAGCACAGTTTTTAGAGAACTAAATTAATCCCAATGAGAACCCTGAGATAGAAGGGTTGTCCTGCCTTTTACAGATGAAGAAACTAATACACAAAAAGGCAAAGTGTCTTCCCCACAGCATCGAACTAGTTAGCAGTGGGGTTGAGGCTAGGAATTGGGAACCTGAAAGTTTAAAGCCTATGACCTTGAGCCGAAGACAGTGAGTCACACGTTCCTCATCTCTAACATGGGTCTAAAAATAACTGCACACTCCCTCATAAGGCTATTATATAAACAAAATGGGAAAAGGCGGGTGAATAATTAACTTAAAAATTCCCTTATTTTTACAGCACACAATTTCAAATCACTAGGGTTAAAAGACAGGCTGCATGTCAATTAAACATAAAAGCCACATTTCTCCTCTGTGTCTTTTTGTTTCTTCACTTCCTTTAACAATTTCTGACATTTTCATAAGCTTGTTCCAAAGAAAGAATGCCATGCCATTTTGAGAGCAAAGAGCAATTTACTTCATAATTGATTGGGTAGAATGTCAAGAAATGTGAAGAAACAGAAGAGTATTGGTGTTGACTACTGCTGTAAAAACAACCTACTATAACCTACATGAAAGTTCTGGCAAGTACTATAGGGGAGAATCTTCTGCTCAAAGATGCTGCTACCATCAGCTCTAGCTCTAGTATTTATCGCTGGAGTCAAATGGATGGGCCCATTTGCATTTAGTGCTTTCCAGGGAAGACCTGCTCTCAGAGGGAACACACAGAGCAGTAGGGACATTCAGTGTCTCCATCTCTGGCTCCCAGAGTCAGGGAGGAGTCCCCTGCTCTACCCCACTCTCACATAAGGCCCCAGTCCCACATGGCCACTCACGGGAGTACTAACCCTCTCAGGAGTGAAGGCTGGGCATATGAATGAATGCATACACTTCTGAGTGGCCCCTCAGCTTGATTTGAAAGGTGAAATTCCAGAATTAGATGTTTTTAATAATATTCCATGTTATCTGCCTCTGTTCTCCCTTCCATAAGGATGGCTGACTGGTGATACTAGCTAATGTTTATTGAGAGCCTCCACATGTAGAGGACTGTGCCAAGTGATCCAAATTATTTCTCTTACTCCTGCCTATATCCCTCAGGGCAGACACTGTTATAATCCCCATCTTAAACACAAGGAATTTTAGGAACAGAGAGGTTACGGGTGTACAACTTGTTAGTGACAGAGTTGTATGCAGATCTAAAGTTTGGTTTCAGCCTCTGTGCTTCACACTTGAAAAGGTAGTGTCTAGAAAGAAAAGTGAGTTGATATCATTCAACAATCTACAGATACTTGTGCCATGGTAGGTATTAAAGTGGTGAGCAAGACAAGCATGCCTTTCTGCTCAACATGAAGCTTACTATCTAGAAGAGAAAACAGATATTGAACAAATAATTTCAGTGCATTGAATCTTATTTAGAGTCAAATGCATGTGCTAACAGAGCATTTCTGAAGGACCTAGTCAAGGGGATACCTAAGGAAGCAGCAATTCCATGAAAAGAGGAAGGATGAGTAAGCAGTAAGTAGATAAAGGGAAAATAGTGAGCCTTTTTCCCAGAGAGAGGCAGTGGTATGTAAAGACAGGAAGGAGCTTTTCCATACAAAACAACTCATACATCCCACCCACACAACTATGCCTACACAAAGGATGATAGGAGTGTTCTGAACTATACAGAGATGAGTAAGATGAAGCCACTCCCTCAGAAGCCCACAACCAATGGGGGAGACAGAGCCAGACATAAATACAAGGAAAACAGTGGTAAGTGGCAGAAGGAGATGCAGACAAGATGCCAAGGGACAGCAAAGAAAGAAATTCATACGGACATGGAGGAGAGTTTTTAATTGGTCCTTGAAGGATAGATATAATTTTCAAACTATGGTAAATTCTCTACTGTTAAATGGGGAACAAATGGGAGAGTTGGGGTCAGCCAGCAGGTGAAGGCTCTGTAACCCCCTCCCCATAAAACAAGAATGAGACCTCAGACTGAGGGAACCAGAGGTAGCTAATGAAAGTTGAGGCATGGAGATGACAGCAGAGACAGCAATAGGAGAGAAAGTTGTAGGGCTGTGCTAAATCCCTGATGTTGTTCCCAGTTGATTTTTATCTCCCTGGAAACATGTGGTACAGGGAGGGCAGGCTGAGTTTAAAAGGCAGAAACAAGACTCGGTCAGATATCTGCACCTTAGGAAGCAATGTGAAAAGAACAAAGAGGTTAAAAAGAGAATGAGAAAAGACATTATCATACTTCAGAGAACTAGAGCAAAAAATGTAGTCTGGAGACCTTTTAGTAGTTGGATCCGCAAAGCCCCTGAAACATAATAATTAGTCGCTAAGCGTAAAGAGAAAGAATGTGAAAGCCCATGAAATATACACATGCACTGCACAGAAACAGAAAAAAGTACAATAACATGGAAAATGTAAACACCATAGAGAGAAGGAAGAAGTTGGAAAACTGACCTGTAACTGATAAAAAATTGTCAACTCCCTTGTACTATATACTATAATAAATAATAAGAGGCAGAAATATACCTGTGTGAGATGCCTGCATGAATAATAACAAATAACAAATATTTGAAGGATTATTTATAGTGCCTGAAGCGTGTATTTTGAGATATATCATTTCAACTAATCTTGTAAACCACCTTGTGAGACAGATGAAAATCATGTTAAAATGGAATGCCATACATACTTATTGAGAGATAAAGGGCCAAGAAATAAGATTCTAAATAGATTCTAAATACCTAAATCCTAACCTAGACCAGTTATGCCTCCGCAGGTTCCTGATTTAAAAAAAAAAAAAAAAAAAAAAAGGCTGAAGAGGACAAAATCCATTTACAGAGATGAATACACGGCTCTGACCCCAGTACTGGCATGGACTGTAGCCTTCTGGTATAGGCCTTGTGGAAGACTTCTTTTGCTCTAGCAAAGTAGAGAAAACCAAAGCCATTCTAGAGGTCTATACTGCCTCCTACCACCCCAAAACCTCACTTTAAGAGCGTAGCCTGAAAGGCCAATCTAGAACACATGTGCCCATAGGAAGCAGTAGAAATCACAAAAGCAAGACAGTGGCTGCCCTAGATCTCAGTCCGGATGCTGGGAACCTCCTCCAAGTCTCTCTCAATTCACCAGCCATGCGGTAACATGAGAGATGGCCTGGTCCCCAAAAGGGTGCTTGTCTAATCACACGGTATAGGGGTGAGGGAATCAAAAAGACCACATTTATGTGTGAGCCAGTCTTTAACTTTAACCTGCCAGAGCCCTTAGCACTGTGTCAGCAAAATGAACCCGAACAATTAATAGCAGTATTTCTCCAGGGAAGAAGCCCTTAGCTTCTCCCTCCCGCACAGAAATGTTAGTATCCTTGCTTTATGGTTGTCAGTGGCTTGACAAAGAACATACAATCATGAAAAATGAAACCGGAAATGGAATCCAGATCTTCTACTTCAAATTCACTGCTCTTAGTTAAACTGGGAACTTCAATGTTTTAAGTCTTCATAATACAATTTGTATATTCACAAATAATACCTCTGGTTTCTTGGTCCCATCTTAAAAACTCATTTTGGGGAGTAGAAATGCCTTGAAGCAAGGCATATATGGCATATATTAAATAAAACGGTAATACTGTCACTATGCCGATGTCTTCTTTGGAACATATTAGTGCCCAAGGAGGAACTTCAGAGTGAAGACTGTATTCTGATTCATACTGCTCGCTCCACAGGGAGCACACAGGGCAGCTGTAGACCCGAGTCCACATGTACTCGGCAATCTTCAAGGAGGGGTCCTAGCTACTATGTTCCTTAGCAACTATGCAAGCATAGGAGAAAGCCCCAGAAGTTAGAGATTTTGTTCTTAGAGTCAAGGTTCTCTATCAAGGGATTAGTATGACCTGACAGTAAGTCAATGGTCATATTGTGGAAGTTATTTTAGCCTAATATTTTGCCTCAGGAGAGGTTGTTTGGTTTTAATAAAAATTCTCAATAAGAATGGATGACCCAATACATTATTTCTCTTGCTTCTAATTTAAGAATCTGGTACATAAAAGCACAGAGAGTGTGAAGGAAATGGATCCTGACCTTGTGACAGTTGGCATGATTTCTGAGGCAGGTGTCAGATAGGTTCATAAGCAACTATGTTGCCAAATCTTATCAAAACCTAAAAGACAAAAAGAGAAGAAAAATACACACTTTATAATTGACATCAAAAAGGAAGTCATTTTATTTTTAGTACATTTTCTTTGGAGGGAAAGCCAACTAACTGGAAAGAGTCCATAATTTAACCAACATCAGATCTCCACTACATTCCCCACTGAAACTTAATAAATGTTAGTTTCCAGATTTACTCACTTTACAATTTTCTCTAGTTAATGATCAGCAAACACCTTTTATTATTTTAAATGTAAACAAAATGAAGACCTGAAATCTCGTGATCAGGAATTGATTTCTGGCAGACAAGCCAAACTGTTTGGTCTATTTTTATGGTCTATTTTTATGGTTGATATAAGTGTATTCAAAACCCATAAACAATGTACATCCACTTCCATACTTTTTCAGCCTGTCTTTGGTCATAAACTTTAATTAAAACAAAACATCCCTTAGGTAAATCAAAGGAAGTGCCATTGAAATAATATAAACACCGAGAAAACCTTGGGCTGTTTCCATGTCTAAGTCTGATTAGATGGACAAGCACCAAGCACTTGTGTCAGTAGACTAACCAACAGAGTTTGTGATTGTGAGAACCTCCTCTAGTATTAAGGATCTCTGGCGTAGTTTCTAGGAAAAGTCACGCCAAATTTCTCTGTTGCAAGAGAGGGTTTTCCACTTGGAAGCTGTGGTATCTGTGAAGGCTATCTTTCATGAGCTGGGTGTCCTCTACTTAGCTGTCAGAAGGCCTGTCTGTCGCAGAGCTCAGACTGTCTGTCCCATTTGGCCGATGTTGGGAGCTTATGCTAGTTATGGCAGAGGGAACATGTTTTCCATTACGCCCACACCAAAGTGTTGATTAAGGTGGCACATGTCAGACCTGGGAGTAGCCAGAACTCAAACACAGTATAGACCTTTTACAGATGCTGAAATTGTTTCCAGAAAATTCATCATCTCAGCTTATCTTTTTTAAATTTTTTTCTTCTTTTCTTTCATTTTTTTTAAGATAGAAAAAGAAGCCAGGCCAATTTTGTGCTTATTTTTTAGCAAGTACTTTAATCATGTCTGATTTTTTTTTCAACCATAATCAAACACTTCCTTTGTGTTTGTAGTTTAAAAAAGTCTCCTGATAATTGACAAGTATAGTCTATAAGAGGCAAAGATTTCTCTATAAAGGCTGATCTCTATTAGAAAATGCATCTTGACCTTTTTAGAAGTCTGAGTCCTTTTAAAATGTACCAAAACTATGCGTTATTTCTCAGAAAACAATTGTGCAAGATTACAAGCCTATGAAGAACACTTTAGAGTTCCAAGGGCCTTAGGTTAAAGACCACTGTTCCAAGTGAAGCCAGATATAGTCATATAGCTGGCAGATTGAATTTTTACTTGTAGATAGAAATACAATCCCTTCACAAAATGTAAATACTAATGAGTCCATGTAATTGAAGCAGCTGTCAGGGGTTGGTAGATTCTTCTCATTCTGCAAAGTAGTAAAAAGAAGAGTTTATCCCAAAGGCCAGCAAATGCTTTTGTGTAAGTCTCCTGTGGAAGGCCAACTCCTTAGAGAATATATTGGTTCCAATGACCATTAGTCAAAACTACATTGCTTTCCTTTTAGGAAATATACAAACAATGTCTAAAAGTGACATTGTAAGCATTGCCAGGCTTAGCAAATAAAATATAGGACACCCAGTTAACTTTTGATTTTAGATAAATGATAAATCATTTTTAGAATAAGTATATCCCAAATATTGCATGGGATATACTTACACTAAAAATTATTCATTATTTATCTGAAATTGAATTTAATTAGGTGCCATATATTTTAGCTGGCAAAACTATAATGATCCAATAATTCACATCCACGTCATTGCTACTTCTGAGTGTGGGATCTGGTTTCTAGTGTTTTCTAACTGATAATTGATGAGAATTTCCACTAGATTTCACAACACCACTTCAGTTAAGTCAAGCCAAAGTGATGAGATTGATATTTACCATTCTGGCTTCTCCCCCTAACAATATGACTCTGGTTTGTTAACTCATTTGTTCTTTTCCTTTCTCTCATTGATAAATTTAGTATTTGACAATCTTTAGTCCTTGATCCTGTCTATTCTTTATCCTTTTAAACTTTCTTTGCATTTTATTTCCTCTACCCAATGACTCCTCAATCTACATTGCTGTTCATTCTAACTCCAGATTGCTTTTTCTATTTGACAGCTGAGCCTTTTGTCAGAATGGGCTCATTAAAATGGATTAATAGCTCAACCTACCGCCAAATAGCAAAGCATCATTTGTCCTCTTATTTCCCCTTTTTCCTGGTTTTATAATCCTACAATTAATTAACTATATCTATCTGTTAAATATTTCCCCATCAAGTAGTCCTTTCATTTTGCATCCCCTGTACTCTAGTTCAGAGTCACATCATCTCTTTCCTATATATATTAGCCTCGAATTTGCTCCCCCCACTTCCAGTCTTTTGCCATGTAGGGCATCTACACCATGTCACACAACCTTCCTTTCCAAATCAATTGTTTATGGCATGTCTACGATGGATATACAAAAACAATAAGACTAACTTTTGCCCTCAAGAAAAGTACATTCCAGTGGAGGAGGCAAACTATATATATATATATATATATATGGAGAATTATAGAAAAATATAATCATCCCTATAGAGAATAACACCAAATGCAGCAGTTACAGAAGTAATGTTAGAGGAATGGGTGATGGTAGCAGAAATGTTTTTTCTGATTCTTGGGTGAGATAACACCTGAACTGAGTTTTTAATTGGTTAGCCATTGAGCAGGGATACTGCAGTTCCAGACGGAAAGAATACCGTGTGCAAAGATATGGCAATATAAAAAGAGTGGCGCTTTCAAGAGATTTCAGTAGTTCGGTCTGACTTGAACACATAGTTCTAAGAACGAATTGGCGAGGTTCCACAGGTATGAAGGTCCACATCCATGAGAGAAACAGAGAGAGTCTTTGAACTATTTTATGCAGTGTGATGACAAAATCATTTTGTATTTTGAAAAATGGTGTGAAAGGACATGAAAAGCAGATGACAAGCTTGGGGCAGGGAGATGGCGAGCAGCTATTGCAGGGCTCTCGGGGCTAATGAAGGAGGTCTTCCCTAAGTCAGTAGCAGTAGTGATTCAAGGAGAGGGTTCAAAAGACATTTAGGAAGAAGAGTTTGGAGTGCTTGGTGATGGCTTATGTGCGGAAGGAAAGGAAAAGCATGTCTTTTATAATTTAGTGAAACCTGCGCTGATTCCCACTGCCTACAGCAATGGTTACCAACCAGGGGTGATTTTGCTCTGCAGGGAATATGGGAAAGTCTGGAGACATTTTTGGTTGTCAGAGAGGGGAAATGAGGAGAAGAAGAATGCCACTAAGCCAGAGCACAGGACAGAGGCACGGGGCAGACCCTCACGACAGAGTCTGGTTCAAAATATCCACAGCGCCAAGGCTGAGAAACTGTTACATAACATTAAGTAGATTTCCTTCCCTGAAATGTAAGGCTCTTCAAAATATTGCCCAATTTCCTTTCCAGACTAAATTCCCATCACCCTGTAGATATCCTATAGACCAAGAAAAAATGACCTATTCATGAATTCCGAACATATTTTTCACTTTCCACCTTACCAATCTTGCTTTTACCATTATTCTCTCATCCAGGAACATTTCCTCCACACATCCTCTCCCCACCCCCCATCGTCAAAATGCTACTTATGCCTCCTCCATGAATCTTTTCCAATTTGCCCTCTCTCCCTCCTCTCCATCCATTTACTACTATTCATTACATTGTAATTGGTAAATGTACTACTAGTTGATGGACTTGGTCTTATCCTATTCCCTGAAGAAAGACCCTGATCAGCCAAGCATAGTGCCTTTAACAAAGTAAGCATTCAATAAATATTTGTTAAAATTAAGTATGATTTTCTAAATCAGTTGTCTGAAATCATTAATGCCTAGGTTTCCCTTTTATTTATGTGAACAATTCAGAGGTAGATTCTCATCTACAAATGCTAAACAAATGTAGTGCCCATAAACTGTAACCAATATTTGGCTCAATTTTTATTGTACTTTCTTAGAAAATTGAATATACTTATCATCACAGCCCATGCAATATCTGAGTTTTGTCCTTATGCTGTTGTGCCAGTCCAGGTTTTGGATTTGCTTGGTAGAGCAGATGTTTAAGATTCCTTCTACATCTTCACATACTGATTTACCTGTCTACCAGGTGTTCTACATTGCCCTCCAACTGCTCATTTTAAGCTATTTAATTCTGCAATGCATGTTTCATTGCTGATATCCTTAGAAAATTTTTCTGCCTGGTAAAATAAAACCTGCTCCTTATCAGCTTAATAGATGCCACTAAACTACCTTGTAGAAACACTGGGAAATGTGAATGGCATGGGTGACCAAGACTTTGTTTCTAGATTTTTACTTTATTGCCTTTTGACTTTTAAAAGACTCACTTACGAACAAGGACTGAATATGGCTTAGTCCTCTGAGGGCCATGCATGCATGACAGATATTTCCTTGGCCCATGCACCAGTTCATTTCGCACCCCCTGTGAGACAGTTTATTTTTTCCCAACCCTGAAAGGTGTGCGAAACTGAAAAGGACCTGTGAATCCCTGTGTTGCTGTACTGCGGGCAGCTTGGCAGTACTCTTTGCTGCTGCCATGTCTGGCCATGGGAGGTGTGTAACAGTCTCATCCACAGAACACCAAGAGATCTTTAGCAGACAAGGTGATTTAGAGAACAAGGTACCCTACCAAGCCATAGAGAAATTGCCTTTGTCATAGATAGCTGGTAAAAAAAAAAAATAGGCATAGTATACTTTTTCTAAAGCAGCTTATTTGTGACTCCTCTGCACCAGGATGGCTTTACGCACCTAGATCAAAAAATTATGGACCACCTCTTTCTCTGAAACAGTTCCACTTTCATGACAATGGGGCTTCAGGGTTGAAGGCCATTTAGTGCTACAGAGAATGAAGAATGGCTCTCACTCTATTCTTCTGTCTTAGTACATAATGTGTCAATTAATACACTCAGACATAGGTAGATGACAGATAATGATAGGTAACTAGGTAGACAGATCGACAGATAGATAATAGAAAAACAAAACCCTAAGAAGCCAATTCTTCCTGAGAAGATTAAAATTTGGATGGAAAAAGGCTTGACATTTTTTTATGTTTTCTTTTTCTTTCATTTTGATATAACTGACATATAAACTGTGTTAGTTTCAGGTGTATAACATAATGATTCAATATTTGTATGTATTGTGAATGATCACCACGATAGGTCTAGTGAACACACAAATTTTTAATGTTTTCTTGAAATAGCTATTCCAGTCAGAATTATACACTGTTTACTTCCATCCTCCCTCCCCCACACTGACATGGGTAAGCACATTTTTCTCACTTACGCCAGACCAAATGTGCGCATATTTCACTATAATACGAGACCCTGAAGGCCATGCATCACATCTCTTCTTCATCTTTGTTTGACTTCACATCACCTGAGGTAGGGCGTTACATGTTTTAAATGTCCAGTAATTGTTATTCACTTTAAATTTGGTCAACCTCGTGGTATGAAAACTTGCATGGTCCCGAATGGCTCTACTGAAGCCCCATAACTCAAAGTTCTCTCTATATATTGTTAAGTAGTGAAGCTTCAGTATCCAGGTGAAATTCTCAACTCATATTTACCATACAGATATTTGTCTTTAATTAAATTTCAAAAAAATATCAAAATAGTTACTATTTAGAAAGAAAAATGGAGGAAAATGAAGAAAACCATTAACATTATAATACTGTAGTAAGAAACTACTACATTTAACTGTTAAAATAACAGAAAAGTAATCTAGATGAATTCAGTTAATTACATATTTTATCTATATTTAGATTGTCCAAATGCCTATTATGATACAATATTTAAATGAAATCCAGTAAACTCTAAGTAAAGGGCATTAAACTGTCATTTTCATTCCCAAATAGGCACCTCTGCAGCATCCTTCCCAAAATATTCAGTAACATTGAGGGTCTACATCAGGGTAAGTCTAGCCAACACAAAGGGAAGTGCTTATTTGTCAACGTATGATAAAATATTCACAAATTTTATAACAATGATTCTAGTCATGATACACTTTTTACATCTTCCAAGAACTTCCATACACTGCTCTGAAATCGTAACCTCAAGGTGAACAAGGCAAACACTGCTCTTCCCAGTTTGCAGATACAAATATGGAGGTAAAAGATTTCAAATTACTGGCCCAAGTATATCCTTTTAGTAAGGGGCAGAGAGAGGAACAACACTCAACAAATTCAAAGGCAAACTATGCCTGCCTCCTATAACCATTTCACCAGAATATGAGGTCTGTCCAGAAGGTATCCAGCACATTGTACATAGGACAATGACGCCTCAGTCCCCTTCAGAGTAGGCACCTTGGGACCTCACACAGTTCTCCCAATTGCCATCAGTTGCCCCATTCAATTTTGCAGAATCTCATCGATGGTCTGAAATCTCTTCCCCTTCAAAAGTGATTTTAATTTTGGGAAAACCCAGGAGTCACAGGGTGCCAAATCTGGGCTGTAGGAGGGCTGAGACAACTGGATGATTTGATGCCAAAAAAGTCTGCATGAGACATGATGCCTGAGCAGGTGACTTGTCATGATAAAGCTGCCAATCAGCAGTTGCCCACAGTTTTGGCCTTCTGAATCAGCCAAAAAGTGTCCGTGGAGGAATGTTCAAGCTTAACACAAAATTTGATGCAGATCTATTACTCTACTTGCTCAGTCATTTTGAATGTGAGGGCCACACAGTACACATGCTAACATAGAGGCATCTATCTCCCCTACTGACTAGTACAGTGATGTCATCATTGTTTACACATGTGCACTCCAGTCCACTCTCCTTGGCTGCCAGGTTGCATCAATGTCATGCAAACCATTCTCACTATATTAACAATGGCTGAACTTTTTCCTGACAGACCTCATATACATAGCAGAGTGCTGGCACATCATAAACACGCAATCTTTCAATCATTCATTTATTTAAAAGTGATTTACTGAGCATGCATAGTGAAGGGAGGAATAAAAGACCGCTGACTGTAAGACCAGAGTTTTATCTTCAAGGTGTAGATAGTAAATTCAGAATCACCATGAAGAAAGCTGTGGGGCAGAAGCTGGACTCCTCTTCTGGACTGAGGCATTCTTCCTCCCAACGCAGAGATCATAGCTACGTCCACCTACAGAAATTGCCCTTGGCCAAAGGAAATTGTTTTGCCCACATTTACATTTCCTCCTAGGAATGGCCCATATCCAATGACTGGTCAATGCACTGGGCTCTTGGCTCAATTTGGTAAACCTCTGAAGTATAATCCCAGCTTCGGCACCCCCAGGAGGACCATCTGAAGCTATAACTGTATTCACGTTGCAGCTCGCTTTCTTCAGCTGCCCCATCCTGCTGCCCTAGATTCCATACAGTTTTCATTCCCAAGAGAACTCCTTAATCAACTTCCTGCACCCCAGCCTCTAATCTCAAGTCTGTTTCCCAGGATACTAAATTGTAACAGTGGGTATCAGAATCCTACTGGGCAGAATCTAAGATGGGATTTTCATTTCTGGACACATCCAGAGTCCCATTGAATTTTAGGAGATAGATGCCACTTGGTCACTTTGAGTTCCTCCAATGAAGAGATCAGTAAGTAAAGAAAGCAGTCACTATACTAACAGACATTACTGACCCTGATAATCACAAAGAAGTAGGTCTATTTTTACACATACACACACACAAAAAAACATGTTCAAGAAAGAATATGTTTGGTAGCCAGGTAATCCTGGGGCATTTCTCAATCCAGTGGCCAATTTTAATGGTAAATGAACAAGTACTTCAGCCATGGCCTGAGAAGAGTATGGTGACTATAGGCTGGTGGATGAGAGTCTGGCCACCACTCTGAGGAAGCCACCTGGTACAACTGAGTTGTGAACCAATAGTGAGGGGAGATATATTATAGAATACATAGTTAAGAATGAAGATGATGGGTATCAGGTGGAGCTTTGATACCAGCTGTCCTGACTGGGGCTGGAGTTCCTCCAAACTTTCTCTTGAAAGTTTCCCCAGCAAAAGAAACCAACCAGAATGGAGTGAGTCTTCCCAAATGGGACAAGTTTACTATATGAAGCAAGCAGATTTGTGTGGTGGGAGTGAACTGCACTACATTCTGTGGTGTGCCCCCCAGACCTTAGTATGGACCAAGCCACTCATTTCCTCAACTGTGACCCTACCCAAGAATTGCCCAAGGCCAAAGGGAGTTGTATGACCAAGTTTTTGTCTCTTCCCAAAGGACAGACAACATCCATTGATTGATACAAAGGTTCAATTCTCCTGCCTCCATTTGGGAAATCTTTGAAGGAATATCCCAGCTTCAGAGCTCCCTGTGAGTTGGCTGGAGCTACTATTGTAATGATATCACAGTTTGATTCCTCCCTCTGACTCTTGTCCAGCTTCCCTTTCCTTTCTCATATATTACCTGCAACCAAATAGCCAAATCAGTCTGTTTTCCAGGGTACCTCACCTTCGGCAACCAAGAATGCAACTAGATGTCATTTCATTCTTTATATTATACATCTTTAAATGATCCAAAATTTGTGTTTTTTATCTTCCTCTGGGTTAAAATTTGTCATTCAGTTGACAAAACCAATAAAGTAGAATCACTGCTTTTTTTCCTCTAACGATCCTGACTCCTGGGTCACGATCATCTTGCCCACCAGAAAACTGATTCCAACACTCTTGGGCTTTAATTTCATCTTCTGCAGTATCTTTTTTTTAACAACAAATATTTTATAGGACTTGTCTGCCTACTGACTCAGAACTCATGTGGTAGCAGGCCTGACAAAATAGATTGTCATGATCTACTAATCAATAAGTCCATGCACTAAAGAAAATTTACACTATGAGTTCCACTCTATTCTCCAATATGCATCGCTATAACACTTGGGGGGGAAAGCCAGCTGCTGCAACTGGTGCATAAAAAGGTAATTTCTAGGGTTTTTTTCTTATGTGATACTAGTATCACTGAGTGAAACTTAGTCCTAAGGCATTCTAGTCAATCATATCAAAATTAAGCATCACAGAATCAGAGAGACGTCAAATTGAATGGGACCTCAAGAGATCATTTCACATAGCCTGACCCAAAGCAAGATTTGCCTGAATTATTTCAAATACATTATTTTGTAAGTTGTTCTTCCAGGTTTTCATAGCATTTACTCTTCCCGGGCCCACAAAATCTTAATTGATAGTAAATCCATCTGCATGAAATAGAATGTTTTTCATTTTCCTGTATCGCATAAGAAATGCATTTGGCCAACATCTTTCAATCATCTTTCCTATACTTGAAGAAGACAAAAGACTGTTTCAACTTTTCCTTAATAAGCTTGTTTTAACCTGTCATTAAATCTTGTTTTCTTTTCAAGCTTTTGCCTAAGTTTTAAGTCTTCCTGTTACATATAGAGAGGGTAGAGTGAAAATCTGACTGACTGAATAAAAACTAGTAGGGTCTCACCAGTGACATTCAACCTTATGAACCCTAGACGGAGTTGATGAGTTTGTGGCGGACAGAGTTGACTGACTCACTAAAATCCCCATTCCCAGCCCAATAACGACAGTGGACCAAAACTGGAGGAACAGAACCTGAGTTCTCAGTGGCATCTTTGACCAATCAAATCAACCATAGCAATAGCCTGAGCCTGTCTCCTGATTCCTTGTCATATAAGAATAATAAAGCCTTGTCACAGTCACTATTCATCAGATGTTCTGTTACCTGTGGCCCCACACAATTCTCATTAATGCCATGGTTATGATGATAAGATATCTATTATGTTATTTCTACAAATGATGTCATCTCAGCATCAGTCTTCCCTTCTTAGTACCAATGTTCAGTCAATGGTCCACTACTCTCTGTTCATATCATTTTCATTAATTCACAATGTTTCTCAAACTCTGTAAGTTGTCTCCCCTCCCTAAAACCACTCTTCTCAGTCCAGCTGGAGACAGAAAATGATGAGAGTAGCAATGAGAAGAGAGAAGGCATAAGGTAAATTAAAGAGCCTTTGGTTTTAATATTACCACATGCTACACATGGGAATTTTGAATGAAATTATGTCATGCTGGCTTTGGGTGGGTAGGTGGTGGGTGGAGGGATATGTGGGCAGGGAGAAGAATCCTTAGTCATCTCAGGATCCTGCTGCAACAGAATAGTTTTTTTCTGTCCTATCATTTCCATTTTTTTTTTTTTGCTATGTGAAAAGTAAGGACGCAAATATGTTAAAACATCACTCAAAATTATTTCTTTAAAGAATTTCTGGCAAAGGCAATTTCTTTCCCAACCAAGAAGGATTAGTTTTCCATACCAAAGGTCTGTTTAATAAGGTTAGTCATCCACCGGGAGGTCCTACAGCTTCAATTCCAGTGACAGCTCATAATGAGATGCTGGTTTTCACTCCTGTTGCCATAGGAGGCAGACTTTGCTATGATGTTATATATGACAATGTTATCAGTAGGCTCAGAATGGTATCCTACTTAACTCCACCACTACCATAACCACAGCCACAGCCAATTGCTGTGGCATCTTTCTCTGTTAGATTTCCTTTATTTCCTGGGTTTCTAGAAACAAACTTGCTTCATAAATGTAACAATACATAGCTAATTAAAAAAACTTTTTCCATGCTAACTTTTTCAGATATTTGTACATTTTTTAAAGATTTTATTTCTTTATTTTTAGAGAGAGGGGAAGAGAGAGGGAGGGAGAAACATTGATGTGAGAAAGAAACATCAATCACTGCCTCTCTCACAGCCCTGCAACCCAGGCATGCACCCTGACCAGAAATCCCATCAGTGACCTTTTGGTCCTCGACAATGCCCAACCCATTGAGCCACACCAGTGAGAACTGTATAATTTTTTAATTACACACATGCACAGAGAAAAATGGAGAAATAGAAATAGAGAGCAGGGAATAATTGCACACAGTATAAAATGCTGGATTATTTTAGGGGTTTTTTTTTTGAAGTATTGTCTATCCCTAAGCTTATGAAAGTATCAGCCATTTCCACTGAGCTTTAAGTAATTTTTGTAGTGGTTGATATTTGAAGGAACTAGGGCTCAGTAAGAATTCCTAACCTGTGATGTGGCTTTGCTAACTTAGACAAAGAAAAACCTCCACTCCATTGGAGAATGAGACCGTTGTGGCCTCATTATAAAGGTGTACTGAACATAATTCAATTACTTAAAATATTCTGTTCCTTCAAACCCTGTTTTTAATCAATGTATTACTATAAAATCACACTTAGAGGCCATTATATAATAGAAACATTGTTAACATTTTGAAGTTTATCTATCATACTTATCACAATTCAATAGCAATGTTTAAGATCATTTATAAGGAGGTTTCATTCACCTGCCTTCTTTGGCTATTAAGTGGTCAGTTCAATTCTCTCCTTTAAAAAGGAATTCGTTTTCTTATTGAAAACTATAGTAGAACTCAGTGTCCCTAAGAATCCTTTGTAAAAAATCATAATTAGTGAACAAAAGATGCCAAACTCCATCAAGATTTGTTTGCAATTTGCTACAATCAGCCCAATGTAGGCACAAGTTTGTTCCTTGCCCAATTCTGTCTAAAGACTACATAATGAAAAACCTTTTGACAAGTTGATTAATAATACTGAGCTGTTAAAGTTCAGCTGAGTGAGCAATTAAACATTCCAAACAGCAATGAACCTTCAGAAGGTAATTTATGATAATTTTATGCACAAGAGCTCAGTGGCTTTTTAATTTGATAGAATGTTAGTAGCATGAATTTCTAACAAGGGAGTGTCAGGGCTCCATACATCACTGAGATTACTTAAACATTTCCAACGTGGCTGATGAATGAAGTTTCTTGAGATGTGGGGAGATACAGAAGGTGTTGGAAGGTTGCGATTATTCATCATATCAATTATTGAGAGTGGATGCACTGACATCGTACTCCCTGGTCATATTTTATGTCCACAGTAAAGATAAGTCAAGCTTGAAATAACAGACCTACCCAACTACAGTATCTGCAGGTGATCCCACGTCCTTTACTCCCCTCCCCTTCTGCTTTACCTCTTCCTTCAAACTCACGGCCCCTCTTCTATTCCTACCCAGATTTTAAAATATCCAGCCCCTCTCTTACTTGAAAAATCATGGTGAAATACTGAGAATAAGGGCAAGAAGAGAAAAAGTGACAAAAGTAAGAATGAGCATAATGCTAAAATCATTAACTCAACAGAGTGGGGAAAAAAACGGATGGAATAACTTAGTTCCCACTTTTTCACCAACACACACACACACACACACACACACACACACACGTGCGCGTGCGCGGAAATCCCCTCTTCCACAGCCCAGCGTGGCCAACCAGCCTCCCCTCTGGCACCTCCACTCTTTAATCAGCACACTGCATCTCTGACAGCCCTTTTTTCTTTTCAGATCATTAAAAAGATAACATGGTCTGCTTTGAGTAAAAGTGAATTTTTTTCTTACTTTAATTTCTACATTAGAGTTTTTGAATTTTAAAACCAGAAGACACCCTGGAGATCACTAAGCCTTGAGCTCTCACTTTTAGCTCATGGGGCAGGATGTAGCCTGTTGACGTGATTAGTTGACCCACACAAATTTATTTTGATTTAAATGAATTACCCACCTTGACAAGCTGAGCTATTTTACACAAAATCTGGATTCCTAGCTGGAAATACTGAAAACTTAGAAGCTCTAGAAACATGTTCCCTCCATTTCTGAACAGCAATATTTAGCTGGAGCTTAGTAGCAGCTGCCCATCTAAAAGCAAACACTCTCCGTCCAGTTCCTCACAAGCCCCACCATCCCCTACGGTCTTTTACTCGGGCAGATTCCTTTTGTACGATACCTGCAAAGACCATGCAGAAATTTGAGCTTGTGATTCCCGACTTAGACTTAACCTCTTTGTTTTACAGTTGAGGAAACAAAGTAAATAGCAATACATGACCCTAAACAAGGTCACCAGCTAGTCAATGGCAAAGCCAAGATCTTTTAACCCCCAATCCAGTGCTCATTTTATTATGCTATAGTTTCAGCTCATCATTTTTCTCATCACACTTATGTGGGTTTTGTTTTTTTAGTGTAGCGAAAAAAAATACATTAACCCGATTATAACATAAGCTATGTCTCTACATCAATTTTCATTTACTGAAATAAGAATAATATGAACCCGGATAAATTCAACTCCTAAGCAATTAAGTATATTTTGACATAGGGGTATTTTACTGTCTACTTCCTTCTATCTTTGATACTGAGTCCTGCTTTAAAATCAAAGTAGTAATTTATTAGAAATTACATCACTAGAGTAATAACAAGTATGGACTGTCTTTATACCTATTTGTTTTCTTCTGTATATGTTTGACAGCTACACAGCAAATATCAAATGCTAACCCAAAGTCAGTTATGTTTCTCTGCTACAGACACAGAGATTGAGTGTAAGATCACCCTGACTATTTCTAATGCTTTTATTTCATCAAATGGGTTGGAAAACAAAACCAAACAAATAAACACAAGCTCATCTAGCTATCATCTCTGCAGATGTCGTTTCTCGGTAATGTGCTATTATCATTCATGTCAGGTAAACACTCTTGCAGATGAAGTCAGAATTATTCAGGCAAGTTTCTTCAGACCGCCCTGCAAAGCTGTTTTCCTCACACGGAAACTTTCACAAAGACTACTTGTTTACAGGGGCCATGTGCCTCACGAGCCTCTTTTGTGTTTCTCCCTCCCTGGTACTGAGCATATGTTTTTAATGTTAACACTCCCTCATCTATAGAGACCATCTGCTTATTAAAAAAAAAAGTGTTCTCCTCCCTTCTAAGACAGCTTTTTTGCATGGTGAGTCCTCTCTGCCAATTCCACAGATTTGGGGGAAAGAGAAAAGGCTGTAGTCTTCAGTTCCAGACAAGTGGGTTCCAGGACTTCAGTAACCTTTGTAGAAGAAGTAGAAGGCACTCATGTGAATTCAGAGGAAGAGAGGTGTCACACTCCTAAGGGCCTGAAGCTGGGCTTTTTCTGTCTGATAGCTAGTGGATAATAAACCTTGAGGGCCCCCTCTCCCCTATATTACCACCACCTAACTAACCCTATGTAAGGATTTAGATGCTCTACTCTCCATTTCTGCATCTGTGCCCAACCTCAGGAATGCAGATATTATGATAATAAAATGGAGGGCTCCTGAAAACAATACACTTAACCCTGAAAGTCGAGTAGGAAGTGGTCACACGGATGCCAGTTCAGGCAGAAAGAACTCCAAGTGCAGAGGCATCATGTAAGAGCATCTGGTCTACAGTAGAAAAAGTGGCTCTGCATTTTTAAAGCTTAGAGTCTATATAAAGGGAAAGCAAGAAATCAATAAAAGGGAACTCAAGGAAGAAAAAGCACTGAGCATGAAAATCCTCACAGTTCATGCTGATTTGGCTTGAAAATCCTGAAACTGAATTTCAATGCCTCTAGTTTGAAGGGGGTTGATCTCAATTCAAAGAATAAGAAAGGGCAAGAATAGTTGTTGCAGTCGCCTTGATTTGGAGACTCAAAGGGGAGAATAACGTTGTCTCAAACTACCTTTGGGGTTGTGTGTCCAAGATGCTCAGGAGTCCTGAAAAAAACCTCATGTCATCAGCCTCCAGGAAGCTTCTCCACCTTAACCACAGCCACTGTCCACAGCCTTACTGAGTGCGGCCTGAAAGAAGATGGGTTGGCAGCGAAAGTTTCACAGCGTGGTGTAGTGGATGTTCCCCCAGGGAAGTGGTGCCCATTGGTATTTGAAAGAAACTTTGTAACTTAATTGGGAGTTAATGGGGAACAGACAGTGGTGAAGAGAATGGGAGGGCAAGAGAGAGAAAGACACATCTCCTCTGGACTGAAGTACCAGCTCCCACTCTGGAAGGAGAGAAGTGACCAGAAACTGACGGGAAAAACCAGCTGTGTTCTCTCTGCCTGGAGGACAGTATGACACTGGGGGAGGGACTAGAGAAGTGTTGATAATTAACATGCCTAGATGCTCTATCACCCAAACTGATATATTTTTGAGGAAAAGGAAACATAATAATTGTGGGACAATAGCCACAAATCAGGCTGTCCTGGGCATAGAAGGACAAATGAGCATGCTACTCACAAGACACCTGGATTTAAAAGGCTTCATCTCCTGATTTCTCTTCATTAGTCTCTATGCTTTCCTCTCTTCTCCCCTAGCCCTCCCTGACTTAATGGCTAGTATTACCACGCCAGCTGACTAAAACTAGAAATGTGAGTCCTACATGCTTTCCCCTTGATGTTACTCCTTTAAATAATAATCTATTTAAAAATGAGCAAAAGACCTGAACAGAATTTTTCCTTGTTTTAACAGTTTTCAGGTTCCAATGCATGTCCACTGTACCTAAAAGAAAACCCACATTCCTTACTATGGCCTACAAGCACTTGCATAATCTGGTCCCTTGCCTATCTCGACACTCATCTGATATCATTTTCCCTATCCCTTTACCCTTCTTTTGGTTTGTAGAATAGCTAAGAACTTTTCTGCCTTGTGGCCTTTGCATAACTATTTCCTATGCCCACTATGTATTTCTAGTTCTTAATATGCCTGGCTTCTCCTCCTTCATGTCAACCCAAGCATCTTCTCCTAGAACAAGTCCTCCTCGACCCCCATCTAAAGAGGGTCTCTTCACACACACACATACACACACACCCCAAAGTGGTCTGTTTTAGATTAGCCTGTTTGTCAAGTTAGCTCATTTGCATAAAAACAGACACATGGACCAATGGAATAAAGATCCCAGAAATAAACATTATATACATACATACATACATACATACATATGTGTATATATATACTCAAGTAATATTTCACAAGGGAAGCAGCAATACTCAGTGGGGAAAAGATAGTCATTTCAATAAATGGTGCTGGGAAAACTGGATAGCCCCATGCAAAAGAATGAAATTGAACCCCTACTTTATACCACTCACAAAATATAACTCAAAATGGATTAAAGCCTTAAATGTAAGGCCTGAAACTGCTATAAGAAAACATAGGAGAAAAGCTCCTTGACATTGGTCTTGGTAACAATTTTTTTACTGTGACATCAAAAGCACAAGCAACAAAATCAAAAATCTATTAAGTGGGTCTACCTCAAACTCAACAGTTTCTGCAGAGCAAAGAAACAACCAACAAAATGGAAAGGTAACCTAAAAATTGTGAGAAAATATTTGCAAATATTTATCTGATAAAGTATTGTATTAGTATATAAGAAACGCATACAATTCAATAGCAAAAAAATAATAATAATCAACTTTAAAATGAGCAAAAGACATGAACATTCTTCCCAAAGACAACACATAAATGACCAACAGATCTATGAGAAAGAGCTCAACCCCACTTATTATCAGTGAAATGCAAATCAAAACCACAACGATAGAGCATCTTGCATCTGTAAAAGTGCTCCCGAAGATGTGTGCACTACTGGTAAGACTGTAAACCAGTAAAACCACCATGGAAAATGATATGTATATTCCTCAAAAAATTATAAATAGAACTACTATACAGTATTACTTACAATAGCCAAGACATGAAAACAATCTATGTGTCTATTGACAGACGAATGGATAAAGGACATGTGGAATATATCTACATTACATATAACATGGAGAAAATAAAATGTGAGGCAGCCATAAAAAACAAATCCTGCATTTGTGACAACATAAATGCACCGTGAGGGCTTTATGCACAGTTAAATAAATCAGACTGAGAAAGACAAATACTTTGTGAAATCACTAATAAACAGAATCTTAAAAAAAATAACCTCATGAAGACAAAGAGCAGATTGGTGATTGCCAGGGACTAGGGGGAATGCGAACTGGGAGATGGTAGTCAAAGAATACAAACTTCCAATTATAAAATGAGTAAGTTCTGGGGTAAGTTCTCGGATCAGAACCTATCCCCATTAAGCAACTTACAGCATGTTGACTGTAGTTAACAAAACCATACTGGATACTTGAAAGGCACTAAGACGGTAGGTGTTCAGTGTTCGCACCATACACATAAACACACACACTGGTGACTATGTGATGTAATGAAAGTTTTAACAAACCTTAATGAGGTCATCATTTCAAAATATAAATATATGTCCAATCATCACATTGTACACTTTAAACTTACCCAATGTTATATGTCGATTATATCTCAATAAAGCTGGGAAAATGTCATAATTTTTTTCAGTTAGCTCACTTACATATTGTCTGTCTCTCCCCCTAGTAAGCAGAAAACAACATTGTTTTGTCCACATCAAATTGCCAGTGATCTAGCCCAGGACCCAGCTCTTTATGGACACATTAACTCTTTATGTGAATGAATCTTGAATCTTTGAATAATGTCTAAGGCTCTTTTCCACCATTAGAACCTATCCCCATTAATCAAGACAAAGAGGAGAAAAGGAGGAAAGAATGTGCCTCCATCCCCACATACCAGGAAATAAAACAAAACCAAACTTCCAGGACAAAGTCACTATTAGCTTTTCTCCTGAGTATGATTTAGGATTTCCAATCCCTTGCTGGAGAAATCACCTTCTAAAGGACTGTGGGGGCCTTGATGAGGTCCATTTCAGGACTCCCCCTTCTAACTCCCAGAATTTCTCCCCTGCTGTCTCTAGTGTTTCAGAGAAATCAGCTTTATATTCTTTGAACATGGCTAAGAACCAAAACTGGGCCTCCTGGTAAATTTATCATAGCTGCAGGCTAAACATCTTTAGTTATCTGACAATCAATATGCACGAATGTAATTATTTGTTTTCTAGGAGTTAAAGGAACAAGATCATTCTAAATTCCTGTGTTATTAATATGTGGTAATGAAAGTGAAATATTAATGACTTAGTCAAGTGTATTAAGAATTTGAAGTGCTGTGCAAACTGAAAACTTGCATCTTAGAGGGGAAAAAGCTCAAATGCACAGATGGCTTGGTGACAGCCATTTCATTTAGTGCAGTCTCAGCAGATAGGTTTGATAGCCTTCAGGAAAGGTCATCAACTATGCAAGGGAAGGTGCTGTACCTGATTGCCTGGAAGGGCCATACCCAAACACATCAAAAGGATGGAGCTGAAATGTGCTCCTTTGTGTCTCAAGTGTGTGCAGCCCAGAATGAGATATTAGGGCATCTCTGGTGGTCAGTGAATTGCAGTGGCAAAGGCTGCTGATTTGTCCCCCTTCCCCTCACTGAGCTGTCATTTCTATGACTGGCCTTAGAGTAAAGATCTTCATACATCTTAAAATGTGGTGAAATGGAAAGAGCCACAGACTAGGAATCAGCAGAACTGAACGTGGGCCCGCCCAACTCTGGAGGAGCTGAGTGGCCCCTGAGCAAGCAGTGTCATTCAGTTGTGTTAAAGTTTCCTCACCTCTAATCTTCAGATGATAAAACCTTCTTCTCTCTTGCATTGCTGAAAATATTTAAGCAGATAACATTTTATAATAAATAGTCTTATGAAAAAGGCTGAAAATAAAATTGTTTTGAGGATGGATTTACTTTCTTAACTCTGTTACATTTCTGTGTCTGGGTTATTCATGCTTATATAACAGGCACATCATTCAATAATAGTTTTTTCTTGTAGTAAATATTGACTCAAATATGGTCATTCTTGTATTATTACAATATTTATATGATCTATATACCAGGTACATATATACCTGTTCCATCATTTCAGAGTGCTATCCTTAATTTATTCTGCCTGCTAATTTCACAATTAAGAGTACTAAGATAAAATGATAGGAAATATCTATCTCTAGATCTATCAATAGATATATGTATATAGAGATCTATCAATAAATATATGTACATAGATATCTATCTATAGGTAGACAGATGTCATCTGTCATTTTACATCCCTAAAAGAAAACCAAAAAAGAAACTCAAAACTGTATGCACATTTTCCCAAGTCTGATGCCATCATGAAATATCCACTAGCCACATTTTCACCCTCCATCAAGGATCTGGAATACTGGTTTGCACTAGAGCGAATGTAAAGAATTGGCCCAAGTCACATAACAGAAAGTGTGGTGATTGCAGGGGGGAGAAGGTGGGTGGAGGTGGAAGAGAGTATATGGGGGATAAATGGTAATGGAAAAAAACTCACTAAAAATAATGTAAAGAAGGAAAAGAAAAGCAATAATAACTAGAGAAATCATTTCTACTTCTTCAATGCTTAACTTTCTTTACTTAGTTTACTATGAACTGACCAACTCTTTGAAGATGGCCTTAGAGTCAGAGAGTGTCATCTTGCAGGGGACTCCCAAAGAGCTAACTAAGAAGCTGAACTCCTGTCATTCTCCAGTGGAAGGGACTCTCGTGGCTTAGAGAGTAAAGACTGATTTGACGAAAGGACTGACAGAATTTTCTCATTATCCCACACCTCTTGCCTGCTACCAATAAAGCATAGAAAACAGTACCACCAGGCACTAAGAGAGTTGAATATGTAAAAATTCTGTAAATTCAACAGCAATTATTTTATTTACTAATACTTAATCTCCTCTTTGCTAAATTCTGTACCTAACTCTGGATGTATAACTTAGGTATTTCTGGAATTTATCATTGGAGTTTTCCTCTGGCTCTGTCTTAACGTTTTCACCTCATAAGTACTCTGAGTTTGTATTATTTATCCACCCGACATTTACTGAGAGCCCTATGTACCTAGCACTGGTTCTGGACTCTGAAAAGAATATACATGAACACAAAATCTCCACTTTCAAGGACCCTATAATTGAGTCAGAGTTAATAGTTTCAACATCTTTCATGAACTGATCATCACCATACACAAAGTTATTACTCTAGTAATCAGGACAGAATAGGCTATGCTTCAGTAACAAATAAGCCTCCAAATATCGATGGTTTAACACAGGGAAGGCATATTTCTCACTCATGTCATAATCTGATGCAGGTTGCATGGCTATTCTCTGCTGGTCTCTCCAAATGGAGGCTCAGAGAACAGTCTGCTTCCAAGTTAAAACTTTGAAATCTTGAAGTTTTTCATGTTTAGCCATAGAGATTTAATGTACCTCCTACTCTCTCTTGCCTCCAGTCCAGAATGACACATTACTTCTGCTCATATCTTATTGGTTAGAATTAGTCATGCAACCCCACCCAAATGCATGGAAACTGGGAAGTATTGAGAAGTACATAAGTTTTTGGCAAATGCCAATATTCATTGGATAGTCTTCTAAGAGAAATATGGGCAAGCCTTACATTTACCTATTATTAAATATAGGTAGAATATTGATGTCCACTTGTAAGATAATCCCTAGCACAATGTCTGCTACATAGCAGGCACTCCATAAATTGAGGAATATACCAAAGATAAATGATGTCAGTGGCATTAATAACTTACAGAGACACCAAAGATACGCATAAGGGTAAAGTTACTTTCATGGGGGATAAACGGCGACAGAGGACGCTAAGTACACAATGCAATGTGCAGGTGATGCACTGTGGAAATATATACATAAAACTCATAATTTTATTGACCAATGTAACCCCAATAAATTCAATTAAAAATACAAGAGAAACAAACATAATACTCTTTTATATGCCCTTAGCTGGCAAGTAAGTTGTACAGTTGACAGGTATTTAAAAGATGAGAGCAACCACCTTGACCTAGCTTGAGCAAACAAACAAACAAAAATGTTGCTGCCCTGGCTGGTGTGGCTCAGTGGATTGAGTACTGGCCTGTGAACCAAAGGGTCGCCAGTTTGATTCCTAGTCAGGGCACATGCCTGGGTTGTGGGTCAGGTCCCCAGTGAGGGGCACGTGAGAGGCAACCACACAGATGTTTCTCCCCCTCTCTTTCTCCCTCCCTTCCCCTCTCTAAAAATAAATAATTAAAATCTCAAAAAATAAGAAATGTTTTTAAAAATCTGTTTTAAAAAATGTTGCTTTGTTTTACTTTGTTTTAAGGGGATGGGGTTTGGCTGAAGACATGATAAAGATTTGGACAGGAGTAAACAGGTCACACCTGATAGATTTGTATCAAAGATACACAAACAGGCAAACATAAAGTGTGTTTGAGAATCAGTAGATCAAGTAATTTGGGAGGATAAGAAAATGGATATACAAAAGTTACTGTGAGAGAAGGTTGGAGACGAAGGTTCAGAAATGGAAGCCTGCATACATACCAGTTAAAAGTGTTGAACAAAAGACTAGCAACCCAGAGGTCACAATAGAAAAGTTGGGCTCCTGTTGCTCTTCTCAATCCCATTCTAGATAAAATTCTCCGGCCTAAACTTTGCCTCAAAATACAACAGGAGAGTAAGTATAAAACAGTGTAAGTCCAGCACTATGTCAATGTAAAGTAACTGCCCAGCATTATGGCAATTTCAAACCATAAGGACCAAGAGATAAAGACCATGAAATTAGTATAACAAACTTTATCCAGTCGTGAGAGCCCTAGATAAATAACTCCAAGCTATGAAATGAAGTCAGAGCTAGGTTGGGTGCATTAGCTAAATAGGATACATTGTATAATTACTTAGGAAAACAATTTATACATATTTATTGTTTATAATTATATTGAAAACATTTTTGGAGACTGAGTAGATATAGAAAAATAGGTATAGATAATATAGGTGTTTTCATGGTTCTCTTTAGAAAGCTTGTTTTTAAAAATTAAATTTACAAAAAGAAAAAATGAACCAAGGAAGTGGTAATTCAATTCACAAGCATATTCAGTAACTATTTTCTTTAAATGTTTTTTTTCCTGATACATTTCAACATGGCTCTATGTTTAAATATTTCAAATCAAAATGCTAAAAGTAGTTTGTAAAGCACTTGGTTACAAAGTTTTTCCTTGGCAACATCATTCAGCTTCATCTGTAATTAACAGCAAAGTAGGTCAGTACCAAGTTGCAGGTGGAGGGGTTTGCTCAGACATTTGCACTTAAGCCAAAGGATAGTGAGTCTCATGAAACTATTTCACCCAAGATAAAAGGAACAACTAACAAGGATTTTCAGTAGAAGAATATGCAAAATGTATTTTAATAACAAGGAAAATATGACAGAACTGAATTCATTAAGCCAATATCTTTGTTCATAATCTAGAGCAGTGTTTTTCAAACTTTGGGGTACCCCACAGTTGGTGGGCCATAACTGGCTTGTGAGAAAAGGGATAGCATAGAATAGAGCACTACTGAATGTAACTCACGTAGTAAAGACAGATACTTAAAAAATGTGTTAGTTATGGATAGGTGAGTATATATTGAGATGCAACACAAAATTATTTCTTAGTGTAGATCAGGGCCAAAAAGTTTAAAAATCACTGACCTACAAGTATTGTAAAAAAAAATGCATAGCTTAAATCATATAAAAATGCAAAAAAATATTGTTGGTGTTGGTTGTGATTATAGCATAGAATCACATCAAAAAAAAAACCACATTTCTTCTTAAAGATTCTGAGTCAAACTTGAGAAAATCTGAGTATTTTCCAACCATTTTCACAGAAAATTTCTCTCTTAATTATGGTAGGTCTAGCCCTTCTTTACAGAAAAAATGCAAACTTGAAATTAAGTGGTTCTGCTTTATCTGTTATCCTTTCTCCCTGTACTCCTAGCAGAAGACCAGCCCCTTTCTAATTTTTCCTGTCCTGAGCACAACTGAACTCAAGCTCTTTTTAGTGACCTGTATTCTCACCTGACTCCATCCTCTGTCTTTGATCCCTTTCAAACTTATTTGTGCCAATCTCTACATTGATCCTGGGTCATGTAACCTTTCTTTCATTTTTGGCTAATGACAACTGGAAAGATGGATTCAGTTGAGATCTCCTATGGAGCAACAGGAAATTATTTAGCTGCCTCTTCTTTTCCTCTGTCATTTGCAATTTCACACAAGCAGATGGTTTTGCTCATCAATAACAATCCGTTTTGGGTCCTTTGTTGAGTAGCCTTGTACCTAGCTTTCCTCACATTTCACCCTCCCTTAGCTACAACCCATCCTTGTTAGAGAACCAATCTCTTTCTACATCACCACTGTTTTATTGTCCACTGATGTCTGGTCTAAATTCATTTTTTAAAATGTCTGCTCCCTCTTAGTTCTCAGAGATGCTCTTGGGTAAGTCTTTCTGCCTCACTTGACCTTTCCCCTTAACATCCATGTGTGATTTTTATTCTTTAGTTCAATTTGAACATTAAAGTCCTGTAGCTATTCCCTGAATAACAGTTTATTTGGATTTCAGTGTATACTGTACAGTTTTTCTTCTTGACATTATTCTCTACCGACTTCTTTGCTTCCAAAAACTGGTGACCTAGTTAAAGTAGGCCATTTGTGGAGACAGTTTTCTCCACTTCCTGAAATACTAGATAGTTTCTCTACAGTTATTTCACTTTTTACACAGTAACGGACAAGGGAGCCACTGTGTAATAAACATGTGTTCTCTCACTACAATAAATTGTAAGATAATTTACTTTGATTTGACAAATTCCGAAGTTCTTACTTTCTTCCTTACATAAGACAAACAATGCCAATGATGCTCAAGGTCTGCTCTGTCTTTCCTTCCCGCACACAGTGAAGTATCGCCAAGTTTCCCATTTCTCAAATAGGCCTCGTAACACTGCAACAGCCTTGTCTGCAAAGGGCGGGGCCAGTGACACCAGCACAGAATTACCACCAGCTTTGCAAAGGCAAAGCAAAGCAGATTTTCCAGAACTGCTGACTTTGACTTCCACTTTCCTCCTTTTTCGTAATTAACCCTGTTTCCCCTTTGCCTGTGTGCCTGTTCCTCAAACACAATACTAGCATGACCTAAAATCACTCTTGACAGGGCAAAAGATAAAGCTGATAGCCTAATTTGTACTAATGTGTTAATGACTTACTGTGTTACGTGTTGCATGTCCCAAAAGAACTTGCTGGAAGAAGGTAATATTTAATTCAAATATATCACTTCCATTGTGAAGTTCAGGCTCCCTGCCATGTTTTCAGCAGAGAAATTGGAAGCAGAGGTTACTGGCAAATTGTACCATGGAGGTAACTGATTTTTGCATCTTCTCATGGGTCTGACCCAGAGCCCACTTTGGAAAAGGACTCATTTCACATTGTCTCCACGGAGACATTTATCTTCTTGGGAGTTCACATCTCCTGTTAGACAAATACAGCCCATTTCTCATTGCTCATTACCTCCCTACAACAAAAACAGACCCCAGGAACACTCACCATATGCTTGGGTGTTCGAGAATGTGGACAATAATCAACTACAGAGAACTGAATATAACACAGTCTCCCACTATGAACTCTGCCACATTCTGATAATAAATAAATTTAGGAAGATACACTGCTGTGCAAAGGATGTTAATTCCAGGTAGAATACAATAAAGATTTGTAGGGTTTTTGTGAAATCCTGGCCCCTTGCAAATGTGAAGAGCTGGATGTATAAGCTCTTTAGCCGAAGAGATAATGGCACCCGGAGGGTCTCAGGGAATAACACTTTTAAATTCCAGTCGGCCCTCAGGAGCTAGCTGCACCACACTGCCATCCCCTTTCAATGGAAAGCTACAAGTTTCCAAATTCACAGGAGTCTCGTTGGCTTCTTTACAGTACAAGAGTATAGAGGAGAGGTAATCAATATGCCCTAGCCTGTCCCGCTAGATTTATTTTAAAGATTACTTTGAGTTATAGTAAGGTCTTTGTGAAATAGGTCATCTTTACAGAGTGAAGCAGATCCATGGAGGTGTCCCGGATGGGTCTTCAGGGAACCAGAACAAAATGTCAAGAAGCCCTGGAAATCTCTGTTGTTATTTTCTGAGGAGTAGAAGGTCAATAGTAGTGATTGGTAGAGCCCAGGTGATGAACAGGTTCATAACGTGGGAGGATGCCTCCAGCTGTGATTGGCAGAGGAGCCAGGTTGCAGCTTAGAGGCAAGAATTAAAGTTTCCTAAGCAACAAGAGCTGAGCCCAAACACTACGTAATCTAGAAATAGCCTTTTTGGAGGAGCCGTGCTAGAGAGAATTATAGCAATCAATTCTGGTTGCAAGCAAAGTCTTTTTTAAAATTTCACCTTTCTAGATACTAACAACTATGAGAAATCCTTCAGTTCAAGAAAACTGGAGGCAAATGCTTTGGGATACTATTGTGTGATTGACATGGTTGAGTTCCAGGACAGAATTGTGTCTTCGTAACAAGGTTGGGAAAGTCCTCACATACTGCTACACTGAGGTAGTTGTAGTTTTTAATCACTCCAAATATTTCTTGTAGGTGAAATATTATGAAAGGCTTTATAAATTAAAGCACAGTTTCTAACAGTTTACTTCCATATTAATTCATGTTCTCAGTAGCGTCCCCTTTTCAAGTCAATCAGAGTTTGTGGTACAGTAAATCCTGTGACAACTGAAAAGCCTAAGTAACAGAAGACACGTGCAATAGGGCTGTTTTTGGCGGCGAGGAGAGGTGCAGACAGAGGTCAGAGTCCCAGCTGACCCATGAACCTGACCATTAACATACATACAGACTAGTGTATCTCCTCACATGCTCTGGATCCTGAGGGAAATTACTTGGCTCTGCTGTTCTCACTCACTGCATCTCCTCTCTGTCTTTCAAAGCTTGTGCTTATTACTCAGTTTGCAAACCCTTCATTTGATCCCACCATTCCTTCTGAATATGGGGACAATTTATAATCTGATCTGCCTTGATTTTCCATCTTCATCTTCAGTGTAACCACTTAACCCCACTGCAGTCTGGCCTTTACCTCCATGATTTCACAGAAATCAAATTTCTCCAACCTCACCAGTGGTTCCTTCTATGCTTTACTCTTTCCAATTCTATATGACATTTAGAGTTTTGATCATCTGCTTCCCTTTTAAGAACTGGTTCTCAACTAACCTCTACAAATTGCTCCTTCATGGTCTCTGGTTTAAAAATCTTCTGGAGAGCTCCCTACCCCAGCCCCCAGCCATCACTCCAGTTTATTTTAACCTTTGACCCTATGCTCAGCTGCCTTCTGCTTTCTCTGCTTCACAGAGCTCTTGAAGCCTCAGCCACCATCTTTATCTTCCAAATACCATACGCAGGCAGCACACCTCACACATCTCCGCTCCGTGCATCTTCAGACACCAACGCTTTGTTCAGGTTGTTTTCCGTGTTAGGAGTCAACAAGGTGTCTGGATCCTCCTGTCTAAACACGCCGGTCTCCTCCTCTCCTCAACTGCACGTTATCACTCTCTGCTCTCTGAAATGCTCTCCTGTTTTACCATTAAAACAAATTCTGTATTTCTCCCAGACCCAGCTTCCACACTTGAACTCTTCTATGAAACATGTCTTGACCAATCCTAGTCCAATAATAATGTTGACTGAAGTTTTCCACCAATTTTCTACGTCCCACAATCTAGAAGTTACCTTTCATTTCCTTTTATTATCTAGTTAGATCATCAATCCCTGAAGATAACCCATTACTTGATTCTATTCATATGAACTTTTCAAAAAGACTAAGCTGTAGACACAGAGAACAGAGCGGTGGTGGCCAAGGGAAAGGGGAGTTGTGACCATAAAGGGTTAGCACGGGGGCTTGGAGGGAGCGTGTGATGGAACTCTTCTATGTCCTGATCATGTGGTTGTTGCAGAAATCTATCTACATGTTAAAATTTATAGAGCTTCCCATCACCAAAGTCAATTTTACTGTATGATCATTTGATAGGTAAAAAATTTTAAAAGACTTGGGGACATGAGTAATGCTTCTCTTTTTCATTTTGAGAACTTTATAATAGAAACTCTGGAGGAAAGAGTAGAGATAGTCTGTGTATAAAGATTTTAAAAATCAGATTTATCTTCTGGGTTATGCATGCCTCCATCATAAAGTCATGGGCATATGTTCATTGGCCATAAATACGAAGAGGAAGCATGAAGTAAATTAGGGTTTTACAGTAAGTGCCACTCAGCCAAAGTAGCAAATAGGCAAAGCTAGGCCTCCAAAAATATCTTTTCGAGGGTTGTAACTATGAGTGGATGTGCTGGTAAAAAACTAAGGGCTCAGACATCGGTGCTAAGTATCAAGTCTGAGGGTGACAGGAGGTAGGAGGCATCTAAGTAACAATTCCTTCTTTCACTCCTGGGTCATTTGTAACAGTAAAGATTCCACTTTCCTCTAGATTCCATTCTCCGTGTTTCCTGTCTTGATGGAAACAATTAACATTTTTTTCACAGCCAAAGAACAAATACAAATATGACTTATTTCACAATGTATGTGACTGACTTCATACAATTCTGATAACATTACCGTGTTTTTTAGTTAAAAAGTCATCTCCTTCTGCAATTTGGGATCTGGTGGAAAGTAAAAGGGAATAGATCATCTATGAATCCCTTTTGATGCTATATTCGTGGCCAAGTGCCTGCCTCTGGGTGACCCTCACCAGAAACTCATTCTTTGTAAGGCTTTTCCTAGGCTCTTAAAATCTTCATCAATCAAAAGTTATCATTACAGCGATTCTTTGCAAGCAGCTAGAACTTCCACAACTTTTTCTTAAGCAGAACTCTTTGGATTCAAGGCACAATCAATATATCGTAAAGCTGGAGGCAGTCCTCTTTGATAAGGTTACCTATAACAACTTCTTTTATTGCCATTCACAGCTGGAGACTTTCTTATTAAAATGTACCAGCATCATAATAGCCTTGGTTTTCTTAGTGCTCCCAATGATTTCTTCTAAGGCCTTGCAGCTTGCCTCCTTTAGGAAGATTAAATCAAGCATAAGAGTTTGTATAACATCTACTGTGATGACTACAGGCTCTCTGTGAGACATCTCAGATGTTAGGTGATGAACACTTGCCCCTCCTGAAGTATCTCATCCAAGCATGCTATTCAGGTTCAAATGCTTCCTTTCCAGGAAGAAAAACAGCATTTGAACATAATCTCTTTTGTAGACCCTGGATTCAATAAGTGAAAGTTCTAAAAGTTGTAGAATGTCGTGTCCCAGGGCTTTGGGGCCCCAGGGCTTCGGGGTGGACTCCCATGATTTTGAGGAGCCGAAGGGGGCCAAGCATGTCAACGCTACCTCCCCTCTATTTCAATCACAGTTGTCACATCCATCTGGGCACTATCTCAAGACCATTTTCTTAAAGAACTCTGTGTCAGTTGAAGTTTTCCTGAACTGCCTCAGGCATACCCTTTAGGGAATTTAAAAGGCTCTGTTACCACTGGCAGGCTATGTAATCCTTTTAAAAAGTTGTTTTTGGAAATATAGAGCAAAAAAGCTAAGCCAGAGAGCACAAGGCTGGAATTCTGCTTAGTGCCCCACCACTCATAGTAAAAGAGACCCTGAGTTGTCAAATTGGCATCTCCCTGGCCCAGCTGTTGGAGAAACAGCACACACTCTTAGAAGAGAAGCATGTCAGGTAGATAAAACTAGGGTGAACTTGGTGCTGAACATCTCAGGAGCCATCTCTAGCCAGTGAAGGATGGCCCGCACTCTTCCTCAACCTTCAGAGGGCAAATCCTGAGTCATATTTTGTAGCCTCAGTATTCCCCAGCAAGGCTGAGTCCCAGTTTCTCACAGTGAAAACCTACTCAGTAATATACTCTTTGTTGACCTCTTTTTTCCATCTCTCAGAATAAAGTTTCCTTTTTAAGGTAACCTTAAAAAAAAAAAAAAACTCCTTATACCCAATCCTCATCACAGAACCTGCTTTTAGGGGAACCAAATTTAAGGTGGTATCTGTGACTCAGACACAAAACGTCTGTGATTTCAATTTTCTAGGCTTTCTTTCAGTTGATTTATTTTTATTCAAAGAATGTTTATTGAATGCCTACAGGACAACAGGAAATTTTTTGTTATCAAAAGGACACTATACCTACAGAATTCTTAAGTTAGAAAGAGATATAAGAGCTGCAAGTTTTTAAAAATGTGTTAGAATGGATAAAACAGGAGTAATAAAAAACTTACAAAAGTAAGAGGCAAAATGAAGGAGCTCCAAGTTCCAGGATAGAAGGACTAAAGGAAGCAACACTGGAGCTGGACCTGGAAGTGCAGCAGGGTTTGGGTCTCCCAAAGTCCAAGAAAGAGTGTGGCAGGCAGAAGGAACGGTGAATGAAGACACTCAGTCAGAAAAGCACAGGATATATACAAGAAAGAATAAGTTCTGTTTGTCCCAAGTATAGTACACAGTGGGGACAAGTAGTAAAAGACCAAGATGGATAGGTAGGATTATTATCACGTCATTGGTTCTCAGCCTAACTAGTTCATTAAGAAAGCAATGGCATGCCATTGAAAATAATTTTTAAAGGTACCTGTATCTAATCGTCCATATCTCCGCTTATTTCATTTCAAGTACACTTAACTTTACACCTTATACCATTGTCCCTATCCCTCGATCTACATCATCTGATTTTCCTTTCAGCATTATTATGCTATGGTGTTGTTATTAGTTTTTGTATTTATTTTTCTCTTCCTTAGTAAAATGTAATTTCCCAGTTGACCTATTAAATATTATATAGCCAGTGCTTTTTAGCGCATCCTGAAAATAGTAAGTACTCAATTTGTTTTACTGAATAGATAAATAAATGAGTGGGTGTGTTTTCTAATGGTTCTGATATTTCCTTGACAAAGGGCTCTTCACTTTCTCCTCTTCCCACACAGTGCATTCCAACGCATCAAACTCACAAGACCTATGGAACCCTATGGTTTCCAGATTCACACAAACAAATTTGACTCAAATTATGGTTGGCTATGACTTGAGAGTATGCCAAGAGACCCATCTGGCAGGCTTTAAAACTCTGTGTAAGCAAACCTGAACAGAGAATTCGGCTGCCTACTCTCCGGGTACATCTGAAGCCCAGACTTCAGTTGAGGGCGTGGCTGGTTGCAATGCAGAGCTGGTGGCTCCACCAGGGAAGGTGTTTTTGCCACACCACAGGTTAACCCGGGCGAGTACAAGACAGTGGAGTGGCATGCTTTTGTTCTGTTTGACACAAGCTTTTGGTTGTTCCATACAGGCCCCTGTTCCCATAATTCCTTAGTTAGAACACCAACCCTTGTGTTTTGATGCTGAGTTTTGATGTGAGGCATCGTTAAATCAACCAAGCAAGGTGGCCAGTAGACTGGCGTGGCTCTAATGCCACAATGGCCCGTGGAAGCAAGCCAAAATCTATGCACAGAATGTCTCAAGATTATGAAATCAAAACCTAAGAACGACCAATCACAAACCTCCAAGAAGGCTTTACAGCCAATCAAATCATTTTCATTCTTTGTTTCTATGCCTTCTCTCTCTGTCTTTTCCCTAATTCCTGTGACTGGTATGCTCCTACCCACTCTGGTTTGGCACTGGCCAATTTGAGTTGGCTTTTACTTAAATAAACTCTCAAAATATTTTATATGCCTCAGTTTATCTTTTAACAGCACTAAGTGTACTACGGAAACCCAAGTCTCCTGTCTCCATAATAAACAAAGGATTTATGCCAACCCTGAGAAACAACTTCCCAGAATCTACCACACAGATGGTATCTGTAAAAACCTGACCAGATAGATCATAGGTCCTTCCGCCAGTCTCGCAGGGATGGCCTCAACTCATTACTACAAAACTGGTAGGTGAGAGAATGTATAGAACCAGATAGTCCCACCGAATGTTGGGCAGAGAAACATCCAAAAGTAATCAGAGCAGATCAAGGAAGGGGGTTCTCTCTCCCTGCAACACAAAGTGACACATGCAGGAACTCAAAGATCAGCAGAGCTAACAAGTCTCTGATGAACAACAGCGACTGTAAGAGAGAGGGAAACAGAAAAGGGATATCACAGGTCAAATTTAAGAAACAACAGGAAAATTACTAGATAAGAGAAAAGAGAGGTGGGGATAATCTTGAATTCAGCCTGAAAATGCAGGACTTGGAATAATTCTGAGAGATCCCATCCTTTCAAACTTCCATTGTTTGCAGCCTAATTTTTAAACTAGTACCATCAGCATGTCGTTTTCATTTTTCTAGCCCAGACTCCCAAATGTTTGCCTGTTTACCCATTCTCATTCTCTTTTTTTTCATTTCTTTATTCCTCCCTGTCACCCCATACTTGTTAGAAATTATTTGCATATAGCATTCATAATAACTTCAAATCCTAGCAAAGTGACTTGCTTGGAGCAGGCTTTCAATAAATATTCATCGAAGATGACTTTTCCCCCCTCTCCTTTTGCCACAGCTCCCCACCCTGCTGAGCCCTGGAGACATAAGGTCTTTTTTAGGTTGCAAAATGAATGAAGTGTAAGGATTTCACTTCAAGAAGAAACAGGAATCAGGACTTTTGTCACTGACTTTCATGAACTGGGCTTCCAACTTTTAAATGTGGTGCATAATTGACACTTTGATACTTTCAGGCTATGGTGTATTCTCACACTCTCGTAGGGAAAAAATACTTGCTGACACAATCAGGAAACAGATGGTGACAAAGATCTTATACTTTGGTGCCAATCAATATGTTTTACTTGCCACTACTAAAATCTCATTTGTGGGACCCAGGAACTTAAAGAATTTTTCTGTTCTTTTTTTTGTATCTTTTAAAGACTATTTTTAAGGATCTCAGGGCTTGAAAGTTTTACTTCATTTTTTCTCTTCAGTTTTATTAAAGCAATTCTAGGAGACTTTTGGCTTGCATCTGCCAGGAATAATGAAGTATTTTGCTCTTTACTCAAAGTGACAAAATAAGTCTCAACTCTTGCCCCCCATCATCCAAACACCACTCTTGAGTATAGCCTTGGAAAAATAACCTTCCGGAGAATGGTGAATTCTACAATTGTGCACTAATATAACAGAAATGTTTCTCCCAATCTCTTTATACCAGCTTATTTACATAAGAGTGACTCCTTATCAACCAACCAAACAAAAGGTACATTTCTTTTTTTAAAGATTTTATTCACTTATTTTACAGAAAGGGGGAGGGAGGGGGAAAGAGAGGGAAACATCAATGTGTAGTTGCCTCTCATGCACCCCCTGCTGGGGACCTGGCCCACAGCCCAGGCATGTGCCCTGACTGGGAATTGAACCAACAACCCTTTGGTTTGCAGGCCAGCACTCAATCCGCTGAGCCACACCAGACAGGGCCAAAAGGTATATTTCTAAAAGGAATAGATGGTAACAGTTTTATTCAGAATACAAATAATAATAATAATAATAATAATAATAATAATAATAGAGTTGAAACTCTATATTTGAGGAGAATGAATAAACTAATCATGTTCAACTGGAAACTCCTCCCACAGACCAGAACCTCTGAAGGGCAAGGACAATGTCTAGTCTATCTCAGTGCTCACATAGCCATATGTAACAGATATTTGCTGAGTTAAATCTGCAACAGTTTATAAACTGGCTAGATGTAGCCCCTTTGTTTATATGTCTTTGGTATATTTAATTTGCGTCATGATTTCTAGGGTTTGGGATGCCAAGAAATATGTAGGTGAAGGAATCTTTGCATCACCTCCCTGGCAGTTGTGGGAACCTGATTTAATCATATGTCTTCTATTTCATCATGCTTTTCTCCCCTACTGCTTGAACTGGTCACTATCTCTCAAATAATTGGAAAATATTTGTTGAGTATTAATTCCATGGAGGATACAGAAGAAGAAAACTACAATGTGTTCAGCATATGCTTTATGACAAGCACACGTAGGATATATCACTTAACCCTCAAAATGATCATGCAATTGAAACAAAGGATCAAAGATATTAATTAACTAGTCTAGCAGCACACAGATTGTGCATAGCAGGGGTATACACCGAAGCAGGTCAAGTTACAATACCTGCTGCACAGGAAGATTACTTTTACGTTCATTTTCTTGAGTGTATACAAATTCTGTGCTCTTATTTCTAGAATCATGATAGGCCATTACCTGTAATTCCTCAGTTACTCCTCCAGTGTCTTACCTGGCAAGATTTTGGCTCCAGCATCTTAAGAGAACTCTTTGGTATGGGTTTGGTTTTCACCTTTATTAGCAATCCTTCCTGGAAATCCACACAAAGGCTAATGTGCCCTTATCTATCTCATCATATATCAGGCTTCCTGAGACATTCCACTAACTCTGAACTGGATACAATCTGAACATGCTTCTGTGGAAGCAAATATAGGGTGTCTACATCACATGATTCCTCTGCTCAAAACCCTCCATTAAATCCCTGTTTTGCTCAAAGTACAAAATCTTCGGCTTTCTAATAGCCTGCAAAGCATTGCATTACCTGCTCACCTCCATTACTTCTGTGACGGTCCCTCCAAATGTTCTGTCCTTGACTCATGTTCTCCGGCCACACTACCCTTCACGCATTCTGGTCTCGCACCCACGCCAGAGCCTCTGCATGGGCTGTTCCCTCTGTTTGGTGTCTTCTTCTCCAGATTTGCAGACAGCTCATGCCCTTCCTGCCTTCAAGCTGTTGTTCAAAACTCACCTTCTCAATATCTACCCTGACTTGCCTATTAAAAATTATAACCAAACAAGAGCAAGAATTTGCTTGTTTTTTTTTAGTTTTAGTTTTTCACCATCTCTTTTTTTAAATTGCAGTTTACAGTCAGTATTATTTGTGCGTCAGGTACTCATCATACTGGTTAGACAATTATGAACTTTACAAAATGTTCCCCTGATATTTTCCAATTTTCTTTCCCACACTCAGCTTTTCTCTTTCAATTTTGGTAACATCACTTTCTAACAGACTTTTATATTTCAATTATTTCTTAGGCTCATTATTTGTTGTCCTTGCCCCTGCTACAATACTCCACAATTACAGGGATTATTCTAAATCTTGTACATGGATGTATTCAAGCACTTGGAATATGTGTATATAAGTGCTTGAAAAACGTAAATGTCAATACACACTTGTGAACTCTTGAACACCTGAGTTTCTCAGGAATATAACATAATAATTATTATAATAACTACCTGGTTTATGAATTTATATTCAACCCATCCTATTTCATATTTCTTTCACATCAGTAAATCCAACTAGAGTAGGTAACAGTGAAGTCAAAACCTGCTGCACACATTTTTTTAAAAGGCGATCAGATACACTGTGCATTTCCTTTTAGTAGTAAAGTGACTTATTTAAATCAGAGGCATCAAAGTTTACATGTCAGGGTGAGGTGGAAGTACTCTCCCACCAACTGAAAAGTGTACACAGGTCAGCACACAAAGACCGGCCAGGCTCTAGTTCCTGTTTTCAGCTGCCTCCCTCCGGCGGTCTACTCATCGTTCAGCCTCCTGCCGCCTCTGGGCGTGGGCGTTGTAGTCTAAGGTCAGCCCTCTGTGTCCCGCACCTCAAGAGGAAAATGGTCCTCCACCACCCAGGTGCTGCGGCTTGGACTACCACGAGCACTGCGTCAGATTTACTGCCGGCCTCGTCACTTATCAATAAGAGCAGCTTACACACCTTGCTCTATCTCCACGGCCCTCTCTCCAGACGTCAGGAACCAAGGTTTACGTCCACTCCTGACTTTATCTGGGCCCTGTGATTACAGTCTCATGGCAACAAGGCCCTTTCCCTTTGTTCTGGGGAGACTTGAGCCGTAATGTGCCAGCCTGGTGATCAGGCTGACTGCGATAAAGAGCAGCACACTGAGCGTTTTCTCGCACTCTTCTTTCTCTTCTCACTTTTCCCCCTCTCCGCTCTCTTTTAAAGAAACAGGTGTTGGCATGGATTAGAGAAAAATTACATCATCTTGAAGAGAAGAAGAGAAATGGAAAGCACGGGGTAGGGGGGGTGGGCTATGGGGGGGGGAGTGGCAACCAGACCCAAATACATTTGCACATATAAAGCTGTTTTAATGAAAGCCAAATTGATTTGACATTCAGTGGCAGTTTGAAGCCAAGAAAAGCAGAGCAGCCTACAAAAGGCCGAGCTCATTGTTTATGGAGTGTCATACTCTATCATCTGTGAGACCAATAACAGAGATGGGAAGGCCTTTAAAGTCAGGGTCTGTGCCGGGAAGGGCGGCGCGGACACCACCGTTGTCAGATCCGATGGACGGACTGAACGCGGCTTCCCGAGCAGAGATGGTGTCTCAGATGAGGCGGATATTCTCCACAGATTACACATTAGCCAGCAAATTTTTAAAGTGTTAGCATTCTTTGAAGATGTGTGCTGTGCACAGGGAGGCACATATTGCATTGGTCTGGGGGAAAAATCCCTCATAAAAATATTAACCAATAAAAGAGGGTAATGAATTATGTGTCATTCAAAGGGAACCATATGCATAATATTATAGAAACATCATTACCATCACAAAAAATATGGTTCCTTCCTAGCGAACACTGTGCATTGTAGGTGTGCAGATGTATACAGTTGACAGAATGAAGAAAATCATATTAAAAATGGAATTCTTTCCATTAACCTTATTTTTCAAGAGAGAAGCTATGTGGTCATTTCAATATTGTTAACCAGCCAGGGATTTACTATTCTGTAGCCCACTGTTAAAAACAGCTGAAGAGGAATGAGGTGTTTATTAAACATCAGCACATGACAAGGTAGATTAGACGTTTCCCTAGAAACCTAAGACATGCTAGAGTGTTACAGTCCATGTATAAAGAAGAGTTTCTTCTCCTCCCTCCCTTCCAGCCTCAAGACCAGTCCAAACGTTATTTTGATACTAGATTCAGTACAAGATTTGGATAGCAGTGTTTACTTTTGAACTTCACAAAGGAAGGCTGACTTCATTGCAGGGTATGGTTGACAGATAATCAAATCCAAAACTTCATCTTTCATCTAAATTTTCTAAACACTTCTAGGAATACTTAATACTTAATGAAATAAAATTAACCTTAAGTAATCTAGACTTTACTGCATCTCTCCAGTATAGATTTCATAGCGCAATACAAACCTGTATATATGAGACAGAGCAAATGCCTTACATGTCACAGGTAGCATATTAACACATCGTGAATAACCAGAACTCCTATTAACTTAAACATATACATCTTTATTATAAATTCAAAAGATAAATGACAAGCATCATTATTTATAGAAATAATAATAGTGCAAATTGGAATTTTATTTTTCATGTTTGTCTTGTTCAGCAATGAGACCCTTATTTGATATTCCCTGGGACTTGATGGGCCTGGAGGTTTCTTTGCCCATATTGCTGATGGTCAGGGTAGGGATGGGGGGTGCATCATTAAGGAATTGCACGTGAAAAACAACTGGAATTGTTTGCCAAGCTCCCTGCCTCTGAGTTACCTGTGTCCAGAGAGCAGGTTGCAGGCTTTTTATAGCACACTTACGAGCATGAACGCCTCACTGTGATCCGAAACAGACTTCCTGGCCTGTGCCCTGTGTGGAGCAGGATGAAAGCCAGGGCAGGGCCAGGTCGGGACATGGAGTCTTGACAGCTTCTCTTCCTCCTTGCCACCACTGCACCAATGGAGTTACCGTAAGGAATTAAATTCTACAAACATTTATTGTGCTTACTATGGCTTGATGCTGGCGATATGTAGTTAAGCAAGACCCTAGTCCTTACTCTCAAAAAGCTTAGCATAATTTACAGAGTAGCAGGCAAAGAAAACTCTTACTCTGTCTGGATCTCAGGCCCTCACGACATCATCAGAACTTATGCTATCTGGTGATATATACACCATATGCTTCATTGAAGAGAGAAGTAAACATTTTCTACCAGAGATTCAATGTATCCTCAGAGAGTCTAAGAGGGCAGATATGGAAAACAAGACTCAGCCAATTTGGCCTATGGATTGTACAGCAAAGAAAAAAAATAAGACATTCAAAATAATTATATATAATTAATTGTATAGCATTTGTTTTTATAATACTTTCACATAGGTGATTTACTCCATAAATGTCTATGGATTTGGTTATTTGATACAACAGTTAGATTTTGGATATGATGGATGAATTATCATTATACTCAACTATCACGGACTAAATGTTGTGTTCCCCCAAATTCATATGTAGAAACACACATGGCCCCCGATGTGATGGTATTAGGATGTGGTAACTTTGGGAGGTAATTCAGGCTGGATGAGGTCATGAGGATGGATCCCTCAAGAATGGGATTAATGCTCTTACAAGAGTCACAAAGGTCTTGCCTTCTCTCTCTGCTCTCTGTGGGGTGAAGATACAACGAGCTGCCTGCCGTCTGCAGCCTGGCAGAGGCCCCGCCAGCGGCATCATGCATTCCTGACCCCAGGTCTCCAACCTCCAGAGCTGTGAAAAATAAGCTTCTGCTGTTTACAAGCCCCTCAGTCTATGGTAGTTTATTGCAGCAGCCTGAACAGACTAAGACACCAACCTCAGAGAAAGGTCTGACATAATTAGTATAGGTTCCATAATTAGAGGTCATCAAAAAGATGAAGATCTTCAGAAAGTACCTGTGCTCTTTGGATAGAATTTGTGCCTATTTATGTTTTGGGTTATAATCTCTATGAATATCAACAATATAAAAATGATTTGAATTCTTCTACATGTAGGTATTCAATGGCTTTGAGAAACATTTTAAGGATAATTTGGGTCCAACTGATCAATGTTCTTATAAAGAACAATTAATATATTATCACTTCTGAGTCTTTGTTATGTAAACTGATCCTTCTTTGTTGTTTAAGCTCAAACAGCCATCAAAATCATCCTGCCCTCACTTGATAATTAAGAACAACCTGCCTGGGTTCAATATTGCCTCAGCCTCCTACTAGCTAGGTAAAGTATCACAATTTATTTAGCCCTTCTGTACCCCAATTTTTTAAATCTGGAAAATGGGAATAATAAAGAAGGTGCCGTAAAAATTAAACAAGAATAAGCAATTGTAGAAAGCAGGCAACACAATAAACTAACAATGCTAATGTGATGACAATAAGTTTTAACTTAAAGAATAACTCCAACAACATTGTTGGAACAATTCAATAACTATTTGAGTTGTGGTGAAATATTTTGTTTTCAATTTTGAAACCTCTACTCCATTAGTGTTGGTGTTAATGTTAGTTAAGGAAAGATAAAGAATGGCGACAGAGTTTACCGATTACTCCTGTTAATTCAAGAAGGTTTTTTAAAGTGCTGCATTGCTTGTACTTGCATCACGTTCTATATGTGTCTTTGTTGGCACGTGACTTGTGTAACTCTCCATGTTGGCCAAATCAGGAGTCTATATGCTGCTGTGAAATTTGATCAACTCTTTGTGGGGTTTTTCATTATAGATGCTGTTACTGCTTTTCCTCACAGCCCGCAGACATCATGCTGTAGAGTTGGCCACCTTATCTTTGGTTGAATTATTCTAAAACTCAGGGTCAAATAAACATATCCTGCTCTGTTTCAGAAGCAAAAATCGTAGAGAAAAATTCATGTCTTTTTTTCTCAACTATGTTTAAAAACTGTCACTGGGCCTAAATGCAACAATAATAATTATACTAACTCGGTGCCAGGGAGCAGGTATTATTACTGTGCCTATGTCACAGGTGAGTAGGGAGGAGTGTGGAGCTAAAAGGAAGGACCACACAGCTGTTACACTGCCAAGACAAGATTAGCGGCAGACTCTCTTGTCCTTCACAACAGTTGCACTGCACTCTGGGATGGTACTGTACTGCCCCCTCACAAGGATCATGGCCCTAAGTGGCTGCACAGTAACGGGCATCTCCCAGCAATAACACACTGGTGGCTCCTTCAGACTCTGACGAGTGATTATAATTTGTGGTATGTGCAGTTCCAGCAAGTTCAAGTTTCACAGACAGAAAGAAAGTAGGGCACTGAAACATTTTCTTTTACATTTTTCAGTTAACCTACAGTGGGTGAACCCATATTCTTGGATATAGAGTTTAGATGAAATGCCTTTATGCTCACTAAATGTACAATTAATGATAAAAATAAGATAAAATAGATAAAAAATATCCACTGAAGACTGTTGACCTAACCAGAAATCTCACTTTCTATTTTTAAGCTTATCCATACATATGTAAATATGGGTATTTCATGTGGTTGACATGATTATGTTTAACATATTGTTATTGTCTAAATAAGTTTATAAGTAATATCACTGCAAAGCTATTTTACTGTTATTACTTCCCCATCTCCTTCTCAGTTACTTTGCACAGAATGTTAAGAAATAGTATGTGAAACAGTCTTAGAAAATACCTGAGCTCTAACCTGATCCATGAGTTTGGTGCCCTAGAAGAGATAGTTTAGTGTTGGGTCTCGACAGGCTGAAAGCAGTATGCCCCTTCCCAACAGAAAGAGCTACATCCTGCTTGGCAAGTCAGAGCAGGTCTGCTATTTCTGACTCTGTGTCACAGGGAAATTTGTCACATTTAAATCTGAGCTCTTTGAAACTTTCGTTATAGACAAATGAGCTTAGATCACAGCTAACTTTGAAGCAACAACAAAAGTGCCTGTGATTAAACAAAATGTCACAAAATCCACCATCATAACTTGTGTGTAGGGGTAGAATCATCAGAACATTAATTATACTTTCTTCTACTATAGTTCAAATGAGTCTTTTTTTTTCAAATTTCCAGTCCCACAGCAGATTAGATATAATAAATTAATGGGTGAAGATTCCTATGTGCAGACCCATGGAGAGTACAAGAATGGTTCACAGTCTGATAGCAAGAGGAAATGTGGAGAAATATGAAGAGAGACATAATTTGATCCATGTTCCCACCTGGGGCCGCTTGTTGCTGGAGCAGAAGGCCACTCACAGATCAGCCGCCACAGTGCTGCATGGGCCGCTAACGTGTTGCATGAAACTGCTTTTCATCTCTGGCAATCGCCTGTGTGAGCAGGAAGTCACAAAAGTTACGTTCAGTATGCACTGTGTAAGAAGGCAAAAAGTTTCTAATATACTCTTTTAAGAAGTATTTCCATTTGAAATGCTTCAAGTTTTTGTCTTAGCTTTGATAAAGGATAAACACTAAAATAACCAGAGTACTCAAACACACAAAGAATTATACATTCCCCGAAGGCTCTATATTGTTGTGGTTTTATTAAATATAATTGTTTTTGAAGAATAATACTGGTATGTCTGAACTGGTTGACACCCTTAACAGCTCCGTCTTGACCCACAAACAAAGCCGAGGGCTTTTTATAACTGCAATTCTAAAACATGGTCCAAAAAGTATCTCTAAGCTCCATTTCCTACTCACCCTTCCAAACCCACTAGCTCTGGCTTGGTGTCCCCAGTCACTACTCTGTTGCTTTGTACTTTGTGTCTCAATTGCCCGTTCAGTTCCCAATTGTGGCTTTAGCTCTGGATATAATTCAGATATCCCATAGCTTCATGCCCTAGAGCATCACTGTCTAGGAGAAATATAACGTGAGCCACACATGTAATTTCACATTTTCTAGTGGCTACATTTAAAAAGTAAAAAGTAACAAAAAATGTGATAAATACACTGTATTTAACTCAATATACTGGAAACAATTATCAGACACATGAATGAATTTATTGTCACTCTACGTGTTGTGCCAAGTCTGAAATCTTGGGTGTATTTTATACTCTCAGCATGTCTTGCTTTGGACTGGGTGCATTTCAAGTGCTCAGTGGCTCCATGTGGCTAGTGGCCACCACATTGGACAGTGCAGCTCCAAAGCACTGGGCCACTATCACCACAAACCCCAGAACGCCCATCCTGGCTGGAGCTTCAGATTCCCTGGAGGTTTCTGAGAGTAACTCATGCAGTGTGCCTCATCACTCACGAGAGGCACTGCGTGTGCACTGCTGTGTACATGCTAATAATGTCATCTTAAAACTTAGTCCCCCATACCTTTTATACCAAAATGCTTTTAAGTCTTTTTACTTCCGGTTGGCCCATATCAATGATGTACCATCACTAAAGCAAGCACCAATATCCCCATTTTATAAAGAAGGAAATAAAAACTCATATAAATTTTGTGATTTTTTTAAGGGTGCCCAGCAAAGATAATTCAGTGGGAAATCTGTGATTTCTAGTTTACAGTTTTTTCTGTGATTCCTTCTTACTCCTTAAAACAATTAGAGGATGCGAATTCCCAAATAATGCAGACATCTTGTCAGCAGTAGCTAACTCATGAGCAATGATATCAAATACACATTGAACCATGCACAGCCAACCCATAGACATCAAGGATAACAGAAGAAAGTCCACCCAAAATACATGGGAAAGAGGTTTTCTCTTTACGTATAAGCAGAACTAACACTTGGGCAATGATTAAATCACATCAAGAAACCTCAAAGACACATAAAAAAAATTCTTTGGGGGGACTGCTTCTTGTTTATTTTTTAGAAGTGAAGTGATCTAAGAAGGGAGGACAAGCTCATTCAGTTATAGCTTTCATATAATTGCCACAAACTCTAATGCAAATTAGACTGTAGGTCTGCTCAATGTACATTTCTGTGCTTGCCAAATTATGTTTGGCAGTGTGGTCAAGCAAGAACAGACGCACACTGGGCCGAGTTTTCTTGAGCTGTTCAATAATTAGGAGGACCATGCATTATAATAAACCACATCCCCTTGGCTAAGATTTGGATGCAAATTGCACACTAATTCACTTCCAAGATTTCTGGAAGCTCACCAAAAGAGATGAAAATCAGGGAAATATATGTTTACTTCAGGAAATTTGTTTAAAACTAAATATGGCTCATTTATAAGAGGCGTTGGGGAACTGCACGAGAAAAGTAACAATGGCTTTTTTTCAGGTTCCATACAGCAGGAATAAGGAAACACGAACAGGCTCCTTTGAAGAGCTTTCCTGTGTTGCATGCCAGTTCTAACCATCACCTTCTGAACGCACTGGGAGAGTCCTAAGTGGAACATAAACAGCCACTTCTCATATCTGTAAAATATCACGTTGCTCAAATGGAGGGTGAAATCAGTTCAGTGAGTGAGACTTTGTCAACATTTTTTGCCACTGAGAGATAGGTAGCAGGCTGCCCTTTAGATCAGGAGGTGGGTGGGTTGACTCTATTTTTCTGAAAAGCCAAAACATCCATTCTAATAGTGAAAGCCCTTGCACCATTTCAGCTGCTATTTCTTGGTAACCCAACAATTTCTAGCATGCTTTAGAATGGATGATTAAAAAAAAAAAAAAAGGTGAGACCTAAAAGACCAACCATATGCCACATTCACTGCATATCTTCATATCCTTATCAACTGAAGGGAGAAGCCAGTGCCTTCTAGCATCCCTCCTGTGCTTACATCTTACTGTGTTGTTAAGGAGACCTGCATGTTTTTCCCTGGTCTCTTTCTACAAATTCCAGTTTTTGACTATTTGCTTGAGTTCAGTATGCACTCAGTCACTGACTTGGGTCTCTGTATGCCAACTATGATGGACACAGAGGTACACTGCTTGGGCCCCACTTGGAGGCAGGGCCTCCTGCCCAGCTTTGGGACACAGTCAGCAGACAGCCTCCAGATGTCAGCATTTTAGGATGTGCATCAGCTGAAAGAGCCATTTCACCTGAGGTCATGCCTCCTGGGGGTGGTCCACATCTGATGACTGAGCAAGGCCAAGGGTGCCACTCAGGATGACTCTGAAAAGCTGTTTTCGCCCCAGAGCTCTATTCTGCTCCATCTTCTGCTTTTCCTTCATAGATATTAATCATCAATGAACACCCTAAATTCTATCTTATCATTCCTTCCAGAAAACCCAGTCTACAGTAATGTTTCTATCAACCTGGATCTATGGCATACATGCTAGTACTTACCCTCTAATTGAATCAGACACTTCAGCCTTTTCCCTTGGCATCCCCTTTAGGATTCACAATTAATCACTCCTTTCAGGAGAGCCCCCCACCCAATGCGTTCTGACCTGATACAATTAGTCACTTGAGAGTTGAGATCATTGTAACTTCACATGCACTTTCAAAAATAATACAGAGATACCAAATACCCGTCAGCAAGTTTCACTCAATGGTAACATCTTGCATAATTATAATACAATATCATAACCAGGAAATTAACATTGATACAATCCACTGATTAAATCAGATTCCAATAGTTTCACAGAAACTCAGTTGTGTCTGTACGTTTGTAATTCTACACAACTGTGCCACATGTGTAGATAGGTATGGTCACCACAAGAGTCAACATACAGAACAGTTCCATCTCAAGGAATCCTGGTGCTACCCTTCATAGCCACAGCCACATTCCTCAACATTTCCCTCCCTAACCCCTGGATACCACTAGTCTGTTCTCTATTTCTATAATTCTGTCATTTCAAGACTGTTATATAAAATGAAATCATACAGCATATAACCTTTTGATAGTGGCCTTTTCCTAGAATAAATCTCCCGAAATCCTTCCAAGAGATATGAGTTCTCCCCTTTTCATTGCTGAGTAGTGTTGCACAGGAATCACGTACCACAATGTGTTTAACCATTCATCCACTGAAGGACATTTGGGTTATTTCCAGTTTGGGGTTATTAAGATAAAACTGCTCTGAATATGCATGTACATTTTTTATGAGTGTAGCATTTTCATTTCTCTGGGATAAACGTCCAAGAGTGCATGTGCTGGGTCATATAGTATGTGCATGTTTAGCTTTGTAAAAAATTGCCATTCACTTTACCAGCGTAACTGCACCATTTTAAATTTGCACCAGCAGTATATGAGTGAACTAGTTTCTCTACACTGTCACTAGGATTTGCTGTTATTTTTTACTTCAGTCATTCTAATAGGAGGGTGTAATATCTCACTGTGTGTGTGGGGTTTTTTTTACTATTTTATTTATTTTTAGACAGTAGGGAAGGGAAGGAGAAAGAGGGAGAAACATCAATGTATGGTTGCCTCTCACGCACCCCCTACTGGAGACCTGGCCTGCAACCCAGGCATGTGCCCTGACTGGGAATTGAACTGGCGACCCTTTGGTTCACAGGCCAGTACTCAATCCACTGAGCCACACCAGCCAGGGCCTCACTGAGGTTTTAATTTGCCCTTCCCTTAATAGCTAATGATGTTGAACATCTTTTCACATGCTTATTTGCCCATTAGTTTATCCTCCTCAGTGAAATGTCTGCTCCTGTGCTTTTCCCGTTTTCTAATGGAATTATTTGCTCTATTAGAGTTGGGTTCTGAAAGTTCTTTATAAATTCTAGATACAAGTTCTTTGTCAAATATATGGCTTGCAAATATTTTCTCCTAGGCCAGTTTGTCTTTTCATTCTCTAAACAGAGTCTTTGGCAGAGCAAAAGTTTTAAATTATAATAAGGTCCAGTTTATCTATTTTTCCTTTTAGTGTGAAGTCAGAGTAATCATTTTTATTATGACTTTTTCATTTTGATTTTTTTTGCTTTCATATTATCAGGTTTTTATTTTTTATTGTTGTTCAGTTACAGTTGTTCCCATTTCCCCTCCATTACACTCCCCCATCCTACCCACCCCACTCTTCCCTCCATTGTCCATGTCCATGGGTCCTTTATACATGTTCCTTGATGACCCTTCCTCTTCTCTCCCCCATTTTCCTTTCCCCCCTCCCCTCTGGTTACTGTCAGTTTGTTATTTAATTCCATGTCTCTGGTTATATTTTGCTCACTTGTTTGTTTTGTTAATTAGGCTCCACTTATAGACAAACAATCCAATTAAAAAATGAGCAAAGGACCTGAACAGACACTTCTCCAAGGAAGATATACAGAGGGCCCAGAGACATAAGAAAAGCTGCTCAGCATCACTAGCCAGGAGAGAGATGCAAATTAAAACAACAATGAGATACCACTTCACACTGGTCAGATAGGCCTTCATAAACAAATCAACAAACAACAAGTGCTGGCGAGGATGCGGAGAAAAGGGAACCCTAGTGCACTGTTGGTGGGAATGCAGACTGGTGCAGCCACTGTGGAAAACAGTATGGAATTTCCTCAGAAAACTAAAAATGGAGCTGCCTTTTTACCTGGCAATTCCATTACTGGGAATATATACTAAGATCCCTGAAACACCAATTCAGAAGAACTTATGCACCCCAATGTTCATTTTGAATTCTTAATAAGACCTTTATTTCTTAGAAGAAATATGTGCATATGGTAAAAATAAAATTTAAGCAGTCTAGGAAGGCATAAAGTTTACAATTGTATATGTTTTCAAAAATCACATGCAAATTATTTTTAAAATCAAACAGTGGCAAGCTTCACAAACTGGGAAAAATTACGAAAGACAAATGGGTTTTATAATTGTCATAATCAAGATCAAGTATTTTATTAGAGAATATTTGCAGATGCTCTATTTCTTCCAAATTCAATAATATTCATGGTTAATATATGAAAGAGGTTAGTTCACATTGCATTTTATTTATTCATTTATTTGTTCAAGCAATATTTGAACAAGTACCGGATGTTTGCCATAACCTGTCACTCACTTCCATTAAAAAACACACTGGTTCTTAATCCAGTGGGTTTTTTTTACATTGTTCTGTAGGTTCTCAGAAGATGTAAAGTTATAAACTTTCAGTTTTATTCCAAATCATTTCCTAACATATTAAAGATAAAGGAGCGACATCTGTTTTGTAGTGGGAAAACTTTAGTAGTGGGTGTCAAATGATAGAATAGTTTACTAGAAAGAAAATTCATAAGCTATGTATTTAACGAACTGTTTAAATGGAAAAATTATTGACAGCACCACACAATTTAGTTGAGCCAAAGTTGAGAAGATATGATGGCTTCCAGAAAGGCCTTAATAATGCCAATCAGACAATGGAATGAAACATAAAATTGAGTACAGATGAACACAACGTAATACACATTGGCAGGAAATTTTAAATTATTTGTAGATGCATATATTCTAAATCTGCTCTATAACTCAAGGACAAATAGAGATATCATTATGAGTATATCAACAAAACCATAATGAGTATCTTTTAAATTAAGCCTTTAGATTACACAAGGGTAAAAAAATAATATGGGGTATATTTTGGTATTACCATATTAAATATTGATTTCATATTTGAATTTTTACTATTTACTAAATATTAAATCATCAAGATTTAATAGCATTAAACATTATTGAAAATAGGTAAATAATGTTAAAATATTTAATAATATATTTTCTAGTAATCTGAAACTGTTTTGTAAATCAGTTCAGTATGTACAGGGAAGATATTCCAAAAATGTCCGCAAGTATCTGAAACAATACCCAAATCTGGCAGCTTTGGAGTGGATACATTTAATCTTACAGCCGAGGGAGACAGAGAAAGCCAGTCCAGTCCACACAGACTGACAGAGATATGCAAAAATGAGAGACAGGGAAATAAAGTTTGCCTGGGTTGCTAAAGGTTGTAAATTCTTTATTCTTAAATCTTGTTTGTACTCTTGCCCTTGAGTTGTGATATGCCCTTCTATCTTTACAATAAATTTCTCCATTTTTTGGCATTTAAAACATATTATACTCAGCCATTAAGAAGCAAAAAGTACTGGATTTACATTACATCCTTAAACAATTAGAAAAAGGGATGGAGTAGACACTGGACAGAGGAAGCACTGGACAGTGATCCCTGAGGGGGTAGAAGTGAATGCTATGATCCCTGTAAGTGCCAAGATCAGTGCTTGACAGGATTTTCCAATCCATAGCACAAAAAGAGACTGCAATCATGCTGAGTATAAGAGACAGATTTCAGAATTCGAAAAAGCCCGCGTGGCTTCAATTTTGAGAGCACAGTACCCAAGGGAAGAGGAGGTTGTTATTAAGAAAAAAAAAAATATAGGAGAGCTGTGAAAAGATTCCCTTTGTGTCCTTGGCTGGGTACTCTGCACATGAGTATAAGGCCAGGAAATGGAACCATGAGAAAGGAACAGACAGATAAACCTTTGATAAATTGGTCCAGAAATAGGTTCTATTCTCATTAGCCAAAGTAGAAATATCTCCAAAGCATGGGACAGACGGTAAGCAACCTTAGAGGTAATACCCTCTGTAATGACAGCAAATAAGCCAGAACTAAGGCTGTCTGCATGTTTGATAATAATTCTTGAAAGACAATCCCATATGATAAAATTGGATCCAGATAACTCAACTTTACCCCAAAACCAAGTTTCCAAATATTCAAAGTAATACTTCCCCCAAAAAATCCAGAAAATAGCCACCTAAAATTCATATTGCTAACACACAAAAAATTACTGAACATACAAAGAAGAAAATTTGCAAAAGAAAAAGGTCAGTAAACTGATAAAATAGCAACATAAATTATAAAAAATAAGACAGAGAAAAATAGATTGAAACAAAAATAAAGAGAGCATCAATGGATTTTGAGAAAATAACAAACCTAACATAAAGATAATTGAAGTTCCAGAAAGGTGGGGAAGAACAGATAAGAAAATAAAATAATAACTGCTGAAAAGACTCCAAATTTAATAAAAACTATAAGTCTAAAATCTAAGAAGCTCACTAAAACTCAAGAAGGAGAAACAAAAAGAGAACTACACAAAGGCATATCATAAAATTCATGTAACCTGGGGGTGGCGGTGCGGATCTTAAAAGCAGTCAGATGGGGAAAAAGACATATGTACAAAGGAAGGAAAGAATGTAGTAGAATTCTCATAAGAAACCATGTAAGACAAGACAATAGAACAACATCTTTAAAGTACAATAGAAAATATCTCACTTAGAATTCTATACCCAGCAAAAATATCTTTTTAAAAATGAGGGTGAAATAAAGACTTAGTTAGGCTTGTAAAAAAAAAAAAATGAGACAAATCATTGCTTGCAGACTGGAACTACAGAAAAGAATGAAGGATATTCTTCAGGGAGAAGGAAAATGAATCTGGATGGAAGTATGGATCTATTTTTTAAAAAATGAAGATCATAGAAAGGTAAATATATGACAAAAACATAAAAGGCATTGTTTTTGCCCTGGCCAGTGTGGCTTAATTGGTTGGAAATTGTCCCACATATTGAAAGGTCACATGTTTGGTTCCAGATCAGGCACATGCCTGGGTTGCAGGTTCAGTCCCCTGGGGTACATGTAGGGGGCAACCAGTTGATGTTTCTCATCCTTTCTTCCTTCCTCCCTTCCTCTCTCTCTAAAATAAAAAATTAAAAAAAATTAAAAAACAAAAGGGATTTTTACTGTTTATCTCCTTAAAGCAAAAGCAACAACCATACACATTGTAAAGCTTATGGATTTGGAAGTACAACTTATTTGGAAATTATAAGTTTCTCTGTTTCTCTGACCATATGGAAAATACTATGTTATTTGAACATAAAAGTATATTAACTCTACACCAACCATATAGAAAATAAATAAGTATATCAGGCATACTAATAATGGTGCTAAAATAAAATTATTTTTAAAAAGAAGTAATCTGACAAGAAAAGGAAACAAACAAACAAAAAGAACAAAGAGCAGATAGGACAAATAATGCCTAAATAAAATGATGGCAATTTTAAACCTGACCATGTCAATGCTCATACAATACAATGGTTCAGAGATAGAAATGTTCACTATTTGACTGATAAAAGACTCAATAAAATGTAAAAAATTGAAAACATGCACCGTATGTCCTCTGGTCACACTGATTTATATTAGAAAATTTTTAAATGATATCTGGAAAATCCTCAAATATTTTAAGTTAAATGACACACAGCTAAGTAACTCCCAGGTCAAAGAAGAAATCACAAAGTTAAATAGGAAATATTTTTAACTATGTGCAAATGAAAATACAATATAACAAGACTTATGAAATGTTGATAAAGCATTGCTTAAAGGAAAGTTTATAGTATTAAATACTTAGGGAAAAGGGGGATAGATATTCAATCATACCTAAGCTTCCAATTTAAGAAATTAGAAAAGAGAAAGTTTAACTTAAGTAAGCAGGAGAAAGAATATAATAAAGATCAGAAAAGAAGGCAACAAAATATAAAACAGAAAACATGAGAAAACCAAGGAAATGAAAGGCTGCTTCTTTGAAAAAAAAAAAAAAAAAAAACGTAAAATTGATTAACCTCTGGTTATACTGATCAGGAAAAAAGAAGATGTAAATTACCAATATTGTGAATGCAAAGCAGGATATTACCACTGATTCCATAGACACTAAAAGAGTAATGAGGTAATTATATTAACTATATGAACTATATGCTATATGCTTTAACTATATGGATAAACTCAACAATTTCCTTGAATGACACAAACTACCAAAACACACTTAATTAAAATCAGATTAAGCTGAATGTTCCTATATCTATTAGAGAGACTAAATTTATAACTTTATAACATCCTACAAAGAAGATGTCAGGCCCAGGAGGTTTCACTGGTGACTTCTATCAAACATTTGATGAAGATATAAAATCAATTCGATACAAACTCTTCCAGGGCAATAAGGAAGGAAGGAAAGAAGGAAGGGAGGGCCCGCAGACATGGACAACAGTATGAGGATTGACTGTGGGAGTGGAGTAGAGTGGGATGGGTAGAGGAGGGCAAAGGGGAAAAAATGGGACAACTGTAGTAGAATAACATTAAGAAGTGGTAAAACAGGAAAAAGGAAGAGGAAGGAAGGAAGGAAGGAAGGGAGCCCTGACCAGTCTGGCTCAGTTGTTTAGCTGTAGTCCTCTAAAGCAAAAGGTCACTTGTTTTATTCCTGGTCAGGGCACATGCCTGGGTTGCAAGTTTGGCCCCTGGTCGTGGCACATACAAGCAGCAAGTGATGGATGTTTCTCTCTCACATCAATGTTTCTCTCCCTCCCCTTCTCCCTTTCTCCTCCCCCCAAAATAAATAAATAAATAAACAAATACAAGAAAGAATAGAGGAAAGAAAAGCACATAAATTTTAAAAGAAGTAATACTGTCCACATTTGCAGACATCATGGTCACCTTTATTGGAAACCTGAAGAAATCTACAAGATAGCTGTGGGACTTATTGTTAGATCTGGGCAGGCCTAGGAGGAATAAAAATCACCAGGTGAGAAAATGGCACTTGGGAAGGTGCCTGCAGACCCTACCCAGGAAAAACAGATGAAGATTAGGATCTGGGGTCGGCCTATTCAACATAACAGGATGCAGCTTTCACCCAGCAACCAGCTCTGGGCCACTCAGACTCTGATACCCCAACTGCAGGTTTTTGCACTTAAAAACCCTGATCTAAGAAAAACCGAGTGAGTCCCAACCTCTTTTGGTTGGCTCCCTAACTCCCTTGGTTGGCCACACTTTCCTCTTAACCTCCCTCAGTGGCCTCCACTTTCCCTCTTATTCCCACTAATAAACCCTGCTCTCCTTACCTTGCTGCATCCATCAGGTTTCTTGAGAGACTCCGACCTAACACTTTTAAGTGAGGGTCACAATGCCATAGGCTACAAAGCAAAATCAATTATATTTCTACATACTAGCATATTACAAAGTTTTATTGCATTTCTATATACCAGCATTTCTATATACTAGCATTGACCAATCAGAATCTGAAATCCCAAAAATGCAGTTGAGCAGTTTCTTAAAATATTGAACATTCACATGCCATTCAATCAAGCCACTTCACTCTAGGCAGTTACTAAAGAGAAACAAAAGCACATGTTTACACAGAGACTCATATACAGATAAATGTTCACCAGTTTTTTTTTGTTACTGCTGTAAACTAGAAACAACCCAATGTTTATCAGTGGGTGATAAGAGAAACAAAACCTGGTGTATACATGCAATAGAACACTGCTCAGCAACAAAATGCAATAAATGGTTCATACGTGCAGTAACATGGATAAATCTTGAAATCTTTATGTTTTGTGAAATAAGTCAAAAGAGTAATGGATGATTCAATTTACCTCAAATTCTAGAGCACACATACTAATCTGTAACGACAGGCGCAGTTTAGGGACTGTCTGAAGCTGGTGGTAAAGGAAGGGATCGGCTGCAAAGGGTGTCAGGAAATTTTAAAGGGTGATTAAAATGGTCTTTGTTTTGATTGTAATGATGCTTTTATGAATATGTAATAAATCAAAACTGGTCAAATTGTATATATTAAGTATATGCAGTTTGTTCTTTAATTATGCTTCTATAAATATGTAAAAATAATGAATAAATAGAAACATAATTAAAATAATTCAATTTAAAAGAGCATTTAAAATACAAAAGGGATAAATTTAATATATGTGAGATGTTTATACTGAAAACTATAAAACATGCATAAAAGATATTAAAGATGCCTTAAATAAATACTTATACTATGTACATAGATTAAAAGAATCAGTCATTTGAAATATCCTATCTCCTGAAATTAATGTATAGATTCAATGCAATCCCATTCAAAGCCAAACAGATATTTTCAGAAATTTATAAATTGATTCTAAAATGTATATAGAAGTGCAAAGGACCTAGAAGGTCCAAAAGAATTTTGAAAACAAGGACAGAATTGGAAGACTTATACCACCTTTTTTTAAGACTTATAATAAAGCTGCACTAATCAAGATATTGATATAAAAATATATAGATCAATGGAACAGAAGTCCAGAAATGGACATACATATATTTGATAAAGAACCCAAAGCAATTCAATGTGGAAAACTGATTTCCAATGCATTAGGACAACTGGAAGTTGAATCTTCACATGCTTTCCCCCCAAAAAACCCATGACTCTGGACCCTTACCTCTATATATAAAAATTAACTTGAAATGGAACATAGACTCAAATTTAAATGCTAAAACTCTAAGACTTCTAGAAGAAAACATAGAACATTTTACTCACCTTAGGTCAGGCAAGTATCCTAAATAAAACTCAAAAATTGTAGAGTATAAAAATTGGTAAAATATACTTTATCAAAATTAAAATTTTTTCTGTAAAGATATTGCTTAAAAATGTAAGAGCAAGCTTATGTCTTACTCTACACCTACAAAATCAGCATCACCAGGGATGGGGTTTCACATGTCATTTGGAACCAAAACTAATGAGAATTACTGCTTTAAATTCTCAAAAATAAAAACTTGAGAATTTCATTATACCATAGTGGTAGCCTCTTTATAGGTGGCCTCCATCTGTATTTCTCATATAGAAAGAGAGAAGACATATATTCTCTAAAAGAAATAGGGAAATTAGACCTAGAAAAGAGAAGATGAAGGGATCCATTAATATTGGCCTGTAAGTGCATGAGTGCTCTCTATGAGGTGATCTGGGCACAGATGCAGGAAATTTAAAAAATGAGTAAAATAGGAGAAATTTAAGCCCAAAATAAAAAAACTAGTTCTTGATATTCAGCTTTCAAATGAGGTCTTAGAATCTCCCCAATGTTCATTAAGATAAGTTATCACTCAGTAGGTAAAATGATCCAAACCACAAGAAAATCTAGGGAAGTGAAATTTCTCTCCTAGGATATTTGACTCGAGGGAACCACACTGTAAAGCTGACAACAGTGACATCAATGTCCATTTTCCAAAAAGTGCCTACTTACAAGTTGTGTGTCAAGAAAATCCCTACACAAACCCAATCTATATATTTTTGTCCCCTTGCTAAGTTAAGTTGCACTATGTTAATACTGAAAAATCCCAAGGCTATAGTTTCTTCCTCTTTGTCAGTCTACTTATAAGCAAAGAGTAGTGAGTAAGAAGGGAGATGAGGAAGAGATTTAAAACTGTTTGAATTTATGTGTATCAGAAACAAGATCCCCCAGGTCCCCCAAGTAGTGTTCCATTTCTGTCTGTTCTATGTCTGAATGATGGGTTTCAGACATAGGATAAAATCTAGGTAATAATGAACCTCAGAAACCAGCATAATAGCAAGAATGAAATAGCTGAGGGTTTGTTTATATTATATAATTGTATATTCTGATTTCCCCCAACTGAATGTTGGAAATCAGGATGTATGCATCTAAAGGAATATCACAAAGCAGACATTTAAAGACAACCATTTTATTTTTACAAAAGTAATGCATGCTTAATGCAGAAAATAGAATTAAACAAAAAAAGAAAAGAAAAATGATTCACAGTTCCCACACCCAGAAATAATTGCAATTAATACTTGGGTATCAACCATCTATTTACTAACACTTCTATAACACAAAATGGAAGCAAGAAGTACATACTGTTGGGGATCTTGAGAAGTACATTCCCCAGCTAATACACAGATGCTTCTGCTATTCCATCTATTATGTAGGATGAGATTCAGCAAGCCTTAACTAAGCATGTGGTCCAAAAGAAATGTTCCTAGCCAGAAAGAGATCATTCTACCAAATCTTTATGCTGAGCATTTAGTAGCCTTATTTATCTAATGACAACAACCACAATTTAACTGTCCCCTCTTGATTGTCACCTTATATCCATGGGGACACCATTTTTTAATGGAAATGTCTTACTCTTGCTTTATCCCCAGTTCTCTTCATTGGAAACTACAGCTTCCCACTTAGATGCTAAATGATATTAATTATCAGCAGAGATCAAATAATCAAAATTGACAGGCCTTATAGAAATTATTCAGATTCTTTCACTACTTTTTCATAAGTCTTTGTCCTTAAACGATGCAAACAGGAACTAGTATTGTTATTCACTCCTGCTGTCCTTTTTCCATGGCCACAGGGAGCCAAATTGCTAATTATTGGATTTGCCTTTGGAAACGTTGCCAAAGTGGAATTGGAAGGAGAAAATAATCGAGCTTCCTAAGCAGAAGACCAAGCACAAATCCTCTATTAGCTCTAATAATTAAGGCATCTTGTGAAGGGCTTCAATGGCAGGATAAATTCATCTGTCCCCAGCACAGGAGCCACATCAATTACCCTGGGCATGGGCAGTCTCCACACAACAAAGGGAATCAAAACACACGGGCTGACAGTCCACACAAGGCAGGACTCTGGTCAAAGGCAGCCTCTCCGAGTGCTATCTTTAAGCCAAGTGGTTTTTAATAAGTTTAAATATCCATAGGGGGTTAATTTAAGACTGCTTTAAATTTATTTCTGAATTAATGCTTTAAAATCTGCGTTTATAATTTCTGCTTATCAAGGATTGCCCTTCTGGTATAAAAACTGAGCCAACACTCAGTTATCAAATACTATGAAGGGTTCTGTTAATTAGATAGTTTATCTGTGATGAGTTGTTGACATTGAGTTGATGTGTGTTAAATAATTTTAAAATATTCGGTGGGGCACTAACTTGGTGGCTCAAAGCTTTGTTCCTCCATTTTTCAGACACTGCTTTGAGTCCAACTGGAAGCTCTTAGCAAAAATTAATCTGAGGGTTATAACACATTTCTTAAATACAGAATTATTCATATCTCAAAATTATACATATAGGAGGATAAATCTCTTCTGGCACTCTTGATTAGGCTGCTCTAGACCATTCTAACTAATTCAGCCTCCCTCACATGCTGGTTGGTCTTTAGCTGCTCAGTACAGACTGCCAGGAAATTCATCATTGCTGTTATTAAACAAAATTCTCAGGATTTGCTCTTTTCATAGTATTTCCTTTAAAACGTTTTTTGGTGATTTTTCCTCTGGCTTCTTCTACCTCCAAATCAGGCAACCCAGGAGAAATCTCAGAAACTGAAATATTTTCCCAGTGCAGGTAAATTAAAGTTCTAGCTGTTAAGGGTTTTTCCTTCTGTCTGTCAATTTTCTTTTTCTAGTTATAGCCTGTGACAGCAGAGGCCAAGAAAGAGTCCACAGGGAATGGCTTGGAGCCTTAGAACAAGCTGGTATCTTTGTATTGTCTAGAGGAAAAAATATTGGACACAAGTCTTTAACACCAGGAAAGCCAGTAATTAATTAACCCATAACTGTTAAAAGCACAAATCATTCTTTATTATCTCTGGAATTTTATGTTAAGCTCTCCTTTAAATATTGATTTTATTTACCATTTGTTTCTTTAAATTTTTGCTATTTTCTTTCCTCACTGATTCTCTAAGATACATGGTACACTGGAGCAACCGTATCTCATGGAATACAGAGCTCTAAGTCTTATGATTTTAAACTTTAATTAATAGCTATAATGTGTCCAATCACTATGTATATCACTTAAGAGGACAAGATGGTCCTTCCAGGGTAGTAAAACTCTCTGCAAGTCGCTCAACTCACAGGAACCCTGAGGCCATATCCCAGTGTGGCCTCAGACAAGCTGACTCCCTAGGCCTTGTTTTTGTTGTATTTTTGAAGTAAGGAGATTAGAATCCACAAGTACACTTTCCAGTTCTAATATTCTATGATTCTTTTCACCAGAGAAACATAGTGTTGTAAAAGAAGAAAAATGGAGTTCAAGTGAGGAGATACTCAGCAAGCAGCCATGCTAACCTGGTTTTGTTCAGTCTCTTCAAAGGAGGTTTTGAAGAAAATTGTCAACAAAGAGAGGATAACACTGGGTATCAGGTAAAGGAAAGGACACTGGGTAGGAAAAAGTGGAGACCTGGTTCTAGGGACAGTTGTGTTACTAGCAACTTAGTCACTTGAAATTGGTCATGGATTAAACCTTCTGAGGCTAAATATTGGATTCAAAATTGAAGAAGTTTGATTTTATAGTCTCTTAGTTCCTTTCAGCACAAAAATTCTATGTATCTATAAAATGGCCCAAAAGCCATAGAGGATGACACCTGGCAATGTTCTAACAATTACTGATAATAAAGTCTGCTCTTTTCTTCTGGTTGGTGAATGTTGTTCAAAAACATTCTGTTCCAGACCATCAAGTCAGAGATGAAACTTTCCCTTGAGGCCCCGGAACAAAGGCTGCAACTGAGAGTAACTTTTGGAACCTGCAGCATCTTAGTTTTCACAATGGCAGTCTCCCTTGTGCCTACCCCCAAAGTTAAGGATTGTAAAGAATGTTGTGCTATGTATTTTTTATTCTACTTCTTAATTTCTCCTGTCCACTCTGCTACCCAGAATATAGCTGAAGTAGCTAACAAAAAAATCAAGACACTAACACAAATATAAATCTTAGTTTATAATGATACATCTCAGAACCATTAGGGTATGTGAATTGTTGGCTCTCTTCTGCACATGCCTCTAGATTCCAGTCACTCTCTAATACTGAATTTGTCAAGGCAACTATATTACCTGCAAGTCTGAAACTCATGCATCCCAGCCTTTTGGAAGAATAAATATTATTATTAATATGTATTAATCTGAAAGAAGGAAGTATCAAAGGTGTGGGGGTGATACCAAAATAGAGGTAGTAGGAAGGGTAGTTTCCAGAATTTAAGGTTTACCAAGTGAAAAATGTAAAAGGTGATAGGAGTGGTAAGACATTTTTCTCCTGAAACATCAAAATACTGAACATTGCTCAAGGTTAAAACTGCAGAGAAAGATGGTATAATCATCCATCCCAGATAGCCAGTTCTGCTTCTTTTCTGCTTGCCTCCTGTGAACCCAGCCAGAATTTTTCCTTTTTCTTTAGGTCATTGACTCTTCCCCTAATCTGGGACCTCCATATTTTTTCAGGCCTTACTCAGTATAAGCAGCGTATTCCAAAGCCTGTGCTCTGAGTCACAGTACAGGCAAAGAGATTCTGTTCCCCATTGTTCATGCTCCTGATGTGCTTCCTGGGTCAGATCCCTCCGACTCATACTCTCTCATACTCTGATTTCCCTTTGATTGTTAGGAGAATAACTGCCAACATTCAAGTTCACTTAAATGTACATTAATGATTATAACCTATTAGATGTGGAACTCATAGATGAAGCCTTCCCTAACTAATAAATTTAAAAACCTATACTTTAAATTTTTATCTATAGAGTTATGGATTATAGCAAACAACTTATTTCCCCTAGACTCCTACACAACCACCCTGTTTTAAAAATGGGAAACTTAAATAGGAATTAAGGGTATTTTCTTAGGCTATAGTCCAGATTCAGGGAATAATTTCTTTGCTCAACATAAATAATTCACTTTAAATCTCTCCAAAATGAAAAATTCTCAATGAAATCTGTAAAATAGACACAGCACCCACCAAGTATGGGAAAATTTCAAAATATTCATGATTCGAAAATCAACCATAACCTAGACTAGTCTTGGTATACCTAAAAGGCTACCCTGAAAACAGGCTTTCATATTGTTTGCATGTTGAATTCCTAGAGCTTGGTACATAGTATAGACTCAGACGTTATGTTGAGCAGATGATGGATGACTGGCAATAGTATTAAGTAAGGTAGCAGCAAGAAGATGGAAATTGAGTAAGAGGATGGACTATAAAAACATCCTAAAGATAAACATGAAAGCAGGTGGTAATTGGCTGTAGAAAGTGTGTTGAAGGAGGGACTTAGAGGAACTTCCGGTTGCTGACTTAGGGGACCAGATGACATTCAATGAGACAGGAAACATGGTGAAGGGAGAAGTAGTGAGTGGGTGGGTGGCGAGTTTTATATTACTAAATCAAAGAATCTTAAGAACATCAAGGGAAATGTATTCAGTAAGAAGTGTGAAATACAGATGTGAGCTTAACAGAGATATTTGTTGACTTGGAGGTCATCATTATATGTGAATGAAAACTAAAGTTATACCCATAAATGAAGTCACCCTGTGAATAAAAATAGAACAGTATTTAAATGTCCAGCATATTTTTAAATGGTTGGGGAGAAGGGGAGCCATTAAAAGGTTGCTATATTTTTTTCTCCCTTTCTTCCTTTTTAATCCTTACTCAAGGTTATGTTTATTGATTTTAGAGAGAAAGAAACAGCAATGTGAGAGAGAAACATCAATCAGTTGTCTCCTGTACACGCTGTGACTGGAACTGAACCCACAACCCAGGTATGTGCCCTGACCAGCAATCAAACCCACACCATTTTGGTGTATAAGATAAAGCTCCAACCAACTGAGCCACCCAGCAAGGGCTAAAGTTTTACTATTTTAAAGACATTAAAAGTAATATAGGCAGCCATATATATCATAGAAGAAGAAGACATTTTAACTTTTAAAAGTATGGATGACATAATCTTAAAATGAAGGATAATACTTCCAATTAACCAATTAAAGTATATTTTTAAAAATCACTACATTGTCCTCTGTCACCAAATGACTTTATTATTAAATGATACCACTTGGGAGACCAGCAGATAAAAGTGTGGGTGAGAGTGCTAAGAAATGGGAGCCCTCGAACATGTTGGTGGGGACATGAAAAGGTACAGCAGCTGTGCGGAATGGCTTGACAGCCCCTCAAAACATTCAGCACGAAGTTACCATATGACCTACAGTAATGGCACTTCCAAGTAGGTACCCAAGAGAATTGAAAATGAGTAGTCAAACAAAAGATTATAGATTATTGTCTGTAGCAGCATTACTCATAAAAGCCTGAAAGTAGAAACAACTCAAATGACCATCAACAGATAAACTGATAAACAAATGTAATATATTCATGCAATGGACTATTATCCAGCTATAAAAAGCATTGATACATGCTACAACATGAATGCACCTTAAAACTCCAATGTTGAGTGAAAGAATCCAAACAAAAGGCCACATACTATATGATGATTCTGTTTACATGAAGTATCAAGACCAGGCAAATGCGTAGTGACAAAGTGTAGCAGGGCTTGCCAGGGGCTAAGGGGATGGGGAAGTGCAGAGTAACAACTTAATGAGTACAGGGATTTTTTGGTAGGGAGAATTGATGAAAATGTTCTGGTGATGGTTGTATGACATTGTAAATGGAATAAAAACTGCTGAATCATAAACCTTAAAATGGTTTAACTGGTTAATTTTATGTTATATAAATTTTAACTAAAAAAAAAAAAGCCTATGGAATACAAAGTGAAGCCCCATGAGCCTAGCAGAGTGGCCAAGCATTGTGAGGACATAACGGAGGACGGAGTGACCAGCACACTAGTGAAAGGGACGGGATTTGCGCTGAACCTTAAGGACAGGCTAAAGTTTAAACTGTCAGACTAGCCGTAGAAGCAGAGGAAACACTTTCAGTAGGGCAGGAAAGTGCAGTACGGTATAGGTCATGTTCAGAAAGCAGTTGGCAACCCTGTCTGCAGTCATTGGAGAGGTGAAATAGTGAAAAAATTGGACCCGCATCACTTCAAAAATCGAGTGCTGCTCTGTCTTCCTACAGGGCACATTTCTTCTTGGCAGTACACAGTGATAGCACATTCTTTGAAGCAGGTTTGAAATGCAGATCTTTGAAATGATTCCCACAGTAAATGTCTGAATTTAAAGTTTTTTCTATGCCCTTTCTCCCCATATTCCTTCTTCTTTTTTTTTTTTTAATCTTGAGTAGATTTAGGACAAACAAAACAGTTAATCATGAAAAGTTCTTGATGCAGTGAAGAAACAAGGCTTGTCTTCCCACACAGGCCCTTTACTGGGAATAAAATTCTTAAACGTTGCCCTGACCAGTGTGGCTCAGTTGGTTGGGTGTTGACCCTCAAGGCGAAAGGTTGCCAGTTCGATTCCTGGTCAAGGACACATGCCTGGGTTGCTGGTTCCATCCCTGGCCCTGGGGCACATATGAAAGGCAACCAATCAATGTTTCTCTCTCATATCAATGTTTCTCTCCCTCTTTCTACCTCCTTTGCCCTCACTCTTAAAATACATTTTAAAAAACTTAAAAAAAAATTTAAACATTGACAAGCAGCATGAGCCTCTGTGTTGTAGCTTTGTTAGTTATAAAACCCAAAATAGCCACAAGTTACCAAAGTGAGTATTCTCCTTTATATTGTTTCAGAATATAAACAGGTCATCGTATTTTAACCATCTACTTCATATATCTGGGTCACAGCAGGGGACATGGACACCTTAGGTCCCCAAAACTTGGTGACGGGAATATAACATTTATGAACTGTAAGTTAATGAGATGCATAGAATGACAATTTAACTCCGAGTTAGAACATACTTCATCAGCACACATGGCTCACACCAAGCTGAATGTTGCTGGAGAAGGTCTTGAAGCTTAAGCTGGTCCTTCTCTCTTGGAGCCATTGCACAAACCTTTGACACCTGACACTGCAACTCCATGATTTCCATCACCATTAGAGTCACTGTCACTACAGAGCTGTGAAAAATCTAAGTATAGACTGGTTTGCACTTTGAATTTATATAAACAGCTTTATAACCTCTGTGGCGGAAAGACCCTAGGTGGCTCCTAATGATCATTGCCTTCTGGTATTCACACCTTCGTGTAATCTTCTGCCCTAGATCGTGGACAGGCTCTGTGATACCCTCCTATCCAATGGAATACCACAAAGGTGATGGGATATGCATGATTACATTATGCAATTACTTACTAGCACAGCACCAAGCTAGCTAAAGTATCTCTGTGTTGCTGGCTTTAAATAAATAAGCTGCCATGAATCGTATAGGTTCTAGGAAACTAATCTACCCACCAACAGCCAAGAAAGCACAGAAATAGATCCTTCCCTGTTTGATTCTCCAGTGAGAACCCAGCCCTATATTACAGCCTCGTGAGAACATAAACACAGGACCCAGCTAAACAATGTTCAGACTCTCATCCCCAGAAACTAAGAGATAATGTGTTGCTTTAAGCTATTAAGTTTGTAGTAATTTGTTTGTTATGTAGCAATAGAATAATAATACAACCTCCAAGAAGTACATTGTTTAAAACAGATAAGGAAAAATATACAGTTATAAAAACAAAAACATGAATGAAGTAAGTATAGCTGTGAGCTTTTTTACTCTCTCTGCAGGGAAAAAGACTAGCATGAAATTTGTTACTTTATTAGCAATTAGAAAGGTTAGGCTTAGAAATGTCTACAAATTGTCAATGTTAGGGAACCCAATAAGGGGACTGTCACATCCTGACACCCAACCAGGTAATTTAAGTAGTATTAGGAATGTTCTTATGTCCTCAATTCTCCTCAAACCAATAACAAAAAATATGCCCTTTATCATTTTAGCCTAAGACTTTTGGTTCTAGGCATATGTATATATCCCTTGCAAGAAAGACATTTTAAACTGTTATCAATAATTTTTACATATTAAGAATAAAATTTTATATTAGTGAGGAACAGCATGAGAACCCTGCTAGCCAGGAACGCCCTATCCTCTTAAGTTTCTACCCTTAGCAAAGCTTTCTAAGAGCCAGAGAACGCAACCCCCCCAGGAATGCTCCAGGCTTCGAGGTATTCAGTCATTCACTCCAACAGCTGGCGCGTTTTGTCCTCTCTCATCCTCATTGTGTTTTACTGGTTAATGTCTCTTCCTTATTCTTCTGGTTGACACATCAATTGACTACTTTCCAATTTCCTCATGCCCAACCATGGCTCTGTTGTCGCTCTTATCTTTCCTATCATTAATTTTCATACTCCACAGATAAATTTCTAAACAACATCCCCTAAGATTTGTGCTGGCAACAGTGAAGTAGTCTTCTAGCCAGCATCTCACCTGAGTAAAGTACCTAACAAACAAGATCCAGATACAATAGGTACCTAACGAGAGAAAGGAAAACGGTACTCAGAAATGAGAAGAAAAAATAATGAAAACAACTTTACCTAATGCAGAATTTTGCATAATTCTGTGGGGTTGTCATGAGTTACCTACATAAGCAGATATATAGACTCACTCGAACTTGCTCTGACTCCTCTCCACTGTCCAGGACTCAACAGTGGTATCTGGGGGAAATAATAAGAATAGAAAATTCTTTTTCTCCTAATTTCTTTCAATTTTTATTAAACAATTTTTATATGCAAGGCACTTTGCAAAGTACTTTTAGTAATCTCAGAATGGATTAATCATGCTCCTTCTGCTGCATTGCAGAACATAATTTAAACAAGTATAATGCAAAGCAGAAAAATATGATAGAAGCACAAAGTGATAGATTCTGTAAGATTAATCAGGAAGGGTTTGGAGAAGAAGGAGTTAAAGCAATTGGCCTTGATCCATTCCTTTCTCAATTATCATGGGGATGCTTCCAGAATAAGAAAGAATACATTGACTCAGTGTAATATTCTTACAAATATGGTAACTGGAATTCTGGACAGACAGACTGATTATATAGGATGTCTCTGATTTAGTTTAGAATTGCTTAAGGTGAACAAGCCTACAATCTACGGATTTGCTATGTATGGGTCAGTGGATATAGTGTGATATGAGCTATACAACTCTCTGGCACGTGAGATGGATCTGTTTCCTAACTCAGCTGAGCCCCAGTGTGTGAGGTAATCCTCCTTAGAGACCTCGTCTACAATTCTGGGCTGAAGGGCATATGTCTACAAAAACAAGAACTAGAAGGCTGGAATGTTCTAGCCTTCTCTTCCTGTCATGTGTCTTTTGAGTGTTTATATTCTCAAAAGTAGTTCAAAATCTTGATACTGGCTAAGATTTCTGATTCTTGGATTCCCTCAATCTTTGTGATGGAGGTAGAATTTGAAATGAGCTTTAAAAGATATTTAGGATGGTAAAAGGCAGAATTGAGGCAACTGGCATTCCAAGTAGAGAAGAAAACAGATACAAAGGATAAATAGAAAAATTATAAAGTTAAAAAAAAAAGTAGAAAGTTCAGACCATAATAGAGATCCTAATTTAACCAGAGTATATGATATATCAAAGGAAACAGTCAGGGACAATAAAGCTTGAAAAGTAAGTTGAGGACTTTGAATTCCAGCATAAGTACCTCATATTTAATTCTGTAGGACATAAGGAGTAATTCCAGGTTCTTTATAAAGAGAATTATGGAGTCACAGGGGAGCTTTAGGTAAGATTTTCCCAGCAGTTCTGTGCAGGTTGTTTTGGAGCAGAAAGAAACTCTCCAGAATGAATCTTAAAATCCCTTAGCACAACGATCTTCAAATGAGGTCCATGAGCTCAAGTGGACCTACCAGCACAAGCTGAATTTCTCTTTGAGGATTCGGTTGCTGTTATTCACCTGTATGTTTTCTTTTTCTATTTAAAGATGATGTATATTAGTTTTGCTGACAATTTTTAAATGCAAGTCAGGATCAGCTAGATGACTACATTGTAACTGGTTATAGGCACAAATTTCCATGCTTAGGCTTTCCTTCCGTTTATCATTGGGTTGGCACTAATCACAATTTAAAATGTTGTAGACTAATAAGGAAAAATAAAAAAACACTTCAAATGTAAATTTGTATTCACATCAAGAAGAAGGCAAAAGTTTTTTTTTCACACATTTCAATTTTTTTAAAAAATACTGAAGAATGATGTTATAACAAAGTACCCAAATATTATATATTAAATGCCAAGGAATTTGAATAAATATTTTTCTTTGCCTCTCCAGACCACTCTCTGTACCCATAACCTTCTTCAAGAGGCTTCCTTTTGCTTTTTGATTGGTTTCAGGAAATGAGAGTGGATAGGAGGAGGTTGAAGAGTGAGGCGTGTAAGATCAGGGTATTTATTGTGATGGTATCATCTCTCCGGGTTCCTCCAAGTTGACTGTATCCCTCTAACAAAGAGCACCACTTCCTGAAGTCATTCTTGTTCTTCTAGAACTGCAGCCCCACTCTCAAGGCTCTGTCTTCCTTCATTTCCCTCTAGTCTCATGGATGATAATGACCCTTCACTGTTACTATACTCAACCATCTTTAGTTTTCTTCTCAGCCTATCCACACCTTTGATTAACTGGGTAAGCAAAAGTAGGTATACAGTTGTACAAATAAATAAAACACTAATGAATAATAGAATAAACTCTGTGTTTCATGTATTCACACTGTACATCTATTTTGCCCACCCCTGTACTTCTTGTATTAAACCCTCTTCAAATACTTCTGAAATAATGCCTTTCATTTTCTGCCATGATCCATCTGATACAATGAATTTCAATGGCCATTACTCTGCTCATATCATATGCATCAATTTGGTTTCAGCAAAGCAACATCATCTGTTACATTAAAATAAATGTTTCTCTGAATCTTATGGTTTTATAGTTTCATTTGTGTTTAATGTATTAATTTTTGTTTATAGTTGTATCTGAGTTCCAATCATAAGAAGCTAATACCTTGTTTTATGTTTGTATATATTTAAGTAAATTAATAAATAATAATAATCAACATTAAGGAGGTTCTTGAATTCCTTTCTCCTTCAGAAGGCCATATATCATTCAAATTTGAGAATCACTAACCTAGCTTATGGCTGCCAGCATAGCTTCCAAACATCTCTGAAAAGCATCATAAAAGTTGTCAGAGTGTGAAATGGACAATTGATAGTGAATGCATACTGAAAGCTAAAAACTTCATAAAGTCCATTATGACTCCAGGAACCATGGCAGAAAACAAAAAGCACATTCTCCCACTCCCATGGGGTTCTGAGAAGGCCTACATGAACCAGTGTGGCTTTGCAGGAATGCTAATCTTTAAATCCTAGAGAACTATATTCCAAAAGTCTTCTTAATTAAGCTAGTGAAGTTAGTTCATGACTTGACATACCACTCTATCTCATATTGCAAGTGTGTGTGTGTTAGGTATGGGGACACACACACACACACACACACACACACACAGTCTGTCCAGAAAATATCCATCCATGTAATATGAAAAATAGAGACAATTGTTGAAGAAGATACAAGAAACTTGTACATAGGACAATGACCCCTCAGTCCCCTTCAAAGCAGGCACCTTGAGACCTCACACAGTTCTCCCAATTTCATCAGCTGCCCCATCATATTTTCCTGAATCTCATTGACTGTCTGAAATCTCTTACCTTTCAAAGGTGATTTTAGTTTTGGAAAAATCCAGAAGTCACAGGACAGCAAATATGGGCTGTAGTAGGGCTGAGTCACCTGGGTGATTTGATGTTTCTCAAAAAAAAAACTCTGCATGAGATGTGATGCATGAGCAGGTGACTTGTGATGAAGCTGGACGATCACTAGTTACCCATAGCTGCAGCCTTCTAATCATCTGAATAGTTTCCATGGAGGAATGTTCAAGCTTAATACAAAATTGAATGTAGATTCACTGCATTACTCACTCATTTTGAGTGCAATGTCCACAGAGTACACATGCTCACACAATGGCATCTACCACCCCCACTGACTAGTACAGTGAAGTCATCATTGTTTATGCATGTGCATTCCAGTCCACTCTCCTTGGATACCAGGTTACATCGATGTCATGCAAACTGTTCTCATTATATTAACAATGACTGGACTTTTTCCAGACAGGCTTCTCATATATACACACACATACATATATGTGTGTGTATGCCTGAGTGTATATATATGCATCTCTATGGGCCAGAATTCATGATGGTCAGTGGGGCTGAATGTCTGGCTTGCTGGGCATCTGACCAGAAGCAGACTAGCAGCAGGCAGTTCAGTGTCAGAAGAATAAAATGCTCCAGATGAAGAAGCAAAACCAGCTTCACAACTTGTATCCACAGATTAGGGGACCTTCTGCTGATTACTGCCTAAGACTAAAGAAGGACTCAGGCCTAGGGAATTGGGAATAAAGAGACAACTTTATAATAAGAACTGCAACCTGCCTGCTGGCTTGGTGAATTAACCCTCAATATTTCAAATATCGTAATAGGGCAGGAAATTTGAGCCATAATTTTATAACCTGGTTCTGGATTAGAAGCTGGGGCAGGAGGTAGGGTGGCATGTGGTATATCAGTCATGTTGCAGCAACAAATGAACCCCAAACATCAGCAGATTTAGACAACAACATTTTATTCCATATTTACATTACGGTCTAATATGGGTGAGATGACTCTCCTTGACAGCTGTCCTCCACTAGTAACTGGGGGAATATGAGATGATTCCATTTAAAATCTGCCAATTCGTTGTTCTTTATACCCATGTAAGATAGAAAATATGGCTATCCCACATATGCCCTTAACTATATTTTGATTAAGAGTGGTATATTTTACTTGTACCCACAGCCCATTTGCCAGAACTAGGCACATAACCCCAAAATAAATATAAGGAAGGCTGAGAAATGTAGGATAGTACATAAATAGGACCCAGGATGGATGAGCACTAAAATTTTCCAGAGAAGAAGGGAGTAAGCCAAGAAGGAGAGAGAACAAACAATTTTTCCATTAAAAATAAACTTTCACATTAATGTTTCCAAACATATAAAGGAATCTACCAATAAGAAACTATAAAACAACCAGAACATGAATTTGCTTCATCAGAAATTAATTTCATAGAAAAGACTGACGAACATCAGAATAAGTGTATTTTACATGATCACAGAGATGAGTAAATAATTTCTATTTAGAAATTAATTATAAAAAATTAAGAAATAATTTCTATCAAAAAATGACCAATCAGTAGACCAATTAATGACCAATTTAGCCATTAAACTAAAATGCAATGGGTGGATTAAACTGAATTAGGCATAAAGAAAGAAAGAATTAGTAATGGTAGGAAAAGAAGTGAAGTCAAGAACCAAGACGGTGGCAGAGTAGGTGGAAGCTACACCAATCTCCCCCAGGAACAAACTGGAATTACAACTAAATTAAAGAAAAATCATCCTGCATAACCAACTGATCACTAGTTGGAGAGAAGCCTTATAACTGAAGACAAATGGAAGAAACCACTTCACCACAACGTGACTGATAAGAGTGCAGAGGCACAAGAGGGCTCGCTGGGCTCCCACAATAGGCAATTGAAGTTCCAGAGGGATATTTCAGTGTCCAGGATGTTTCCCCTAAGAAGCGTGAGGTCTAAACACCAAGCTGATCTCCCCAGCCTAGAGCACCAGAACCAGGTCTGATCTGGTTTCCAATACTAGAGTCTTTTTATTTGTTTTTTATTAGTCCAGGTGAATGACTGTGTTTTAAATATTCACAGACAGTATGAGTACTTATGAAATAGTGGAGGTATTATATTTCTGACTTCTGATAGAGGGAACACAGTATCTTGGCCCAGTTCTCTCCATGGACAACAAAATTACATGTACACACTCACATACCCTCACCCACACAGAGAATTATAATGGGCTTTTTACCTGGGTTTCTAGGTTGCTATAGCTCAAGCACATTATAACAGACTGTATGAGGCATTCCAATTGCTTCATAATAGCATCTTACTTGAGATTAAATTTGCCATATGAGGTGGTAAAGGTGAAAAGAATCTGACAGATTTTCCTAGTCTGAATTAGTTTATGAGAAAAAAAGTTCTATAGTTAGGAAAAGTGGGAAATGCTATGCAATATCATATTGAGCTTTAGTTTCTATAATTATTTTGGGTCAGTGATAATGATATCAAACTTTAGATATTGGGGTCTTTTTCTCTGGCTGAACTGGTTTTGGTAATAAAAAAGTGAAAACTTCAGGGGAATTGATGTGTAATTGAGGTTTGATGGTGGGATGAACTAATTATAATTAATTCATATATATAGTGTGTGTGTGTGTGTGTATATATATATATATATATCTTTATTATAAGAAGCAAGTCAGTTGCTTAGTAATAGTGATTATAAGACAGAGACAAGCAGAATTATTTTATTGCAAAAAAGTATTCATTATATATAATTTATTATAATGAGATCATTGTTTCATAGAGAAGCTCATTGAATGGAATAAGCTTTGTTATGTGGAACACCTTGTGTAATGTACTTGGGTACAGTAACTAATTTTACACTTTTTTCTATCATATTTAAGACCCAAATCATAAGAAATGGTCAGTTTCATATAGCTCTCATCTGTCTCACAAGAAAAAATATGAAAAGTAATAAATTATTGAGTACATCACAGGACCAGAGAATTCATGCAGTGACAATGTAAAACATATGGGAAATGTGGTTTCAAAGACCATGACTCACAAAAGTTTGAAATTTCTGGACTGATTTCTTGAAGTAGAAAAAAGTATAATTTCAGCAGATTTCCTTAGTAATATGGATTGGAAATGGATTTTTTTAGAACCTATAAAATTAATCATTGTTTGCAGAGACATAGATTTGGCTTCCATTAGTCCTTACTATTAAACTCAATAACATTCTTAAAACCAAAATTCCTAACCAAGAAGGAAGTGGAAAAATACCAAATTTCATTTTCCATGAATCAACTCTAATTACTTTGACAAAATCAAGCTATCTGTAGCTTTCTGCCTACTGAGTGCTAGTAAAAGAAGCCTGATAGACTACCAGTCTTTATCTCTAATCAATAAACTACTAATTTGTTATCTGTTGCCCCTAGGTATGGGGTGAGCAAAAGAGTACAAGTGACACTGGAACTAAGAGAGAAGCCCTGTCTGAGTACCAGAAGTTTATCAGACTCATAGCAAGATATCACAAGTTGGCAGAAGGAAAAGTTACGCATTCAAATGTGTTAAATTCAAGGGACAACACAAATAAGCAGAACAATGCAAGGAGAAACTGATTCTGTAGTTTAGAGTGTTATCTTCCTTATTCTTTATCTTCCAGTTTGATATATACAAACTGACCACATGGTAGAATTAGAAAAGAAATAGACAATTTTATATACATAAAAAATTAAAAAGAAAATGGGACTATTTGTAAATAGCTAAATGAATGGTGATAACATACATATCTTGAGCCTGTATAATTTTCAAGAAAGGTCAAATGTTTGTTCACTTGGGCCATTTGAAGCTAATGTTTAATTGCTGCTTGACTATTATTTCTTGGGTGGTAGACATGATCTAGTAGAAAGAAAAATTACAGTCAACCAATCATTTAGCTCTTGTATTTCCAGAATCAATTTATCATAGTAGGTATTATAGATTTCTCTAGTACAAAACTTTTTATATTTTACTGAGTTTATTATATCCAATTATATGTTATTTTAAATATCATCTAGGAAAGCTGAGCAAATAGTTCTAAATAAAAAAGAATCATCATTAGCAGCTTTCACTGCAGAATGTAAGAATAATGGAGAGGCATGTTGATAATACACAGCGATTTCACCTCTGAGACATGATTTTCTGTCTGTGGATGATCAAAAGCAAAACAAGCTTACTGGTATTAATATAGGCCATTTTTCTAACCCTGCCTTAAGCTATCTCAACCTCAAACTTCCCATTTTCAAAGTCATTGGGTCTTAAGGGACATGTATTTTAGACTACTATGTCAAGTTGATCAATTTAAAAATATATCCATGATACACATCTTGGCAAAATCCATAAGAAAAAAAAAATGGATAGTGTTTGTTGGAATCTAGATAAATAACCCTACTAGAATAGCATTTGGGGTTAAATTAAAAAACATCCCAAAGACTTAGGTTTAAATAAAATTTTTCTAACTTTTAAAAGTTCATAAACAAACAGTAAAAGAAAATATATCTCTCCCCTCCATGTCAACTCTAACTAGTATTCAATATTTCCATTTTTAACTATGGAAAATGGATTGACTCAGTACCCATTGTCTTCTAATTCAAGGAATGATTCAAAATAGTAGTATCCACATTAGTTTTAGGCCATCCTTGGGCATTTTACTGACAAGACAGTCTTGTGACCTCAGGCCTTTTAATTGCCTATGAGTTCATAAGTACTCATAAAATAGATATTAAAAGGAAACAAAATTCCTGATTACTATGTGAGTGATGGCACTAACCGTAGTAAAATGTAAAAGGAGTAAAGTTGACTGGCTCTATCACTCCAGGTTTCTTTACCTCAGCTTCCCTTTTCTTCCTTCCCAGGTAGAAGATGATGTCTACAATACAAGTATTTTGGAAAAATAAAGGATTTTCATCACATAGGATCTAATGGTAGTAGCTCTGAAAATAAAACATCTGTGTAGCTTTGGGGATGCTTCCTAAAACATTTTCATTCATTGTCCTGATTTTGTTTTCAAAAAGCATTTAATCAGACAACAAATGTCAACGATACCAACTATATTTACTATTAAGAGGGCATCTTGTTTATTTCTCTGATTCTATAGATTAACTACACTCAAAATATCACTTAACGATAATAAATGGTGTAAGATACTGAGTGCCAGAACTGGCATCTCAGTACTCCCCATTCTAAGTTCAAAGAAATGCCAATACAGTCATGCTCTGCATGACAAAGTCTCAGTGACTGACCCCATATATGACGGCGGTCCCATAAGATTATACTGCACCACTAGTATAAAAAACAGAAGGATGTGTGGTTCAGAAGAAGAGCTGTTTTTCTCTGATAGGAACAATATCTGTGGGGTTCAGCAATAGATTCCCCTCACTCACAGCACCTCACTTTTGCATGCACGATTACCTCCCTATCAGTCAGCCATGGACCTGTTTCAGCACCGAGGAGCCTGTCCCCCAGCGTTACATGTTCAGAGGGCGCTACAGCTCCCCCAGATCTGGCCTATTGGTGTTCAGAGCACATTGCTGTGAATTCTTTGTTGAGGACCTAAGGTCCTATACAAGGACACAGATCCATAGGCTCTACCTTAACAAGTCCCACTGCCACCTCAGCAAAAGCTGTCTGTGCTAGTGCGGAGCCAGCCTGTCCCTGTACTTTGGAAGTATTTTCAGGCTGTAATGATGTAAAGCATAGATTAGTTTTATTTCTCACTCAGTCCAATGCCAGAAGAGCCTTTTTTGCCAGATGGGGTCAATGGAACCAAAAACAACTTTCTATACTCAAAATATTGACTCCTCAGTTCTACAGCCTCTTCATGTTAAACATTTTTTTTTTTATGAAGGCCACAAACTTCGTTAATCTGACCACTGCTGCAACATGCAATAGCCAAAACCTCATCACTGTGACAATCCTTGCGTTTCGTTACTTGATCTCTCCATCTTGATTTATTTTTCTTACTGACCCTCAGGCCACCTTTCCTTCCCTGACAGTCACTATTATTATGGTGATCTATGTTTATCCAGTTTCTCCTTTGTATTTCTAATCAATCTAGCTCACATCTGTTCCTGGAGCAGCACTGACAGCTTTGATGTTCTGTTTCTGACCTTTTCAGAAGGAACGGGGCGGGGCGTAGCTCAGGAGGCAGTGTTTGTGAAGTCCACAGTAGTGTGCAGTAACGTGCTAGGCCAGGGGTGTCAAACTCGTTTTCACCGGGGGCCACACCAGCCCTGCAGTTGCCTTCAAACAGCCGAAATAATTTTAGGACTACATAAATGTAACTACTCCTTAACTGTTATGGAGCTGAAATTACATTCAGCCTTTTGAAGGCAACCACGAGGCTGATGTGGCCCCTGGTGAAAATGAGTTTGACACCCATCCTAGGCCTTCACACCCACTTACCACTCACTTGCTGACCCATCCAGAGCAATTAGCAGTCTGACAGCTCCATTAATGGTAAATGCCATATATAGGTATACCATTTTTATCTTTTATACTGTGTTTTTACAGTATCTTTTCTATGTTTAGATATATTTACATATGCAAATACTTAGAGTTGTGTTACCATTGCCTATCGTATTCAGTACAGTAACGTGCTGTACAGGTTTGTAGCCTAGAAGTGTAGTAGGCTATACCATCTAGATTTGTGCAAGGGCATTCTGTGATGTTGGCACAATGACAAAATTGCCTGAAGACTCGTTTCTTAAAACCTATCTTTGTTAAGTGATACATGATTGTAACTGGAGCCAGCATCGTTCCTTTAGGGCTCATGAGGGGCATTCTTTCAACACAATCATAAAGACTATCACCACCCTGAGCAATATAGGAAAAAGACTGGGTATGGCAATGGGGCATGCGTTTGGTTTTGTTTTGAGAGTTCACAGAAGACAGAGGAGGAGAAAGAAAAAGAAGAACAGAGGTGGCATACTTCTTCTTGCCAAATAAAGAGAGGAAAGCTCCAGAATTACTATCAATGACTATCTGAGCAGTCCTGTCTCCCACTAAGTTGGAAACTGCTGATAATTTATTTAAAATTTTCCAGGCTACCAGAGGGGAGGGGAAGCAAGGGCTGGGTGGAGTGAGTAAAGATGGGTGGGTAGGGTATCTGTAACAGTGTCAACAATAAAAAAGCTAAAAAAAAAAAATTTCATGCTACTATGCCCCAGAATTCTGATGCTGAGTATAGCTAAAGAACAAGAGGAAGATGGTATGACAGAGGGGTCAGTGAACCAGTCTGCATTCCACTGTCATATTGAACATGATCCACAATTTTCTAGGTAGACCTCAGTAGGATGATAGTGCTTGAGCTGTCTTTCTCATATCCACCCCTTCCCAAAAAATCTGTCTGCTACAATTGTACCCCAACAGTAAGAAGCAGTAGGGTGACTGATCTGTTTAAAGGTTGAAGCTAGAAGGGACAGATTAAAGCCAACCTGGATCTCCCATTCCAGGAGATTATGGAGGGGGGCATTCCCAGGGCCCTCCAAGAAACAAAGGAGGATAATGGCTAGTCAACTTTAGAAGGAGTATAGCCATGTTGGAGGGAAACATCTAAGAAAAGAAGCCATGTCCATCAGAGTAGAAGTACAGGATAGAAGGAAGGGAAATGAGTCATGTTTTAGTCAGTTTGGGCTGTTCCAACAGAATATATCGACCAGGTGGCTTAAACAACATGTTATTTTTCCTAGTTCCAGAGGCTAAGAAATCCAAGTTTAGGTGCAGCCATGGTTGGATTCTGATTAGGGCTCTTTTCCAGGTTTACAGGCAGCCACCTTCTCGCTGGAACTTCATATAGAGAGACCTAGCTCTCTGACCTCTTTTTATAAGGACACCATCGTGAAGACTCCACCTTCATGACTTCACTTAAATCTAATTTCCTGTCAAAGGTCTCATCTCCAAACACTATCACAGTGGGGGTCTGGGTTTCAACATACACATTCTGGCAGAGCACAGCAATACATCCATAGCAAGTCAGAAATCTCACGGAAGCTGGAGCGGGGATGGGAGAGTTTTGAATTGAATGTGAGACTGAAGTTGCAAAGCACAGAGAACTGAGTCTTAAAAACCTACAGAGACTGTCCAGGTAACTCAAATGACTAGAAAGTCATAGATAGAATCGGAAGTAGCACTTCCGCAGAAACTTGAGAGGTCAGCACAGCATTATCAGAGAAATAAATCTAATTCTTGTTTATCAATAATAAGTTGAGGATCCTTAATAAAGTCATTACAGATTTTTTAAAATTTTATATTAAAATAAATTTTAGGATAAAAATAAATCCCTGAAAATCATACTACACTCACACATTGATACTATTTCATAAATTTTCTTTTAGTGTTTGCCTATATAGTTACATAATTTACATAGCTATATGTATCCACAATGTAACTTCATTTAAAAAAAATTGTATGCTTCCAGTATCATATTCTAGCATATTTTAACCATCCATTGTAAAAGATATATTCAATTGAATCATTATTTTTTAACTTGTAACTATTAAGCTTTTTAAAATATCTGTTTCTAATTTTTGCTGTGATAAAAAAATAGAGGAATTACTATTAGTCCATGTAGTTCTTATAATTTTATGAGTTATTTCTTAGAATCACTGTCATAAACATTTCTCAAGGCTTTTGATATAATAAAATGATCAAATTTATTTCCAAGAATTTTACAATGCAGCCAGCAATAAATACAGGTACTGGCTTCCCTACAATCTCACCAGCATTACATAATATATTTTAAAATCTTACTTACTTTAATAGATATAAAATGGGCCTTATTGTTGCTTAAATCTGCATGTCTTGGATTCCTCCTGAAGGTGAACATATTCCTTGTTTATTGGTTTTATTTTCTCCTGGATAAGCTGTCTCTTCATAACCTTTGTCAGTTATCCTAGCTGGAATCCTGATATCATCCTATGTTTTTTAAATGAGCTTTTCATAGGTTGAAAATACCAACTCTGTTTCACTTTAAAGCTAGTGAAAGCTCTCTAGTTCTAAGGCTCCCTTACAGCATGCACAGGCCTGAGCATCAACACACGCATTCCCTGACACTAAGGAGGGTCTTCAGAGTTAAATGTCTTTGCCTTCTAAATAATGCAAAAGCTCATGCTATTTGGGAGAAGTTCATCGTTAAGTACATGATTTGCACTCAAGTAATTACATTCTGCTAATTGGGGCTATTCTTGTAGCCTTCCTGAAGGGCGGGGCTCTCGGGACTGAGAGGCTTATTTGGGACAGTCAGGAGCAACATGCTCCACGTGTGGGCAAAGATATCTTTCTCTAACATCCCGTGTCCCTTTGCAACTATTTAAAAAGATCACTTACCTTTATTCCACATGTCCTCTTCCCCCACTCCTGTCCTAGGGTAGAACTTTTGGGGATGCTATATAGTCCAAAAGAAAGATAGATCCTAACAGGCTTACAAGGAAGACTAAATGGGGGGTAATAGGATGGGGTTGAGTGGGTATTCTAGAGCAAGTAACAGCAGAGATGATAGCTGCTCGATGAGGCTGGTCCAGACATTCCTAGAGCCCAGGTTGTGACTCGAAAGGCAAGGTCTTCCAGCTGTATGAGTAAAGGGAGGGGGGTGCATTTCTGTAAAATCTTAGAATGAGAGTTTCTGCTCATATGACTGAGGCATAAGGGTCCCTCTGAGCCCTGTAGTAAAATCAAGGAAGTTTTCTGGGATCTGCAGCTACACTCCTTGAGCCTAGCTCTCATGCAGAAACAAAACTGCTTCATTGAGAAGTCAATGAGTATTTCCCCTAAGCCTTCTTCTTTGCCAAGAATGTTAAGCCTGCAGGCAAAGAAGGAAAATTATAGGAGCAAGCGCGGTGCTAAGCAGTAAATACACGAAAAAGCTGTGTGATTTTCAGGTGAAGACAAATTGTTTTGAAGACTATAAAGACTTTCTGGGTGCACATATATTTCATGAACGCTGCAACAAAAGTCTCAGTTGTTTTATTCATAAACAATTTACTCCATCCTATCCTTCTAGTTTTCTTGAACTTACAAAGGATCAGTTTACATTATACTTTTCTGCCAAAGAGCTCCCTACATTGTGAGTAAAAGATTTGTCCTAATTAAAAAATACTGAATACTGAAAGAGAAGGTTGTTACTACTTTTAGATCATTCCTGGTAAACAAGGCAAGACCCTACACCAGGCAAGAAAGGCAGCTGCCCGCGTGGGTGATCACTAAGGTCAAGGTCCCCCCACGCAAAAGTCTTTCTTGGGGGCACTTTCAGTGGCTCCTACAATTAGTGCTGGACATTTGGGCAATTATTCCACTAAACTTCAAACAGCCCTAAAATGGAACATTGGAAAACCATTCACATTGTGGTACAAACTTCTTTATGATACTTCTCAGGTGGCTGTTTAGACAAAATGGTTTTGAAAGAACCAGAAAAAGGTTGGTCCAGAAAAAAAGAAGATCCTAAGTTCAGGGGAGTACAGAGGCAATAACGCCCCCACCTCACCCAAAGCCACAAAGGCTGGATGAAAATCCAGTGAAAATCATGCATTTGTGGCTTAGAGAAAAAAAAAAATCCATCAATAGGTGAAATCAGAGACTTGCTCAGATTTTATATTCTGACAGTTAAATTCATTTCCTCACTTCAGCCTGGGGCAGACATAGCTACTTGCCTACCCAATATTCTTCCTCACTTCTCTTTGTCAATAGGGCTCTGACTTGTTGGAGATGCAGCAAACCGTCCAGCTAAAAACACCCCATGACATCTTAATGGTGTGACACAGTCCTATTCTATGAAATGGAAACAGCACTCTGACAGGATTGACGAGAAAGCTGTTGCTTTCTCCACACAGGTGCCTGCCATCCATGGCTCTTCACTCCTTCATCTTTCCTTTCGTCTAGTGAGATGGTAACACAAGATGAGGCAGCAAGCATCTTTTTGCAATCCTCAGATGCCAGGCTTGAGGTCAAAAGCCTGAAAACTATGTCTGGCAGAACAGAAAGAATTCAGGTTCCTAGTGGCTTTTCTGAGCTGCCACGCCTACCCTATATACCACCTCCAAAGCTCTTGTTACGGGAGACAAAGTACTGCCAGGTAGGGCCACTGGCAGTTTTCTGTTAGGTGCAGCCAAACACGTCCCCTTTGACCTGTGCCAACCATACACGAGTACCAGAACAGACACAGCATATCCCTTATTCAAACTTGCTTCAAGTTTTCTCCTCTGGATTTCTGAGCATACACACATAAAGAAATAAACTCCAAAATGTTAATTTCTTTCCCTCATTCAGCAAATGTGTACTGAATGCCTACTATACTCTAGTCACTAGAGATACAGTGGTGAACAAAATATATAAATTCTGTGTGGTATTAGAGTTTATACCTAATTTTAAAAATATCTTGTTTTCTCAGAAACACATTCATTGATTGAAGTGGCATTGACAATATTTCAATTTTCAACTAGTTAGCCTCATATCATATAGAACTGAAAACACCCATTGTATGTAGGTTCAAAAATACATAGTTTCTAAAGCAGAAAATATCACTAAATTCATACTGAAATTTAAAAGCAGAGAATCGATGAACAAAGTCTGCAATATTCTTTTTTTTTCTTAGATCTTGTCTGAACAAAGAACGTTTAGACACTCAGTTTTCCCCCCTTTCATTGGCTTTAACTCTTATATTTGTCTGAATAAAGTAGTAGCGGTAGGTGAAAGGCAGCTCCTCTTGCTGATCAGTAAAGTGTGTTTGTGTGTTAGACATTGTACAGAGTGTTTGGAGAAGCAGTAAACTTGCAAAGATTTAACCAGCCAGGCCTCCCAACTTCATGACAGTTACAGTTATTCCAAACTGGTGGTCACATACTTTTTAAGACCAGCCATTAGACTTTTCATAGGTGGGGTTTTAGGTTAGGGACCAGCATTTTCTGTGCATTCAGGTAGGCACTGATTTTTATTTTGCCTTTTTCCCAGTGGACACAGAATTCTTGGATTGGTCCCTAGTGCTCCCCTGGCTCTATGATGCATGAGCCTCTTATGGAGACAGCTGATTTGGGAAGAGGCACAATGTACAATAACCCTGTGTAAATTATACAGAACTAGATTGGAATGCAGACATACAGTAAATCATTCATGAGCACAACTGATGATGCTCAAAGCTGGATGCACTGTATTTTCCACTGGCTGGCTCCCTGCTATGATTCAGTTCTAATAGGACACACATGCTGTTTGTGTGTCTTTCTATTGGCAATATGCTTACCATGAATTGTATGGCTTCCATGAGTATACTAAGGATTGAGTGAATGAAATAATTTTCCTGTTTGGTGACACTAGCTTTTCCTGTTCCAGTGCAGGCAAAGTGTCAATGATGTTAGAATTGTGTTTGAGCACAGAATATGAATATGTGCACTTAGTGTTTGAATATAGGCCTATGGGTTATTTTGTATTAGACTATTAAACATCAGTGTACATGCACACACACCTACACATTAATATGTAGCTTGTTCTTAGAGTGGTCCATTCAAACAGTGCACATTGATGTAGCCAGTATATGCCCCCACTTTCCCAGAAGAACACATGTCGATTCCAAGGAATGTTGATGTAAAGGTTAATTATGTGTTCATTGTCTAAAACTTCTCTTGAAGTACCGCATGACTTGGTCAGAGAGCCACACCTGAATAATTATCCCTGTCCTGTGTTCTTGAGGTATAACATGAGGTTGTGAGTATTCTTTAGAAAATAATGTTCTAGGAGAACCAAGATGGCAGCGTAGGTAGACACACTGCGCCTCCTCGCACAACCAGAACTGACAGAAAATCGAACGGCAAGGAAGTCTGACACCAAGTAGATAAAAAGGAAACATACATCCAGACCGGTAGGAGGGGCGGAGACAGGCAGCTGGAGCGGAGAGGACTCGAGTGGCCATGGCGGGACCCAGACTGGCAGAGTGTGGGATGAATGGGGCAGGCAGTCTGACCACTAGCAGACCCTGCGGCCACACATTCGCGCACAGATAAACCAAGAGGGCCGGACTCAGAGTGGCGGAGAACGGGGCAGGCAGAGTGGCGGGTAGCACCCCGTGGCCCCCACATTCGCACATAGAGAAACCTGGACCAACAGCAGGGGAGCGAAGCAGACCTAGTAACCCAGGGTTCCAGCCTGGGGAAATAAAGCCTCAAACCTCTGATTGAAAACGCCCGTGGGGGTTGGGGCAGCAGCAGGAGAGACTCCCAGCCTCACAGGGGAGGTCATTGGAGAGACCCACAGGGGCCTGGAGTGTGCACAAGCCCACCCACTCAGGAACCAGCACCAGAGGGGCCCAATTTGATTGTGGGTAGCGGAGGGAGTGACAGAAATCCGGTGGAGGGTGGAGCAGGCGCCATTACTCCCTCTCGGGCCCTCCCCCACATACAGCATCACAGCCCAGCAACCAGCATTACCCCGCCCAGGTGAACACCTAAGGCTCCGCCCCTTTCAGTAACAGATGCTCCAAGACAAAAAAAAAAAAAAAAAAATGGCCCAAATGACAGAATACTTCAAAGCTCCAGAAAAAATACAACTAAGGGAGGAAGAGATAACCAACCTATCAGATGCACAGTTCAAAACACTGGTTATTAAGATGCTCACAGAATTGGTTGAATTTGGTCAAAAACTAGATGAAAAAATGAAGGCTATGCCAAGAGAAACAAAGGAAAATGTACAGGGAACCAATAGTGATGCGAAGGAAACTGGGACTCAAATCAATGGTGTGGACCAGAAGGAAGAAAGAAACATCCAACCAGAAAAGAATGAAGAAACAAGAATTCGGAAAAATGAGGAGAGGCTTAAGAACCTCCAGGACATCTTGAAACGTTCCAACATCCGAATTATAGGGGTGCCAGAAGGAGAAGAGGAAGAACAAAAACTTGAAAACTTATTTGAACAAATAATGAAGGAGAACTTCCCCAGTCTGGCAAAGGAAATAGACTTCCAGGAAGTCCAGGAAGCTCAGAGAGTCCCCAAAAAGCTGGACCCAAGGAGGAACACATCAAGGTACATCATCATTACATTAGCCAAGATGAAACAGAAGGAGAGAATCTTAGAAGCAGCAAGAGAAAAGGACACAGTTACCTACAAAGCTCTTCCCATAAGACTGTCAGCTGATTTCTCAAAAGAGACCTTCCAGGCAAGAAGGGACTGGCAAGAAGTATTCCAAGGCATGAAAGGCAAGGGCCTACATCCAAGATTACTGTATCCAGCAAAGCTATCATTTAGAATGAAAGGGAAGATAAAGTGCTTCTCAGATAAGGTCAAGTTAAAGGAGTTCATCATCACCAAGCCATTATTCTATGAAATGTTAAAGGGACTTATCTAAGAAAAAGAAGATCAAAAATATGAACAGTAAAAATCACAGCAAACTCACACTTATTAACAACCACACCTAAAACAAAACAAAAGAAAACTAAGCAAACAACTAGAACAGAAACAGAATCACAGAAATAGAGATCAATGGAGGGTTATCAACAGGGGAGTGGGAGGGGGAGAGAGAGGGGAAAGGTACAGAGAACAAATAGCATAAATGATAGGTGGAAAATAGACAGGGGGAGGGTAAGAATAGTGTAGGAAATGTAGAAGCCAAAGAACTTATAAGTATGACCCATGGACATGAACTATAGGGGGGGAATTTGGGAGGGAGGGTGTGGGCAGGATGGAGTTGAGTGAAGGGGCAGAAATGGGACAACTGTAATAGCATAATCAATAAATATATCAAAAAAAAAGAAAATAATGTTCTAGTTTTGAAACAATTCTAAAAAAAATTTTTTTTGTATTTTGTTGATGATGTGAGTGAAACATTATGTCCTTTAAAGGAATTTGCTATAAAGTTAGAGCAGGAGCAACCTTAAGGTTACATGCACCACCTTTTCCCATTCTTCGTACAACACATACCTGGGATCCGCTCTTTTGGCAAGAACATCTTTATACATTACAGGCGTGTGAGGATGGGGGAAGAATTTAGAAATATTTTTAAAGTAAAAAATACAAAATAAAAGTTAAAGAAAAATATATTTCTCACGTCAATCCAGTGGGTAACAGAGTCAATGTATGGTCTTGTGGTATTAGAAGAGAAAAATATTGTTTTGCTTTACAACATTCCAGTGTTTTGTGTTTTGTCAAAATATATCTAGCTATACTTGTGACTTTTTCTTCCAACACTACCAGACACACACAAACACATCCCGCTCGAAATAAACCTAAAGACGACCGGTGTATGCACTCATACTGTTCTGATGTGAATTAGTCACTTTAATATTGGTTATCCCGTCACAAATGATGCATAGGAAAGAGGTGACACTCCTTCCTGTCTTCTCTAACAGATAAACAGAATCACAACATGAGCAATTAATAATTCTCAACTCAGAGGGGGTCAATGGATGGGATGCTCTCTAGAGCCATAAAATAGCAAGTCCTAACTGAAGAACAGATAATGCCACTATGTTGGAGAGGATGTTCTTTCTCTAGGGAACACATATTTCTGTGTTATTATCACTGTTGTCGCTAAGTCTGTCCATATCACTGCAACCATCCCTATCATTTCATTGGTTGCCATGAAGTTGTTCGGCAAGTTGCCTCCTGTATGAATCTGTGTTCAAACTAAATAAATATCTGGGACTATCAAAATAGGGCCTAATATAGTTTGAAGAAACCAAATTTCTAAATATATGTTCTTGGTTCTGATAACAAATTAATACGATGAGCTCTCAGAGTCAGTTCCTCAATTCTTTTTCTCTTTCTTTACTTAATGTCAACATGTCTGAACAATAGGTCTGATATAACTCACCACCACACTCCAGACTGACGTATATAACTAAATATTTTTCAAGTCAAATTCCATAAAGAGAATAAAAATGCAATTTAAAAATAACAGCAATAGCATTTTTTACATAACAAATGGTTTATAGATTAACAATTTCAGAATTGAGTTGTCAGAAAATCTCTCCATTTATTGTAAAAGTTTGTTTCTTTATGATAGAACCATTCAAAAGTTAGGTGTTCAAAACCAAGCCTTTACTAAGGATCATAAGTCTACCACTATGCATGGACTTTAAATTTTTATAAAGTTACTTTTCAGTTTAATATTCCCATTAAAATTTCATCTCATGAAAACCCTCCAAATGTGACTGCATTATTCTGCTGGGAGTGTGGCAACTCAAACAGCAGCTCTACCCTGAAACTGTCGTGGGTGTTTTATCTTCTTTGTATCAGTTCCCCAAAAAAGGCCAGATAGCTACTTGCCTGGAGCTAGGTCAGGGCACTGAGGATGCTGCAAGCCAGATTTCAACCTTCCTTCTCCAGCAATAAGCGGGCTTCCTCTGTGCCATTTCCACACTTGTGAATATTTCAGTCAGCAGGACCCCAGAGGGCAGAAAAAAAGTTTGACTCTTGCCCAGTCTTTCTTCTCACATCATTTCTTCCTCGAAGAGGAGTGGAGGATTTTTTTTTAAAGCTTTGATGCAGAGAAATGCAAGTAAGGCTTTAAAAACTTGGTACTTTCCAACAAACAGATATTCCTTTCAGAAAGTTCACTCTCAACATTGTTGGTGATAACAGCAATGCTAATGACAAAAATAAAAACTATTTATTGGTTGGCACTATAGATCAGTGATTTCTAGACTTTCACGTTTTATGAACCTGAAAATTAACCACAATAAAAAAACTCGCAAGTTGATACAGAGTTGCTAACTTCTCATTTGCCCACTTTTCATTTTCTCACAAAGGGTAATTTAAATAAACAATTACTATCTTTTATCACCTTCATATCAATTTGATACAAAAATAGTAGGAAGACTCCCTGAATAAGATGTAGTTTCTTATTGAACAGGATAGATTCAGCTTAATAAAATGCTCACTACTTTTTATTTTTGCCAGCTCAATAATATCACAGATTAGCACGAACTGACGTATATCCAAGATAGAAGCATATGCCCAGTGAGTGGAGAGATGCTGTCTTTTCAGCTAGTGGTGCGTTTTCCATTAGTCTTTTTGTATTCAATATCATATCAGTGTCTTGGGGCCTGGAAAGAATTTGATTAGAATCATTCATCAACATTTTGCCTCTCAGAAAAAAAAAAATCATTAGAATTTCAGTGACTTTCCAAATCTACTGGTTCAAGGCCTTCATCTTGTAGATAAGAAAATCGAGGCCCAGTAAGACTGGAATTTCCAAATACCACATAACTTCCCTCAAGTATAGGTATCAGCTTCCATCTGTATATAGACATAGGGTCACCTTTCAAATTTATAGTCAGCATTGGGTGTCTAATAGGGATTGGATATATTTATGTGTTACTGCATGCTTGTGGTTCAGTTAATCTCTTGTTACGTTAGTTGTCCCACTATACTGACAAGGAAAGTAAAATTAATATGTAACTAACCCACACATATGGCTAAGCAGTGGTAGAGTGGCCATTTAGTGAGATCTTCTGTAAGTTAAGTGTTTTTTAGGCTTTACCATGCAATTAGTAGGTGTAGTCCACGGGCCCAGGACTACAGCATTTTGATTAATGCTACAGCATTTTCCAGCTAGGTTGAGAATCTTAGGAATGTCATGGGGGAAAAGGGGATCCCTTGAGCTTCAGCTGCTCTTTTCTATTTATTAAAATAGAGTAAAAAAAAAAAAAAACTATTTGAGTAAGAGAAACCCAGTAGGGTCCATGTCTAGGAATGCAGACAGGACAAGTGAGACACATATCCCCTCTGCATCCCGGACCCTGGCTCAGAATGGCTGGACTCCAGGCCTGAATGATGGCTCCCTCCTCCAAACTTTGCATCATTTCCCGTTCCCTTGTTAGTTCTTTTGATACTACTTCATGATATCTACTGAATTATTGAATTATGATTTATTTTGTCACTCCTTACATTTTCATACACTTAGATGAAGTGCCTCATTCTCCTCACTCTAGCGCCAATGCTGTGTTTAAGTCTTACTTCCCCTAACTTCCCCAAAGATCAAGAACCATGTCTCACACAGCACATTCCTTCAAAGTAGAGGCTCACAGATTGTGTATTAACTGCTCTCATTTGGGTTGAAAGTGTCATGAGTAGGCAAACTGTGCAACAGACAATGTCTCCAGCTGTGTTTTCCTCTGTCTCCTTTCAGCTTTTTCTCTTTGTTACCCTATTCTATGCCTACACCAACAGCCCAAAGAGAACTAACCCCCTCCTATTAGATAAACTTGTATAGCCCTTTCTAGAAAATGAGACTTCCCTCAGATGAAAACTTGGATTTCTTCTATGGCCTGGTCTCAGCTATAAGTCACCCGTCACAGAAGTTGAGCTGATAAGCTAATTAGCACAAGACCATGATGAGTATAAATTGTAATTCATTAATCTGTTAATGAGAACACTGGTTTATAACTAGGTATATCTGGAGAAACAAGACTTGAATATATTCATTCAGCTTTTAACTAATTCTTGAGTGTACATTGCAGTTCAACTTTTTCAGCATTAAGTAAAGCTTTTATAATTCATTAGACTGCTTTGCCCTCATGTTTGAAACACTTTATCAAAAAAAATTCATTTTAAGCAACATTTAGTTTCCCATTTTATCACATATACATATCTACTAATCAAAACTTCCCATTATCATGAAGTAACTAGTATATAATCTTACTGAATTTGCAGAATTTTAGCCAACAGCCAAAAAAAATCATCTTTTTAAACAGTCTGTACAGCTTTATCATTGTATTCAGTTGGCCAAAAAGTCTGTTATGGTTTTTTTTTTTTCTATAAAAGATACATTTTTCATTTTCATCAATAACTATTGATTTGGATATTTTGAATATGTTGGCTATCTCCTGCTATTGGCTTCTAGTGGGCAGAGGCCAGGGGTGCTGCTAAACATCTTCCAATGCATGAGACAGTCCCACAGCAAGAAATTATTTGGCCAAAATGTCAGTAGTACCAAGAAACTTTGCAAACCACTTTTGACACATTCGATCAGTCACAGCACCTTCTCCATACACTGCACAAACCTTTTTTTGTGCTTGTTGCATTTTTATTTTTCTTGAAATAATAAAGCGTAATATGCCAAAAATGTTTTGTCTATCTTCTTCCACCTTCAATATTAAAATGGCTGCCCCCAAATTCACCAATTTTGGTAAGTTTTTTAAATTTACGTTGATATGACAGCTGTCACAATACAATCTAACAAAACCATTTTTGAATAAAGTTAAAGACAGCTAAGCACTACTAGGGCCATTATATGGAAAAAGTATAACAGACTTTTGACTAACTCAATTGATAGATAATTTCCTTTGACATTTTGGAATATCGACTATAAAATATATGGATTCCTCAATATTATTACAACCCTAGAGCTGTGGTTAGAATCACTGGTTGAACACTCACTATAGACTGGGCTTGGTGCTTAGTGCTCAGAGTTCAAAATATGAAACTATATGGAAAAGCCAGGGGCCCTCTGCAGTTATGCTCAGGGTCATCTTTCTGATACCGATGACCTTGTCTTACGAGTAAACAATGCTTGCCTGGATTTCCCACCTCCCCTTAAATGCTGTTATCTTTTCCTGTCCTTGCCACTGTGCATAATTCAGGTACTTTCTGCCCAGAAGGGGGCCTAGCACCTGCTCCAGCAGAAACAAACAAGAAGGCAGCTGAGAGTGGGGTTAACATCCCTCACCTGAAGGTGGGCTGTTTTCTCAATTTGAATCCCAGCTCTTCTATTTTTGAGCAAAGGGGCTTGAGGCAAGTTTTTAACCTTCTCTAGGCCTGTTTTTTAAAAACTCTTCACCAGAGGATATGTTGGATTTTTTTTTGTTTGTTTTTAGAGAAAGAGGAAAAAGGAAAAGGGGGAGGGAGAGAGGGATAGATGATCTACTCCCTCCTGTACACTCCCTGACTGGGGACCAAACCCACAATCTAAATATGTGCCTTGACCAGGAATCAAACCCACAACCTTTTGGTGTACAACATGATGCTCCAACCATCTGAGCCACCCAGCCAAGGCTCTATACCTCTTAACTAAAAAATGGCAATAATAATAGTACTTAACGTCCCAGAGTTTTAAAAGGATTGAATAATACAATATATAAAAAGCATGTATTGTAATATTGGCACATAGTAAGTGCTTAATAAATTTCATCTACTACTATTATTACTACAGGGAAAAGGAAGAAAAATAGAAATAGTAGGGTATTGGAATTTTTTAAATGTGCATTTCTTCTGATCTTTAGCCAGAGAAGTATCAGGTTTGAGGACACTGTTTTGAGGACACTGTTTTGAGATTTAACAAAGAACAGGTGGAGGTAAATGGGGCAGAAAATTTTCAATTATGAACCATAGGACTTGGTGAATCTCTCTTTTTGATAATTATTTGTGACTATGTTTAAATATTTGAATATGCTTCAAGTAGAATAAAAGTAGACATTACTTGCATTCGGGAATTATCAAATGGTATTTAGAGATCTCCTTGTAAGCAGTTCAGATGAAGATAGAAATAATAATGAATCAAAGTCAGGCCAAGATTTCCAAATTCCAACTCTTGAAAGTTATGTCACTAAACAACAGTATTAGATTAGCATGAAATTGAAATTTATTCTCTAACCCTGGAATGAAAGCTTATTAGTTTGATTTCTGCTGTAACAAGTTACATAAACTTAATAACTTTGACAATGCAAATTTATCATCCTGCAGTTTTACAGGTCAAAAGTCCAACATGGATTGCACTGGGTGTAAATAGGGGGAAAAAAGGTTTTCCTTTCCATGCCTTTCTTTCACCTGAGTGTCACTTTCATTATTTACATCTGTGTTTTACACTTCACTTCTGACACTTTTGGTCACCAAAAGTGTAGAGATATTTTCCCCACACCAAGGAATTCTCTGCAGCACCAATGGGTATCATACAATTCAACTCAATTCTGCACCTATCCACCTGGAGGTAGGGTCAGATCCCACAGGTTAAGGGCTTGTTCTGACAACACCGCCCTGTTTACCTGCCCCCACTCACACAATTCAGAAGCCAGTCACAAGCCCAGGTTATCACCTGTGTTTCTGACCAACAAGCCATAGATTGGAGGTTCCCAGGACCCCCTCCTTGGGTTTGATTAATTTGCTACAGCCATTACAGATCTCAGGGAAACAGTTATTTAAACTTACCAGCTTATTAAAAGATGCAGTAAAGAATACCAGATGAATGCAGAGAAATACATAGGGCAAACTTTGGGAGGGTCCTGAGCAGCAGCTTCTGTCCCCATGGAGGTGGGGTCCCTCGACCTCCTGGTTGTGAATGTGTTTGTCAACCTAGAAGGCCTCCAAACCCTATAATATTGAGATTTTACAGAATCTTCATCATGGAGGTTATGATTAATGATTAACTCCTTTTCCAGCTCCTCTCTCCTCTCGGGAAGGTGAGGGGGGGTGAAGCTGAAATTTCCAAGCTTCCCCTCATAGCTTGGTTTTTTCCAAGTTTCCTCTCATAGCTGGTTCCAGCCCCCAACAGGAGCCACCCAGGAGCCCAACCAGAGACACCTCATTAGAACTAAGGAGCTTTTTAGTGTAGTGCTCTTATCATTTAGGAAATTACAAGGCTTGTAGGAGCTTTGTGCCAGGACTGGGGCAGAGACCAGCCATAGATAGATATAGATGACATAGATATAGGTATTTATAGTATCTCACACTGGGTTAAAACCACGGTGTCAGCAGGGACTAGGGGAAAATCCACTCACTCACCTCTTCCAGCTTCTAGAGACTGTATGCATTTCTTCGCTCATGGTCCCCTTCCATCATCTTCAAAGCCTGTAACAGGCAGGCAAGTCTTTCTCACATGGCATGTCTCCTACACTGACTCTTCTGCCTCCTCCTGTACTTAAGGATCCCTGTGATTACTTTGGGTCCACCTGGATAACCCACGATAATCTGGCCCCAGATCAAGATCAGCTGATTAGCAACCATAATTCACTCGCAACCTTAATTCCCCTTAGCCATGTAACCTGACACATCCAGGGGTCCCAGGAATTAGGATATGGTAAATTTTGGAGGGCCACTATTCTGCCTGCCACAAGAGTGCACTGGCTGCATTCTGCTTTAGCTCTTCATGCTTATAGAACTCAAATAGAAGTAATCTAAATTCTACATTTTCATATACACAGTAATTAATTAGTACTGTTTAGGGATAACTTCTGAAGTCCAGTTAGAAAGCAACTCTCACTTTTCAGCAGTTTTTAACAATTTGGGAAGTTGATTAAACTTTCTGTGTAAGAACCCTCTCACTTTAATGAGAATCATAATATGTACCTCATGTTGTAAGAAATAAATAAGTTAACTTATGTAAAAAATTTAGGATGACACAAAATGAACTATTCATAAGTTTAGTTATCATTAGTCAACTTTATGATCTATATAATCTGTTAAATTTATGCGTGGTTTTACATAGTCATCAGTCATTATCAATTCATCCATTTATTTGGTCTACCCATTGATATACCAACATTCATTGAACATGTGTTTAAAAATGAGCAGCATATTACACATAACAGCAATATCTAAAGTACCTTATAATTGTATAGCACTTCATTTTCACGTGGTAATCTTGTGACCCTATTTAAAACAAATGGTTCTTGCCCTTTGGAATTTATGGTTTCCTTGAGAAAATGAATCCAGCCCAGCACCACAGACATGATATTGAAGTTTTGAAAAATTGAGAATTGACACTCACTCAGCCTGAGACTCATTAAGAGTGGCCTTATGAAGTGGGGAGCAACACACCAGGGGATGATGCACCATCTCAGCCTAGACGGGGTTCGTCTCTCATGCAAGGCCATGAAGACTAGACTCAGCAAGTTAACAAGGCCCCAACAGTTTAAGGGAAAAAGGTAGCCAGAGGGGAAAACAATCTACAGTGTGGCTGTAATACCTCCATGAGTTCCTCCATCAAATAGTTAAAATCCATTCTGCAAATTTCCAGGTTTATGCTCTTCCAAATAAGGAGTGATAGAAAACACAAAACAAAATTATTCGTGCAAAATTTCTCAGGTTGTAACTGAGAAAATTTTATAGGACAAGCAGTGTGCCTCTTTCCCCAGAGTTGGTATTTTAATATATCCACTTGCCGCTTCATATGTTAATCATTAATTTTATAGTCACTTCACACCTTAGAGGATATAGTAAGGGGAGTTGAGGTAGAATTCCCCAAGATAAAGAAAAGATTAAAATAAACTAGGTGGAATGGGGAACTCCTAGGAGAAACAGTAAGTGAGGGCACAAGACATGAATTTCAGCTCAAGTGTTCCATTCCTTCCACTAATCTCTTGAGTCTGGTTGCCCATTGGGAGCTTTACACCCAAGCGGATTTCTGGGAAGAGAAAGCCACCATTTGTTCACTTTACCCTGGGGCCACCCAGCTGCCACGTGTCAGCTGAACAGAGGTGCATCAGAGGCGTGCAGTCAAAAGGCAGCAGGATGGCCAATTGCCACGAATTTCTGCAGCAAGTCTGGCATCTTGGCATCTTGCTGCTCTCCCCCTCCCCCAGGTTAATTGCTTGAGAACCTCTGCCTTGAAAGCTGCTTATTCTACCAGCTTCAGCTGCTGCCCTCCTTTCCCTGTGCACTCAAATATCTTGCCTCTTTACACCTGGAAGTGAAATGAAGTTTCTCATATACCTGGCTCTACGTGTGAGACCACCCAGGCTCCAATGTAAATGTTTCTCTCCCCCTTTACACAGCCCCACGGGTAAAGGCAGAATTGCCACGTCCCCCTTGGACCTGATTGCTAGGCAACACTCAGCCATGTGAATTTGTCACTTCTGTTTGGCGCAAATTTCAATTTCACCTCCAACTGTAACAACACTGCTTGATATATTTTAGATGCCACTGTGGTTGGATGGCATCCCAGGAAAGATGTGAAGTGCTACTGCCAGGAATGAATGATTGGCATTGGGTAAAGCAATTCTCTGAACTCAGCCTTGGCATACCATTAATTGTTAAGTCTGTTCTGCTACCACCAACCCCTTGTCAGAATCATGTCTATTGTAAGCCTTTGCAACAAGAGTCCAAATGGTAGAGCTCTCTCTCCCTCTGTAAGATAAGAAGCGTGTCGGTAATGAAGTAGTGGATTTCTCAGCTCACAACATAATACTTCTTCCTACTTTCATTTATTGGCTGCATTTTCATGTGCAAAGAGAAATAGTTCCTCATTTGAATATTACTGAGCTGAGTGCTACTATGTGCCAATTCAGGTTCTGGCCCTAAATTAGAGATTTACTTTCCCTTTGGTTTCCTTATCATAATTTGCTTTCATTAGTAGAAACAATTAAATGCTGCTCTAAGGAAAATTTATTAATAAAATATAAAATTAATGATTCTAAACACACTGTTAAAAATAAATATATAATGTTCAACACATAAAATTTAAATACCGATGATAGAATAGAAAACACACAATTCTACTTTTTGAATAAACACACAGCATCACTGGCAAAATATAATGCCATAAGCCCCAAAACTTCCATTTAATGTAGTCTGCTCAATGTTTATAAATATATGTTGAATATTATTTGTCCTTAAAGACACATTCAGTTGCCTAGCTACCTATATCGAATGTCCTTAAATACTACACAAATTGCTCGATTGACTCGAAAGATGCTACAGTGTGGAGTACTTTCATTTCTGTGCTCTGTGCTAAACAATGATGAAAACAGTAAATCTGTTTTGATTCCAGTTCATCCCCTAGCCCCCATCCACCAACTTTTCAGTCAACTGATAATTTTTTTCCTTCAAATCAAAACATCTTCAGAAGACTTGGAAATATTTTCCTAGGATGAGTCTAATTAAATAGGAGTCAGTCAGTTATGAGCAAGAATAGCGTTTCAGATTTTACGTGTGTTCCCTGGTTCATTGGAAACAAAAGGAGTTTCTGTAACAGTGTGAATGAACCATGAAGTGTGCATGTTCTTTTAAGAAAGGCCAAGGGTGCAGTTCTATTTTCTTAGCTCTGCTTTCATATTTATGCGTCTCATTTCCAGCTCATTGCTGATGCCTCAGTTGCGCTATCCATCACCACTTTTATCCTCCTTGTTCCTCAAAAAGAACATAAAATCCTTTTTTATGTGGTGGTAATATTATTGCAAATAAAAGCAAATACCAAAATCTTTATTAGTCTGCCAAAATAATAAACTATTTAATAAAAGCATGCTGTAAAAATAAGGTCATTTGCATCACTCAAGTTACTTGCAGGAAATACAGAGAATTATTGGTCAAAAAAGTACAAACTGACAGCAATTATTTCTGTTGTTCATCTGACACACTGAGCGATAGGGCTAAAATTTTCTGATGTTTTGCACACTTTCTGGGTTTAAATGTTTTTAATATTGCTCAAAACTGGTTGTATGTAGAAAGATTTAAAAAGGTCTAATTCTCACAAAATACTGATTTCCTCTTTTTAAAAAATTTTTTTGGTGAGGGAAAAGGACTAACTACATTGGTCTCTTTTTGACATCTATTTCACAAAAGTGGAAGTTGACCTACTGATAACCTTGATATTCTAAGATTTATTGCCTAAATATTTACCATTTTAATATCCAATATTAATTTTATTTGCTTTGGATTTGTGTCCATGCTTCAGCTGTGTAATGTTTCCCCTCTTTGTATTCACCTTTTGTCATTTCTTCATGCACACCAATATAAAATGTTTTATTTGAGAATGTTAGTTTAACAGTGGAAGTTAACAATAAATGTATTATTTCTAAATAAATGTCTAATGTTTGATCTTTTAGCCTATTGTAATATAAACCCACAAATCTTTTCCATTGCAATTTTTATTCTTAGATGGCATGTTTGCAAATATATTATTGATATGTTTGCAGCATAGCAAAGTCGGTAGCATGGTGAGGATTAAAATAGCACTTGTACGGTCCTTGCATTGCCAAGAACAACATGCACACTAGTTCTTCCACATGAAAAGGAAACAAGACAATCAAGCGAATACTGGAAATCTTCTCAAAACTACATGTTAAGTATTTACATTGCTTGTTCCACAATGACATTTAAAATCAAGAAAAGCTCTTCAAACTCCAGTTATTACTATTTTTACTTTACAAAGCCTTTTGTCTATGGTTGTTTGCTTTGAGCTACAAATTAACCATTGCCAGTTTTACTAACATCAAGTCACCCAAGAAAATGAGGTGCAATTTCTATCCCATGTAATTAACCTGAGAGATAATTCCACTATGAAAATTTGGACATAGGAAATAAAACATTTAGAGGCAAATAAAGGCTATTAAATTCAGACACTGTGTGTTATGGCCTGTGTTGTGTTCCCCCAAGTTTATATGTTGAAGCCCTAGCCACCCCCAGTACCTCAGAATGTGACTGCACTTGGAAATAGGGCCCTCACAGAAGCCATTAAGGTTAAATGAGGTCAAATGGGTGGGTCCTACTGCACTCTGACCAGTGTCCTTCTAAGGAGAGAAAATTTGGACTCATGAAGAGAAAGGAGAGGTACACACCAACAGAGGGACAGCCATAGAAGGGGCAACCAAGAAGGCAACTGTCTACAAACCAGAGAGAGAGACCTTGAGGAAACTAACTCTATTGGCCCTTGATCTTGGACTTCAGCTTCCAGAACTATAAGAAAATAAATGTCTGTTTCTTGTCATCCAGTCAGCAGCCCTAGCAATCTAATACACTCTGCATTATAAATAGGAATTTCTTTAAAACTCTACTTGTGATACCAACAAAATATAATATTGAATTGGGCCAGCTCTACCACCCAATGCATCAAAACACACGATCCACCTGACCGTGAGCAACACAGTCTCAGGGTAGGACAAAAATCCAACCTAAGTCACACAGATGTAATGTCCAAAAATTTTGCTTCATATTTGAAATTCTTTGTTTCTCCTGAGTTCTTGACTTAGGGTGTGCAGACCACAAAAGCCTCTTGATATTTGTTATATATCACACTTTGTGAGCTTTGCATATATTCATTGTAATGAGGAGAAGTATGTCATCCCTAAAAGTTAAGAACCACCTAAACCTTGGGATACTGTTTCTATTTAATCAATCAATAGGCAATAGAGATTGTTCCCCAAAAGAAATAAAATATAATGCTATGTACTTTGATTAACATGTTTAGGTAGACAATGAGATACTAGTCAATGAATGAGCTGGCTAGCCCACAGTGAGATGTTTGACTTGGTGGAGACAGTCATAAGACTTGAAAATTTTGTCAGAGGACAGATAACCCACTGTTTTTTCTGGTAACCAAATGTTTTCTAAGCCAGTTTACTGTCTTGAAGCTTCCAAGCTCATGAGCATCGCATAAATTCTAAAGAATTTTCATTATAGTAGGTTCTAAGGAAAACATCTGCAAACTTAGTGAATTCTGTTCTATGCAGGGAAGAGCCTAAGATTAAATTCCTAACCTGGGCCAGAGTCTAAGTCAGTGACACTGTGGGGTAGTTCAAAGAAGGCCACAGTTTTTTCTCTACATCATCTACAACACATTAAGAAGCTCTTCTAAACAAAGCTGACATCTCCCAACTAATAATTATTGAGTTTGTTGACTGTGGGTTTATATAAATTTTTCTTGCCATCATCCTTCCAGCTTCATCAAATTCAATACTGGGGATGAGATACTGGAGAAACCATCATGTGTGGGAAAATCCAAAAAGCTGAAATATAAAATCTCCATGTTGCTGCTCTGTGACCCAGCTACCTGCTATGGGACATACCCTAGTGTAACACAGGAAAAAGAACGTCTTTCACCCTCTGCCTAGCCCGTCACCTGAGGAATCCATTCTTACCACCTTTTTTGTACTGGAGACTCAGTGTAGATCTTCTCAGAGGCATCAAAGCAGGTTGTAGCCTCTCTCAGACGTGGAGCAAGCAGCAGTTAGCCCTGGGGCCTCTGGGACCAGTAGATGACAAGGTCTTTGAAGGGTCCAGCAGTTTTGAACTCCAATTAGAGGTATCATCTGGTTTGCTGTCCCATCCTCAGACAGTGACGGGAAAATACCCCAGAAACATTAGATAAGGGGAACTTCTGGAAAAAAGGATTGGAATTCCTGCTGCTAAAGGAAATGTAAACTTGGAGCATTGTCCTCTGGTTATAAATATGAGATAATTTTTACCACATATGACAGTTGTTAAATAAATTTATATTTTACACGGGAAAAAACTATAGCCCAAAGATGATAACAGTCCCAAAGCTCATAATAGACTCAGGACCCAATCCTGGACTTACCTGGTACTGAAACCAGGACTTCTCCACAACATTCACTGTTTCCCTGCCTGACCCATCCACTTCTCATTCGGTAAAATCTGAAAGGCTTGTATGCCTATATTTAAGACAACTACCTATAAAAGTCCATCATCATTCCTTATGTAAGTAGATTGAAGAATTCATGCTTAAGGTAGTTCATTAAGCATAGAAAGACAGCCAAGAGGGCTTCCCACTAAATGCCCATAGCTCCATCTAAACAGTTAAAATAGTTGTGGAAACAAGGAGGGCCTTTGAGAGCCTATCAGTTTATAAAATTCAAGCAGATAGCTCCGTATTTTGACTGTGTAATGTAAACCAGAGAATCATACTTTCCCACACCCATTCACTTCATAGTACATGTTTAATAACTACAATTAATTAATTGAAGAAAATATGGTACTGTTGCTGGTAGAAATGGGGTTCTTCCAAGGAGTATGAGGAAAAGCATTTCCAGGGACCCACACGTGGGAGTATGAGGTATAGTGGTAAGATTTATCGGGGTAGAAATAAAAGGCTGCCCTCAGATTCCCTGTGTCTCATCCGTGTCCCTCCTGCTGTAGAATAAGCCCAGCCTTGTCTTCATCAAGCCCAGAAGAAGGACCAGGGTCCAGAAATTCTGTGCCTTTGGTTCAGTTCATGTCAAAGCTTAGTCCAGGTCAGCCTCTGTCCCCACCTGGCTAGATTCGTCTCTGCTCCTGGCTGCGTTCCCGCCAGCACTGCATTGCTGTACCCAGGCCTGTGCTTGGAGCCGGGCTTGGAGCCAGTGCCTGGGGCTGCATGGCTGCTGGGCCTGCACAGCTGCTACGGAGAAAGGGTGCGCGAGAGCACAACCCCCTGTTGCTGAGAAAGAGGCCTTTGTTACACTTTGATTATGTTATTTCTATATTATTTCAAACTGCCCAATCCCTTTCCCAGTCCTTCAAGAATTTGTTCTGGGCCCTACCTTAACCAGTCGTCTTTTTCCCTTTAAGGTCGCCATCGTGGCTCCCACTGCGCAAGCCCCACAGTAGAGCCCCACCCCCTGCGCCATCTTGTTTCTACTGCGCATGTGTCCAGCAGAGGCGTCTCCCTTGCTGTTTTTGTTACCCTGCAGAATCCTGGGTTGTGGCTGGTAACAATCCTTCCTGCCTACTTTGGGGAGTAGGTCCCAAGGACAGAGGATGGGACAGTCCCCAGGGGAAGCTTGTGAATGCTGCAGCTTCCTGGTGAAGCAGGCTTAATGTCTGATTCAGCTCCCGAGTTTACCAGGCTTAATGTCTGATTCCCTTTGCCACCTTCCTTTATTAATACTAACTAGCTAACTGCAATAACAGCACAACATTGTATTAATTTCCCATTGTTGCTATAAAATACCCCAAACTTAGTGCCTTAAAACAACATAAATGTATTCTTTTATTATTTTAGAGGGCAGATGACCAAAAACATGTTCACTTTGCCAAAATCAATGCATCAGCAGGGCTACACTCTTTCCGTCTTCTTTTAGTGGTCGCATGATCTCCTGTACCAAAGCGCTCTCTGCCTCTCTCTTATAAGAACACTTGTGATTACATTTAAAGCTCACACAGATAATTCAGGAAAATTGCATCATCTCAATATCCTTAACTTAATCATATCTTCAGAGATCCTTTTGGCGTTCAAAATAACATTTACAGGTTTCAGAGAGAAGATGGCAGCAAGATAGGTGGGAGCAGAGTCCACTTCCCCCTGCCCACAGGTGAAGCACCTAGCCAGTCTACTGAGGAACAAAGGGAACAGCCAACAGCACCCCAGCATGTATAAAGACAGGAGACCAAAAAGTATAGAGGACACTGAAAAAACAGATGGTAAGGTGATTGCTTCAGGACAGAAAGGTCCCTGGGACTAGCGCAGGGACCAGGGCAACTGCAGCCCCAGGCCTGTGCCCACCAGCTCTGCCATAAGACTCCTGGGAGAGAGCCGAGTTAACGGCTCCCTCCCCTGCCAAACAAGGCTTGAGCAGCACTGAGAGAGACCTGGTTACTTGAAGTCGCAGGGAGGGGAATAAGGACGAAGTGGTAAACCCATGGACTGTGGGCACTGGCTGGGGAGAGTTGGGAGTTGGGCCATCTCAGGCCCTGACCCAGACAGTACCTGGTCTAGCTGGAGAGGTGGGCTGTGTGAGAGGACAGGCCCTTCCTTGTATGGAGTGGCAGGATTGAGCAGGAGGATTTTCTCAAAAAGAAAAAGAAAAAAAAAAGAGACACTCGGCGGCAGTTTGGGGAATTCTCCTGCAGCAGCAGCTCCAGTCTCCTCTCCACCCGGCCACCCGGCGCTCCCTGGGGGTGTGGGGGGCATCCCAAATCCGAAGCACCAGGGAGAGTGAGCACCTCACGGGGCCTCTGGGCACACCTCCGAGACATCAGGGAGAGTACACACCTGGGGGGCCTGAGACCACATCCAAGGCACCAGGGAGTGTGCGCACCGGCACAAGCACCTATAGCCTGGAGGACAGTGAGTGCCTGAACCTGTGGGTCCAGAGGCTGCCCTGGTCAGGAACGGAGAAGAGCTGGGTTAGGCCCCCTGAGTCAGGCTGCAGCCAAAAACACCAGCAAAACTGGCTTGGCCGGTTTGAAGCCAGCAGGCTTTTTTTTTTTTTTTTTCCCCTTGTTTTTTTTTAAGTAATTCTTTTTTTTTTATTGTTTTTCTTTTAACACCTTCTTCCTCTCTTCCATTCTTTCTTGTTCTACTCTTTCTTTCTCTCCCTTTATATCTCTTCTTCCTTCTGTCTTTTTTTTTTTTTAATCCCCACAAGTAAGACAATAAAACTTGGAACTGTGAAAAGACCAGAATTGGACCCAAAGAGGGGGCAACCAAACAGCTGAGACAGTGAAACAAATTTCACTTTGCTACTCCAGAGAACTTGCAAGTTATTGTATGTTTGTATTATTTTTTTCATTATTCTTACAACACTCATTAGTATTTTTGTATCTCTCTGTTTATTCTTCTTCACTTGACTGGTTAATTCGCATTGTTTGACTGGTTTCCCCTTGTTCTCTCTTTCATAGTGTATTGTTAATTAACTGTCTTTCACTTCACTTGTGTTCCATTAGCACACTACTCTAGGACCTATACTCCCTATTCTAGTTAACCAGATCACATAGATTGTCATATGATTGTTACTGCATTACTATTGTAAATAATAGCTGTTCCATACATCTGTAAATACTACACAGAACCCCTCCCAGATCTCAGCCCACTTCACTGTTTCCTGAACTTCATTACTGGTGTGGTTAAATCTATTCTCTCACACATTATACCTATTTTCTACCCTTTACTCTCACTTGACCTCATAATCTGACCTCCCACAAGCTCACAGCTTTCTCTATCCAACTCACAATCCTTCCGCCACCCCCCACAACAGGAGTCTTATCTTCTTTCCACCCTTTCTAAAAAGTGGCTAAGTGGGTGACTTATCACGGTTAACACTATATATATCCAAAGGAACTCCTACATCTTCTCTAAAGGCTGGTACTTTAAATATTATATAATACACTCCTGCTCTCTCAAACCATTTTGCTTTCTCCCTGCAACCTACCATAAAAAAGAGTAGGTAGAAGCTGTGAACACCAGGATACAAACCAACAAAGGAAACACCAACAGCTAAGAACAAAAGAAGGTGGAGGAGGGAGTGGAAGTCACACTAATTCAACCCAGTACCTATCTGGAAATTCAAATAAATAGGGGATAAATTACTCAGAACAACAACTGAACAAGGGCAACAGAAAAGCTTCAAAACCTTATACACACAGAAAAACCAGTTCTAACACAATCTGCCCCCACCTGCACACCAGAAAACAAGAGGTGGTGGACAGACTGACCCTCAGATAAATAGCTGGTGGGAAGGACCCACCAAAGAAAGACCCAACAACAACCAAAAACCAAAGATATACACAGAGCCAACATAAATCACAGCCTAAGATCAGTAAGCTCGGGAGATCAAGGAGACTGACCCACGGATTCTCACAGGTATTCTACCATAAAAGTTCATACCATAAACCTAGGGAGTCAAAACAGACCAACTTAAGAATCAGAGGCAAACAGGAAGAGTCTCACAAACAATGGGAAGACAAAGAAACAATCCCCAAATGAAAGGAAAAGAGGAAGTCTCAGAAACGATGCTAAATGAAAGAGGCAAATCAACTATCAGATATTGAGTTCACAGAATTGGTTATAAGGAAGCTTAATAAGCTCACACAGAATTACGAAAAACTACAGGGAAACTACAGTGAACTCACTGGAAACTATATCAACATGAAAAAGGAAATAAAAACTATCAACAAGGGCCAAGAGGAAAGGAAGAATACAATTTCTGAACTGAAGAACACAGTAGAAGGAATCAAAAGCAGGCTCAGTGAAGCAGAGGATCAGATCAGCGAGCTGGAGGACAAAATAGAAAAAAACAATCAGAAAGAGCAAGAAAAGGAAAAGAGGCTCAGAAAGAATGAAGAGGGATTAAGGGAAATGCAGGACAACACGAAACATCATAACATCCATATAATAGGGATACCAGAAAGAGAAGAAGAAGAGCAAGGGATAGAAAACCTGTTTGAAAAAGTAATGATGGAAAACTTCCCTAATTTGATGAGACAAAAAGTCACACAAGTCCAAGAAACACAGAGAGTCCCAAGCAAGAGGAGCCCAAAGAAGCCCACTGCAAGACACATCATAATTAAAATGGAAAAATTCCAAGACAAAGAGAGGATCTTAAAGGCAGCAAGGGAGAAACAGGAAGTAACACTCAAGGGAGCCCCAATAAGGTTATCAGCTGACTTCTCAATGGAAATGCTCCAAGCCAGAAGAAAATGACAAAAAATATTCCAAGTAATGAGAACCAGAGGCCTGCAACCAAGGCTACTTTACCCAGCAAGGCTCTCAATCAAGATAGAAGGCCAAATAAAGAGCTTCCCACACAAAAGAAGTCTAAAAGAATACACCTCCACCAAACCAGCTCTGCAAAAGATGCTCAGGGGACTGCTTTAAGGAAAGAAGGAAAAGAGAAAGACAGAGGAACACAGGTAGGAAAAAATGGCAATAAATAACTACCTATCGATAATAACCTTAAATGTAAATGGATTAAATGCTCCAATCAAAAGACATAGAATAGCAGAATGGATAAGAAAGCATGACCCACACATATACTGCCTACAAGAGACCCATCTCAGGACAAAAGACTTATACAGACTGAAAGTGAAGGGCTGGAAACAAATTTTCCAAGCAAACAGACATGAAAAAAAAAGCTGAGGTAGAAATACTCATATCAGACAAAATAGACTTCCAAAGAAGGGCCATAAAGAGAGACCCAGAAGGTCACTTCATAATACTCAATGGAAGAATCCACCAAGAAGACATAAACATTGTAAATATATATGCACCCAACATAGGAGCACCCAAATACATAAAGAAAATCTTGGAGGACTTCAAGAAAGATATTGACAGCTACACAATTATAGTAGGGGACTTTAACACCCCCCTGTCAAAAATGGACAGGTCTTCCAAACAAAATATCAACAAGGATATTGTGTCACTGAACGATACCCTAGATGAAATGGACTTAACTGATATATAGAGAGCTTTTCATCCCAAAGAAGCAAAATACACATTCTTTTCAAGTGTACATGGAACATTCTCAAAGATAGACCACATGATAGGACCCAAAACAAGCCTCAACAAATTCAAGAAAATTGAAACCATATCAAGCATTTTCTCTGACCACAAGAGACTGAAACTAGGAACCAACTCCAAAGGAAAAAACCCACAACACTCAAAATCATGGAGATTGAATGGCATGCTATAAAACCATGAATGGGTGAAGAATTAGATAAGGGAAGAAATCAAAAAGTTTCTAGAAACAAACAAAAATGAACACACAACAATCCAAAACCTATGGGACACAGCAAAGGCAGTTCTAAGAGGGAAGTTCATAGCAATACAGGCCTATCTTAAAAAGATAGAAACATTTCAAATAAACAACCTAACCGTACACCTACAAGAACTCAAGGAACAACAACAAAGACAACCCAGAGCAAGTAGAAGGAAGGAAATAACCAAGATCAGAGCAGAATTAAATGACATAGAGACTAAAAGCACAATTCTAAGGATCAATGAATCCAGGAACTGGTTCTTTGAAAAGATAAACAAAATCAAAAAGTCCTTAAGCAGGCTCATCAAGAAAAAAAAGAGAGAGGACCCAAATAAACACAATCAGAAATGAAAGATGAGAGACTACAACTCACACCACCGAAATACAAAGGATTGTAAGAAATTACTTATGAAGAACTATATGCCAAGAAATGTGAAAACCTAGATGAAATGGACAAATTTCTAGAAAAATATAACCTTCCAAAACTCAATGCAGAAGAATCAGAAAGCCTGAACAGACCAATAACACCTGATGAAATTGAAACAGTAATCAAAAAGCTTCCCACACACAAAAGCCCTGGACCAGACAGTTTTACAGGAGGTTTCTACACAGCATTTAAAGGAGAGCTAACCCCTATCCTCCACAGATTATTTCAAAAAATTCAAGAAGATTGAAGACTCCCAAACTCATTTTATGAAGGCAACATCATCCTAATCCCAAAACCAGATAAAGACATAACAAAGAAAGAAAACCTCAGGCAAATATCGCTGATGAACATAGATGCTACATCCTCAACAAAATATTGGCAAACTGCATCCAGCAATACATTAAAAAGATCATACACCATGATCAAGTGGGATTCATCCCAGGGATGCAAGGATGGTACAATATTCGCAAATCAATAAACGTAATACACCACATAAACAAAAGCAAACACAAAAATCACATGATCATATCAATAGATGCAGAAAAAGCATTTGATAAGATACAGCACCCATTTCTGATAAAAACACTCAGCAAAGTGGGAATAGAGGGAGCATTCCTCAACATAATAAAGGCCTCTCATATATGAGAGACCTACAGCCAACATCATACTCAATGGACAAAAACTTAGAGCTTTCCCACTGAGATCAGGAACAAGACAAGGATGCCCTCTCTCACCACTCATATTCAACATAGTACTGGAAGTCCTAACCACAGCAATCAGACAAGAAAAAGAATAAAGGGCATCCAAATTGGAAAGGAGGAAATGAAACTGTCATTGTTTGCAGATGACATGATAGTTTACATGGAAAATCCTATAGACTCCACCAAAAAACTACTTGACCTAATAAATGAAATTGGCAAAACAGCAGGATACAAAGTCAATATTCAGAAATCAAAGGCATTCTTGTACACCAACAACCATCAGAAACAGAAAAAAGGAAAAAAATCCCATTTGATAAAGCAACAAGAACAATCAAGTACCTAGGAATAAACCTAACCAAGGAGGTAAAAGACCTGCACTCAGAAAACTATACAACACTGATAAAAGAAATTAAGGAAGACACAAACAAATGGAAGCATGTACCATGCTCATGGATTGGAAGAATTAAGATTATCAAAATGGCCATACTACCCAAAGCAATTAATAGATTCAATGCAATCTCTATTAGAGTACCCATGACATATTTCACACATATAGAACAAACATTTCAGAAATTTATATGGAACCATAAACGACCCCGTATAGCTGCAGCAATTTTGAGAAAGAAGAACAAAGCAGGAGGGATCACAATACCTGATAACAAACTATATTACAATGCCACTGTAATCAAAACAGCCTGGTACTGGCATAGAAATAGGCACATAGACCAATGGAACAGAACAGAGAGCCCAGAAATAAATCCAAGTATCAATGGTCAATTAATATTTGACAAAGGAGGCAGGAGCATAAAATGGAGCAAAAACAGCCACTTCAACAAATGGTGTTGGGTGATCTGGACAGCTACATGCCCAAAAATGAAACTCAATCACCAACTTACGCCATACACACAAAAAAATTCAAGGTGAATAAAAGAGTTAAATATAAGTCGTAATACCATAAAAGTCCTCGAGGAAAACATTGGCAGGAAAATTTCAGACATTCCATGCAGCAACATCTTCACCACTATGTCCCCTAAAGCAAGGGACATAAAGGAAAGAATAAACAAATGGGACCTCATCAAAATAAAAAGCTTCTGCATGGCTAAAGAAAATAGCATTAAAATAAAAGGAGAACCAACAGTATGGGAAAACATATTTGCCAATGATACCTCAGACAAGGGTCTGATCTCCAAAATGTATAAAGAACTCACACAACTCCACTCCAGGAAGACAAACAACCCAATTAAAAAATGGGCAAAGGACGTGAACAGACACTTCTCTGAGGGAGACATATAGAGGGCCCAGAAACATATGAAAAGATGCTCAGCATCACTAGCCATCAGAGAGATGCAAATTAAAACCACAGTGAGGTACCATCTCACACCAGTCAGAGTGGCCAACATAAACAAATCCACAAACAAATGTTGGAGAGGATGTGGAGAAAAGGGAACCCTCATGCACTGTTGGTGGGAATGCACACTGGTGAGGCCACTGTGGAAAACAGTATGGAATTTCCTCAGAAAACTAAAAATGGAACTGCCCTTTCACCAAGCAATTCTGCTGCTGGGATTATTCCCTTAGAGCCCTGAAACCCCCATCCAAAAGAACCTATGCACCCCAATGTTCATAGCAGCACAATTTACAATAGCCAAGTACTGGAAGCAACCTAAGTGCCCATCAGCAAATGAGTGGATCAAAGAACTATGGCACATTTACACAATGGAATTCTATGCAGCAGAGAGAAAGAAGGAGCTTGTGCCCTTTGCAACAGCATGGATGGAACTAGAGAGCGTTATGCTAAGTGAAATAAGCCAGGCGGTGAGGGGCAAATACCATATGATCTCACCTTTAACTGGAACATAATCAACAGAAGAAAAAAGCAAACAAAATATATCCAGAGACAATGGAGTTAAGAATAATCTAACAATAGCCAGAGGGGAGTGAGGAGGGGATAGTGAGGGAGGGGTTTATAGGAAGTAGTATAAAGGACACAAGGACAAAACCAAGGGGGAGGGTGGAAGCAGAGGATAGAGGTGGGTTTGGCTGGGGTGGGGTAGAGGGGTGGAGAGAAAATGCAGACAACTGTAATTGAACAATAATAAAATAATTTAAAAATTTAAAAAAAAACGTTTATAGTGTTCAGAGAGGAGGACCTACCCAGATATCTTTGGAGGATATCACTCAGTCCATTACATGTATTTATATAAAACTTTTATTTATTGGGGTATACTGGAAAATTGAAGCACTTATTCAGATATATTAAGCAAAAGCCTATATGTTAATAAGGGTGTGGTAATAACATTAATTGAGTGCCTCCTTTGTGTCAGGTACAGCTGTAAATATTATACAGGTTAATAGCAAGAAAACAAGGTTTTTTTGATGAGATAGGTTTTTTTGTTTTTCCTATTTTAAGGATGGAGAAACTGAGTCACAGAAAGTGAGATTACCGAACTTGCCAAAGGTCACAACTACTTTAAATTATCCAGATTAAGTATTTTCATTTATATACAAACTTCTTAAAATTTCATTTCACATTGTCCATGTAGTTATTCCAGTACATTATGTAGTACTTTATAGACTTACAGCTGCAATGTGTTCTTTGTATCAAAGTTATTTTTAGACAAATTTTAATATCCTTGCTTTGGTAGTCTTACTTGGAATGATTTTTAAACAATAAACCCACTAATCTCTTACTCTGCTACCAGTAATGATAATCCTAATTTTATTTCCTGAGCACCTTTCTTTCCTCCAGAGGTCAGGAAGTTTAGGATAGGGTTTCATAGTAAAATAAAGCAGTTTCTCTCACCAAAGCAGCATGAGATAGATAGCAGGCCTGACATATGCTCAATATCTGTTGTTACTCAACTCATTAGTTGTTTGTTTCCTTTTGAAAGTCTTTTCTGATGGGGAGAAAAGGCACACAACTGTAATTGAATAACAATAAAAAATTAAAATTAAAAATAAGAAAGTCTTCTCTGAATGCGTTTCTCATAACTTTTGAAGTCTCTTTTCATACCCTTGTTTTCAATGGCCCCTTACAAGTTTACAGCTGGAAATCTTTCCCCTTATCCTTATAGGTCAGCCTTGTTCCTGTTTTTCTTTGTAGCAGGGGTGGAGAGAGTGAACAAAAAACAGTTCTGTCATTTAAGATCTTTTATACACATTCCATAATCTTTGGAACTTTCTCTAAACCTCAGCTATATGATTATATGGGGGCGGGGGGGAAGATTCTTTTTTCCTTTAACTTCTTTCTGGATTTTTGAAGAATGTGCAAGAAATCATAGAAAGCTGTAGAATTTGAAGACAATAAAGAGTTGTTTGGTCCTAAACTCACTGGCAATGATTATGGGCTATTTTGTTTAGATAGGTATTGAGTTAACCCAAGCATTCAAGAGTTGCTATGTTATTGGATTATTTCCCTTGTAACCATCCTGGTCCCTTCAACTTAACTAAGTGGAGTGACTCTGGTGGTGAGAGTTTCATACACTACCCCATGAGGACACTCTGGCCTTTTAACACCTTTTAACCAATGATACTATTAGTGATTTATTGTATTTCTCTCTATCCCAAACAAAGAAATAAATATACCATAGTAATGTTGGGTTGGCCAAAAAGTCCATATGGTTTTTTCCAAATGTAAAATAAGGGACACATTTTTCATTTTCACCAATAAATTTATATTGATTTGGATATTTTGAGTATGTTGGCTGTCTTCTGCTATTGGCTTCTAGTTGGTAGAGGCCAGGGGTGCTGCTAAGCATCTTCCAATGCACAAGACAGCCCCACAGCAAACAATCATTTGGCCTAAAAGTCAATAGTACCAAGAAACTTCACAACCCACTTTTGACACAGTTGATCAGTCACAGCACCTTCTCCATATACTGCACAAATCTCTTTTTGTGCATCAGTTGCATTTTTATCTTTCTTGAAATAATGCCAAAAACATTGTATATTTTCTTCCATCTTCAGTATTAAAGTGGCTACACAAAAATTCACTAATTCTGATGTTTTTTAAAAATGCATTATATGACAGCTGTCATAATACAATCTAACAAAACTATTTTGAATGAAGTTAAAGACAACTAAGCACTACTAGAGCCTTCATATGGAAAAAATCAAACGAACTTTTTGGCCAACCCAATGTTGTGCATAAAGAAGTGGTATGTTACTGAAGTGGTGACTAATAGCTGCAGTGATTGGTCAGGTTTTGTTCAAATGAAACCGATAGGAAAAGACTGATTTAATTTTTTAACCATGGACTACACTGATAGCAGGTGATACTGAGAGGGTACTGCACAGTCAACAGAGTCATTAAGTTTAGAAGTTAATGTAAGGGTAGAAATATGGTAGAAGCTACCATATTTGCCACATATAATGAGCACTTTTTTGCCCAAGTTTTTGAGTGAAAAATAAGGATGTACATTATACATGGGTATAATAATGGTTATAATAGTCCCATGTATAATGTGCACAAAAATGTGGCTGTGCATTATACATGGCAAAATATGGTAATTAAAGAACTGAGACAGACATTGTTCTTGTAGCTTTATATCAGCCTGCAAGACAGCACTTATTTTACTAGATCTGGACGATTACAGATATATGTACACACAAAAAAGATTAAAAATCTGAAAGCATTGTTCTTATGACTCTAAGTTTAGGGTGATCTGTAAAGCTTTTTAATTAAAAAGTTATCGAAGAAGAAACATCTGAAATAGAATAGGGAGCAGGTTGCTCAAGTGCCTTAACAGTTTTCAGTAGCTTCAACTGCTGCAGTGAAAACCAAGATTTCTAATCTCAGGATTTGTCAGGTGAGTAACATATTTCTCCATATAATGTTTTGATTTTTAAGAAATATGTGGATTTGTGACATTTTTTTCTTTTGCCTGCTCCACATTCAGTCACATGTTTTATTACCCACTTGGGAGGTTGATTACAAATATTTTTAATTAAAAGAATTCTTGGTTCTCTATTAACTGAACAGTTATTTTTTACACCTGTTTTACAACTTTGCCCCTTCTGCGATCTGTAAGGTAATGAGTATACCATTGAATATGCTTATATTAAGATATATGTAGGCCTATGCATATGTGTGTTTGAAATGGAAGAAAGGACCTAATTAAAAAGTTGAGGTTTTTAATGTTAGCATTTCTTTTTGAACATTATTGGTTTATGTCACTTTATTAATCTCTCTCTCAACTTTTTGATTTTACTGATTGCAAATGTTGGCAAGAAGGTGTGGAGTTGTTTGAGATATTTTTACACCCTGAAGTACACCATCTTAGGTTTCTTTAAATGCAATGAATGTTGTATTAATGAGGGCTGTTGCCAACGCTATGCCAATAAAACTGCCAATTAGAAAAAGAAAAGGTACTCCTAGAGATTTTTTAAAGATAAATTTGCTAGGTAATTGGGCTATATGAAATACATTTTAAAATATAAATTCCCTGCTAATAAAATGCTTTTGAGTCAACTAGATCCTACCTATAAATTTTGTTCTTCCTTATAGTCTCCACACTAGCCTTGCAAACATCCCCTTATTCACTCACCCACTGAAAGTAACCCCTGTGGGCCTTGGGAGTAATAAAGACTATGAGTTTACTGCTCAAATGTATGTCTCCTCAGGTGAGGGAAGGTAGTTAAAATATAGAGGAAATCAATTTTTGAAAATTATTTGCAAGGCTGACATAATATACTTTACAGAATGGAAACAGAAGGTCTTTAAGATTTGCATTATATGATAGGTAACCTTAAGGGTTTTTTTTCTGTGATGGCAGAGATATAGAAGCCAACATCTCAGAGAATAGGGTACTTTGTCCTGATGCCAGATTTCCACACCATTAAGTCTTGCAGAATGAAGTCATCTAGCAGAGTAAGTCCTTTTAGTTGCCTTTCTTCAGTAGGTCAAAGGCCCTCACTTCATGTATGTTAATATTTAGGACACAGTATTGTTTGTTGTGAAGTATTTTATGTCTAAAACTCTTAAATACTTTCCAGCATCAGCTTAATTTCCATGATTATTAACATAAATTTAAAAATCATTGGTAAAATTTTTTCATGACCCATATGGTTGGAATCATATTAATTGTTTAGGAATGGTATAAAATAACCACACCCCTTGATTATGGGTATTTAAATTAAGCCAATTCAGTATGCATGTTGCCTTCATAAACTAAGTAATACTTTGAAAACTTCCCCTTACACTACTGTAGACTTTGTGGCTTGATAAAAGTCTGTTCTTTTCTTTTCTATCAGAAGAAAAAAATTACTCCTTTAAAATTGTCATTTTTATTTATAGGTTGTTTAATTACTTTCTCCCTTACAGTCTCACACAAAACATAAGAGGTCTAATGTTTCTGTGTTAGGAAATAATTTTCATATAATTTATAATATTTGCATTTTCCTTTCTTTATATTACTCAAACTAGATTCACCCATCCACTTAATGATCCTATGCCAATTAAATGCCTACTGTGTTGGGCACAAGGATGAAAAAATAATCTGTAATCTCTTTTCTTAAGTGTATCATTCAATATGCTAGCAGGGAAACAAAAGAATTTAATGAAACGACAGTCTATAGAGGTGTGTGCAGAACTGAAGAATCAGAAAGGGATGATGAGGTATCCAGAGACTGGTAACTGCAGGAAGAATAAACCATTCCTAGTCCTGAAGGGGGTAAGCAAGGAAATGGTGTTACTAGTACTCATCAAGAGCTAGAGCTAGGGGAGTGAGGCTGTGAGGCAGAAGAGTTCACCCACTGCCAAAACACAGCATGAAGGCAGAAAGAAAGCAAAGAAAGAAATACTCCAAATTGTCTTTTTCATTCTCTTGCTTAGGCCTCCCATTGGTTAAACCCAACAGAAAGCTGGGGACAAGAGTCTGAGTGATACAGTCCAACTGGGATCCACATCAGGGAAGAACAGAGCAAAGAATAAACTGGGGGTATGAGAAGCAGCCTCTACGGTGTCTCTCAATGATCCCTCCCTCCTGGTTTCCATTTGTTTGTGTAACATCCTCCAACTGAAGGTGGAATGGACATGGTCACAAACTTCTGATGAATAGGGTATGATAGCAGTGTTGGAATGTCACTCCCATGACATGGTTCCATTCGGGCTTTCATCTGAGGCTTCCACATTGGACACTCTCTCTTGCTCTCACACTTGGTCACTCCAAAGGAAGCCAGCTGACATGTTATGACCTTTCCAATGGGGAATCCCCCATAGCAAGAAAATGAGAAGAATCTCTATCTAGCCTAGCAAGGAACTGAGGCCTTCAGTCCAACAACCCATGAGGAACTGAATCCTGCCAATGTCCATGTGAATGAGCTCAGAAGTGGATACTTCACAAGCCAAGCTTTGGAGGAGGCTTAGCCATCGAGAGAGCCTGAGCCAGAGGCTAAGCCATGTCTGGATTTCTGACCCACAGACATTGAGAGATAATAAAGGATTGTTGTTTAAGTTGCTAGATTTGTGAAGCAATATGTTATGCAGCAATAAGTAATACATGGGAAGAGAGGGGACAGAGAATAATCGGCACAATTCACCATTTTTACCTCACAGCATTCATTTTTGCCTTTCCATCCTATGAACCTCTTGCCCAACACACACGAGTCTCTTCAGCCATTCTATAATCATGACTGATTTCAGTTCAATAGTATCCTTTCTTGAAACTTAAACTGTAATTAACCTACTATTAGAACTTTTCATGTTCAGTAGCAGAAAAGGGGAAAAAGGAAAATGTAAATTAACCCAAGATATAGTCCCTGTAATACCTGCTTCTGTAACTAATCATGAGACCTAAAATAATATCTATTACTTCTTTTTCCCTATATTTTTGTTGATTGAGGTAATTTATCTGATAGAGTGACCAAGAAACTTTATTTCTACAGTTTGAAATTCTTAAAGATGCTGTCTTTATTGAGGTCCCAGAGTTTCTCATTGGCCATTCATATGGAGTAGTAAGAGGTTCCTCAGGGAAACCCCTGGGTTCCACTCGTGTTCTCCTTGCCCCTATTGTGTCACAGTGACCCACTTTCCCCATGGGACCAGGTCCAGCTACCTTAGCTAGTACAGTAACCCCTTCACTTCCTGTTGGAAGGCACATGAGGAAAATGAGGAGCCCCAAATAGCCGAAGGACTGTCTCAGCTTCTAATATAATGGAACAATAACTGTTTCTTGGCAAATATTGTCCTACCTTGAGAAACAGAACTTCCAAAACTTATAAACCCTTCAGTGAAATACAAGATTTAATTTTGAGAGAGTTAGCTCCCACCTCCACTCTTTGGTTCCTGAATGTCTATTTTTGGGCTACGGGGAAATGGTACTCTATATTGACTGTTAGGTTAAGACACTGTACATTCTATAGCACAGCAACTTGATTTTACCAGCTGTTGTATCAACCTCAGCTGATAAAAATGTCTATTTTTAAATATATTCAGAACCTGTGGAATAACTACAAGATAGGTGTATTGACTTACTAAAACTGCTGTCAAATAGAATGGAGTGAAAACTTTGTAAGTTTGCACTCTGACCACTGGACCATGATATTGTTTTATAACCTAAGGACCAGCATTATCTTAGAATCAGTATCTAAAAACTTCCAGAAGAACTGTGGCTTTCCCTTCCCCAATAAAAATCATCCTGGTAAGTGATCATAGGTTCACCTAGCTTCTAGAAAATCCCTGGAGCCCATTTGTGGCCACACTGCAGGCACATTGGTCTTTTTGTTTGTTTGTTTTTAAGATTTTATTTATTTATTTTAGACAGAGGGGAAGGGAGGGAGAAAGAGGAAGAGAAACATCAATGTGTGGTGGTCTCTCATGCTCCCCCTACTGGGGACCTGACCTGGCCCACAACCTAGGGAATGTGCCCTGACTGGGAATCGAACTGGTGACTGTTTGCTTTGCAGGCTGGCTTTCAATCCACTGAGCCACACCAGCCAGGGTTACAGGTACATTCTTCCTCAAAAGGACCTGGCCTGCTTCTTAGTTAAAGGGCTTCGGATCTATGAATTGGCTTAAGTCTAGGAACTGGGAATGAAGCTAAGAATTCTCACTATGACAACGTAAGTTCGTTTTTTATTTCATGTAAGTCAAGAAACACCCTAGAATGTTGCCCATCTATTTAATCCCAGTGAAGTTATGATCAATTAGACAGACATTGGCACATATCATTCTGGTCAAAACACTTTGATTACGACTCTGTAAATTGCATCTCATTGGGATAATCATGTCCACATTTCTCTGACACTGGGCCCTAATACTCTGGGATCCATTTTTTTCCTATACAGATCTGGGAGTCCATTTTCATGGCAACATCTCCCATGTCCTTCATCAGTAGTTAGGGAATCCACCACAGAGGTTTTCAAGGTTGCTGCTATTCCTCTCGCCAAGCATTTTAGTATGTTTTGATGAAGGAGGTGTCCTCCACAATGATCTGGGGTGAGGAAGGTAAGAGAATGATGGATCAGATTGCACATTTCCAATCTGTTCTAACATTTTCATTTCCGCATCACATCAAGCTTCCTTTTCTACATACATCAGGAAAATCCTGTAATTGCAACCTCATCATCCATGGGCAACTGTTGAGTCCAGGCTTTTAGTAATCAACCATTAAACTCACTCTGAATTATCCCAGCTAAAACACTAAATCTCAAATCCAGTAGAGGCTATATAATATAGTATATATATATAGTACTACATATATATAGTACATATACAAAGCAGGGCAAAATAAGCTTTACAGTTGTGAGTAAGCAAAAGACAGAATTCTGTGTTGTATTATTTATTATTATATTATTTTCCGTATGAACAACTGTAAACCTACTTTTGCCCCAGATTGCGTGTGTGTGCACACACATGTTCCGGCACAAATAACACCCCTTCTCCACTACAAAAACTCTTATTACAAAATCATAAGCATTTAATTCTATAACATAACAATATCACACGCAAGCACACCATATGATATTTTAGGTGAAATGTTCAAATTAAAACTATAAATTATTAAGCCCATATAATTACCCTACCAACTACACTTAAATAAGTCTTAATTCTGCTGGACTCTGCTAGACTTTAATATGCACCAGAATCAGAATCACCTGCAGGATTTGTTAAAACAAATTTCCAAGCCCAATGCCCAGGTGTCCAACCTGTGGCCTGCGGGCCATGTGCAGCCCAGGATGGCCGTGAATGCCACTCAACACGAAATCATGAATTTACTTAAAACATTATGAGACTTTTTTGTGATTACATGTTGCAATGTTTCTAATAGGTAGCCCAAGACAACTGTTCCTTTTTCAGTGTGTCCCAGAGACACCAAAAGGCTGGACCCCCCTGTTAAAGTTTCTAATTCATTAGGTCAGGATGGGGCTTGGGAATGTGCATTTCTAAGACGTTCTCAGGTGATGCTGATGCTGGCTGGTCCAATGACCACACTTTGACGACCAATGGGTTCATTCAGTCTTACAGTTTATTTTCATTGATCCAATCTCTTTAGGATTCAATTTCATTCATGCATGCCAAATTTTTGTGTATACAAATTGGCGAGTTAATCTCCTCCCAGAGCAAACTTTCCAATTTTCTCTCTGGGTTATGCTGGGATTGAATTCTTATGATGGCACTGGAGACACTAAGGGGTGCTGATAAATAACACGGCAGGCACATCTTGAGGAGAACAGATACCACCTTGAGAAGCAACCATCCCAAAGGGAAGTTACTGAAAATTTCCTCTGCAAGGAAAGACTAGTTTCCTCAGGCAATGGGGGAGAGCTGCTTCCTCTCTTAAGGCAAGTTCAAGAGGATTCGGAGGTTCTAATAGCTCCAAGAGCCCGATTTATGCCTGACCAAACGACTCCACCCCAAATCTTAGTGTTCACTTGTTCCCAACAAGTCGCCTTCTGTGAGCATAAAGATCATGAATTTAAAATGTGGACCCTGGCTTAGGAAATCTTGCTTAAAGCTTCACAGAAACATCCCTGATATTCCTTTCATGCTCTCGTGTAAGAGTTCAAGCAGTAAGCTTATCATTTTCCTTTTATAACCTTTACAATGTAGAGATAGTCAACCGATCCCACAATCTTTTCATCATCACTGTCATCACAGTGATCAAATGCCACAGCCACCTGTGATCTAATGCCTTGCTCCAGCTGACACTCCACCCAATATCAATACCAGTGATAATCTCTGAGTAATTGTGTTGTAACTGTATGCCATGACTTACAATTTATGAGTCACTTTCTTCATGTAATTATCTTCTCAGCAGACTTGTTCAAATTGACTAACCTTATTTTTGCATACCAATGTGATCTCTCTCACAATTGCTTCCCCAATTACTTTACATCTTGGTGTTCTTCATAGGAGTTCAAAATGTGGTTTAGAAGTATTTAATATAAACAGCTCAAAGGCTCCTATGACAATATTCAGTGACAAAACAACTTGTTGAAATAAAATAATTTCCTAAGAAAATAAATGCAGCCAGAATTAAGCATCCAGATTAATTACTTTGCTTTTAATTGTCTGTTTTTCTTTCTCCCACCTAACAAATACTGTTAAGTACTTCACATACACCAGGAAAACAAACCGAACTAGAACTATAGCAATAAGGAGGTGAGTAGGTTCTTCTGTTTGCCCTCCCAAGACCCGTCCTTCATCTTCCTCTGCCTTTCCCTGTGAACTGTATCAACAGCTTACTTATTCTCTTTGGGAGATTCAGCCAGTGGGAGGTTATGGTAGGGGGTGGCAGGGCACATGGAGGAGGATATCAAGGTACTTCTTTCTCTGTGATTTCCCTTTCTTGGCACACTCTTGTGATAGCAGCTGTATCCCTCTAGTACAGGGGTGTCAAACTCATTTTCACCGGGGCAGGGGCGGGGCACATCCACCTTGGGGTTGCCTTTAAAGGGCCGAATGTAATTTTGGAACTGTATAAATGTAACTACTCCTTAACAGTTAAGCGACAATTCGGCACTGCTGCTGGGTAGAAATAAGGTGCTGGGCCCGAAAAAACAAGGTGGAGGGCCGGACTCAGCCCACAGGCCTTGTTTGCCGCCTGTGCTCTAGTACTATAGCTCCTATTGACTGACTTCTCATCCATCACTCCAGCCTCTAAAAAGGCCCAATGACACCATTTTCTTCCCTCGGTTATTTAGATTTACCGGTACTATTATCTTCTTGGTGTTGCTAGTTTTGGGATGTCTCACATTCCTGGGTGATTGCTTAACCTTGCCCACAATTCTAGAAAAGTCTTTCCATTCAATTTCTTTCAAATCCCACCTTCCTGCCATTAGCTCGACCGGCACCATGGAAGAGGACATTCTTTGCCTTCATGAAACTGACAATATAGATATTTAACATATTATGGTTGGAGAGCACAAAGTGCTGTGAGACCACATAGAGGAGTATCTTGCCTGGCCTGTGATATTCAGGGAGGTTTCTTCTGTGAAATCACATAGCTAAGAGTAGAGAGGCAAGTACAGGTATGTTTGCCTCTGCGTCAGAGGTCTGTGAATAAAACTATATAAGGATGTTGAAAAGTGACTTTAGAGAAAACATTTTCTATATTTGTATCTATTAGGTAAGGTAAATTTTGCCTAATTCAATTTCCCAGTTAATTCTCTTTGACATAAAACCCTTAGAAGCCATTCCTACGTGTGCTTGCCAGGTTGTTGTCCATGCAAATTGGGAGGATTATCTCCTCCCTGAGACAGCTCAGTGGCCTCCGAATTTCAGTGACCTCTAAAATCTCAATGGTTCGCAACAACAAAGGTTTATGTCTCAGCTGGAGTCTCTGCTTCAGGACCTAGGCTGCTAGAGCAATGGTTGAAGGATTACCAGTCCCTTGGCAGAGAGAAAAGAGAACTAGGTCTAACTGATATTGCCAAATGTATCCATCCACACGTAAGTATTTTGCACTAATAGTATTAGAATATTGCAACTGACTGATAATAATCATTCTGTACTTCAAAAGAGAGCAGAATTAAGGGCATATAAATTTCCTCTTGTCTCAGAGAGAAACGGAATCAGTAATGAAGAAAAAGAAAGAAAATCCTATGAACAAATCTGGTAGGTTAATCTATTTGTTATTTATTAATTTATATCACTACCTTTTTAAAATGGATCTTTTGAAAGAGAGAGAGAAACATTGATTTGCTGATTCACTTACTTATGCATTCATTGGTGATTATTGTATGTGCCCTGACCGAGGACTGAACCCACAAACTTGCCATATGGGGACAGTACTCTAACCAGCTGAGCCACCGGGTCAAGACTACACCTTTTATTTTTAAAAATAGTTGAGGGTATTTTAGAGAATGATTCTTCCTAATTATTTGTATTGTCAATATTTCAAAATGAAATATCAAATCAAATTAATATCTACTACAATTTTCTAAATAATTACTTATCTTAAAAATGTTCATTTTTCCAAGTCAGAATATAAAATTACATGCACTAAAATAAAAATGTTAAAATTATCAATGTATATAGGTACTAACAATAATTAAATGTGGAAAAATTAAAATCAATGCTTATAAGGAGGTATAGAAGGATGTTCCTTTGTTTAACTTCTGAAATTATAATAACAATTATGTGATAAGCAATTTTAAGCATTATTGTCTATTATTTATCAAACATCTCCCATTATTTTGATTTCATAGATGCTTATATAGCAAATTTTGCTTGTTTAAAAGTCTTGCCTATTTCAAAAGGAAAAAGGACGGGGAGGGGTGGGGGTATAAGAGGACTAAATGGTAATGGAAAAAAATACAATAAAGATTAAATAAATAAATAAATAAATAAACATCTTGCATATTTCATTCCTGTCATTGTTTTTATTGTGGATAAATTAAATCATACCAAATATATGTTTTCTTTTCTTGTACCTTAAAAGTTCTCAAATATCACTAATTCCCCATGTATTTGAATTTACTCAAATACATAGATGAGAAATTAAAAACAATATTAGAATTACATATGCATATAATCCAAAATACACAATTGCTAAACACAATTAAATTTTAGTCTATTGGGTTCTATTAAAAGATTAAAGCCAATGCAAAATGAAAGCTCAAATTGAAAATGACCATATTAAAATGTTATTCAATCAAATTCTAACATATTAATATAATTTCATTGAGAAAATTTTTCAACTTTAAATTCTCTTTCCATAAGCTAATTTGCCAGCTCATATAGCAAATTGCTCTACTTCAGAGAAATTTGTTTTCCATTTAAATAAACTAGTTCACTCAAATATTCCTGTTGCCATTGAGTCATTGTTTAGAATTTAGTTTGTTGGACTTTTGAATTCATCTAATTACTCAGAATTCACAGCTGGATTATGCACACATTTTAGCCAGAGCCATAGAGTATTGTGCGGATGACTGCCGGCTGTGTATGCTTCACGGTGAAAAGGAAATGACAGATGGGCATGATGTTTATGGTGCGCCCGATATTTTCAAAGTGGTAGTCGACCAGTTTCAAATGACTGATTTAGAACATTTGGACGATGTTTTAGAGGAAGAAATATATGTGTAACACTGAGCCTGATGTCACCAGATTTTAAGCACATTTTAAAGAGAAGTTCTCAATGAAGAGAATCAGTGGTTAAATATGTATCCTCTATGCTCCTTAAGAAATCATCTTTTCCAATAAGATTCTTGAAGACTTTCTTTCTTTTAAGATGGGTTATTATTATTGCACTAGCAATTCAGAATATGCAAGAGCATGTGCCATTACTTTTCCAAATTGCAGAGTAATCAGTTTTATGAATCTGAAACTTTTAATCTGGCTTGAAAGTCAGGAAATCTGTGTTCTCATCCCAGTTCTGTCACTAACATACCGTGTAGCCACGCACTAATTACCTGACATATCTGTGTTTCTGTTCTTGAATTTGTAAATGAAAAAGAAAATATTTATTCAACCTATTTCACAGGGATATTATTAGAATATATGAAACAAAACTTGTTAAAGTATTTGGAGTTTGCTAAAATAAAATGACTCATAAATCCACTTACTGATTATACAACACTAAACATCCCACTAGACCAGAAATATTGTCTTAAATAAGGACAATGAGTAAAATTAAGAAAAAAATCTGGACATAAACCTTTTGAAGAAGAATATTAAATATAACAATTCATCACTTTAAAAACCTCTAAAGTTCCTTTATTGTACAATTTTATAAATAAATGAGCTAGCAATGAAGATTGGAATTGGGGGCAGATATTAGTCTTACTTCCAATACATTAAATAGGTAACAATGAACCTCATAAAGAATTTCAGCGTCTATCACCAACTTACTGAGACAGCTTGAGAGTAGAATCAAACAGAAACAAACAAAGAAAACAATTAGGAAAGAATAAGGGAGAAGGGGAAGGTAAGGATGACATTGGCACCCTGCCCAAGGTGGCTCAGAGGGTTGGGAGACAGCTCATGAAGCAAAAAGGTTGTCAGTTGGACCCCAGTCGGGGCACAGGCCCGGGTTGCAGGCCTGGTCCCCAATGTGGAAGTGTGCCAGAAGCTGCCGGTCGGTGTTTCTCTTCCTCCCTTTCTCCCTGCTTTCCTCTGTCTCAAAGAATACATAAATAAAGTAAATTTTTAAAAGGAACTATATTGGAGACTAAATAGTAGACAATGTCCTCAAAAAACAATAATTGGTAGATTATGAGTTGTGGTAATGGGAGTAGGAGTGTAGTATATCAAGATATAAGGTGGGGAGGGCTGGGGGGTGGGGAGTAGTGGGGGCAAAACGCAGACAACTGTAATTGAACAACAATAAAATAATTTTAAAAAGATATCAATCTTAGTTTTTAAAGTGCTAAAGATACAGGTGACCAGGGTTCTTTAAATTAATTATATTCCAATTATATTTTGTAGAGACTTCACCCAGCCATTTTTACTAAATTTGGAGACCCTGCTGTTCTTGATGGAGACCTTAAAAAACTTTATTCTTTACTGTACAGTAGTTAAAAAAAAGAGATAAATCTATATGTAGTATTAGAAAGTAATGTCCTCGATATACTTGAAAAAACCAAGTACACAGCAGTGAATACATAGTATGCTCCCCTTGGTGAAAAATAAAAGTGATATATGCTTATGTATTCATAAACTCATTCTGGAAAGATACAGAAGAATTGGAAATACGCTGCCTCACAGGAAGGGACCAGGTGAGTGGAAGTCTGAGGAGAGAAAGTGAATAATTTCATTCCTTGCTCTGAAATTTACATAGTGTGATGTGAGAATAGCCACTGCAGCTTTCTTTTTAATGGTGTTCTCATAGCATATCTTTTATTCATCCTTATATTTCTACAACCTGTCTGTTTTCATATTTAAAGTGCATTTCTTATAGACAGGGTATAGTTGGGCCTTTCTTTCTTAACAGTCTTTCAACATGCATTTTAAGTATTATTGGTATTTTTGGATTTAAATCCACCATCTTGAGGTTTGTATTCTGTCTCATTTTTTCTCCTCCTTTTCCTCTTATTTTTCTGCCATTTTTGGACTAATTGAGCATTTGTTTATTATTTCATCTTAAATCCTTTTTGGTTTATTAGCTCTAAGTCTTTGTTCCTTAATTTTTTAGTGTTTGCTTCAGGGTCTACATGTGACAGTCATTGTGACCGGTGCATTTGTATATATTTGCTCCTCACCTCACAACATTAGTGTGTGTCCGTGTGTGTATGTGTATATATGTATGTATGTGTGTATATATATATGTTTTACAGATAAAGGGAAAACATTTCGCTGAAATTGCAAATTAATGTCTCGGAACCAGAATTCAAATCCAAGTGTGCCTCAGTCCCAAACATACTTTGTAACATTAGGAAAATATTGGAATAACTTTTCAACCTTTAATGTAGTCAGAAGTCCATAAACAGGACACTTAGGCTAAAAACCAAATTATTTTTACACTTTAAATTATTGAATATATATGTGGATATTGTAAAGAGATATAGGGTCTAAACATAATGAATTTCCAGATTTGGAAAAATATGCAAGAAGATGGCACTGTTATCTCTTATCTGAATCAAAATATAACAGTTCAGAACAATGAAGAAATTAGCCATCTGCAGTAAAATCTTACCCTTAAGGCAAAATTTTAAAATAAATTGCTGATAATATTAGTGTCTAATGCAAATTTCCTTGTCAATATTTATAACTCACTAGAGCCTGACCAAAATCAATATGTTATTCAAAAATGTAAATGCCACTAAAGATGATTTTGGTGGCTTTAGCCCCGCTATAATTTCTAATCCTCCCCTCAAATAAACTCACAACTTAAATAAGAGTGTGTTTAGTATACAAATGCAGTTTTAAAACAAATCCTCTTGCCTCCACTTTTAACTATACGGCCATTCCTAAAATACTTTTGATATGGAAATTCTATACCTCCCATTGTTTGGGGAAAAGAAGGAAAAGCAAAGGATACCCCAACAATAAATATAGATATTCTAGTCTCCTTCAAATATATATATACTCACCTTGAAAAAAGGAATTAATAGAATGATGCCATTTATCAGATAGAATCTGACTCCATCCTTACCAATAACTGTTTTGTTAATTAAGACATTAATTGTAGATAATATATTTAACCAATTTTAAATAGTTTGATGAATTTTGGTAATTGCATACCATTGTGTAACCATTGCTACTATCAAGATGTAGGACAGTTCCTTCACCCTTAAAAGTCTCCTCAAGGACTTCTGCCTTTGAGGACCCCTCCTCACCTCTGGCCCCAGACCTTATGATCCCCTTTCTATTACTGGTAGCTTTGCCTTTTCTAGAAATTCATATAAATGAAATCCCACAAAATGTAACATTTTTTGTTTGACTTCTTTCACTTAGCATGCTTTGAAATTCATCTGTGTTGCTCTATGTATTTCTGAGCATGTTCCATGGTATGCATATACCAATAATTTATTTATCCATTCACCACTTAATGGAGATTTGTGTTGTTTTATGTTTTTAACTGTTATAAATAATGCCGCTATGAATATTCACATGCATATATTTTTGCATGGAGATATGTATTTATTTATTTGAGGTAAAAACCTAGGGGTGAAATTGCTGGGTCATGAAGTTTGTTTAACTTTTTAAAGTATTATTAACTATATTACAAAGGGGCTGTATCATTTTTGAATTCCTACTAATAATGTATGAGAGTTTTAGTTGCATCATATCCTTGCCAACACTCACTATTATCAGTATTTATAATATTAGCTATTCTAGAGGGTGTGTACTGGTATCTCATTGTAGTATTATCAAGCACAGTGTTTCAATGAAAGTTCTGTTTCCAATCTGTGCTTTCCTATTGGCAAAAGAATGATATGACATATGTATTCTGGTTTATTAATGAGTCTTCCATAAAGTTATATAGTTTCCATCAGTTCCCTTCAGTCAGATCTACACTGGATTTTTTGAATCTGTAGAATTGAAGACTAGGTCCTATACTTTTCTGTAACTTCATCTGAGTATTGCCTACCTGTGAGACCTAGTCTGAAACAGTGAAGTTCCCTTCCTTCCTTCCTTCCTTCCTTCCTTCCTTCCTTCCTTCCTTCTTTCCTTCCTTCCTAATTTCTTTCCTTCTATTCTAATAACCTCCCATTCTTCCAAATATTAGCTACTCTAATTACAGAGATATGTGTTAATTTTGGAAAATTAAAACAATATAGCAAGGTATATATAAGAAAGCAAAAAAAAAAAAAAAGATCTATTCAATTTCACCACCCAAAGACTACCACCATCGAAATACTGATACTTTTTTCCAGATCTCTCTTTCTGTAAAATAACAATAGACTATGCTATTATAATGGACTATGTAATTCTTGCAACCCGTATGTGTGGTACATCATATTTTAACTCCATTTTTTTAGATAACAAAACTGATGAAACAAAAAATTCAGTAAATTCTCTGAAGTTATAAAGTTTAGTAAGTGGCAGCGTTGACATTCAGGTTGAGGGGAGGCTGACTCCAGAGTGCAAGTACTTAACCAGGATTGGCACTGTGATTGTGTGATTGTGTGTGTGTTCTTGTAGTTCAATATGACCATGTTACATCCCATCACTATATTTGCATCCTAGAAATACATCACCCTTTACACTGCTTACATAACCTTTTACTACATGGATGTACTGTGGGACATTTACTGTCTGGATATGCCATGGTACATTTTTTAAACCAATCCCTAATTATTGATATTTACCTTGTTTTCTATTTTTCAATATTGTAAACAACACCACAAGGAACATTCTAGTATATACATCTCCATCCAATTATCTTCTTAAGATAAACTCCTTGGGATAAGAATGCTTAGTCAGCATCTACGTACACTGAAGGTTCAATGTGCAGACCCAAATTACCCTCCAGAAAAGCTGCATCTACTTCTCCAGCAACTGAGCACGGGGTTGTTTTTTCAGCATAGTCTTGCCGATGTTGGTCTCTATCCTCACTAGTTTTTACCATTTTATAAAAAAGTGTTGTTAATCTGAATGTTAAGAAATAATATATAACATGTTTATTTTACTATTAATTAATGGGGCTAAATATTTAGTGTCTTTAAATATACAAATAATGTACATGTACTCATCTAAAATAGTCCAACGGCCCAGATGTATATTAATGAAAAGGGGAAGTCCCATCTCCTGTTATTCTCATCATAATTATCATTGTAACAGTTTAGTATACAACTTTATAGCACTTTAAGATCTACCTATATATTTATGCATATATCTGTTTAATTTTCCTTTGATACAAATGGAAATATCTTCCCAAACTCTCCTTTTACACTTAAAATATGTCTTAGGGAATTTTTCTTTTCAGTTATTAAACACTGTTCCACTGTGTAGAGTTACCATAATTGATTTAACCAGTTTCTGTTGATAAGATTTAGGTTAATTACTTATACATTTTTCTCATTAAGTATATATAAATTACCTCCTACATGCCAGGACTGTTCTAGAATTGAATAACGCAAGGTCTCCGTCCTGAAGAGATTACCGTCTTGCTACCGTGTTGCAGTGGACATTCTTTGCACACATGTGAGCAGAAAATATTTCCCTAGGAAAGGCTATAGGTATTAATAATTTCGATAAGTAAACATATAACAGCACATCAGTAAATATTAGTTGAGTAAAGGAATAAAGATAGCTCTCTAAAGTTAAATTATAAAATTAATAATAAGCAGATAGGTTTTATTTGGTGTACACAATGATTAAAATTTTAAAAACTAGTTTTAAATATCAAAAAAAGGAATTAATTAAAATAAAGATTTCTGTCATCTTTCAGAAAATCAGGAGATTTGGGAAGATTTGGTCCACATTTGCACAGGGCAGCTGGAACCAAGTGTTAAATAAGTTGTGTTTTGCCATTTCAAATTGTCCTGTTCCAAGCCAGTTCCCCTGTTTATGTCACCTGCCTGGCTCCTGCTGCTTTTGAAGTTGCTGTTCTTGGTGGTGGAGTAAATAAAAACACCTAAGAGACAGAATCTCAAGCATACAATGTTTAACAATGATCTCATACAATATGTGAATTAATAAAGTACAACAATTTGTGTTTTTTTAAAAAAGGGTCGGTCAGCTCAGAAGCATAGGAAAAGTAGATTCAAGAGGTAAATGATGGCAATGTCCCTTCTGAACATATTTTGGGAATAAGATATTTTAGCCCCAAAACCAGGTGGCCATTTCAGTGGCAGATGTAGTATAGTGGTTAGGAGCATCATAGACTTTAAAACTAGGTGACCTGGTTTCGAATCCTGGTTCTGCCACTTTCTTGATCTAGGACCTTGAACAGTGCTATGGACTGAATGTTTGTGTCACCCTGAAATTCACATGTTGAAGCTCTAATTCACAATATGATGGCATTTGGAGGTGGGATGTTTGAGAGGTATTTAGGTCATGAGATTGAACCCTCGTGAGATTAGTGCTCTAACAAGAAGACACTCTCTGTCATGTGCTGTCCACCTGCAAACCAGGAAAAGAACTCTCACTGGAACCTGGCCAGGCAGGCATTCTGATCCTGACCTTCCCAGACTCTAGAGTGTAATAAATAAACGTCTGTTGTTTAAGCCACCCAGACTATTGCATTTTGTTAAAGCAGCCCAAACTAAAACAGTCAGGTTATTTAACTCCTTGTACCTAGTATCCTCATCCACAAATGGGAATAACAATGTATCCTATGTCACAAGTTTGCTACAATAAAACACTTCAAAAAGTGCCTGGCCCATGTAAGCCACCATTATTACTAATATAAATGCATTAGACACTCGTATCATGATGCTCCAAATAATTACTTAATTCATTTTTCTTAAATCTTCATCAGGAAACCTGCTTCCTTTATGCCATGGTTTCAGGGTCACACACTTGACTTGAGATGTAAATCCTTTCAATGTCTTGGAGGAGTAACTACCTGTGGCATTTTTGATTTGATTATCTGAGTCTTCATCAACCAGTACATCATTGAAATGTGCTGCCAAGGAAGTAGAATTCAGTGAACAGCCTGCAATTTTTTATTACCAGGAACAGTGTTTGGCTGTAGAGAGAGTTTCCCTTAAGTAAACTGGCAAAGGATTGAGATTTTCTTTTCTGAGGCTGATTTTCTATTCACCTATTCTGTTGCCTCTACAAACAAATTCATAGGAGTCATTTATTTGTAACACTTTGACACTCCAGGAAATGAGCTCACAAAGACCTTTGAAAGGAGAACCTTGGGCAATCATTTCAATATAGCATAAAAGGAATGATTTTAAACTCTACTTGTTGATACTGACTGGGCTGTAGTCACCTTTACACTTTCCATGCAGAACACTGTGTGCACACAGGGGGCTTGCTAGGCCAAGGTTCCTTAGAATTTAGGCAAATTACTCATAAGTGAATCAACATTACTAGTTAAAAATAAGTTTTCCCTATTAACTTATGAGTTTTCTGAAAAACACTTTGCCAGGATTCAATATTAGTATGTTACTATGTTCAGGATTGGTATATTTGTTTAAAAGTAAATTAAACCATTTCTTTTAAAACACTGTTGCTTATGACTTAGACTTTCATGAATACAGATTGACTTTCCTTCGTATACTATTAGTTTGAATGAACACTCCACTCTATACTTCTTACTCCAACAGTGCACAATGTTATTTTGTGACTCATTCTGTCTTGGTGGGGCAGCCATGGACTTGACCCACTCAGATCTCCTTTCAAACATACCTGCTGTAAGGAGCATAGACACCTGACAGCTTTCAACTGCCACACTTTCGGACCTGCTGCATGGTTCATAGCAGGCCATGCCTCCCCTGGGCTGCTCCCAGTCTTTGAACACGGTAGGCCTTCCCTGTAAGCACAGCTTCAGCTGGCACCATTAACTCTACAGCAGGGGTGTCAAACTCATTTTCACTGGGGGCAACATCAGCCTTGCGGTTGCCTTCAAAGGGCTGAATGTAATTTTGGGACTATATAAATGTAACTACTCCTTCCATCGCTTCTTGGACTTTTGGCTGAGATCAAGTGTAGTATCTGCTCTTATCAGTTTAATAAATGTAACTACTCCTTAACAGTTAGTTAAACGAGAGCTCAGTGCTGCTGCCAGGTAGAAACAAGGTGCCAGGCCAGATAAAACAAGGTGGAGGGCCAGATTCATCCCACAGGTCTTGTGTTTGCCACCTGTGTGCTCTACAAGCACAGAATCCCATCCAGCAGAGCATTCAATTAAACAACAACAACAAAAACCCCACTTTGCAGAGAAGGAGGTATGGGAGTAAACCCATGTCTATTGGATCTGTTATATCATACACTCTACTACTGACATGAAGCTGGCCTATAGAGTACTGGAAAGGCCTACTGAAGTAATAGCTAACTCAACAGCTCAGAGACAATAATTTGCAACGATGCCACACCATTCCTCAGGATAGTACAGGCACTAAATCAGAGATCTCTATATGGTGCTGTGTCTCCAGTACACAGGACTGGAGGATACATGGATCTGAGAGCCAAGGGGTGAGAGCAAGAATGGCCTCATTATAGTCACTCCCAATGACCCACTGGGGAACTTTGCATTTCACCTCCTGGAACCCTCGGCTGAACAGATAGAGATCCTAGTCTTTGAAGGTTTTCTCTTTTTGCCAGGGGTCACAGCAGTGCTCCATTAAACTGTGAACTATCTAGTAGTAGGGCACTTTTAACTCTGCATCCAGGGGTCCAAACAGGAATAATTGACTCTGATTAGCAGGAAGAGATGGGACTGCTTTTACACAGTGCAGATAGGAAGAACACCTGTGGAACCCAGGTGATCTGCTTGCGTGTCTGTTGGTATTTCCTTGACCAATGATAACTGTGAATGGATGCGTGCAGAAACCCCAGAGTAAGAAGGGTATGACAACCAAAGTCTGAGACCTCTTAAGAATGAATGTTTAGGTGGTATGACCAGGTAAGTCAGTAAGATCTGCGGAGGCCATAGCTGAAAGTGGGATATAGAGTACACAGTGGAGGACAAAATAAGTACCAGAATAGACCAAAACAAACTGCAATGAGAATGACTAGTTTTTCCCATTAATCTCCCCTTTCTAAATTTACCCTTAGCAAGGGAGGTTCACAGGAATCATGGAGGAGCATTATTATGACCTGATTGATAGTTGCCAGCTGAAGCGCTTTGGAATCCACCACGAAGTTTGCACCAGGCAAAGCTATCCCTTGCACTGCTCTCAGACAATAACTGAGCATAGTAGAAGTACCAGAACTGGGCTGTTCCCAACCAATTCTGGATTCCTGTAATGGACTTGAGCTCAGAACTCCCCTATGGACTGGCTGAGACTCTCAGAATTATACTGCAATCTGGGGCTCTTTCTACTCATTCTTCCTCTCCTCTCTGCTTTCCCAGATTCCGATGTGCATTCTGATCTGAGTCTCCCTGCCTCTCTTCCTTCCTCTCCTTTTATCCTTTAAAGTTATTTTCTCTAATCGATGTCTTGCACATCTAACCCTTTCTTGGTGTTTGCTTCTCAGAGGGCTGGAACTCACACAGTGTTGTTTTTGAGTTCAGCAAAAGAAAATCACACACATGCACATAAGGTGATTACAATGAATTAAGGAAGATCTTCAGTGGGAAAAGTTAGAATATAATCTAGCCTATAGTTTCTAATAGAACTCTTTCAGAGGTCAAGAATTGCTCTGACTTTATTGTCAGCTATTTTTAAAATTCCTCCAAAAATATGTATGAATCTAAGAAAAATTCTGGTGGCTGGGTTAAGACCAATTTGATATATGGCAATTTCAAAACCACAAATATGTCTATTAAGCAGGAATAGATTGAAATCACCACTTGTACTTTGTTTCTAATGGTTCATTCAAGCGCAGAGCCTTTGTACGGTACTCTGAGAGGAAGGCCCTAATGTGAGGAAATATAAAAGTTCTTAAGAAGATGTAACACATGTAGTAGTGGTGCATTAGGCAACCGTAAAACTTCTTAACATGACAGAATTCAGATAGAAAGCTTCCAAAAGGAGGTAAGAGATGGTGAGAGAAACAATCTTTTAAGTAGGGGAGGAGGACTGGAAAAGAGATGCTTAATAGCAAAGGTACTTACTTAACACAACGGCACTAGGCGGAGTCCAGAAGAGAGCAACACTGTCAAGCCAAAGACTGGGTGCCCTTGGAGAATAGTCTCAACTTGTTTCCTAACACGCAGTTTAACTACAGGACGTACACACTGTAACATATTTATTTGTTGAGAATAAATAAATAAAGTCTAGTTGCCAGAGAGAAACAAAAACATCATAATCCCAAGAATGTAGTTTTAGGAAGAGAATTATATTTCCTCTCCTCGGCCCTTCTTGGCAAGGGCCAAGGAAAACATATCCCCTGGTGGAAAAGGTTGAGGAGGCTTTGAGGGTGTTCTAAATCTATTTCATCAAAATCACTAACTATGTTCATTATTTCTAATTCACACAATCTCCTGAAAAATGATGGCACCATAGCTAGAGTAAAAACTTCCTGGTATTGAAATGCCTCATTGTGGTTTTCTATGACCCTGAATAATCTGGCATCATCCTATCCATCCAATCTACCTCCCCCTTCTTCAATACCCCCTAACTACTCAGCAGACTGGTCTCCCCACTGTTGCTCAGCACATCACACTCATTTCTGTGTAGCAGAGGAAAAACCTCCTCTATCCTTTTAGGGTATCTAGCTTGGTTTAATAATTAAATTTACATAAAAGAGATTAACAGGCGAAAGCATAGTTTTATTAAAATTTCTTACATGTACATGGAAGCCTTCAAAAGGGAATAAAGACCCCGCCCCTTCAAAAGAATGGTCAAACCTAAATGTTTTTATAGTAGGTTGAACAAAGAGGAGCAATTGTGGGAAAGTAAGTAAATATGTGCAGAGGCTAAAAAAGTTATTTTAACAAGTTCTGTTTGTGCAGATTTCCTTCCGCCTCAGTTCCCTGATTCTCTGTCTCTGGTGATAAGAATGTCTCCTTTCCTCCAGGGATAGGGAGGGTACCATTTACATGGAAATTTTATCTCTTGCTTTCAGGAAAAAAAAAAAAAGGAGGGTCAGAGTCTTCTTCTTGCACCTGCTGTTTCTCAAGTGACTGTAAGTTAAAATAATCAATATGCCAATGCAGATTTTGAGGGGTCATGCTGTGAACTCCCTTACCTGTCTGTTGCCTTTATTTGTAAGGTCCACCTGTCCCTGATATTCATTTCTGCCAGCCCCTCAAGTTCTATGCTTATTCTAGCATTTACCCTGTGGTAAATGCAAGACCACCTCATGGGGCTCTTGCCATATGCATTACATACGTGTTACTTTCAAAATATGCCCTCTTGTATTGTAAATTTTTATTAAATATATTTGTCTTAGCTCCCCAACTAGACTGCAAACTCCTTAATACTTGATTCATTTGGTAAATATCCTCAATTGCAGAATTTTAACACTCCATTATTTTAGATACTGAGACTGGTATGCAGACTGTCAGTCAATGCTCTAAGTCACCCCATACACCAAGAGTATCAGAGTTAATGAGAACATTGAGGTATACTACAACTGAGTGCTTACTGCATAACAGGCTTGATTCTAAATTCCTTACATATATTAATTTACTTAATTCAGCACATGGGCACCATCCTTCATGGCTTTCTTTTTATCAAGACCACTATTTAATCCATCCAATTCTATTAGAGATTCCAACTCTACCTTCAAAATAGAGCTGGAATCCTCCCACTCTTCACCAAATTCATGGGTACCATTCTGATTCCAGGCCCCATCATTTTTTCCCAGATTATTGTAATAGCCTCCTAATAGTTGTATCTTCAAGACTGTGCAGTATAATCCTTTCAGTTTTAAATCTCATACCTATGTTCAAAACCCTCCAATGGCCACCCACCCACTTCTCTCAAAGTAAACTCGTTTATGGCCTGTAAGATCCCATATGACCTTTTTGGGCCCCTCATCACTGGAACTTCACTTCCCATTACTCTTGGTCTAGATCATCACTCTGTGCTCCAGCCACACTGACTGGCCTTGTTCTAAAAACAAACAAAACAATATGCTGTAGGGGTTCAGTATGAGTCACCCCCAGATATGCTCTGTGGTATGCAGATACTTTTAAGCTAAAGGCAGCTGTGATCCTGTGGACTCAATATAAACTTCTGTCCAGCCCCGTTTAACTACCTAGAAGACTTTGAATTAGGGACCTTGCCCATGATGACATAGACTATCAGAGATAACCTTTACTTACCTGTCTTCTCATATATGTCAAGGCAAACTACTAATTACTGAACATCTGCTGTTCTTAGAGTGCCAGAATGACCTTCTGAAGTACCAAGGTGCTTTACCCCTTTTTTAGCATGACAGGTAAACCTCACTTTGTCCCTGAACCTCATGTGGGGTCTCCAATTCTCTCAAGTATGTGGTGTTCCCCTATGTAGGTATGTAATTATATTTATTTTCTCTCGTTAATGTTTCACATAGATTTAGATATCAAACCCTGAAAAACTTTCTATCTCCCACTACAGCCCCTAGGATCTTGGCTCTAGTTTTTTTCTTCACTGTAGAGCACATCCCAGTTTTACACAGCTAACTCTCCTCCTTTAAGCTGGTTTAACTCTCAACTTATTAGCAATTCCTACCTTGATACTCTCTTTAATTCTACGATTTTCCTTCCATCTCCTTCCTGATTCCTCTCAATCTCTGTTTTATAGTTGTTACCACTTTTAAAAGTACTGCATAATTTTTTTAACTGTGCATTGTCTGCACCCCCCACTTCCATACAAACTCCATCAAGGGAGTGATCCTTGTTTTCTTCATGGGATATATCCCAAGAGCCTAAACCAGTGGCTGGTACGCGAAAGACACTGAATAATACTTGGTGAATGAATTTAGAAGCTAGATTTTCTTTCTGAAAGGCCGCTGCGCTTTGGTGATGAGCCTCAATCGGTTTCTGAGCTCCAACATTACACAAAGGCCAAAACCACAAGAAGTCTAGAGGTATCCAGGCTAGCTGCAGATTCAGGTTTGGAGGACAGAGATAACCGGTAAAAACTAAGGGGTGAAGTTAGTTATTCCGAGCGGCTGATGGAAGGGCAAACTTCCTCTCCCTTTGCATATCCACAAGTGCTTCAACTCTGAACATAAGTGGCTTTGAACGTTCTCATACCCAAACAAATCCAACACCACTGTGCTTGGGATCTGCAACGCGGTCTCTGCCCTTTTCCTGGTAGCTTCACTGCCCTCACTTAGGTGGTTAGGCCGCGCCTAAACACCATGTTTTCTGAACCGGGATGTCCCTGTTCCAGGGACAAGGCACCAAATACGGCATATCCTCCCCCTCCAGGTGTCCCTCAGACAGCTGCAGAGGTCGCATTGCCAGTACCCGAACAGGCAGCGGAGAGAACACCTGCGCGAGGCCACTTAGCGCGTCAACTTGGGCGCGGTTTCGATGACGTCACGGCTCCCGCCCGCCGCACGCACGCGCACTGCGCCCAGCATGAGGGTTGCCGCTCTGATCAGGTAATGTGGCACTAGTGCCACCTTTTTCTTCCCGGGTCAGCCTCAGTCCGTTTCTGCTGATAGGTGGGAAGTGCCTCTGCTGTTGCCACTGCTGCTACGACTAGCGGCTTAAGAATGTGCAGGAGCCGTGTGTCAGGGTTTAGACGGCCCTTCCGGACCACGGGAAGAGGCGGAGCCTTTGGGCTGTAGCCCGTCCTGGCTGGTATCGCAGCCCTGGGCTCGCGTCCCTCCTCTGTGCGCGTCACCGCCCCTCTGTTCTGGCGCTCAAACTTGGATTCACTTTGGGAACTTTAAAAACCACTGAGGCCTGGGTCTCACCACCAGAACGCTGGTTTAATTATCCTGACGCGCGCCGGGTTCGGATTCTTAGCAGCTGTGATGATGGGTAGCGAAGTTTGATAGCCCCGGCTTGATTTTACTCACCTGCCCCAGTCCTTTCCTTCTGGCTTTTGTCGTCCTAATTCCTTAAACCTTTCCATTCCGTCTTCCCGGTGCTGCTTACCACCCTAGGCAGTTAATATCTCTCCCCTTCCTACATAAATCCATCTCTCCCTCACCTGCCTCCCAGGTGTGTCTGGATTGCTTATGATATGGATGTAAACTTGACGCTCAAGGACAGAGATGTAATTGTACCAGTTTTATCCTACATTTGGTTGCTGTCGCTTCAGACACACATTTCCTTTTAGCGTGACCTTAAGGTAACACTTAACATTACAAAAGGAGTTTGAAAATTATAGTAACCTTTCATATTTAGGTGTCTAAAGGAAGTCTCTGGCAACCAAAGATAGACCAATAAAAATGTTTCCATACTCAGTCTGTAAACTGAAGCAAATGGGAACACTTAACATTAAAAAGGGAATTTAGGCTACTTGAATTTTGGTGACATTTTGATCTCCATAGAGTGTCTGAGCTACATTGCAACCATGCATTTTTCTCTGTAAACCCATTGAAGATTTAATGTTATTGTTCAATGCCCTGGGTAATTGCCACTGATAAGGTGTTGACAGACACTAACCCTTTCTGGAATGACTGGAATATCCCGGTTTCTTTTATTTCAATGCCATTTTTAAATGACTAATGTCAAAAAGTACCTTTATTTAGTGATTTTTCGCTAAAGTGAATGATTAAGCTTTGACCATTGTGGTCTTCATTTGATCTAGATAGAGAAGAATTAAAATTAGTCAGGAAATGAGTAATTCATATCCATATGCAATTTGCCAGAAGTTTAACCATTAAAGACACTAACTGAAGACTCAGAAATGTGGGAGGGAAGAAGATTGATGTAATCCATTACACTAAATATTCTGTAATGTGCATGTATTACTTTTATGATAAAGCAAATTACAAGAGGCATTGGTGGAAAATTCTTGCTAAACTGTAAGAACTGTATACATGTTAGGAGACATAGTATAGGTATGAATACATGACTGCATATGTATGAATATGAATACCTACATGCTACCTATATATGCATTTATGTGCGTATATGCTTGAATGTGTATAGAGTGACATACAATGAACCTACTGTAGTTGCAGTGTATTGTGGTGTGTGTGGACTAAACTGGGAGATAGGGGGTGTGTGTGTGTGTTTTAGTGAATGGGTGAAACCAGGATCCTTACATATCTTTAGACCATGAAGAACATTAGTTTTCTAATACACTACAGATTTTATTGAATTTTGAAGTTGAATGACACCTTGAGGATTAGCTAGGCCATTCTCTAATTTTGTAATGAAATATGTGAACACAAACACTGTGTGATTCAGCTTAGTATCCAAGAGTCAGAAACTAAAATTCTGATCTTCCGTTGTACTTCTCACATAACATACTCTAATGTACTTTGTTACATTTCAGGAGGTAAGATTCTCTGTATTTCCCTACTTCTTTGTCCTTGAAACTTATCCTTAGAGTACCAGTTACACAGGAGTGTTCCACAGAACACAATTTGGGAAATACTATTTTAAAACCATATTGAAAATCAGCATATTTTAAAATAAATTATAAGGCTAAGTTCTGATTGAGGATGTATATCCTTTAATCTTTAATATTGTAAGGAATTAGAATTGTGCAGATATACCCTTTAATCTTAGATATTCTGTTTATCCTAAAGAATTCATTCTGTCCTACGGAAATAGAGCGGTGAAGTTCAACAGGAGAATCTGTGGAGGACAGGTTTATGGCAATATCAGAACCTGAGGAAAGGGAGTATGATGTGTACCTTCACTTTACCCCTTCGAATCTCTCCCCTTGAGAAGTTCTGGAATGACAGGTGTTACTGAATGTGGTAGAGGCAGACAATGTTGGGAACTAAAAAGGCCAGGTTCTTGAATAAAAAGTCAGTTTTGGGGGGAATGAATAGGTCTAAACATTTCCTGACTGCATGTTGGCAGCTCTCAAGTAAAAATTGAAGAGAAGGGAAACAGAAGGGGCAAAAAAGGGAGAGAGGTGCAATGATAAAAGAATGGAAGAAACGTGTGGTGGGAAACAATAGAGCAGGGGTGTCAAACTCATTTTCACCAGGGGCCACAGTAGCCTCACGGTTGCCTTCAAAGGGCTGAAATAATTTTAGGACTGTATAAATGTAACTACTCCTTAACGGTTAAGGAATTGAAGTTACAATCAGCCCTTTGAAAGCAACCCTGAGGCTGATGTGGCCCCCGGTGAAAATGAGTTCCACGCCCCTGCAGTAGAGTATGAAACCCAAATAGCATAGTTTGCCATTCAACCTTCTTATCGGTTAAGTACCACTTGTCTTAACTGAGTGACTTGCTTCTCTACCTTGGGCAGATATGTTAGTGGAATTTGTAAGTTCTTTCAAGCTATTCATTAGATTTGTGCTCAGACCTTTTGCTGCCATCATATAGGGGTGGTGGAAAGCTGAAGTACTGACAGTACTGATATTGCCGTAATTCGACATTTTGCTTTCTATCTCTACAGAATTTGAACCTACCAATTATGTCATACTTTGTCATTAGATTGGATCTCAAATTTTTAATTTGATCCTTTAATTGGTGATGGAGGCCAGTTGTTAGATTTCTTACAGTGGAACAGATGTTTTTGTGCTTTTTCATAGAGAATTTCATCTAAGGAGTACATATAGTAAGTGTTTAACTGGAATGTAAACTTGAATCATTTTATTTGCAAGACACTTTGTATATTAAGTAAAGCTATTGTACTATCACAAATCAAAGAATTACTGTATATTGTTTAGAATGGTCTTTGTTAAAATGGCATATAATTTCATAAACTCTTATGAGCAGCTACCTTAGAAATCAAGATTCGTTTGTTCAGTTTGCTTATGCTATGGAAATTGTGCGTGGTGTTTTGCATTCTAAATGTAAGATAGTCCCTCAGCCCTGACTGGTGTGGCTCAGTTGGTTGGGCGTAGTCCGCAAAGCAAAAGGTTGCCAGTTTGATTCCCAGTAAGCACACATGCCTGGGTTGTGCGTTCTGTCCCTGTTCAGAGTACATGCCAGTGGCAACTGATTGGTGTTTCTCTCTCACATCGATGTTTCTGTCCCCACTTTCCCCTTCTAAAAATAAATAGAACTATCTTTTAAAAAATAAATGTAAGGTAGTCCCTCCCATATTCTGAAAAGCTGGATGAACAATGTGTTCTATTTTGGTATCTAATGATTCTATTTTGAATAATGGTCAGTAACCAATACTTATCTCTCTCTTTTCCAGTGGTGGGAAGGACAGCTGTTACAATATGATGCAGTGCGTTGCTGCCGGGCATCAGATCGTTGCTTTAGCAAATCTAAGGCCACCTGAAAACCAGCGTAAGTGTATAACTTCACTGGAAATCCTCTAAATGACTGAAACTCCAACTTTATTATTGTATTCTATTGTATACAGTACGCAAAAGCTAAAAGGAACTAATATGTCTTTAGCACCTATTAGATGCTAAGTTCAATGCTAAGTGTTTTTCGATTATAATCTCATTAATCCTCCCAAGAACTCCTAGAGCATTTATTTGACAGGGATACTGAGGCTCAGAGTTTTACAAATTTGTCCGAGGTAAAATAGCTAGAACAAACTTGCAGAGCTGAGACTTGAACTCTCAATTCAGAGTGCACTGCCATTCCACCACAGCACGCTTCCGCGTGTTGCAGGTAAATAAAATGGAGCCTCTAGGAGCTTGGGAAGAGAGACGTATATTGATAAATAATAATAATGTAAGGGTTTTATTAGTAGAAAGATCCAGTTTAGCCATCTTAGAAGTAAGCTCAGTGTGTGAGATGTAATTCATTTTTAGTTTTTGTCTGTGGTAACAAGGGCATCCATAAATAATCCACAGACCTCATTCTACCTACTTTTTTCAGATTACTCACCAATGAACTTCCCCAAACGAGAACTTTTTTCCCCTCCGTGTCCATGTCTGTGGCTAAATTACCTTTTCTAAAACTTTAAAAAAATATATTTTATTTATTTATTTTTAAAGAGAAGGGTGGGAGGGAGGGGGAGAAATATTAGTGTGTGGTTGCCTCTCATGTGCCCCCTACTGGGGACCTGGCCCGCAACCCAGGCATGTGCCCTGATGGGAATCGAACTGGTGGCCCTTTGGTTTGGAGGCTGGTACTCAATCCACCGAGCCACACCAGCCATGGCTGAATTTTCTTTTTTAATAAGGACATTGGTTATATTGGATTGGTCTACCCTAATGACTTCATCTTAACTAATTACATATGCAGGTGCTATATCCAAATAAGGTCACATTTTGAGGTACTGGATATTGGGACTTTATGGTAAGAATTTGGGAGGGATACATTCAACTTCAACAGTATTTTTGTTAATTGAGGTGTAATTGACATTTTGCCTTGTTGTAGTTTTAGGTGCACAGCATAATAATTTAGCATATGTATATATATATTGTGAGATGATTACCAAAATTTAGTTAATGTCCATCACCACATGTAGTTACAATTTTTTTCCCAATTAGAAATTAAAAAAAAGTAATCACTGATATTTTAACTGCTAAAATATAATAGGGAGAGATTAATACTTATCTAAGTTTATTTGTTAACTACTTCTCCATATAGCTGTTCTAGTAAAATCTTTTTCATTCACTTTACTCATTTTCTTTTAAGACCCCATGCTTTTTCTCTACTGTTATTTTAGGATAAATTAAATGAGCAGTATATATGAAAACCCTAATCACTGTTCCTGGCATGAAAGAGATATCCAGTAAATGTAGTTGAATCTGAAGGTAGCTCTAAATCAGTCAGTTAACCCTCCCTTCCTCCCTCCCTTTCTCAAATCTGCCAGTCTATTGAATTTTTTTAATATTATTTTATAGTTTTCTATATATTTGTCTTGCTTTTTAAACCCAAATAGATTGCTTGTAAGCTACTTTAGACGAAAGGTCATATCTTCTATATTCCTTTAATTGTTCCACAGCACTTGGGACAGCTCGATGCCTGTGGTAGGCATTAACTCAGTTTCTTGGTGGACAGATGAATAATGAAATAACTAGAATTAGCCCTGGAGTAGACAGGAGTTATAGCCAGCAGTTATTTGTCCGAGATTTGAATTTTCTTTCCTTCTGTGATTAAGACCATGTAATGCTTGAAAGTGAAATGAAAAGGTGGAGATGAAGGATGTTTAATAGGAAGAACTAGAGCAGGTTCTATAGAGGGTCGGGATAAACGTGCACTCTAGGCTTTCATACTGGGGTTCCGATGTTGAATAATAATGGCCTTTTAGAAGTGAGCTGTGTTGAAAATAGCCTCCTATTTCTGTTCTTTAAATAGTAAAGAGAAAACTCTGAGTAAGGGTGAGTGGAAACGGTACTGTAACTTCTGTATTATAAAAGAAGGAGCAGATTTTTTTTTGAAGGCTATGTTCTGTTACCAAAGGAAAGTGACTCCTCTATCCCTTGTGGTGAGTTGGGCAAGTGGGTTTTTTAACCTTTCTATCTTGAAAGGTCTGGGTATTTAAAAAGCAGGTATTTACATAACATATATACTTGATCTAATCCTGGAGTGTCTATCTTGGCTTTAACTTTTCTATGTGAATTGTTACAGTAACCTTGTCCTGAATCATTATTGTATAATTATCCATGGGTTACTGGTTTACTGGCAGGGTGGGTAAGATAACAAACAAGTTATATTTTTCTATTTCAGTGGAATGGAGACATTTATTTACAATATTGTTAGAAAAAATTCAATAGTAAATGGAATTGGAATATTACGAAGTAAAAGTTGGAAAGAGTCAGCTGAAACTATAGAAATTGTCCTTTAAGAGAATAGATGGCTGTGGGTTTGGAGGTGGAGAGGGTTTAACTAATCTATATTTAAAGTCAGCAGGAAGTTGGTGATGATTGAATGGTTCATGGATTGACTTCATTTCCGCCCAAATGTGTTGCAAATGAACCTTAATGAGGAACAACTGGTAGAGATGACTCCAGTGTGAAGCTGATTAGAGTGAATTCATGGTACTGTGTTTTTAGTAGGTTGTCTGGAAAGGAATCATCCCCATCAATGAGGATAATGTGAAGTTGTCATAAAATTCATAAAACCATCTCTTTATATTTGTAGTAGGAACTTTTGTGGCATGTTAATTGAGGTGCATCAGGCAACAGTGGAGCCTTTTGGTTTTGTTTGATCTCATACCATTGGTACTGTGTGGCTTCCATTAATAAAAGTTACAGTGTGGTTAGGACTGAATGGAGCCTTAAAGGAAAATGGCCTTCTAGAAGTCAGTAAAATGTTTTAGCCATTGTGCTCACATCAGGAAGTTTCTTGCTAAGAAGCTCAAAGTTCTTTATATATATATTAATTTGATTATCAATATTTTTACAAACTAAAACATTTAAAGATTCAGTCTTAAGTTTGAGATGAGGGTAGGCAGAAAAATTTTTGGGTAACTTTGGTTGTCTACCTCCTACTGGGGAACACAACCTGTGATTGTGTTACTAATTAGCTTCAGTTATGTTTCTGTACACCTTTGTAACTGCTTTAACAATGTTGAATTTATATATGTTAATATGTGTTGTTGAAATGCTGAATATAAAACATAGCAAGAGCATCTGAATTTTTCTCTTACAAATGTGTGTTACTTATTAACTAAGTAGATATTTAATTGGGAAAGATTTTCTGCTATAACTCGATGATTTTGTGAATAACCTTGAATGTGAATATTATGAAAAAACATTTATATAATAAAATCTTTAATTGAATTGAATTTATTTATTTATTAAATTAATAAATTTAATTAAATTTATTGGATAGATTCCTCTTTAAAAATGTATATAGTTTAAACAATTTTTATGTATAATTGTATTTGTAATTACCAGTAGAGATGAGTAACGCTAAAGTGAACTCGATACAACTACGGATAAATGTGTAACTCATTTTATTCTACTTCATGAGTGCAGAGAGTTATAGGGTAGTAGGCTTTTAAGTTAGGTTAACTGCTCTCCAAGCAGTAAAACCTAGATGGACTTTCAAATCCACTTCTTTTTCACCCTGTTTTACTGATCGTTTCCACTTTAATTGTTACAGTGGAGTCAGATGAACTGGATAGCTACATGTATCAAACAGTGGGTCACCATGCCATTGATTTGTACGCGGAAGCAATGGTTCTTCCCCTCTATCGCAGAACCATAAGAGGAAGGAGTGTGGACACAGGACGAGTATACACCAAATGCGAAGGTGATGAGGTTGAAGACCTCTATGAGCTTTTGAAACTTGTTAAGGTATGCAGAGTGACCAGTTACATTCACTGAATTTAACGTGTAATTTAGAAAATTACATTTATTGAACTATTTACTGATAAAAATATTGTAACTGCTATTCTATGAAAGGATATTTTTGTTTTTTTAATTGAAAATAAAATCATTACTATGCCTTTGTATTAAATAGTATTTAAAATAAAACTTTTAATATAGTTTGGCAGTGAGGATTGTCAAATATTTAACTAAGTTTTTTGTTTTCTTTAGCATTTTGAAGCTGATGACCTTTTTAGCAAATGCTGTTTGAATACACACTGTGTGTTTGATACATAGTTCTAGGAACTGGGGAATGGGACAATGAACAGATCAGGCATAGCCCTGTGCTGCTGGAGCTTACTTTCCAGTGGAAGGTGATAGGCAATAAAAAGCAAGCAAATAAATACTATGCGTGGTGGTGAAGAGTACCAGGAGAGGAAATGAAGCAGAAGTCGAGGTGATAAGCATAATGTCAGGGAGCGGCCAAGCAAGACCTTTTTGATAAGATGAAATTTAAATAGAACTAAAAAAAGTGAGTAATGAAACCTTGTTTAAATCTAGTAGAAGAGGTTTGAATTAAATACTTGAGTCCCTGTGTATAAGAGTTTGGCAGCCATGGTATATTCATTGTTAATTTCTTTAGAAAGAAAATTTAGGAAGAGAGTGGGGGGCTGTTAGTTAATGGAGATTATCTTCTCATTGGCAGCCAAGTGTTTGAATACAGCTTAGTATTCTTCTTAAGGATGAACTTTATCCAGTCAACTGCAGTCAATTCATATAAGTATATTGAATGAAGTAGGGAATTTAAATTAATATTTCCTGGATGACTTAACTTTTTTTTTTTTTTAACAAAGGAAAGGAAAATTTCAGTCTCTTTCTCTACTAAGGGACACTGAATTTTATTTTTTTAATCTTCAGAGGAGTTCAGCCTTTAAGAAATTAGTCGTGAACCCATGTCATATAAATTTGCTAGTCCCAAATAACTAGTTCAGTGCTATATTTTAAATTTGATACGATCAAAGCTTAGTATCAAGTAAGGATTTTGATTTAAAAAATATATAAAATATTTAAATTCCTGTAAAGTTTTCTTGACTGAAGTATTTTTTATTGCGTATGTCACAACATTTTCATTTTTATTTTTTAAAACAGAAGTTGATGGGGAAACACTTAGAATAATTCCATAATTTACTGTTTAGTTTCTGGATAGCATAGAATACTTTTCAAACAAATCACAGGGATCTGGTTTCTCCCTTTGGGGAAGGTACATGCTAATAAAAACTATTTTGATTATCAAACAAGGGAGAAAGCATAAGAGTTCCACTTATTTTTAATCTTTACCTGAGGACATACTTATGGAGTTTGGAGAGAGGGGAAGTGGGAGAGAGAGAGAGGGAGAGAAACGTCAGCGTGAGAGAGAAGCATTGATTGGTTGCCTCTCACACTGGCCCCCTGTCATAGACCGAACTTGCAACCTAGGCATGTGCCCTGACCAGGACTCGAACCCACAACATTTTGGTTTATGGGATGATGCTCCAGCCAATTAAACCAGGGCAAGAGTCCCACTATTAATAGTCTACTATTAATAGTACAAGTTCACTTTTTGTTATGAAATAGTGGAAATTTTGCATTTTCAAAAGTCATTTCTCAGTGTATAAAGAAATTGGGTGTTAAGTTCTAGCAAATGGTGGGACTCACACGAAAAGTAATTGAATTGCTTAAAAGTCACTGATAACTGATAATTTTGGAGAAGCTCTGTGACAATAACAGTCTTCTAAAAAAGGGAAAGATAATAAATTACTAATCAGTTTAATTAAAAATTACCAGATTAGTAGTAATTAAGAAAAAATTTCCCTTTCAACCCATGCTGTCCTTGGGGAAATGGATGCTTTGCCATTATCTTTTATAACAGTCAGCTATGACATATATTAATGCTAATGTTAAATTTTGACAACTTTTGCTTTGGAAGTTTGTACATGATAATTACAACTATAGTTGAAAGAGATATTATCGAGTTGTCTGGGACTAAATAGTTTCTTCTTTATCTGTATAGGAATGTTAATATTACTTTGGGATATTTTAAGGACATAAATAATCAGAAATACATTGTTTTTACAAAAGAAATTGTATAGCCAAGTTTTAATAGTTAAATCCATATATGAAACACTGGTGCAAAGATTCCAATAGAAGTCTTACATATTCTAATGAGTAATTGAATAATTATGGGAAAAAATGAATCTAGAAGACCTGTAACTCTTCAAGTTAATCTTCACTTGTAAGAAAAATATCGAACTGCTTTGAATCCTTTGAATATTAATGGAACATTGAAAGCATTTAGATTCATTTTAATTTTAAACACTTATTTGTAACAGATTGCAATTTTGTGACTTTCACATGAGGGCAGTCTTTAGTTTTTGTAGTCCCCTCCCCCCCCCCCAATATTAGAGTTAATTTCTGAGTAGAAGATGTTCCTTTTTGTGAAGAGTTTAATTGACTAATTACTGAAAAGAAGTAGGAAAGGTTTGAAAGAATTTACAGAGTTAAAAATTTCTTAACTTTTGTAAAAGTATGAAAACTCCTAAACTATAATAAGCCTTCATATCTCATAGATCAGGTTATTATGATACACACACACACACACACACACTCCAAGCTGTTTGCAAAATACTTGGTTTCATATAGCTAGCTTTTTATTCTTTAGAACTTCTTTAATATTAAAATATCACTTTGGTTCTCATATGATTTTTGGCAATATAGTAATTTTCAAATTCTATATGTTTTTAGGTCACATAAGCAATGTAGTAATTATTGGAAGATAACCTGTAGATAATCATATCTTTACAGAGAGCATATTTAAGAATCAATATATTCTTTCTCCCCTGGTTTGGAGCCTCCCTCCCCCCCCTTTTTTTTTTTAAAGATTTTATTTATTTAATTTTAGAGAGGGGAAGGGAGGAAGAAAGAGAGGGAGAGAAACATCAGTGTTTGGTTGCCTCTCATTCATCCCCTTCTGGGGAAGTGACCTGCATCCCAGGCATGTGCCCTGACTGGAAATCAAACCGGTGACCCTTTGGTTCTCAGGCCAGCACTCAATCCACTGAGCCACACCAGCCAGGGATGGAGCCACTTATTAATGGATCTGCTATCTTTATCTTTTTGGTTTATTCCCTTATTCAAATGGAATTTATCTTTAAGAAACTTCTTTAGAAAAGGTACTTTCAAATCCTTATATTTTGAAATGTTCCTATTCTGTCCTCATATTTAATCGAAGCATTGATTGAATTTAAAATTCTAGATTGAAAGTGATTCTTCCTCAAATCAGTGACAGCATTGCTTCATGGTACTCTAGCATTTTGCTGATGAGAAGTTTGATGCTTTTTAATTGACCTGCTTTTTTCTTTGTTAACTTTTATGAATGTCTTTATGCTCACTGTACTAAAATGTTACCATAACGCATTGAACATTGAAGATTGCTTCCCCTGTATCCCTTCCACATTTTCCTATTGAGTAGCAGCATATATCTCTGTGCTCTTTCCCTTAATGTTGGTTCAGGGATGGCATTAATCCAATTGAAAGCCAGTGACAACATGGCATTCCCCTGGCCATAGTGATTGTATCAGGGATGGTTTTGTTAACCTACATTAGACCAAAATAGAATGCAGTCTAGAGTGGTGGATGGTTGGCAGAAGATAAGCTCTTTCTCCTGTATGGAGAGGGCTGTGTGGATGTGAGGCCTAGAGCTGCTGTGGCCTTTTTTCCCCCCTCGAGGGAACCAAACCTCATTTCAAATCTGACACAAAAAATGGCAAAGCCAATAGAATTGCATTGTGAGGATGGCTCTGAGAAATGCTTTCCCTTTATTGGTTTGTACTTTGCTCCTCTCAATATTCTGTATTCCCTTTTTCTGGTATTCTCACTATCAGATGTTAGACTGCCTTTCAGAATGAAACTTCATGTCTCATGTCTTTTCTCACATATTTTATTTTAGCCATCATATATTTAATATCCAATAACTTGTTGATGCATTCTTTCTTTCTTTTTTTTTTTTTTAAATAACAACCTGTGTCTCCTTCTATGGTATAACATCCCTAACATCCTTTTTGAAATACAGAGTAGAGATTTTTAAACATCTTACATTCCCTGAAATATTAATGTTTTCTTTGTGGTCTTTTAGGTTTTGTTCTCTTTCATATGGTAGGGTTTTCAAATGTCTTGGTTGCTGACTGTGAAGACTTTTTTGACTTTAGAATTTTTCAGCCTTATATCTCACATTTGTTATACCTAGAGTTCAGGATAATGTGGCCTGGTTTGGTTTCTTTCTTGGCTTCCTTCTTTTCCATGCAAACAGTAGATTATAGCTTCTACTGTTGATTTATCAGTCGTCATTCCTTCTTCATGTGCTTTCTGACTCAAGAAATTAATTGAAATCCTTTTGTCCATTGTAGTCTCCCCCTGCCCCTGGTTCTTTTTTTTTTTTTTTTTTTTTTTGAGGTTATACCTTTATTTTCATTTTAATGGAATCTTTTTATCCAGAATTCTGTGTTAATTTCATTCTGATGTAATTAATTTAATGTTCTTCATTAAGTTAAATATTCAGTTTCAGTCTTCCTGGTCTAATCTTTGATACCTCATATTCTTTTTCTAATTAGGTATCTTGGTATTGATAATCTTGAATTACTTAATGGACACTTGTGATTTGAATACAACAGTAAGTGAATAACTGCCTTTTGGAATAGAATATTTACTATTGATAGAAAGGTTTGGAAATAAATGACTGACTTTTTAAAACAGATTTTAATTTAAGATTTTTAGTAAATATCAGTTGCCACTTTACTTTTTGTATTGGTTAGAATTCTTTTGATTATCAGGAACATTAAGTCATATTCAACCTGGCTTAAATAAAATGAAGATTTCTTGACAGTAACCTAAATTAATTTTGTTTTAAGTTAACTAGATACAGGACACAAATTACATAATCAAAGTCCCGCTCCTTTTCCATGTCCCTATTTCTATTTCTTGCCTCTATTTGCTGTTGATTCTATTCTCAGTCAGGGCTCTTGTAGTTCAAAGATGGCTCCCAGTGACATCTAGTAGGAAAAACTCCCTTTTTAAATATCTCAGAGGACAATTCAATTATGTTTCATTGTCACTCAGTGTCCTGACTTGTATCATGCATGAGTGCTGTCATCTTTAGGAGATGATTTCATTTGACCTGGCAGGTCTGGATCATATGACATGCTCGGAGCAAGAGATGGAGTCTCCTGGTTCTGTGGAAACAACAGAATCCACTGTGGGAAGGGTGCATCTGCACATACAGAGCAGGCTGTTGCTGCTATAAGGGTGAACTGTGGCAGGGCGGCAAAGAGCAACAATTTTCCTGAAAATAATTAAGTTCCAACTGCTTACAAAATAGGGAACCATCCTAGATGGTTTTTCTTTCAATATCACCCTTCCACTCTCCTTCTCCCTCCTACTCTCCTTTCATCCTTCTCTTTCTTCCATCTTAACTACAATACTTTAAAAAATAGTTGGCCATTGGGGCCACAATAGTAATCTTATACTGTAGGACCTGTACATTCAGTTGCTTATGACTTCTTCACCTTAATATCATATAGGTATAGTAAACTTAACAAGTTCAAAATGTAGTCATAGTTTTTTGGCACAAAATTGCTTTATTTCATGTGTTTCCTGCTTAGTTAAAAACATCATCCTATATCCCACCACCTGAGTCTAACCCAGGCCTCACTAGTGAACTTCCACTTTTTATCAGTCCCTGCCTACCCCAGTCACCACCATCAGATTTCTAGGCCATGTTGATGATATTTTTGTGACTTCTGAAATCTGACCCTCTGACTTTATTCCCACTGTTACTTGCTAGTTTTTCACCTGTACTGTGCAAAAGTCTCTGCACAGTACAGAGACTAGTCAGCCTGCACGCAGTATTGCTCTGTGCTTCATCTACCCCTTCTACCACATTGATGTCAGCCCATCTGTACCCATAATTACTAACACAGTACTAAGATAAAGTCCAAACACATTAGCCTGACACGAGACTCTTTAAGAAGAGGTCCTTGCAGTCCTGCCTCTCTGATCCTACCATTGCTACACAAGCTTCTGGGTTCAAGTTATCCTGAACTACTTAAATTTCTAGGAGATTGCTTTTAACATCTGAGTTTTTTACCATGCTTTTCTATATCCTTATCTTTTTGTTCTCCCAAAAACCCCTTCTTTAGTACTCTTCAATGAAAGCAGCTCTAATTTAGCAACTCCTGTCTCTTCCATGGCAGCTTGTCTGTACCTCTACTGTGCATCTCAAGACATCACTAGGATTGTTTATATGGCTGTCTCTTGCTAGACTGGGAGACCCTCATAGACATGCTCAGTGCTCTTTGTTTTTATATCTCTGGTGTCAGACAGTGTTCCTGGCATATGACTGAGTTTAAAGGATTGTTGAACAAATTATTGCAAAATCTAACAAATTATTTTTATGTAATTTACCTAATGAAGAGGGGCCATGACATTGTTGTAAAATATGACGTAAAACTATTGGTAATTTTATTTTATTTTTGTTTTTCTATTTAGAAGCTTGAATGGAATGGGCATTATAGTGAAGTTTTTCAAAATAAGGTATCTAGTTAGATTTGGCAGTGTAACCACTAAGCGTACCAGAATAATTTCCAGCTGCAGAATATTTTATAAAAGTGCTGAGCAGATACTTTTTCAAATCATTTTTGGTATCTGCATGTTAGAAAACCTGCTTATTATGATGGAAAATTACTTTATTGATGTCTTTTCACTTTGGATCTTGGTGGGAGCGGGGAAGCTCTAGATAGTTGGTGGCTTGAGGCAAATCCAAAGGATTTGGAGTGGGAGGAACATATAAGATGGTCTTCAGATTTGCAGAGAGGACCCAGATATAGTACTAATGAAATAGGCATATAGCCCTGTACATATTGCACCTGGTTCTTCAGCATTGCACAGCTTGCCTCAAGCCCTGGCAGTTCCCAAGATTTTGGACATTAAAGCTGGTCCCTTGGCACAAGAAATGCTTTGCTAGTATTGATTCTCGAGATTTAAACAAGAAGAGTTGGAATTAGCACAAACCAGTATCATTGTGACTCCCAGGTATGGCTTTTTGAGGCTGTGCCATCTCTGGCCTTTGCAGATAATAAAGCCAGCCATGCATGAGAAAGCACATGATGGAAGGTCTACTTGGAAATAAAATATTGGATCATGCTTGTCATTTATTACAGTTTATAAACTTACCATAGGTCCAGAGTCTTCATCTGTAGAATCCCCTCTAAAGCCTAGAAAATGTGACTCCCTCATCCTAGCAAAACTATTGTTCTGTCTCCTCAACCTTGAACTTTTCTACTTGATAGCAATAAGTGTAAGTATATATATACATGCACGTATATACTCTTTCTTTTTATTTTTTGTCTGATTCAGTGCCTCTATAAATTCAACAATTTATATTTTATGTCCTTTTATTCCTTTCTTCTACGAACTATAAATTTCTATCTTATCATCTGCTCTGCATATTTTAAAGTATGTTCTGTATGTTTGACTTGTCTTTCAAAGTTCTTTCTTTATGGTTTTCAGTCTTGGGTGTCTATGTCCTATTGACTTTTTTTTTCCTGCCTATGCTACCGTATATTTTTTAAGAAACTTTTTGTAGATGTCTACTTCTGGAGCTGTGTTGTCTAAGATACTAGAAGTTATGTTTCTGTCCTATAGTCTTTCTTTCATTTCTAGATTTGTAGTTTACCTTGTCTTTGTTATATTCTCTGTTAAATGACATTAATTGCCAAGAACACATTATTAAGATTTTTAAGTATGAATTACTTTTTTCTTTATTGTTGTCTTCATATTTTTTGTTGCACAAGACTTTTATTGGTGGCCACATAACAATATGATGGATCTTGATCTTTTTACATTGACTTTCCCTTTTAAATTTGGAACATCTTCATTCTATAAATTTGGAGTGACTAAATCATAACAATAGTCATGAAAAACAGTGGTGCCGTCGGTAACTATTTAGAGGGTTTTTTAAAATGATGCAGTAGGGGCTTGTTCCATGACATGACGATATAAGAAAAAATTGAGTAAATCCAAAGGATGTATTAGTTGACCTTGACTTTTACTATTAACTTTAATGTATACTACTACCATTTAGAGACTTTTCTTATGTCTTTTATTCATTCTGCAGATGCTAATTGGATGTTTATAATGTATCAGTACTGCAGAGTAAAAATATGTACGAGACAGTCTTGGACTTCATAGACCCTGAAGTGATAAGACACACAAACTAACACAAGGTTGAGTTGCCATTAGAGTGTGCACTTAAGGGGCTATGAGGATTCAGAGGAGAAAAATGTCTCCCATACTGGGGGATAGGAGAAGCCTTATGGGGGAAGTTATACTTGATATCCATGAAGAATGTTTGGGTTTTGATGAAGGCAGGTATGGAAGAATGGCTACAAGAATATTGCAAACTAAGGGCACAGTTTAGTCAACATCACCGAAGCAGGACATCAAATACATTAGGGAAATAGAGTGGTTCAATTTGTCTAGAGCTCAAAATTTAAGGAGTAGCGGGAAGTAAGTCTGGAAAGGTTAGTAAAAGCCAAAAAAAGAGAGTGTCTTACAATTTAGGCCAAGGATTATTAGGGTAGTGGAGAACCCTTAAGGCGGTATTTTCCAAACTCAGTTTAATGGGTGACAACCATTTTTTTTAAAAAATAAAGAGACTAGAATAAAATAGAAAGTATCAAAATGCATAGTACATAGTGAGGTTAATTATTATTTTGTGAAACGTGTATGTGTGTTTGTGTTTTACATACGTTATATATATGGTAGGTTGCTACATGTATTTGTTAAATATATTGCTATGGTGAAATAAATTAAAAAGCCACTACCTTGAGGGATTTTGAGAAATTGTATAGGGAACTTCAAGATCATTAGGTTGAACCACTATAATGCAAGAAATAGATTAGGGAAGTGGAACTCTTGGAATGAGGAATTCAGATTGAAAATTGAGATACTAGGCTAGCTGAAAGATTCTAGGACCTGAAGAGGAGGAGCAGCTGTGGGAGAGGTGAAGAAGAGGTGGGTTGGTAGGGCTTGGTGGTGGTACTTAAGTAAAAAGTGACAGGGAGTCTATGTAAAGTAAGTTACCTTGTAAACTGACAGTTCCGTGGCTAATTTATTTAGTTTCCACTGGGCAGTGTTGATAGTCCAAGTGAATTATTATAGCTATATAATACAAACACAGGTTGCGGCAAAAGTAGGTTTACAGTTTCTTGTATAGAAAAAAATGCAATAATAATACAATAATAATATGTTTTGCATACTTACAACTGTAAACTTACTTTTGCCCCACCCTGTATTGTGATTCAAAATCTTATAGGACTCTCTCTTTGTTGTCCCTTTAATCTGGTGTAGGATGGTATAGAAGATGTTTCATATCATTCTGTGTTCATTTAATCAAAATCAATCAAGATCACCTCTGTTTTTATTGTTTTTAAAGAATGGTGTGGGGACTGACTATGGAAGTGGGGGCCAGGCCTGGGTGGAGGGGAGTGAAGGGGGGGGAAATGGGACAGCTGTAATAGCATAAACAATAAAACATTTTAAAAGTAAAATAAAATACTTTATTTATTTATTTTTAGAGAAAGGGTAAGGGAGGGAGAAAGAGAGGGAGAGAAACATCTATCTGCTGCCCCCCGACCAGGGACCTGGCCTACAACCCAGGCCTGTGCCCTGACTGGAAATTGAACTGGAGACCTTTCACCTTGCCCATGATGCCCAGCCAGCTAAGCCATGCCTGTCAGGGCAAGATTAACTCTTAATAAATGTTACTCTTGATGGTCCTTTCAATTGAACATTTAACATTTTCTTCATAGAGGTATATGGAGTACACATCAACTAGAATATTTTATCCTATTGCTTGCCTAAATAAAACACCTAGGTAGCAAAATGAATGATATTAGTGCATTTAACATAATAACAATGCATGCAGGTGGGATTCTAAATATCATAGTAATTACATTGAAAAGTGATTTACTGGTAATTAAGCAAAATAGACTTTTTTTAAGTTTTATTGATATATAATTGACATAAAGCATTGTGCAAGTTTAAGGTATGCAACGTTTTGACTTCATACACTTATATATTGCAAAACGATTACCACCATAGCATTAGTTAACACTTCCATTTTGCCATTTAATTACCATTACTTTTTTATGGTGAGAACATTTAAGATCTGCTGTCTTAGCAACTTTCAAGTATATAGTAATATGGTATTGTTAGCTATAGTCACCATGATGTACATTAGATCCCCAGAATTTATTAATCTTAAAACTGGAGGTTTGTCTCCTTTGGCCAACATTTCCTCATTTCCTCCACCCCAGGCTTCTCACCCATCATTCTACTCTTTCTTCCTTTGAGTTTGGCTTTTATAGATTCCACATATAAATCATACAATGCAGTGTTTGTTTTTCTGTGTCTGACTGACTTAGCACAATGCCCTCGAGTTTCACCCAAGTTGTCAGGAACATCAGGATTCCTTCTTTCTCATGGCTTATTAATAATTTTTAATTATATATACCACATCTGTGTCCATTTATCCTTTTATTGGATTAGGTTGTTTCCATATCTTGACTAATGTGACTAATGCTGCAATCACCATAGGATGCAGATATCTCTTCAAGATCCTGTTTTCATTCCCTTTGAATATATACCCAGAAGCAGGATTACTGGATCGTATGCCAGTTCTATTTTTAATTTTTAAACAGCCTCCATACTGTTTTGTATAATAGCTGTACCAATTTACTCTCCTATCAACAGTGCACAAGCATTCCCTTTTCTCCACACCTTCTCCAACTCTTGTTATCTATTGTGTTTTTGATGATAGCCATTCTAGCAGGTCTGACGTGATATCTCCTTGCACTTTAATTTTAATTTCCCTGATGATTAGTGATATTTAACTTTTTAATGTACATTTTTCAATTTGCTTGAATTTTTAAAAATTTTTTTTAAAAGACTTTATTTATTTTTAGACAGAGGGGAAGGGAGGAAGAAAGGGAGAGAAACATTAGTGTGTGGTTGCCTCTCACACCCCCCCCTACTGGGAACTAGCCCGCAACCCAGGCACGTGCCCTGACTGAGAATCCATCTGGTGACCCTTTGGTTCACAGGCTGGCCCTCAGTCCACTGAGCCACACCAGCCAGGGCTGAACCTCTTTTCATATACCTGTCGACCATTTGCATGTCTTCTTTGGAAAAATGTGTACTCCGTTCATCTGCCTATTTTTTAATAGTTTTGTTTTTGTTTTGCTTTGTGTTGTTTTGTTTGATGTTGAGTTATGTGAGTTCTTTATATATTTTGGATATTAACCCCTTACCAGATATACGATTTGCAAATATTTTCTCCCACTTGGTTATTTGCCTTTTCATTTTGTTGATGGTGCCATTTGCTGTGCAGAAGCTTTTTAGTTTGATGTAGTCCCACTTATTTACAAAATATAGTCTTAATAGGTTCTATAGGCTTTTGGACATCATGTCAGATTAAACTGGCATTAGAACTATAAATTAATTGAAATTGACTCCTTGTATTCTTTTTAGGGTCTTTCTCCAGTGTCTGACCCTCTATAATTTATCCTGCAAACTCATACCAGGAAACTCTTTCTAAATTGTAGATTCAGTCACTTCTTCATAAATTTTTTTTGCTTACCATTGATCCATTAGGTACTCTGCAATGTGGCTTCAACTTAAACTTTTCTTTTTTCCCCACTCACTATTTCCACCCTAGACTATTATTCCCCCTCATGGTCTGTCTTTCCTGCATAACACTGTATTTTAGTGAGAAACGGCTTTCCTCTCCAGTTGCCTCTTTTACATGGCGTGTTCTGTTTGATGTTTTCCTTGACATGCCCCCACCAAGTGTTGTATCTTCCGCTCTGGAACCTTCATAAAACATTGTATCTCTTTTATAGTACTTAATCTATCTTTGCACACATAACTACTGGTTTTTTATTTTATTTTTAGTTCATATAGTGGGTTTTTCTTTAAATATAAGTACCTTGAGGGGCATAAATTGTATTTCATCCTTTGTTATTTCTTATGGGACTCCATATAATTATTGAACTCTGAATACGCTGTATTCCACTATCCTTCTCTGGACTTTAGTTATTTCATCTGTAAAATGTGGAAATATCCTCCTTGTTGTTTATTTATCTGTTTTGAGAATAAATGGGAAAATTATGAGAGCCTCTTTATGTTTCTAGAAAGACAGATGCTTTATAAATTAGTTTTTTTCCATATTTCTTTGCCTGCTAATTTCATGGCAGTCTCAGGTCTTCTTTCCTCTTTAGTGTCTTGCTTCCAAAATAATCCAGTAAAGCTGATTAAAGTCATCTTTTTCATTGCATACAAAGTTCCATTAGTATATTATTATTAAATAGTAGCTGCAAGTTGGCATTGAGATGAGTGTAATTTCTCTTGACTTTATTAGTATGTTAATGCAGAGAAGAAAAAGAATGGTAATCGTTCAAATTGTGAAAGAGGTTTTAATGGGGGCAAATTTATATTACATATTACACAATGGATTCACTTTATCCATCAACATTTGTTCCTATAATTTTGGGTCTTCCCAAGTCTTTTTTTAGACTCAGTCAGACAGTTCAGCCTTCTAAGAGACATGTGGAATTAATGTTTCCCATCTAGTTTCCCACATGAGTAAACTGGGGTATGACTTGTTTCAAAAGAAGATAAGTGATCTCAACAGTGAAAAAGGTTGTTATTAATAGATACTTTCTATTAAAATTACTTTGGCATTTTTTTAGGATTTAGCTCTGCTTATTTTTAAAATTGAAGCAGTATATTTCCTATTAACTCATTTGTAAAAAGCTTCAAGCAAGGACTTCCATTGAAAGTTACATAACTGAGTTTAGAGAATTTAGAATTTTGAAAGAGGATACGAAAAGCTGATTTTGTCCAGAGGTAGTAGAATTGGGCTATTATGTGCAATCTGTATGTAGGAACAATTACCTCTCAATGCCAAGAGAATTATACCACACTTATTCATAGAATCTGCAGTGCTGGGCCTCGTGGGTACTTGTATACTTACTTGCGTACAGTGGGTGCTTAATGAGCCGCTGGTAAGTTAAACTTACTGAACAAAGTTAAGCCTATCTAACCTTGACAAAATCCCGCTAATACTGGCCTTGTAAATTTCTATAAAAATCAGTTAACAAATGAGAAGAGGCAGCAACTATCTATTAGACATTTATTCTTTCCCCTGTGCATAATTCTTTGCTGCCTACCATAGGATTAGCTCTAGAGCCATTGAAGTGGTCCATGGTCTATTTTAATATTGGTTCTCTTGTGGATTCTTTTCTACATAGTAGTTTCGCAGGGAGGTGAGGAGGAGAGAGAGACTCATCATTATTTGATAAATAATCTGTGCTCCTCCTTTTTGAGCCTTTCACAATTTAGCTCTGTTAATAATATTTTTTGGTCTGGTAGTTATTTTTGTGACTTCCTTAATCCTCATCTACGGATTTGATTGGTCATATGACCTGGACTTGATCACAGAAAGCTAGTAAGAATAAGTCTAGTGGACTTCAGTGCAGGCTAATGTGATACTATAAGACAGGATTTCTTTTTTTTATTTTTATGTATTTTAATATATTTTATTTATTTTATTTATTTATTTAAATTTTAATTTTTTACTGTTATTCCATTACAGTGGTGTGCCAAGACAGTATTTCTTAATCTGGAGAGGAAAGGTTGTCAGGATGGGCGGGGTAGGACAAAATGGCCGCCGAACCACAACCCGGAAGAGATGGCTGATGTCAAACCAGGGAACCACCAACGATGGACTGTGGCTTTGTTCCAGGAGACCAATCCCTAGCCCCCGAGGAGAGCCAATCAGAATTTGGTGCATAAAACCCCGCCATAAATAAGATGGAAGACTCCGAAACTCGTTTTACGAAGCCAACATCATCCTAATCCCAAAACCAGATAAAGACATAACAAAGAAAGAAAACTTCAGGCCAATACCGCTGATGCACTTTGATGCTAAAATCCTCAACAAAATATTGGCAAACCGTATCCAGCAATACATTAAAAAGATCACACACCATGATCAAGTGGGATTCATCCCAGGGATGCAAGGATGGTATAATATTCACAAATCGATAAACATAATACACCACATAAACAAAAGCAAAGACAAAAACCACTTGATCATATCAGTAGATGCGGAAAAAGCATTTGATTAAGGTACAGCACCCATTTATGATAAAAACCCTCAACAAAGTGGGAATAGAGGGAGCATTCCTCAACATAATAAAGGCCTCTCATATATGAGAGACCTACAGCCAACATCATACTCAATGGACAAAAACTTAGAGCTTTCCCACTAAGATCAGCAACAAGACAAGGATGCCCTCTCTCACCACTCCTATTCAACATAGTATTGGAAGTCCTAGCCACAGCAGTCAGACAAGAAAAAGAAAAGGCATCCAAATTGGAAAGGAGGAAATGACACTGTCATTGTTTGCAGATGACATGATAGTTTACATGGAAAATCCTATAGACTCCACCAAAAAACTACTCGGCCTAATAAATGAATTTGGCAAAAGAGATGGATACAAAGTTAATACTCAGAAATCAAAGGCATTCCTGTATACCAGCAAGGAAACATCAGAAACAGAAATCAGGAAAAAAATCCCATTTGATAAAGCAACAAGAACAATCAAGTACCTAGGAATAAACCTAACCAAGGAGGTAAAAGACCTGTAATCAGAAAACTACACAACACTGAAGAAAGAAATGAAGGAAGACACAAACAAATGGAAGCATGTACCATGCTCATGGATTGGAAGAATTAACATCATCAAAATGGCCATACTACCCAAAGCGATTTATAGATTCAATGCAATCCCTATTAAAGTACCTATGACATAGTTCACAGATATAGAACAGACATTCCAGAAATTTATATGGAACCATAACCGACCCTGAATAGCTGCAGCAATTTTGAGAAAGAAGAACAAAGCAGGAGGGATCACAATACCTGATATCAAACTGTCTTACAAGGCCACTGTAATCAAAACAGCCTGGTACTGGCATAGAAACAGGCACATAGACCAATGGAACAGAACAGAGAGCCCAGAAATAAACCTAAGTCTTTACAGTCAATTAATATTTGACAAAGGAGGTAGGAGCATAAAATGGAGCAAAAATAGCCTCTTCAACAAATGGTGTTGGGAGATCTGGACAGCTACATACCCAAAAATGAAATTCAATCACCAACGTACACCATACACAAAAATAAATTCAAGGTGGATAAAGGACTTAACTATAAGTCGTAACACCATAAAAGTCCTAGAGGAAAACATTGGCAAGAAGATCTCAGACATTCCACGCAGCAACATTCTCACAGACACGTCCCCTAAAGCAAGGGACATAAAGGAAAGAATAAACACATGGGACCTCATCAAAATAAAGAGCTTCTGCATGGCTAAAGAAAACAGCATTAAAATGAAAAGGGAACCAACAGTATGGGAAAACATATTTGCCAATGATACCTCAGAGAAGGGTCTGATCTCCAAAATATTTAAAGAACTCACACACCTGCACTCCAGGAAGACAAACAACCCAATTAAAAAATGGGCAAAGGACTTGAACAGACACTTCTCTGAGGGAGACATACAGAGGGCCCAGAAACATATGAAAAGATGCTCAGCATCACTAGCCATCAGAGAGATGCAAATTAAAACCACAGTGAGATACCATCTCACAGCAGTCAGAGTGGCCAACACAAACAAATCAACAAACAAATGTTGGAGAGGATGCGGAGAAAAGGGAACCCTAGTGCACTGTTGGTGGGAATTCAGACTGGTGAGGCCACTGTGGAAAACAGTATGGAATTTCCTCAGAAAACTAAAAATGGAAGTGCCCTTTGACCCAGCAGTTCCGCTGCTGGGATTATTCCCTAAGAGCCCTGAAACCCCCATCCAAAAGAACCTATGCACCCCAATGTTCATAGCAGCACAATTTACAATAGCCAAGTACTGGAAGCAACCTAAGTGCCCATCAGCAAATGAATGGTCAAAAAATTATGGTACATTTACACAATGGAATTCTCTGCAGCAGAGAGAAAGAAGGAGCTTATACCCTTTGCAACAGCATGGATGGAACTAGAGAGCATTATGCTAAGTGAAATAAGCCAGGCGGTGAGGGACAAATACTATATAATCTTACCTTTAACTAGAACATAATCAACAAAAGAAAAAAGCAAAGAAAATATAACCAGAGACATTGAAGTTAAGAACAATGCAACAATAGCCAGAGGGGAGTGGGGAGGGAATAGTGGGGAGAGGGGTTTACAGGAGCTACTATAAAGGACACAAGGACAAAATCAAGGGGGAGGGTATAGGTGGGGGAGGGAGATGGGATTGGCTGGGGTGGGGTGGAGGGATGGGATAAAAATGCAGACAATTGTAACTGAAGAAAAATTTACAAAATTAAATTAAAATTTAAAAAAAGAATTCTCATCACAGAGGAAAAAAATAACAAAACACCATATTCCCTGCTTGTGCGCAACTTCCTCGTCCCGCTATGTGGATAAGAGAATTTTGCCCAGGGTCGCAAACCTCAATAAAGCTCTGTACTGTCTAATTTTGTGGCTGATTGGCATTTCTTCCTTGGTGGAGCCTAAGAAAACCTTTCAAAGGTGTTTTGAACTCTAAAATTTTGTCCAAATTTTCTGGGGAGAGGTCCAAATGTATTTCATAATCTCACAGTGATCTGTTCACTTCAAAAGTTTAAGAACCACTGTTTTAACCACCAGTTGCAGAAAGCTTAGTAACCTGGGGTTATTCATGACTACCCAAGTTGGGACTCAACTGTCCTCTGAGCCTGTAACATACTGTGTGAGCTATGTACTGTGAGGTCAGAGGGCTTTCCTGAGTTTCTAGTGAGTGAAGAGGAAAGTGGCATTGAGGTAGTACCTGAGCACAGCCCAGGATGCCATGCATCTCTCAAAAAGGACATGGAGATCTCAAAGATAATAAGGGCAAAGTTACTTAAAATTTCAGATAATAAGTGAAGGGGACCAAAGAAGGGGAAATAGACTTGGGCCCTATAAGTATTCTGTCTGGTTCTTAATAGGCCTTTGGATTTCATGGTGAAAGAGAGAAGGATAGGGCTGTGAAAAGCATTGTTCTTGATTTCCTCAAGTGTAGCTTTCTTTTTTGGAGTTTCTTTTGCATTTAGTTACTCTTTGGGTAATTACATTATGCCTTGTTTCACACAATTATTTGTATATATAATATATCTAATTTGTTATTTTATAACCTCTTGAAAGTAGGGACTATTTGTTTTCACCTTTGGATACTCTGCAGTGCCTACCATGATGCTTTGTCCATATGAGGTGCTCACAATTTTTTTTTTTTGTATATTGTTTTAGGGAAGCTGTTGAGAATTTTCACCATATCACACATTCAACTTTATGATGATCCAGGGGTGAAATTTCTCTCAGTACTTAGTCTTTAGAAAGGTTTGCCCTACTATAAATAATGGACAGTTTTTATTGTATGAACACTGTAAATCATGCAACTTACTTGGTTTTCTTTTTACATAGATTTTTAGCAAGCCTAGACCCATGTGATTTTTTTCATATCTTTTTGTCTTATTGTAATAATTGCCATTGCTTATGTAGTGCTACCTGCCAGGCACTATAATATACTCTATGCATTGTATTCTAATTTATCCTTACATCAACCCTGGTTTATTTTCCCTATTTTGCAGCTAAGTAAACTGAGATACAGAGAACTTAAGTAACTTGTCCAAGGTTACACAGCCAGAAAGTAGTAGAACATGTACTTTTAATAACTGTGCTCTGCTGACTCCCAGCATTACATTTATGTTAATTCATGCAGATATTACCATGTAACAGTGCATATACAGTGCATACAGGGTGGGGCAAAAGTAGGTTTACAATTGTGAGTGTGCGAAACAGCCTATTCTTGAATTATTATTTATTAGTTATTGTATTATTTTCCATTCAATCAGTTGTAAATTTACTTTGCCCCATCCTGTATATAAACCAATAAGGCATGTGCGACTTAACAGTGAGGCAGAGGGGCAGGCATGTGGTTTGATAAGGGGAGTAGAGTTACTAAGATCAAAGTAATGCATCTGTGTTTGATCTCATCTCATTTCACAGCTCTCAGAATAATTTTAGATCATTGCTACTCAAAAGTGTGGTCTAGGGGCTGGTGTTGGTCCATGAAGTGTTTGTTATTGGTCCAAGGTCAGCTATTTATAGAAATTGAAACTAAGCATTGAGAAACTTTTGTAGTCATTTGAGAGTAATTTTATGTGTTGAATCTAATAATAAAAATTTGGCCTTGTATTTATATATTTTTACAATTTAAGTTTTGATAATTCATTTCAATTGTATTTTACAGAAGTTTCAGTCTTCAAAGGTTCAGAAATTTTTTTAAAAAGTTGTTCTTGACATAGTTTGAGAAGCACTGTTCTAGGTAACAGCTTTTCAAGTTTTTCAGCTGTTTGTCTAAAATAAAGATATTAACTGCAGCTTGAAATTACATTCTGATTTATACCTGTTTCTGCAGATGAATTACAAATTTGTATATTTGGTTATTTTGTCAGTTTCTTGGTTCAGTGAGAAGAACTCCTAAATTGAATGGACTCTTCAGGATGGGGGGAATTTTTTATTTTTTTCTTAAAATGAGTACTTTTCTCCAGAAAAACACATTTTAATGAAGTTCTTGATCCAAGATAATGTTGTGAAGAACTTTGTCAATCACCCATAGTTAACATTTTCTTTCCTTAACTTATAAAAATAGCTCTTTTAAAAAGGCAATTTGGGGTTTTGTTTTATGTATTCAAATTGTTATCTAGAGTAATAGAAGATTTAAAAAGGCAACAACAATAACAAAATATTGATGCTGCTGCTGCTTATTACAATGATTTCCTTTTTAAGGGAAGCAAAGAGCCGCAGTGAGATAATATTTGCAGCACCAGTTGAGTTTTTAACTTTTATTTTTCTTTTTTGAGTGGGGTGAGACATTCCCTTCTATAATATAATATGTTGTAAAATAGTTTCATGCAAAGTTACCAACCTTAATAGGGTTTTTGAATGTCCATGCAATCACTATTTCCTGTTTAAAATGATCTTTTGGTGATCCTCTAGCAGGGGTGTCCAACCCTCACGCGGCTCAGGATGGCTATGAATGTGGTGCAACACAAAATCGTAAATTTACTTAAAACATTGAGTTTTTTCTGTGATTACGTGTCACAGTGTATTTAATGTGTCACCCAAGACAACTCTTCTTCCAGTGTGGCCCAAAAAGTGCCAGAAGGTTGGACACTGCTGGCAGGTATCATTTGATAAAGAATCCCTAGCTATTTTTTGGATGTTTAAAAGCTGGCTTCCAAATAAAGAAATGGGATATGGATATAAAGAAGAATTTCAAAGAGAAAGAAATTCAAACAGCAAAGAAAATATTCAACCTCACTAACTCAAAATTGCATCTATCACTTTGGCAGGATTTAAAAATGCTATTGGTGTTGAAAAAATGGGTACCCCTATGTGCTGCCTGCGGCCTTGCAAAGTGGTTCCCCCTTTCTAAGGGCAATTTCACAGAACTCATCAGACACAAAAATACACACTCTCTTTACCAAGCTATTCCACTTTGGGGAATTTATTCTGAGAAAAAAACTAAAGATGTACTTGTAGATTTAGAAATGACTGGCTAATTATGGTGTATTTATACAATGGCATACTGTTTAACATCAAAATTGAAGTTGCAGAAATACATCTGAATATATTATTAAGAGAAGGAAATAGATTACCAAAATCCTATATGGTATAATACATTTTTGTAAAGTATTTGTATAATATATATGTGTAGAAAATGTCTTAAGGATATATATTAAGTCTGTATGTGGAAAGTATTGAGTGTTTAAACAGTTTTTGCACGTTTGACTTTTAAAACTTTTTTCTTGTAGCAAGCATGCATTGGTTGCTTTTGCAACCTCTTTGTTGAGTGTTTGGACTCCATTTTAACCTGCACAGAATGGTACAGGAGGAAAGGAAACCTGATCATCAACAGGATGTTGCCATTCCCCAGGTCTTTTTTTAAAGCTTCACCAGGAGCCTGTTTTTCTTTTGGAGCTGGTTCTGGAAAGTTGTGTTTGAGTTTTTCTTCTTCTTCTTCTTCTTCTTCTTCTTTTTTTTTTTTTTTGTCTGTGACAAATGCCTATTATTTTCTAAACAAGAAAGCCAATGTCCCAGTTAGGTGTGGGGAGCTCTTTTCATTCACTTGCAGCCCTGTTGTGTTAATACTGAATAAGCAGAGACAGCCTGACGGGTGGTGAAAGATGGGAAGCCAGCCTCAGGGCTTTTTCTGGTCAGCCCGAAACCTCTGATTGCCACGTTTTCCTAATTTCCCATTTCCAGGGCATCACTAAAGTGACCTTGCTTGCTGCATATGATGCTCTGACTTTTCAAGATTTTCACATGCATTTGGAAGGGCAGTGGGCGATTGTTTACAGGACTTCAAATGAACTGTGCACTCACAGCAAGTTTGATAAACACACATTTCCTGCTTTTATCAGTGAGATTGCAGAATGTGAAGTATGAGTTTCCAGTTTTACTCATTCCCCTCAACCCTCTTCCTGTTTAAAAACTTAGACATGCTAATTGAATTCTGATCTGTCCCTGTTTTTTATTCTCCTTATGGGTTCTTGATGGCTTATTCCAATACTTACCTAAGCAAGGTTTGTCAGTCCTTCAAAAATAAACTTTGCATGTATTCAACTTAAAGGAGATTCATCCCAAGGAATGTAATGTGAGCACTAATTAACAGTAATGACTGCTAATCACTTTGCTTTTTATACTCCTTTAGGAGCACTGCTATTATCCAATGTAGTTAAGTAAAATGCTTATGTGTGAATCAACAATGCTGAATCCTTTTAGCAGCTATTGCTCACAATCAAGCTTTGAATAAATTAGAGTTAACTAAAATTGATTTTAATATACTATTTCTTTTTATAATAGTAAACTAAAATATCTAGTTAAATATCCTGAATATTAAAAAAGACATTACCTTTTTTTTGCAGTCATCCTTATGGTAGATGAGAAGCAGTATTGCAAATAAATGTTCTCAGAGTTCAAGACATTTGCTCTTAGATTTCTTTGAAATTTCATGTGCCATACTCTTCGTAGTCATAGCAGGACTTTGATTCTGTTGTGAGCATTTTATCAGATCAGTGAAATGCAGTAGGCTTATGCTTTTCTAAATTTGTGCCTTCACTTCCTACAGGATCTTGCAGCTTCTTTCAATTATATAGCTCATTTATATAAACTGGTTCATAAGATTGTGCATTCATTGTCCATTAAAAGGAGTTGTTTTGTTATGTTTAGTGTATTATTAGACTATTATAAAAGCTTTCTGTTTATTTACATGCATTCAACATACCTATTGATACAAACTGCCTTGCCTCCGGAGTAGACTAAGCAAAACTCATAAATTAATAATTTAATTGACTGATATTCAAGTAGCATTTTGGTTAAGTTAATAAGTGAAAGCCTTCGAGTCAGTACTGGCCACTTTAACAATGCTTTACTTTTGACTTTTATTGGCTGAAAATAACTTGTTAAACTGGTGCTTTTGTAATAAAATGAAATCTATATACCATCTGAAACCCCTTCTCCTCTTTTTGATTTATGACTAGATTGACGTGTTATTGACGAATTATAACACTTCCACAGTTCTGCACTTTGATTTCAGAGGCGTTAATCTCTCTGGAAACTTGAGAGTGACAAAATGAGTTGTATACAGTTTTTCTAGGGAATTTGGGATTCTTTACTAGAGGCCTTAGTTTTTTGATGGTACTGTATTAATGTTGATTTATCTAACTTGTGATATGGCATTATGATTTGATGTACATTAATGGAGTATCCTGCTTTCTCATTTTACATATTCTTTCTAGTGGTCTGGTCACAATGTGGTTTAGCAATTCAGGACATTGTTTTTAAACTACCAGAATATAATCATTTGATTTCCCTTTTCCTCTTGTATTGTTTGTAGCACCAAAAACTTTTAATTTTGATGAATAAATAAGTAGGGGAAAAAAAGTGCTGGTGTTTAATAGGAAGCCTTATATTTTATATACTAGTCTTATGGTAATACATTGCAGTCATGCTTGTATGTTTTAAAAGATCTTTGGCATTGTGCTTAATTGAATTTAGTTTCAAAGAATTGTGACAGGAATTCCGTGAGAGAACAGAAAATATGTGGAAGCTTAATTGAATGCCATCCATGTGTAATTATAAGCTTCATGAGTATTGTTGTATGCAGCTTATTTATTTTATAGTCCAGTACTGTTGCACAATAGCACAAAATGCGTGCTTTTGAGGGAACACTTGCTTTTTCTATTTTGATTTGAGTTTGAATTTTTCTGTATAATAAAATTATGTTTAAAAAAGGTGAGGATTTCAGTTTTGATCCTTTTTTTGTGTGGGTTTTTTTTTCTGTACTATGTTTACTTTCATGTGAGAGTGATTGATCTGTAGCTGTCATTTTACCCAAACAGGGGACAAATGGAATTGGCCTTTTAGACAAAAGTATGCAAACAGACTGCATTCTTTCTGTTGATAGAATTATGGAAGGACTGCATGAGGTGCCACATTCATTCTGCTATTGATTGTGAAGAGGATTCTGCACTGGGGTGCTGTTTCCATTGGATAAGGAGGTGCTATGATTAGTTACCTTTCTCATGAAAGCACTACAAAGAGAAATGCAAAATGTGTGCAGTGCAGTGTTCTCAATTTGACAGTTGTTTTTGTTAAGTTTTTTTTGCCCCATTGAAGTCCAGCCTATTTTAGAAAAACATACATTTTGGTTTTTTTCCCTTATATTAGGCTTAGTAGATTTCCATGAATTTGACCCTGTAAAGAAATTATACACTACAGACAGTTTTCCTAGGCTTCCATTGTAAAGCTTCAAAGCTGATGCAACAGTGCCCTCTATAGTCTTTTGGTGAACAGTGGATAAATGTAGAGGATTTGGAATATTCAGGTAAGGAGCCGGATATTTAAATTTAATTTTTGCTCAGACAAAGAGACTCCTTTTTCCTAAGTAGACATTCTTGTTTTTCACTAGCGGCTTTACTTTAAACAAAGGGAACAAAAGACCATTCTGAGTTTTCATTTAGAATTATTGGCTACCTCTTGTTGTTACCCAGTGGTAAATCTCAAGTTTTATCAGACATTCATCAGAGTAACTTGAGATAGAAGGAATCTTACAAGCTGTACTGTCTCTTCTTGAAATATCTTTTTGAAGTTGAGTTCCAATAGGAGTATTTAAAAAAAAAATAACTTAGTTCCTTTGTACTCATTTCTTCTGTTTAATTAGAGCCTGAGTGGTCTCCCTAGAACTTAACTTTTACTTGTTCCTGAATTGTGTAACCCAGGCTTTATACATGACATTATTTCAATTCAAACCAAGGGAGTTACACAATGACTAGAGTATTTGTCATTCATTAGCACTGATTTACATTGTAGATATCCCTTCCTTCCTTTTTTGGTTACCTATTTGATTATATATGTTGATAGTTAAATTTGTTAAATTTTTCATTATAAAACACAACTTTATGTGAAGTTATTAGGTGATAATAAAAGCAGGCATCATATTTAGCTATGGTTAGAGGAGAAAAATTCTTTAAGCTAAGTTTATTTTGTTTCTAAAAATATTTTAGTAAAAAGAGCATGAGCCCAAAATCCTAGTTTCTCCGTGTATTCACTGTGTAATATTGAACACAATTCTCAATCTCATCTGCGAAATGGGGGCTAAAAATAGCTCATCTTTTGAGATTTTCCTGAGGGATTACAGATAATGTATATTAATTAGCCAAATCATTATATATGCTCAGTGGCAACTGTATTCCAAAAACCATAATGTGAAGGTAAATAGCATTGTTTTCTATGGGAAAATTTTAATATAAATCTAGAACACACTTAATGATTTAAAAAAATTCTTATAACTTTTGATGATGTGCGTGGATCTGGAAACTGGCATCCTTGGTGATGAGGACTGACAAAATGAGATGTGCATTAATTTTTAACTCCTTACAGACCTCATTCCCAAACTTCTTAAATAGGCCATGTTTATAAATTTAACTTTAGTAGACATTTACCCGCAAACCAATATTTGGCAACATGTGAGAACTGATAATAAACTCAAAAAAAAGGAGCCTTTTATTTTTTCCCTTAGTGTATCTGGGAACACGTAGGATAGTCTTCATTTACCAGTGTTCTTAATAGTAATTTAGAGCCCTTATTCGTATTTGCTAGGTAAGTGGACTTGCTTTCTCCACCCAACTACAAAAAGACTGGTGATTAAAAATACATCAAAATAGAACTTTTCAGGCAGAAGTGGAGATGGGCGCCTAATGTTCCTTCCCTTCAAAGGAACAAAGTTTAAAAACCTCTCGATGCTGTACCATAAATGTGTGTGTGTATAGACACACACACACACACACATACCCCTTTTGTTTTGTGGGAAGGCTTTGTTCTACTTTGGTTTAGATTCAAAGCACCTAATTCTGTACCTGGCACATAAGTGCTCAATTAATATGAACTAACATCAAATTTTTTTGAACACCAGGCTTCCTCTTATTGATATAGAAGATTTGAGATACCATATATATTAAAATGTAAAGTTAATATGACAATATAATATTGCAATAATTGTTTCTCCATGAACCATTTAAAACATACACTTCCAGTGTCAACCAGATTGTTATAACTACAAATAATGGGAAATGAAGAAAAATTCAGAACTTGTCTTCAAGATGATTAAATGCTGTCTTATTATACGATAATGGATTTAGCTGAAAATTCAGACATTTCAAATGATGTGATGATAAAAATAATCTTGAACAGAGAGCTTCTGAATTGAATTTTCTCAACGTTCATTAAAGCACTGTTTGTCTTGCAAGGTTCATATTTGTGCTTCATATTGATTTTGAATAACTTTGAATTTAATATTATAATAAACCACATATTGTTTTTAGTATATCACTTAGATTAAAATTGAGAACTGCAAGAGTATCTTTTTTAATTTTATAAAGAAAGAACCAATGTTTTAAGCTGATATATTGAAAATGAACAAGCTCTTAGTAAACCAAATGTGGTAGTCTTTTTAAAATAATGACCAGTTTCAGTAAGAAACATATTGAAAATTAAATTTTGGTTTACAAGACTGACAAGATGCTGTCTACCAAAAAAAAAAATGAATAAGGTATTTTTTCCTTTGCAATGAAAGTATCAAATTAAGAATCTGCTTAATTAAAATAATGATAAATGTAGATTACATTACTGAAGACATTGAAATACAGCTGCTCTGTCTAGTGAGAGCCTGCATAATTTACTAAGACTGTACAAAGAAGCAATGGAGCAGCCAGTGCAGACTGTTACAGGAGATGTCCTGTTTATTCTACATACATTTCTTCTTTTAATTAAAATGTCAGTGATAATTTTATAGCAGTCCTCAGAAAAAAATCCTTCTTTGAATTTCTTCAAGGTAGTAGAATATGAGATCATTACTGCTGCTGAATGAAACATTAAACCTGAGAAAAATAGCATATTTTAATTTTTTATTAATTCAGTTTTCTTAATTATGAGTTGATATTGAAGTATGTGATGATATATATAATTTTTACACGAGTTTTCCATAAAATAAATGTGGCAAAGTCTTTGAATATACATTTTATTAAAAACTTTTTGGAGTCACAAGCAAGATTTAAGTTGAGCCATAAATAGTATTGCTTACAAATAAAGATGTAGGTATGTATACTGTGACATTCTCAAGGTGGGGCAGACAACTGGGAGTATATCAGGGTTAGCTGGGTGGTATTTCCTGCTCAACTCCAGGACTGGGCTGTGGTGAAGGATAATATGTTGCCTGTGACAGTGTCTATGGATCAAAAACACGTTGAGAAACCCGTTACACTGTATTATTTTCATCTTTTACTTCAATGATGACTAGTGATATCTTCACAATTGCATGTATTTAAGAAAACCAGTATTGTATGTAGCAAGAAATGTTGGTGGGTTCTATTTATTTATTTAGCCTTTGAAGGATAGGCGAGGACTCTGGAGTCAGACTTGTCTGTTCTAGGCTCTACCACATGCTAGCTGCGTGACCTTGGTCTAGTTAACTTCTTCACACTTTAGCTCTCACATTTGTGAATTTGCGCTAGTCAGAGCATGTACATCATTGGGTTGTCATGAGCATCTAATGGCATAATCCATACAAAATCATAATAAAGGAAGACAAATGTTATTAATCACTAGGTGTAACATTTTTCTTGTGTTGGAGCGATATAGCATTGCTCATACTTAACTAAGTAAGATCATTGTTAATCTGTCATGGTTTGTTGATCTAGTTCTAGAGAAATTAACCATAACCTTCTGTGTCTTAAAGCGTGGTGTGGTCGAAATTCTGCTGCTCCTTATTTTGTCTCTTTTCACAGTGCTTCATGTGTCAATACAAGTTTCTTTGGCATTGGTGAGTATGATGTCAAAGTTTGTGCATTTTGATGTCTGTTTCGGATTTTGCCCTAGCTTGATACCAGAATTAATATTTTCCAAGGTTCAGTTTTTCTAAAGAGTCTTTTAAGTGCCCACTTACAAAAAACTTACCCGTGAGAGCTTTATAGGCAGAAAATGCACACATCATTAAGAATTTGAAAAGTTTATATGAGAAAACAATATGAGGAAAAACTTCAGATGATTTTATTCTATGTACTTTTTTAGAGCTTCAAAAATGGTAAATGCAAGAGACACAAAAATAAGTCACACACTGTATGATCATTATTCATAAAGTTTACACATGCGGTGTGAGTTGTAGAAAGTTAACATAACTTTTTTTCCCTCATAATTTATTTCAGGCTTTTTTCTAGTTGTTAGAGGTGTGAATAGGCACAGCGCCTGTTTCAAAGATGTGGCATTTTGAGTTTTAAGGGAGAAAGTAACTGCTGTATAGTCATCAAAATAATTATTTATCATGAATTCTTCGCCCTTTTAAAAATATTTTATATTTCTTTTAGTGTACCTCTTTGTTCTGTGACTTGATATTTATCCTTCCTTGTCTGGCCATTATCACTTTCTTCTAAGAACTCTGGTCTTTAAGGCTCAGTATTACCCTTATCTGTGCCTGTTTGGGAATTATACTTAGGGTTTTTGATTTAGGTTATAATTTTTATTAATACCTTCAAATAATTTATTAGTTATTCTTTGTACCAATTTGGTCTTAGAGTTTCTAGGTTATTTCCCTGTCCTGGTCCTCCCTAATAAAGACCAGATAATTTCCTATTAGTTTAGTTTTCAGTGTTTTCACCACGGTACTACTATAAGGTGTTTGTTGAAGTGAAGCTAGATTTCTCCTTCAGGCTGTTGTGCATATAGTTTCTTCTCAGACTGTTACCTGTATTTTAGGTAAAACTGAAACTAATCTAGTTTACGAAGATTTTACATAGTTTTAAGATGCCAACCTTCAATTGATGTTTTCTCCTTTATGATTCATTGATAATTACTGATTCCCTACTGTGTGTAAAATCACTGCGTTCACTGAGTCCCTGTTTTGTGTAAGAGATTTAGTGTGACTGCTCTTTACCCCATGTTTTTATTGACTTGGAATCAATTTGTCAGTCAGGCAATCTGAAGTGGAAATGATTCTGGAGCATTTACAACCAAACAAAGCTAAGGGAAAATATAGTAAATTACAACTTACTGTTACTAATTAATGTGGTAGCTAAAATATTGTTTTATAAAAGACATAGCTTGGAATTATACAAATATTTGAGTATATAGTTTTCATTTTCTGGACTTTTAAAGATGTGTTTTAACTGGGTTTGGCAAAAGCAAAGAAAAAAGCAGTCATTGTAACTATCAATTTTGTAGAAGACAAAATGAGGATCTCTAAATTTTGTTTTGTTACAATTTGATACTAAGTAGTTCATTTCTTGATATTTAACCCAAGACTTGGAGTAGCCCTCCTCGAACAAAGTATATAATTTATTTTCATAACTTATTTACTACGATTATTTGATACTTTTGCACCGTAAAAATAACATTGGCAGTACTTTCTTTGTCTAGTTCTTAAATTCTAATAGACCAGACTTTTCTGCACCCTTTTAATTTTTTATTCTTATGCTTAACTATCTGTTTTTTATCTTTTACCTCTCATGTGGTTATAAGAGGGTCTTTCTTTTGAGACTGGGTTCTTCATACCCTCTTCTAGACACACACAATTTCTTTATTTAGTGAAATAGCTTCATCATAAACTTGCAGGGTTTTCACATTGTTCATCATGGCTTGTTTTTATCTACATTATTATTTAATTTTCTTTGATACTTGAACAATTTTGTTCTTAAAGAAGATACATAAAAGTGTAAAATATATGAAGATCTTACTCAAAATTCAATCATTCAACATTAACATTTTAATGTATTTCCATATACATATATTTAAGACACATACATAGACACACACGTGTGTATGTGTGTAATCATTTATGTATGTAACTTTGTAGACTGCTTTTTTAACTTTATATATCAGTAGCATTTTTCCATGCCATTAAAATCTCTTTATGAATATGATTCAGTGGCCAATTAATATTCTATCATGTGGCTGTATAATAATTTTTAATTGTGATTAAAGAATTGTGATTCTTTAATGATTCTATTTTTACTGTAAATAGTAGCACTTTGATGTGGCCACAGTAATTATTGTCTACATTTAAAAAATTAATTTCTTGGACATCACATGGAGGGATTTCAATGGGGAGAGGGAAGGGAGGAATAGCAGGAAGAAGGTACAGGGAAAAAGAAGCATAATTAGTAGGCATAAAATAGACGGGGAGAGATAAAAAATGATATAGGAAACAGGACTCAAAGAACTTATATGTACAACCCATGGACATGAACTAAGGGGGGGTGCTGGAGGGTTGGGGGGCAGGGCAGAGGGGTGATAAAAGGGGAAAGTTGGGAAAACTGTAATAGCATAATAAAAATACTTTAAAAATTAATTTCTTAGATTTCTAGGCATAGAAATGGTGTATCAAAGTATATAATTATTTCTAAGGCCTTTAATACATATTACCTAATTGATTTCCATAAAGAAGTAGCTGTTTATCCATGTATTATTTGTATTTTGAAACTCTAAGTTTTTGCTTAATGTATATGAAACCTCAGTTTGGAATTCGGTTTTTATAGTTCCCGGCACTTGGTGAATCCAAGCTGGGAGTAGCATTCTGCCCATCTTTGACTATGTTTCATTCTTGGGAAAGAAAACTAAAGAGATATGTGTTAGCATAGCTCAGTCCTGTAACCCAAGATGTAGGGTGATTTTTGTGAGAAGTCAGCTTCCAGCGATTTAATGGGGCTACATGCCATAGACAACCAGCTGAAAAGAGGGCTGAATTTTAATATACTGTATACTAATAATGTGCCATATGCAGGAACATGGATACAAATATAGATACATATGTTATATTTATAAAAAACAGTTATAGATGTAGTATTAATTACAATTCTTTTTTTTTTCAGATAGGTTCTATTTTCTAACTAGCCATACTGTGTTCTCCTCCTTGATATCAACTAGTTTATTTTGTGTTGGCATCATTAACTTTGGCAGTATTAGGAAATTATTTCTAATTTTCTCTCACCAAATAAATGATGGTAGAGATCATAGTAGATTAATCATTTTGGCTATATATTTTTAATATCAAATATAGTATTTTATGTATATTTTAGATCCTATAAATTATTACTACAGGTTTAAGTCACTAGTTTATGTCCATAACTACCTCATAGAAACTATCTTATTCTTCCCCCCTCCCTTTTTTTAATGAACTTGTGTTTTTAATGTTGGCTATTTTTACCACACTATTAAAAACAAAACAAAATTTTTGTGCTGCTGTTTTGAACTTAGTGAACTTAGTATAATAATAATAATAATAATAATATAGTAAGTTCATTTGTAAGGAAAAAACAATGTTTTATGGTAATTTTTATTAAATGATTATTTAGACTTTGGACAAAGGATAATAGATGAGCTTTTCAGTATTATAACTACCTTTTGTTGTTGGTTTCCTTACTTTCTCAACACTATGATTTCTACATAGGAGGGTGAACCCCCCCAAAAACCCAGGATTATCTTCTGGAGGGTGGGACCCTTGTAGTACAGGCTTCCCCCACTAGGTGAGTGTTCCCATCTGTATCAGTGCACCAGCTGGCATTGTTGTGAGAGGCCGTGTTTGGTTTCAGTGAATGTTTTTTTGAAGACTCAGTGTGTTTGCCCATTTCATGATGGGGGATTTATGAGCACACCTGCCCACCATGTGCTGAGTGTTCAGCAGTTTTTGACCAAAAATAGTGTGACTCCTGTACCTCACCCTCCCTATTCACCTGATTTCCCCTGAAGTGACCTTCTTTGTTTGTTTCCCTTGATAAAAAATAAGTCCTCAAAGGGAAGCAGTTTGCAGTTGTGGAAGAGGTAAAACAGAAATGGCAGAGGCACTAAAAGGTATCAAAATCAATGAGCTGAAAAACTGTTTTGAGCAGTGGGAAAAAAAGTCTCCATAGGTGTAGTACATCAAATGGAGAGTACTTTGAAGGTGACTGAAGTTTAAACATGTAAGAAGTAATACACAATTTTTATAAATAAATTCCACTTTTGGGAGTTCTCTCTCACATTTGGTTTTTTTAATCCTTAGTCTTCGGTAGTTTGTTAATAGTGATATGAAAAACATTCCCACCACACTGGCTTGGGCGTGTGTGTAAGAAGTGTGTGGGGTGCTGTTGAGAGGGGCTGTTGCTGTTCTTCTCCAGGCTGCTGGGATCTCCCTTTGTTTCTTCTACTTGCAGCTCTAAACACACCTGTATGTACATACTCTGTACCCTTTCACGGTTCCATTCTCTCCTTATTCTTTTCCCTCATTCTCCTTGTGTCTTCACGTTTCCTCTTTCGTCTCTCTCACCTGCATCTGTGCTTGCACACACACAGACACATTACGTGAATTTTCAGGTGTTAAAGATTGCAGGATCTAGGTCTAATTTAATTGCTAAAATTTTATCTACATCTGTTCCCTTTCTCTTTTATTTAAATTGTGGTCATCTGTAATGTTTATGTGTTTTTATCATCACAAGCTGTTCTGTCCTTCACTGTTTTATGTCTCTCAATGAAGAATAAGTGGTGGAACTAGAAAAACTCTTAGAACAGAGTTTCTTGAACTTCAGTACGCATGAATCTTCAGGGTATTTTATTAGAAATTCAAGTTCTGATTCAGTTGGTCTGGGTGGAGCCTGAGTTTGTTTGTTTTTTTTTAACATGTGCCCAGGGTGATACCAGTGCTGCTGGTCTAAGGCCACACTTTAAGTGTTCAGGTTTTTGATTCTGGTTGCCTGCTGGCTGAGAGCATCATTTATTTTGGAACAGGAGTCTGTTAGTTTAAAAGTCAGTTTCTTTACACATTAGCTGTAAGAGTCTAATATCTATAAGGATGAGGGGCTTAACATTTTCTTTTAAAACGTAATTTGATGTGTTTCTACATTTGTTCTTTATTTTAGGCAGTTGTAAAGCACTGTGATTTAAAGATTTGTGAGTCTTAGATCTTCTGTGATGGTTCCAAATACAGCTTCCCTAATCTAGTTTGCTGCTAGTGTAGACTGATGATGACATGCATCAAAGTTCATTTTTGGTAATTAGATTTTATTGTATATTATCTCCCATTGATAGTTGAAAAACTTCTCCTGGGAGTTTTGGGAGTGAGGCTGAAGGGTGGGGGATTTGGAGCAGGAATAGAGGCTGAAGTGTAAACGAGAATTAAGTTACTTCAGGGAAATGCTTTCACTCTTTCTCATCCTGGTGGTTATCTCTAGGGGAATCATGGACAACTGTGTTGAAATGCATTACCTTTTGAAAGTGAGAAAATCACCCAGTACATAGGCAGTAGCTGTTCCCATTATGCTTTTAATAAGATGTCTTCTACATACATTAAATGAAGAGATCCACCCAGTTTTCTGTACAAAAACAGGCAGCTTTTAGCAATAAGGATGTATCAGAACCTGTAGCAGAGTTATTAAAAGATGAGCTGGTTTCAGAAGGCAGATGGTAAGGCCGCATTCTACAAGTCGGCCCGTTATTTGAAGTGCAACAGTCAAATGTGACCACCCTCAGAACCCGTGCATCCTTAAACCTGGCAATTGTAAAGTATCTTGGTTTACAACATGGTTGAAGAAAAACGATCAAATTACCTTATGTGGTTGGTTCCTGAGATGGCAGAAGCCACTTATTCTATGATAAACTCAAAGAAAGGGGGGAAGCCTTTCCTTGCCAATAAGCATTGTGCTTGTAAATTAATTTCATTTTAATTTATGACAAAGAAAACTCTATCTCAGCATGGATTTTACTTTCTCAGACCTTTTAAAACATTATTTTAGTAGTAGGTACCACATTTCAGTTATATTTCCCATCTTATTTGTCTCTGTACTTTTAATGAATATAGATTGCCCTTTCTTTGGTAAGCCTACATTTAAAAAGCTTATGTTTTGCCATAATACAGTAAAATTATTTGTGGTAATGTTACAAGTCTCTAAACTGAATGAACATTATCCTGCTGTTTTATTGTTTTATAATGTAAGAATAAATTCAGGCATTAAGAAATGTGCAGTGCTGTCAGGCTCCTTCAGAATTTAAGAAAATTGCACCAACTATGGAAGAACTGAAAATAATCTTTCAGGTTGCTAAGAGTAGTTGTTATAATATTGCCTAGCATTTTGCTTTCTTTTTACTCTAACCATGATGGTGATTTGAGTCAATGCTGAAGAAATTGAGATTTTATTTGATTTCAACGAACTGCTATTGCCTTGTAAGAATTACATATAAAACAGCATGGTTAAAAAGTAGGAAGAAAATAGATGACTCATTTTAACTCTGCATAAGCCTGAATCATGAATATCTTTCTTGTAATAGTATGAATTTTGCAGCCCAACTTCTTGATCCAATTTGTGAATTTGATATAATAGGCACAATAGTATGTGTTAATCACAAACCTGTGAAATTATGTTGTGCTACAAGCTCTTCATAAAAATGAAACAAACATACAGACAAAATTGTAAAGCCACACGTCCCAGAAAAGTTATAATGAAGCATTTTGGATTTTTAAGATGTAAGGAAGGAGGTATTCCTTATGGTGTTAGCCTTTTGTCCTATCTGTTTTAAAATATTTCCATTTAAATGCAGATTTTGATTTTCCATCTGGGACTATGTAGAAGCCATTCTATTATACACCTAAAAGAATAATCCACTTTAACACAATATTTCTCCCTAAAGGGATGGTCTTTTTAGTCATAAGGTATTATTTTTCTCAGAATGATATTAACATTCATGATGTAGCAATTTTATCTTGATTTGAAAGATGTTTTGTTCTGGCAGTAAAAGGGATTAAGAGAATGTCCTTTGTATCCTGTTGCTAAAAATATAGCCTTACCTTGCTCAAGATTAGGTATTAGTAATTTTCAAAGTGTTTTCGGGTGGGTATATGATTTATATATTTATAACATAAAATCTTTAAGCTCAGTGAAATGGAAATTGCCAGATTCATTTAATCTAATTCTTAAACATTTACTAGTTTGCACAAATATGGTTGTTTTTAATAGATCAAGTAGCATGTTTGAGAGTTTCTGAACATCTTATCACATTTTTTTAAATTCATTTTCTTTATGCCTTGTAAAGAAGCCTTTTGGTACATAAGAAAAGTCCTAGAGCAACTAGTTACTGCATTCAGTGGCACAGATGTGTTGATTTCACCTTACCTTTTAAATTTATTTAAACTTTTAGAGAAAGAGGGATTACATTAATTAAGTGGAATGTCTGAGACAGAGGAAGAAAGGCTCTGAAGGCCTCTGCTATTTGTTGGGCGAAGTCTTGGCGTGCAGCATGCAGCTCTCCAAGGCTAAAGCACTGGGACCCTGTGTGGGATGCCAGCCCCATGCCCCTAGGCACGCTGTCATTCAGCCCACAGATTAATTAACCAGAGGCTGCGGAGCCTCCTGCTTTCAGTCAGCCCATTCTTGAGGCAGAAAACACAAGGTTTTTAAAACCTTGAGCACTCAAGAAAGTTGTTTTTTTTTTTTTTTTAAACAAAATCTGGGTGTGTACTGACACTTTTTCTGGGAATAGTTTTGTGTATACACATAAGCCATATGTATATATATAATATATATATGAACTATATGTATATATTATATATGTATATATTATATATATATTTTAAAATCCAACCAGAGTATGACATGTATAGCCCCCAAGTAGGTTTTTTTAATGTCAGCGTACGTGCTTAAAACTTCCTAATTAATGATTTATTAAATCACATGAGCAGCAAGGTCTTAATCATGACTAAAATGAGATTTCAGTGAAATCGACTTAAAACACATTTATGTATCTGACTGATCACAAAGTATGCTCATTCAGATTTTCATTAAGGTCTCTTTTTATCTTCAGCAAGAGCATTTTTATTCATGTACATACATTTAGATGAATAGAGATTTTTTGCACTAAAGTGCAAAAAAAGTTTAAACAACAATTTAAAAAATATCTTTATAAATGAGAACATTATATTTGTTTTTCTTTACAGTTTAGCTTATTCTATATATGAAGCATTATTAACTTATGTATAAAATATTAATAACCCTGATAGTTTCTAAATATAGAGCAAAGCCTATGTTGGTAAGATAATGTTTTATTTGTGCTTTAAAATTAGGAAAGAACAAAGAGATAGCTAAATGCAAAAAGAAACATGTTTTAACTTTAATTTTTTTAGCAGTATAGAATACAACTTCCTCCGCTTCCCCCAGCCCTTTTTCCCTGACACTGTCAATTTTTTAGCATTCTCACTGGAATTTATTTTGTTGTAGTAAAAGAGACAAGTCATTATTAAACAGATTTTGCTGTTAATTCAATGTATGATTACCCTTTGCCATAGGTACTTTTAAGGGCTTTTATCCAAAATAAAATTCATTAAAAATGCAATTAAAAAATCTATTGTTAATGACTGCTTGAGTGACTGGCTCATAATTGGCTCATTACAATAAAAAAGCAACTGTTTAAAAATCTTGACAATGCAATACAGTACAGAGTGAACACTTCATTGTGAGGCCCTCTGTGATTACAGGATCCTGAAGGTGAAGTAGAAAAACATGCAAATCTGAGACTCCTGCATGACTTTCTCTTTTACACCAGTACAGTGAGTTCAGGTCATGACCTAGCATGGGCGATGGATGTAAGAGCCCCTCTTATTTATCGGGCCCCACACTGAAGAGTAAACTTAGGTAATACATTCCACTTAAATGCTGGCACTCAGACTCCTCTTTGTTTCCCTTCTCCAGAAATCTTTTCAGTTGACTTAGATTACAAAATTGTAATCAGGAAATCTTTAGTTCTGTTGGGGCTAAACTAACAAAGACAATATTGTCATACAAGCCATCATTATTACCTGCCCTTTGTTAATGCAAGAAAGCATGGAAATAGCCCTTTTTCAAGTTCCAGAATTTTTGTTTAAGCATTCCTAGAGATTTGTTTTTATTCTAGTGCTTCGGCGATTTAGTATTTGTATTGAATTATTTTTAATTAATTTTAATTCACTTTATTTTTAAGCCATAGATCCTAAGTAAGATAAAAATATAAATTGGGTGATGCAGGAAGAAAAGTAAACCATACATGATAAGGTTTTCCTTAGCAAATGAAAGTTTTATTTCTTTTTTGTATGTCTTCAACTTGATATACTATAGTTTTAATGGTATACTTTGTGATATCAGACTTCAGCTGTTCTCTGTAGAGTATAAAATTTTAAAATACTGACAAATATAAATAAGAATGGCCACTAAATCTCTGCATAGAGTTCCACCTATGAGGCAAAAATCCTAAATTCCAACAGTAGTTTAAAGAGCTTTATTAATGAGCCCTATATTTTCCAAAATGCTTTTCCTGTTTGAGGCTAGAAAAACAGTAAAAGTTTTAAAGACTGACAACGCCTGCTTTTGTTTAGTCTACAAGAGCAATATTAATGTTGCTTTTGTGTTCTGGTGAGTGACTTAAGTGTAATTTTTCATTGCATATATTAAAAGTTGAATTATTTTGAACTCTGAACTTAGAGACCAGCCCATGCGTGAACCTTAGCATATAAACAAGACAGTAACTTCAAGACCACTCATGTTATTAAATACATCAAACAATGTTGATATTCGGATTTGCCTGTCTTTGGAAAAACTCTCAGTGAAATACTCAACAATTTTTAAAGAAACAAGACACATTTAATTGACTTCATTGCAGTTTAACCGAACTTCTTGGGTATTTTGTCATTACTGTGCTCTGTTTGTGCTGCTCTCATTCCTCTCATCACCTTATCTTAGAACCTTTACATTTTTATTGTCTCAATAGAATTAAGAGGAAATGGCTGCAGAGGAAGCAACCATTTAAAACATACTGGAAATCACACTGCTTTTTGGTTGAATTTTTTAAAGATCTACGTAATGCAGTTTACCTTTTCTATTATAACAAACTGAGCAGTGCAGTTTTTCACACTCGTGTCTCAGTGCAACGACTTTAGTCCACTTCACACTTACATTCAGTTGCTCAAGTGAGCTGATGCCTTAGTGATTTATAAATGAAATTTAATAAACCATCTGGTAGATGCCATGGCTGTGTCATGCTGGTGCTGAAATATTTTATGTATCTAGGAAGTAGCGTAGTAGGGAAAACTGTTGAGACTAACACTTCAGTGTTTGTTTCTTGGGGATGTTTTGTAATACTAATAATTTGGTGGCTATTTATGACCAAGTCTTGTGGCTTGGATAGAGGCCTTTATGATTTTTTTATCTACATGTATTTTATTAATTACTCAAAGACCGCTTGTGTAAATGATAAAGTTCTTTGTTCACTGCCACTTCAAGAAAGAGAGTCTATACTTCTAGTAATGTTTAAATGTATATCCTCTGTATGTTGCTAAGTTTTTAGGCATTTCATAGGCAGAAATGATTAATTAAGATTGTGATATCACCTATGATTATTAATTTATCTTCCCATGTCCAGGGCACATTCATTTTGAATATTAACAAAGAGCTACATCTATTCATTCATCAAATGTGTTCCAAGTGACTGCTCTGCTCTGGATACTGGATACAAATATCAATAAGAGAATGTCTTAGCTCTCTTAAGAGCTCATAGCCTAGATTACTAATGATAGTACAATATTATATTGTGATGATAGTTATTTTATGTTTTTAAGCATATGTTGTGGGAATGTAGAAGTAGGAGAGAGATTAGCTTTCACCTGGGGAAGGGACAGGATGGGTAGTTGGGAAAATACAGATTAATAAGGACCCATCAAGAGGAGAAGATAAAGAATGACTTTCTGAATTGAGAGAACATTCTGTGTGGAACGTGGGATGTGATAACAGCATAGCATACCTTTCAAAGTTTGGTGATCAGAGGGTATATATGAGTAAGTAATGGCAGGAGTAAGAATGAGAAGATAATTCTGGAACAGGTTGTAAAGAGCCTTGTAAGCTTTGCCGAAGAGTTTGAGATCCCCTTCCACAGGTAGTGGGGATGCATTGAAGATTTGTAAGTTAAGAAGCAAAGTGGATAAATTTGTATTTTGTAGTAGCATAGAAGAAGCAAAGGGAGAGGAGAGATGGAGGCTAAGTCTTTCGAATATATTGAGATTAAGGTATCTCAAAATAGGAAGTAGTGAAACTAGGGAGAAATCAAGTCTGGAAATATTGATAATAGTGATTATCAGCATACAATTAAAAATCAAGGTCATATGTGTGAATATGCTCACCCAGGGGATGAAGGAAGTGTTGTATAGTGGGAAAGAACTTGGGCTCTGGTACTTGGTTTTCCAGCCAGCATTCTATCTGTATGACTTTGAGCAAGTTACTTTACCTCTCTGCGCCTCAGTTTCCTCTTCCATAACTCAAAGATAAAAACTACCTACCTTAACAGAATTTCTGGGAGGACCGAATGGGTTAATGTAGTGTTAATTATGATTGTTTTTATGCTATTATTTAGAACTAAGAGTAGGGATTTTTTTCCCCCCCAATGAAGTGTTTTGATAAGGACAAAGAAATAGCTAATCAATAGAAGAAAAGAGTTTTGTAAAATGAGAGAGATGGGGACGTGTTTATAAATTAAGAAAAAGTAGCCATTAGAAAAGAAGTTATTAACGGTAAGTGATTGAAAAAGATCCAGGAAGGTATGGAAGTGATGCTGCGAAGAGCACGGGTTTCGGGGTTAGCTCTGGACAGAAGAGCTCAGAAAAGAGACAGCTGCTATTTCTCTCTGTGATCTTATAGACAAGACCATCTACCTCAAATGGGTGATGATGGACGCACTTAAAGGATTTAAGAACAATTTTAAATATTTGGAATGATTTATTAGAAGAAAGAAAAGGGGATTGAGGATTGCCAAACTGCCCAGAGCCCGTGTGTGGTTAGAAATCAGAATTTGAAGAGAAGATAGTCTTTAAAATTTAACTATAGTTAAATTGAAAAGAAAATTTGGGATGTTTGGTAGTAAGATTAATTTTTTAAGTAACTTTCTTACATCAAAGGTAAGTAATAAATATGATTTTTAAATAAATTTCTATTTTTTTAAAGATTTTATTTATTTATTTTTAGAGAAAGGGAGGGAGAAAGAGAAGGAGAGAAGCATCAGTTTGTGGTTGCCTCTCACACACCCCCAACTGGGGACCTGGCCCACAACCCAAGCATGTGCCCTGACTGGGAATCAAACTGGCAACCCTTTGGTTCACAGGCTGGCGCTCAATCTACTGAGCCACACCAGCCAGTAATAAATATGTTTATTATGGAGTATATAAATAATGCATTCCAGCAATCATTGCAGACAACAATTCCTAAATAAAATTTATGTGAGAATAACCTTCCATACTTCAGAGGGTAGAATACAACATTAATGAATTTAAATGAATACAGCTATTCAAAGTCTACCTTTCTGGACAACAAACAAAAAGATAGTGAAGTCACTTTATGATAGTCACTTAACTGTATCAGTGATGAAAGAATCACATGCCAAAAAACAATTCATAGAATCAAACAGTCCTCCCACTTACTATCAATAATGAGACCAAGTAGAAATAGGTGCCTACATTACTATTTAAATTAATTCAAAATAAAATGAGATATCCACAAGTAGATTTAACAAATACCTGCATAACAACATATTGTTTGTTTCTTTTATCTCTCCAAGTGTTTTTATTTTTTTTTTTAAGTTGGGCTCTCAAGTTTCATTTTAACTTTTCATCAAAGTTAAAACAACTCATTTTCACCAGTAGTGGGTTTTTGACTTTATTTATTTATTTACTTTTTAAGTATATTTTATTGATTATGCTATTACAGTTTTCCCAATTTTTCACCCTTTATCGCCCCTCCACTCAGCACCCCCAACCCTTCAGCATTCCCTGCCCCCTGCCTTAGTTCATGTCCATGGGTTGTACATATAAGTTCTTTGAGTTCTCTGTTTCCTATACTATTTTTGACATCTCCCCATCTATTTAATGCCTACCAATTATGCTTCTTCTTCCCTGTATCTTTTCCCACATTCCTCCCCTCCCACTCCCAACTGAAAACCCTCCATGTGATGTCCATTTCTCTGATTCTGTTCCTGTTCTAGTTGTTTGCTTAGTTTTTGTTTTCGTTTTCTTTTATTTTTTTAGGTTCATTTGTTGATAGTTGTCAGTTTGTTGTCATTTTACTGTTCATATTTTTTATCTTCTTTTTCTTAGATAAGTCCCTTTAACATTTCATATAATAATGGTTTGGTGGTGATGAACTTCTTTAACTTGACCTTATTTGGGAAGCACTTTATCTGCCCTTCCATTCTAAATTATAGTTTTGCTGGATAGAGCAATCTTGGGTGTAGGTCCTTGCCTTTCATGACTTCAGATGCTTCTTTCCAGCCCCTTCTTGCCTGTAAGATTTCTGTTGAGAAATCAGCTGATAGCCTTATGGGCACTCTTTTGTAGGTAACTCTTTCCTTTCCTCTTGCTGCTTTTAAGATGGTCTCTTTGTCTTTAATCTTGGGTAACTTAATGATGATGTGCCTTGGTGTGTTCCTCTTTGGCTCCAACTTCTTTGGGACTCTGGGCTTCCTGGACTTCCTGAAAGTCTATTTCCTTTGCCAGATTGGGGCAGTTTTCCTTCATTATTTGTTCAAATAAGTTTTTAATTTCTTGCTGTTGTTCTTCTCCTGGCACCCCTATAATTTGGATATTGGAACATTTCAAGGTGTCCCAGAGGTTCAAAAGTCTCTCTTCATTTTTTTGAATTCTTGTTTATTCATTCTGTTCCCATTGGATGTTTATGTCTTCCTTTTGTTCGAAATAATTGCTTTGAGTCCTGGTTTCCTTCCTGTCACTGTTGGTTCCCTGAATATTTTGCTTTATTTCACTTTGGGTGTCTTTCCTTTGTTCTTTCATTTTTCAACCAAACTCAATCAGTTCTGTGAGCATTTTGATTACCAGGGCTTTAAACTCTCCATCAGATAGGTTGTCTTTCTCCTCCTCGCTTAGCTCTCTTTCTGAGGTTTTGCTCTGTTCTTTAATTTTGGTGCTATTTCTGTGTTTGGGGCCTTAGGTCTTCACCAGGGCAGGGCAACCCTCCTTGCTGCACTGCAGCGCTGCCTGTGGGGGAGGGGCCCGAGAGGGAAAAAGGCGAGCTGCATTTTTCAACTAACTCTCACGTGAGAGTGGGATATCTCCCACCGCAGCAGCAACCGCCATAGTCCGTAGTCCACAGCCAGCTCTAAGTCTCAATTTCCTCTTAAGTCAGCCCCGCCTGTGCAGCCTGCCACCTCCACATGGTTTCTCTCCATCCTTCGCCTTAACCAGTCTGGTTGTCTTGTTTGACTCTTTCTTCAATTCCATGGTTGTCGGAGTTCCATGCAGTTTGATTTTCTGAAACTTGTGGTTGTTTATTGATTTTAAATTGGTTGTTATCCTCCTTTTGGTTGTGCGAGGAAGCAAAGGGTTTCTACCTACACCTCCATCTTAGCTGGAACTCCACATTTTTCTTTCTTACATAAGTTATTTTGGGAGTTATTCCAATTAGCTATTTTAATTTTTTAGTATTTCTTTCTAAATATCCTATATTTAGTTTATAAAAGTTTTTCACTTTTTAAATTGAGAATACCTTTAAAATACTATCACTTAGTTACATTACTTTATATTACAAAGGATTAATAATTACCACAGTGTCACCTACTTTAACTGTTGAGAAACAGAGTACTTATAATTTTGGATTCATGAATAGAAAACAAAACTCTGAGTGGGAGATTATTTGTCAGTAGGGGAACAGTGATTGGACGCTGTAATGTAGAGAGTCTGGTGATACTTTGTTTTGTTTTCTCACTCTGATAACTACCCAGAATCTCATGTAATGCCTAATTTTTCATTTTTTTTTTAAATTTTTGATCCAGGAGAATTGACAACATGTGTGAAAGCACAGAGAATAGCATCATGAATCCCCATGTAGCTATTTCCCAACCTCAGTGATTTTCAACTCATGGGATGCTTCATTTAAAGTATACAGATTCTTGCGATGTCTTCATGCCAGTATAATAACTAGCTATATCTCAATTATAAATGTAGGGAAGGCCAGAATAGCATTTAAAATTAAGCATTGATTTGCACAGACTGAAGAAGTGTTTCCCCTCCCCCGTATTCTAAATGGGTATTTTAAAGCCACTGTTTTTATTGTTTTCCATTTTAGGAAAATGAAAGCATCATGTTCTAGGTTATTTATCAACTGTGAGATTAAAATCAAGATAAGAATATCTACCACCTGGGTGATAGGACATGGACTTACAAGGACATAATTACCTTGGGAATACTAAACTTAAACTGGGTGAGTTAAGGTCTGGCTTCAGAGTGTCATTGACCCGTTGAATAATCAATCCTTCTTATCCTATTTAGGAAAGCTAAGAACTATTTTGAAATACAGTCACCCTTAAAAGTATGTAAACAAAGTTAAAATCACAATGGCTTCCTACTTTTTCTCCAGAAGATAAATATAGTAACTTGAGTTTCTGGAGTTTCTTAATGAAGGAACAAAAATATGATCAGAATTTTATTTCATGGTTAACTTTTTAGGAACACAGTTACTTATTTAAAAAAATAAAGAAACAAATAACTGGGTCGACTCTCCAGTGCTCAAATCAACTCAGTGGTTCTTGATTTTTCTCTGTGTAAACAGAGACTGTACTTTTCACCAGGAAGTTAAAGAAAAGTTGTAATTACTTTTCCGTGGTTTTCATCTTATATATGAAATCGGCCCATGTCAACAATTGAGAGTCTAATTGATGTTTTGACTAAGGGAGCAGAAAGGCTGCTCTGGAATTCATAGGCATCATTTTGCTCACAAGTAAGAAAGTAAGATATTAATAAGAGGCATGGCTTGGAACAGAAAGTGACATAAATGTGAAAAGAAGCTTCTAATGTCTTGCCATGTCCTGAGTTATTATTATTATCATATGGAATCAGAGGAAATAGCTTTTGAAAAGAAAATGGGCAATGAGACAGGGATAAAAAAAGGAAGAAATAAGTGGAGAGTGTTCTGAGTGGAGAAATTTATATAATGCATAATCAAACTAAGCCCCATTTAATGCCAAAACTTACTGTGAAAAGAGAGTACATATTAAAAACTCCTGACTTGCAGTTTATTCTTAATAGAAACAAAATGCTAAAGAATATCAGGTTTGAGTGGGCATGGTGCCTTGCTCATTTTGGGTACCCCAGTTATTTGTTATATCAGATAATAAATAAATGTCAGTGAACAAAGTAGTAGTGGTTTAGCCTTCATGTGAACAACTATGTAGTAAAACCGATTTTCAATAAGTGTGCACAAGAATTTTTAAAACATGTAATACCTGCCTATTTAGTCAGGTGCAGTGACCTCTTTTCCCTTAGATTGTCAAATTAAAAAATGACAACAGCCAACACAACAATAGCCATGTGGTGTGGATGAATCAAAATTGTACCTATTTTTTTTTGCCAGAAAAATATTTTTTCATGTGCCACAGAATTTTTATAATTAGTTTATGTGTGCCATGAGATGAAAAAGGTTGAAAATCACTGTAGTAAAATAACCAACACTGCTTGTAGAATGATAGGTGGAGATATTTAAATTGTGATAGGGATCCCCAAGTTCATGTATACTTATTTGTAAAAATAGCCCTCATACTCTCATTCTCCTTGATCAATGGATTGCATTGCCAAGAGTTTTGAGAAAAGATAGTGAATTATCAATTAAATTGACTTGGGTTATACTGAGCTTGTTAGTATGCTGAAAACATTTGCAAGGGGAAGAGCATAGCCATCAATGTCTTGTTCATGGACTGTAACAGTATTGTTCAACTAATGGAAAGTATAAGGTGTGGCTGAGAATAGGAAGCTTCTGATGAAGGGAGAGCCCATCATTGTCCTGTCAGGGTAAGATCTATCAGCATCATACTGAGTGATTATGATACTGATTATGTAGTAGCATACACTGACATATTTATTACCCTGGGAAAATTGAGCATTTATTTAAAGGATAGGACCAAAATTTTCCTCATACTCATCATGATAAGCATTAATCTAGAAAAATATGACAATTTAAAATCATTAGTTTCTGCTCTTATCCCATCAACTTCTTGACCTGTCTCCACTGTGGAAAGCTAGCTACATCATTACAATCTGTGACCTTGTTGACACCTAGAAGACTAAATGGTCCCTTTAGCAAGCTGGTTGTTATGGGCGTGTTACTGCTAGGAACCTCATTCCTGCTTCTGTTGACAAGGCTACAGCTATTGGAAAGGTACTTCCTGAGTTAAATGGAAAGCTCTCCAGCATGATACTCTGCACCTATGCCCACCAGGCAGATCTGCCAAAGACAGTGGCCAGAAAGCGATAAGGCAAGCTCCTGCTAGACCCACGAACCTGAGATTTCAGCTGTTATGACTAGTATTCCCTGTAACACTTAAACAAGTTCTTGTGTTGGTATGTCAATGAGTTTGGCCGCAACAAACATGCTGTTGACATTAGGAACTTGGATGATCTCTCTTAACTCTTCTCTCTTCCCCCAAAACACACAGTGGAAAAAATTCTATTTCACACCTAAACCTTTTACACTATTTCCATAGAGGTGGGGTAGAGTGTAAAGATATTTCTGTATTCTGTGCCTCTCATAAAATTTGCACTTGGCCCAAATTTAATAAGATGAGACAGAGGCATTAACAGTCATCAACCTAATATGCATTTGTAACCAAAAAGGTAAATTAACTTTAATAACCACCAAAGAAAGAACTTGGGGATGAAAAAGAGATGAAAGGATGGAAGGGAGGGAGGGAGGCAGAGAGGGTCCTACCTTTGTACAGGCTTTGAGAGTCCTGACTTTAGACTGTTTTATTTGGTCATAGCTGTAGCATCTCAAGTGAAATTTGGTTAAAAACAAAGGGAATTGGAAAAGAGTGTAAGAAGGATGAGCTACTTCATTCTGTATTTGGTATTCTAGAACTGGAAAAAGACAAATTTAGGAAAATAGAAAAATATAAAGTGACTTTGTCAAGAAACAGCAAACTACTGGAAGCCACCCCTCTAAGGGGTGCAGTGTATGGGATATTTTGGGCAATCTCAAAGTAAGTACAAAAATCTGTATTTTAACACAAAAACATATAACAAGACACAAAATTACACACATTCTTTGGTAACAATTATGTCAAAATAACTATATGAATAAAAACTAAAAGGGAGTATAACAAATTACTTGGGCTGTATTACTGGGAGTGGTAAATTATAATGCTGGATTTGGCATTATGAAAAAATTGCAACATATTGCATTATTAAGGATCATATTGTGACAAATCCCACAGTAAAATGGCCTATTCCCATTTCCCACAGTGGCGATTTCTTTACTGGACTCCCTGGGAAGTGTGGAGATGTGGGATGGAATGAGGGGAATGAGTAGAAGATTTCTGGATAACCTTAAACTTACGCTTTGATAACCATGTCAACCTGTGCAAAAAATCTGTGTGTTCTGTTAGTCCAGGAATAAGAGGAGTCTCTGATTCTCTCCAAGAAGTGATTTTATTTTTAAAACTGAGAATAGGAAGGGAAGGGTGAATGAGGGAAAGGGGAGAGAGTAGTACCTATATAACCTTGTGACTATGCTGTTAAAAATGAGGGACCTGAGACTGAGATGGGTTTTTTTGTTTTTTTTTTTAAACATTTCATCACTCTAGATTTATTTGGGCACTTGCAAACATCCAGGAGCATTGCAAGTTAGGAAGACATTGAGATAGTATTAAGGGCATTGATATTTTAACTTATGAACTGAGGGATGTCTCTAAATTCAACAGAGAGAAGGTACTATTAAAATGTGATCTTCTGTATTACTGGGTTTAATAGTCTTGTGTATGCTCAACCTGTAGAAAATGAAGAAGATGGTTTGCAGAGCCATGAGATAATGTTGCATAGGCTTTCTGCTACCACTGGAAAAACAACAGCATAGCTCCACAATAGTCAACAATAATACACCATTTCAACAGATGACATTCATTTGGTCTGTTATCTTCAATTCATGTGGTATTTGGTGTTTATGTAATTTTGTACTCATTATTTTCACAATATTGGGCTGCATTAGTTGAATAGGAATTATTTTTTAAATACCTAGCACTTTAAGTAAGTGGTTTTGGAATTAACATTGGATAATGTTAACTGGGTAAGATTGAATTAGATCTTTTTTGTGCTTTGGTTTTATTTTAACTATGATTTTGAGTCATCCTTTTTTCTCAATTTTATTGACGGTATATTGAAATTTTGATATATTGACAGGGCTAGCCATGTTTTCTTTAACTTACCCTTCCTAGAATATGGAGACTCATCAAAAGAGATTTTTGTTTGTTTTTAACTAGTTAACCTTGTTATGGAGCTCTGCCTTGTTAACTTCTGACTATGAGTTTGGCTATAAAAAGCTTAGAAGTACCCACTCTAGAACAAGGAAACTTGCTGTATGAAAAAGGTATACTTTTTAGAGAACAAGACTCGATTCCAATTCTGCTAAAAAAAACCTTGGTATCTTGATATCAATGATGGTTTCCAAAATGTGTAAATAGTTGTAAATTTACTCTTGAACAGCTGCAAAAATTAGAATTTCAGTATTAGGGAAGACTCACCAATTCTATTTCTTGTTTTTATGATACTACTTTATAGTTTGATTTCATTATATTTCTTTAATTTCATTTATTTAACAAATATTCATTGAGAACATATTATGTGACAGGCCCTATGCTCTCTGCTGGGAGTATAATGGTGAGCATCTGCTTAGAGTCTAGTAATTAATGTCTATGTTATTTACTCGTTAATTACATAATTAGTTATTAGTATCTACAGACATCAATCAAATAAACCATCTAAAATATAAAACTGCAGCAATGACAGATATGACAGAAAAAAGAATAGGAGGCCATAAGAAGGAATTTAAACTAGTCAAAGATTTGGAAAGGCTTCTTGAAGTGAGGCTTGAGAGTAAGAGGTTTCTCCAATTGGACAGTATCTGTATAAGTGCCAGAAAGGAAGTGTTTCCATCCTAGAGATGAGCAAAGGCCCCTAGCAGGCAGGAGAGCATCCTGGTGAGTAGTGTTTCTCAGAGAGAAAGCAAGTGTGGCTACAGTATCCAGAATGAAAGTTGAGTTACATGTGAAGAGGCTGGAGACATAGGTAGATTTGGGTAGCAGTTATTTTATTTGTAAACATTCTTCAAGCTATCCCCTTTGATAATTTTTTATATGTATATTACACTTCAATTTTTAAAAGTTTACTTAAACAAATCTGCAAGTGCACATCAATGAATAGTTTAAGGCTGCAAAGTTTTATACAAAATTGCACTTTAGTAATTCCCTTATATCCACTCCCAGTCACCACTCTCCCTCTTCTCCCTGTGTTGAAGGCAACCACTATCCTGGCTTCAATCACTGTAAGTTATTTTTGTCTGTTCTTAAATATCATTTAATTGGAATCATAATATTTATTAGTTTATGTCTGGCTTCTTTTGATCCATTTTATGTCTGTAAAATTCTTCTGTGTTTGCACATAGCAGTAATTTGTATACCTTTATTGAAGCATAGTATTCCAGTATATGAATATACCATATTTTATTTATTCATTCTACTATTTGGGTTATTTCCAGTTTGGGGCTATTATAGAATGTGCTGCTACGAATACTTTTTTATATCTTTTGGAGTATGTATGTACCCATTTCTGTTAGTAATATGTATAAGAGTCAAATTGCTAGTTTATAGGGTATGCGTATGTTCAACTTTAGTAGGTGCCACCATATATGGATAGTTTTCCAAAATGGTTTTACCAGTTTATACTGCCACTAGCAATGTACGAGAGTTATAGTTGCTTTACATGCTTGTCAGCACTTGGCATTGAGTTTTTTAAAAATAAATGCTAGTTATTGTGGTGATATACAATGCTCTGCGTTACGGTTAATTTGCATTTCTCTGCTGACATTGAATTTTTTTTTGTAATTTTAATTTTTGAGGGGGACAGTGCTTAGTCAAGTTTGTTATCCCTTTTAATATTTGATTCTCTGTCTCCTATACTGACTTAGGAGTTCTTTATATTTTTGATTCAAATCCTTTATAAGATAGATGTATTTCAGATACCTTTTATTCTGTAGTAGAAAATTTTCTTCTCTTTTAATTAAAAATATTTCAAATGATCAATTTTTTCTTTGTAATTAGATTAGAAATTTTTATGCTTTGTTTAAAGAATTTTTCCCTATCCCAAAGTCATGAAAATATACTCCTATAGTATCCTTTGGAAGCTGTTGTTTACTTACATATTTATATATACACTTGAAATTGATTTGTGTATGGTATGAACTAGGGGTAAAGATTCATTTTTTTCCCCAAGTGGATATCCATTTGTCCCAATATTATATGCTGAAAAGCCTCACTATATTCTTCATTGTCATCTTTGTCATAAGTTAATTGACTGAATTCTCTGTTTTATTCTATTGGCTCATTAGAACACTTTTTAAATTATTGTAGCTTTGTGATGAGTCAGTTTCTCCAACTTCATTCTTTAAGAGCACCATGGCTGTTTGTAGCTATTTTAGAATCAGTTTGCCAGTTCCAACAAAAAATAATCTGCTGGGATTTTGATTCGGATTACACTGAAGCTATAGATGAATTTGAGGAGAATTGACATTACAATATTGAGTCTTTAATTCATGAGTGTAGTGCATCTCTCCATTTGTGTGGGGCTTTTTAACTCCTCTCACTAATGTTTTGAAGTTTTCTGTGTAGATGTCATGTACATATTTCCTTAGATTTATGTCTGGGTGCTTTGTGATATTAGTGCCAATATGCATTAGTTTGCTAGAGCTACCATGACAAAGTACCACAAAGTAGGAGGTTTAAAAAATAGAAATGTATTTATTTCTTCACAGTTTTGGATGCTAGAAGCCCAAGCTCAAGGTGTAACTAGAGTTGGTTTCATCCTGGGGCCCCTCCCCTTGGCGGATAGATGACCCTGTGTCTTCCCATGGTCTCCCCTCTGTGTCTGCATGTGTGCCTGTGTCCTAATACCCTCTTATAAAGACACCAGGCATGTTGGATGAGGGCCCACCCATATTGGATTAGACCTCATTTTACTTTCCTTACCTCTTTTAAGACCGTCTATCCAGATACAGTCACATTCTGAGGTTCTAGGGGTTAAGACTTCACCATAAGAATTTTGGAGACACAATTCATCCTGTAACACAATGGTATCAGATTATTTATTGCTGACATATAGAAATACAATTTTAATTTTGAATATTAGTCTTATATATAATGACCTTGGTAAATTCACTTGTTAATTTTACTAGTGTTTCTGTTCATTGTCTTGGATTTTCTACATACAAAATCACATCACCTGTGAATAATGACTGACCTCAGAATAAAAGTATTTAGTATTTAAGTAAAATAACTGCTGTGGACTTTCTGTTGATGTTTATCAGATTATCTCTTTCTATTGCTCATTTGTTAGAAGATTTTTTTTTAAATCATGAACTAAGTTTGAAGCTCATAGACTATTAAAATGTTAATTGTTGCTATAATAGAGAAAAGTTCATAGGATTTACTAATGGATAATTTTGGAATGGAGAATAGTGGAAGAATGGAACTTTTTTGTTCATCAGAATTGGAGCTTTGTGGTATCTTCTATAGTTTCTGTGAAATTTAACAGGAATGATTTGGAGGAAAATGGGAAAATTAGTTTTAAGTGTGAGTTTCATTGAAAAAGTTAAAAATCAGTTACCTAGTATTTTTAAAACTCCAGATGTTTATACTCATTAGCACTTGAGTATTTTAACATAATTTTTACTTCTTTAGTTTTTTGCCAAATAAGTATATAATGTTGTTATTCAGTTTATTTTCAGTTAATAATAGAAATAATTACTCTGGTTTCTTTACTGTGGTATTTTCGAGTTTGGGTCTCCAAAATAATGAGTATGCACCAAGATTAAACTGTGCATTGCACAAATTGTTATTATTTGGAGCCATCCAGAAATCATTAAATAGTATATCACGGACTTTACTTTGGATCATTCAGATGACAATGAATAGTCATAATAATAGTACTAATAATAGCAGTAAGAGTAATAATAATGAAAGCAATATTCTTTCAGCAATTAAACATGTTGAGCAGCCACTGTTCTAAGGGATTTATATGTATGAACACAGTTGTTACAATAACGTTCATAATACGGTTTTTTCCTTCCTTTTTACACATAAGGAGAATGAGGCATAGGAAGATAAGTAACTTGTTCAATCCAGGTGTCATACTGCTAATAAACAGTAGATCATGATTTGAACCCAAAAGTTGGCTCCGGGCTTTCCCTAGAATGCACGTTATGTTTTGGTGGGACAGAAATCTTTAATTTTAATAGAGTCTAAAAATTGATGTATAATAGTACATTTTAATCTCAGACCCAAAAAATACAGCAGGAGAAAAAAAATGTTACTAAAATACTCTTACCTGCAATACAAGATTCTCCACAGTATAATTTAATTATTTGCCCTGTATATGTGCTAGGTAGGTAGTTCCTTTCCTTCTTGTTATTCCTAAACCATGTAGTGTGATCCTGGCCCCAATACTCCCCTTCCTACCAAACCACTTCACATGCTCTTGATAGCAAAAACAGCTGTCCTGAAGTGAAATTAGATAGAATGAAGAGTTGTGGTCCTCAGTTTCCATATGAGTAAAACAAAGTTCAATTATCTAATCTCTAAAATTCTAGAATTGCTAAACCTAACTTTGTGTGTAACAACCCCCCAGGTATCCCAGAATGCCCCATGCCACTTCCTGTTCTTTTTCCCATTAAACCTGTTTTTCTTCAGGCATTAAGTAATGACATAAAGCTTTTTTGTTGTTTTAAGTCTAATTCTTATGTCATTGTTATTTTATTACTAAAATTTTTTTTACTGCTTTCTACTCTTTTTCGTTATGAAAGCCTCGGTAGGTATATTATTAGTTCAATAAGTTAGTCTGGGAATCTAACCATCATTTTTAAAAATTTAATCTTTATTGTAGTTTTTTTAATTACCATTTCATCCCTTTATACTCCCAGCCCCCCAGCAATCACCCCACTGCTGTCCATGTCCATGAGTCTTTTTCCCTTTTTGCTCAATACCTCCACTCCCTACCTCCCACCCCCTTTAGCTGTCATCCTGCTGTCTATCTATGAGTCTGTCCCTATTTTCCTTGTTTCTAGGAATTTGTCCATTTCATCCAGTTTGTCCAGTTTGTTAGCATATAGTTCATAATATTTTCTTACAATGTTTTGTATTCTTTGGTGTCAGTTGTTATTTCTCCTCTTTCATTTCTGATTTTATTTATTTGGTTCCTTTATCTTTTTTTCTTAATGGGCCTGATTAAAGGCTTGTCAGTCTGGTTAAAGGTTTGTCAGTCTTGTTTCTCTTTTCAAAGAATCCACTCTGGAATTCATTGATCTTTTGTATCTTTTTTTTAGACTCTGTGTTTTATTTATTTCTGCTCTGATTTTTATTATTTTCCTTCCTTCTACTTACTTTGCTCTTTGTTCTATTTCAAGTTCCTTTAAGTGTGAAGTTAGTTTGTTTATTTGAGGTTTTTCTTGTTTTTTGAGATAGGCCTGTAATGCTATGAATTTCCCTCTTAGGATTACTTTTCCATGTCCCACAGATTTTGGATTGTTGTGTCCTCATTTTCATTTCTTTCAAGGTATCTTTTCATTTCTTCCTTGATCTCATTGTTGATCCATTCATTGTTTAATAACATATTATTTAGGTACCATCTCTTTGTGTGTTTATCAGTGTTCTTGTGATTGATTTCTGGTTTCATAATATTGTGGTAAGAAAAGATGCTTGATATGATTTCAGTTTTCTTAAGTTCACTGAGACTTGTTTTGTGTCTTAACATTAGTCTATTCTAGAAAACATTCCATGAGCACTGGAAAAGAATATATATTCTGCTGCTCTTGGATGAAATGCTCTAAAGATATTAATTAAATCCATTTGGCATTGTATCTTGTTTAAGGCTACTGTCTCCTTGATGATTTTCTGCCTGGAAGATCTATCCATTGCAGTCAGTGGGGTATCAAAATCCCCAACTATGACTCTGTTCTGTCTGTCTCTCCCTTTACATCCATTAAGATTTGTTTCACATATTTAGGTGCTCTTACGTTGGGTGAGTAGATGTTTACTAGGGATATATCCTCTTGTTGGATTGCTTCCTTTATCATTATGCTGTAGCCTTGGTTTTAAAGTCTATTTTATCAGATATAAGTACTGCTAACCCGGCTTTTTTTCCCATTTCATTTGCATGAAATATCTTTTCCCAACCCTTTACTTTTAGTCTGTGTGTATCTTTTGCTTTGAGATGCATCTCTTGGAGGCAGCATATATATGGGTCTTGTTTTCTTGTCCATTCAGCCACCCTGTGTCTTTTGGTGAGAGCATTTAAGCCATTTACATTTAGGGTGATTATTGATAGATACGTATTTAGTGCCATTTTATTCTTAGACTATTTTCCTCTTTTTTTTTTCTTTCTCTCTTCTCCTCCTTCTCCTTCTCCTCCTTCTCCTTCTCCTCCTTCTCCTTCTTCCTTCTTCCTTCTTCCTTCTTCCTTCTTCCTTCTTCCTTCTTCCTTCTTCCTTCTTCCTTCTTCTAGCAAACCCTTTAGCATTTGTTGCAATACCAGTTTGGTGTTAACAAACTCTTTTAGCTTTTTCTTGTCTGAGAAGCTCCTTATTTCTCCTTCAGTTCTAAGTGATAGCCTTGCTGGGTAAAGTAGCCTTGGTTGTAGGTCCTTGCTATTCATCACCTTGAATATTTCATGCCACTCCCTTCTGGCCTGAAATGTTTCTGTTGAGTAATCAAATGCCAGCCTAATAGGTGCTCCCTTGTCTGTAACTACCTGCTTTTCTCTTGTGGCTTTTAGGATTCTCTCCTTTTCTTTAAACCTTTACATTTTAATTATTACGTGTCTTGGGATAGGCCTCTTTGGGCCCAGCTTGTTTGGGACTCTCTGAGCTTTCTGGACTTGTGCTTCTTTTTCCTTCACCAGATTAAAGAAGGTTTCAGTCATTTTTTCTTCAAATAGTTTCTCGATCCCTTGCTCGCTGTCTTCTTCTGGTATTCCCACAATGCAGATGTTGTTAGGCTTCATGTTGTCCAAAATGTTTCTTAAGCTCACCTCATTTTTTAAATTCTTTTTCTTTTTGCTCTTCTACCTGGGTGTATTTTTCTACCTTGCTTTCCAAATCACTGATTCGATCTTCTGTTTGATCTAACCTACTATTTATTTCTTCCAGTGTATTATTTATTTCAGATATTGCATTCTTTATTTGTGACTGGTCCTTTTTTATGGTTTCTGTATCTTTTTTCATGCAGTTGAGTATTGTTATAACCATTACTCTAAACTCTCTATCTGATAAATTACTTGCCTACATTTCATCTGATTACTCTTCTGGAGAATTCTGTTATATTTTCATTTGGAGTCTGTTTCTTTGTCTTCCCATTTTGGCTGCTTCCCTGTATTTTTCACCTTAGGTGTTAAACTAATCAGTTGTTAAGCCGATCAGTTGTTACACTAATCAAGCTGTACTCAGCAACCCCCTGGCTTAAGCTCCACAGTGTGAGGCAGAGAAATACTGTATTTTTCGGACTATAAGATGCACTTTCCCCCCAAAATTTGGGAGGAAAATAGGGGTGTGTCTTATAGTCTGAATGTAGCTTACCTAGCTTGATGGGGTGGGGGTGGGGGTGGACCAGGGTTTTTTCCCCCTATTTTCCTCTTCTAAAACCTAGGTGTGTCTTACGCTCCAGTGTGTCTTATAGTCCAAAAATTACAGTATCTGCATGCAGGGCTATTGCTTCCCCTCAGGCTGATGCCACCTGGAGGGGAGAGTGCTCTGCCTGAGAAAGATGGCCTCTGCAGTATGGGGGATGACTCAACACATGGATTCTGGTGGCTGTTCCTTCAGTTCTCTCCCCAGAGCCACCAACCCCAGACACTCCTCAAGCGTCTCTAGTTCACTCTGCCCTCCCTTTGCCAGCACCCAGTGTAAGTGGCTGCAAACAAAATTTTGTGGATTGGCCCTTTAAGAGGCTCTCTGCATCTCCAGCCTCTCTCCCTGGCAGACAGAAACCCTGCTGCTTTTCATAGCTGGAGGTTATCTGGGTTCCTTTCCAGCTCTGGTGCTATATGCTGAGGAGCCCAGTTTGGGGTGTAGACTCCACATGTCTCAGGGGAAGCCCCTAGCTGCTGGCAATCCCTCCGGAACTTCAGCTGCCACCCATGGGAGTCCAGCCAGCCCTCTCACGCCTCCTCCACATTCCCTACCAGTCTCATTGTGGTGAAGTTGTGTCTTCTGTCTGTCCTTGGTTATAAGCCTTTTCTCCAGCTAGTGTTCAGTTATTTGTTCCAGTTATTTAGTTGTAATTCCAGATTGATCCTGGGAGGAGGTTAGTGTAGCTTCTACTTACTCTTCCGCCATCTTGGATCCACAAGGGATCTTTAAAAATCTCTAGCCGTCATTTAAAATAGACTTGTGAGGCATTTTTTTGTAGGTTGAAATCTGCATATGCACATCACACAACATACACACCTGATATTGTGGCTGTTTAATTAATTTATTTAGAAGTAATAGTGAGCCAGTTAGCTTTGTTTTATCTGTGACTATAGATTTAATTTCTAACCAAGAAGAACCATCTGAAATATGTTTTATTTTGATTACAGATGAGAGAGTGTTGGTGGGTTAGCATGGATCCACTACTCTTAGATAAAGAACTTAGAGAAAGTTAGTGGCCTTTTTATGGTAGGAAATGGAACCATCTTTTTTTTCTTTCATGTTAAAAATAGCACTAAAATCAGATCAAAATAGTTTATTCATTTTGTATCTATATTTTTAAAGTTTTGTCTTGTGTCTGGTTAACCAAAATAGTGAAATCCACTGTTTATTTCAGTACCCTTGCTCTACTGTTTTTGTGTAGTGCTTATACGCCCAGACTGTGGAGCCAGCCTGGCATGGTTCAGATTCTGATGCCATGTGGCTCTAGTAGTTGTGTGTTCTTGAGCAAGTTACTTAATTCCTCTGTACTTCAGTTTTCTTATTTATGAAATGAAAAATAAAAGAACATCCCTTATGCAACTATAGTGAAATGATAACACATGTAACTTTCTTCACAGAGAGTATGAACTTAAATTTAGCAACTCAATGATTGTTAGCATGCTCTCACACTTAAAAATCTGTCAGTGGTAGCCAGTGGAAGTAATCTTTTGTGAGAGTAAAATGTTTTTCAGTGTTAGAAAGTCTTATTTATATAGATTACTACTACTTATAAAAAGAGAGGGAGATAATTTTAATTTGTTTGCTGACAAGTGCCATTTTTGTCTGCATAAAAATCTTGATAACAGAATACATGAATTATCTTCCTTTATTTGCTTCATACTTGATGTTGACTATTGCACATCAGATTATTAATTGACAATGCCACTGAGGAAGTGATATTGGAAGAACCTGAAAGAACTAGATTTAGGACACCAATTTCAGGAATGGTCTACTTGATAGAAAAATTTTCTTTATCTATGAATCTAGTCACTTCACTTTTGGCTAAGCCAGGTAGTCAGCGAAACTTATGATGTTCTTCTTTACTCTGTGCCAGATACTGTATGTAAATTTCAATTGATTATCTCTTCTCTGGTATTATACAGCATTTTATCTGTCTCTGTTCTTTCGTTCTTTAAATATATATGTATCATTAAATTCCCAAAACAAACCGAGATGGCACAGTGTGTTTAAGCAATGTGGGTTTTGTCAGACATCACATTCTTCCAGATATATTTTTCCAAATGGAAAGATGGCTCAACATTTTCTATTATTATTTTAGATTAAATGTTCTGCAATATGTTGTTGACATTACACTGAAGTAAATACTGTATGCTCAAGTCTCTCAGGGACCCTCAGGAAAATGAGATGCATGTCCCAGGAGGCTATCTCAGAAAAGAGAAATTTTAAATATAATAGCATGCATGAGAAAATATTCTTTTGTATAATATTGGACCTAAGGAAAATGAAATGTTGGCACAACAGAATTTTACCGTTTGGCTCATTGTGGTCTCATGCACACATAATAATTTATAATTTTTCCCTTATTTTTGGTCAAATAAGGTATTTTGTTTTACGGTGATAGGACATATTTCATTTATTAGCTATACTCCATATTCATTTGATCTACTGCAAATCTTTCTTTCTGACTGGCAATTTAGACTATCTTCATTTTTGCTTTTCTTTAAGAGAATAAAGTTGAAGCCACACAAATCTCAGACTTTACAAATTAAGTGAAATATAAATTAACCCAAGAATTGAGATGTGGTTGAAAAGATGTAGCACACCTATAATAGATTAGTCCAAGTTAGGAGATAATAGCTCAGTCTTCTTTTAGTCTTAAGTGGGTTTTTTTGGGGGGGTTTTGTTTGTTTGTTTTCAATTCGGTGCTCCTTCTGCTTAAGGACATTTCTTCTGGGTTTATGCATTTTCAGTAGCTTTGTCTAATTGTTTGTTTGCCAAAAATTGTTCCTTTTTGCTACTTTTAAAAAGAAATCATTATTATTTTTTTAATTTAGAAAAAATATTTTAAAACATCTTATAGTCCCATAACCTATAACCCATAACATGGGTTATGGATTAACCCATAATCTGTAACTCCATAATCCCATAACCCAAATCCCATACACCCTTGTTGACATACTTATTAGGCAAATATAACTGCACAAGAAGGTATAGAATTTGTTTTCCCAAATAAAAACATTTAATAGTTTTTGTATATTGCACCAGAAAAATGCTTTTTCTATTTACTATTGAATGATGTAGAGGAAAGGGATTTTATTAGATGTCCTCTGATGTATACTTCAGGGGTTTATTTTCCCCAACACTTAATATGTTATATTTCTAAAATTTTCCTCTTGAGTAGATTGTTTAAGATAGGAAAAAAACTGTTTTAAGGACAGAAGGGAATCTCATGAAACTAGGACTAGGGATTGGAGCAGTTTCAAACTCTTATTTCTGCTTCTCTTTGCTTATTCACCCTGTTTTCTCTGAGTAGACTGGATTTCTCAGATCTCCAGATCCTGTGATAGAAAATAGGGCTACTCATAATTTTCAAGGTTATAACTCTCTTTTTAAGATTTGATCTTAGTCTGAAACTGAAATCTTTTGGTTTCAATTTCAGATTTCTGAGCAACAGACAATTTCCCAGCTTGGAGTTCCCACTGTTAAAACAATTAGTTATTGCTGTGGAGAAGCTATAATCTTGTTAAAAATAGCTGTGGTTGCCATGTAGATGGTGGGTGGGCATTTTGCAGAAAAGAGATGCTGGACAAACAACCAAGATTATGTTTACTACATTCATTGATAGAAATTACAAGCTTCTGGGTGATTTTATAGCTTGCTATGCACAAAGTTTCAGTATCAATCTTATACTTTCAGGGAATTCAGTAAAATTCAAGTTTCATTATTTCTGAATTACAGTGTCTCTGTCTACCAGTTTCCTTAATTCCATATTCCTGATAATAATTTTCTATCCCATTATTTTTTCTTTATTTTTAAAATTTATTTTCTTTGTTTTTTCCCCTTCTTTTCTTTCCCATCATTTTTCATCTCTTTTATAGCCCCATAGAACTTTATTTTACATAATGTATAATTTCTTTTTCTCCTTTCAAATTGATATCTAATTACTTAAACTAGCAAGCAATTTGTGGTCTCTTAAACTTTACAACCATTTGGAGAAGGACAGTACTTAATAGGAAATAAGGGATTAAGAAGCCAGGAGTCTAGGAGTAAGTTTTGAATTTACAGCCTATTATAATCTACATATAGCAACAATCACAGGCTCCTTGTGAGAAGGGTCAAGTAAGATAATGTACATGAAATTATCAGAAATTCACAGAAGCATTTTATTCAAACAAGTTATTAGTTTGACATTTGACATTACTCTTAGACTTTTGACTCAGACGCAGAGAATGAAGCACAGGAAAAGAAAGTTTCAACTTGTCAGCTGATCAGAAACTGATGAAGGCATATGAATTGGTGGGAGGACGGCCTCTGACAGTCAGTGAGAGATGGACACCGTCAGTCCAGCAGTATACAAGGAACGCAGTTCCACCAACAGCCATGTCCATGGGCCTTACCCTACTTGAGTCTTCAGATGAAATCACAGCCCTGGCTGACAGCATGACTGCAGCTTCATGAGAGACCTTTTACCAGAGGTGTCCAGCTAAAGCTGCACTTGGATTCCTAAAGCACAATGTCTGTGAAGTAATAACTCTTTTTGTCTTGAGCCAATATGTTTTGGGATAATAAGTTTTAAGCCAGGAATTTTTTCTTATACAGCAATATATAATACAGTCAACTTTAAAAATTCTCATGATACTACCAAATTTGTTTCTTCTATATTTCCTTACCCCTTATTTCTAGTAGGTTTTTTCTGTAGGTTTATTGAGGCATAATTTGTAGCATGCTATAAAATCCACCCATTGCAAGTGTAAAGTTAATGATTTTAGTAAATGTACAGAGCAGTACCATCATAACTACAATCCAGCTTTAGAACATTTCAACCCTGACTGGTTTCCCTGTCCCCTTTGCAGTCATTCCTCGCTCCCAAACCTCAGTCCCAGGCAAACATTTTCTGTCTCAATTCATTTGCCTCTTCTAAACTTTTCATATAAATGAAATCATCTGACATGTAGTCTTCTGCTTCTTTCACTTAGCATATTTTTTAGGCTTATCTATTTGGTACATTATGAGGGGAGACCCGTAAGAACTTGGAATTTATTTATTTAAAAAATTGTGTATTTATTCTTACATGTTTAAATTTCAGTCACCTTCAAAGTACTCTCCATTTGATGCAATACACCTATCAAGATGTTTTTTTCCACCCCTTCCACATCGGTAAAATGTTTACCTTTGAGGCCTTTTTTCATTCAGGGAAACAAAAAAAAAAAGTCGCTGTGGTTGAGATTGGGTGAATAGGGAGGATGGGGCATGGGGGTCATACTGTTTTTGGTTAAAAACTGCTGAACACTTGGTGCGGTATGGGCAGGTGCACTGGTAAATCACCCACCATGAAATGGGCAAACTCACTGAAAGATTCTTCAGAAAGCTAAGTGCGGCCTCTGACAACAACGCCAGCTGGTGCACTGATACAGACGGGTTCCTAGAACACTCACCTGGCGGGGGAAACCTGTACTACAAGGGGCCTACCCTCCAGAAGATAATTCAGTTTTTTGTGTGTCCCCCTTTATATCAGTAATTCATTCCTTTTCATTTCTGTATATTTTTTTCATCATATAGATAAATCACACTTTGGTTATCTATTTACCAATTAATAGAAAATTGATGTTCCTAGTATACATATATACACACATATATATGTATATACCCACACATATATATATAATGTTGCTATTATAATAATGTTTGCTAGTATATATAATTTGCTGTGAATATTGACATACAAATGTGTGTACATGTATTTTTATGTCTTATGCATAGATATCAAGAATGGAATTACTGGGTCATGTAGTAAATTTATGCTTAACTTTTTAAGAAACTGCCAACTGTTTTCAAACATAACCACACCCTTTTACATTCCCATCTCCAATGAGCAAGGGTTGTATTTTCTCCACATTCTTGCCACCACTTGCGACTGTCTAACTTTTAGATTGTAGACATGCAAGTGAGTGTGTATTGGAATCTCATTGTGGTTTTAACTTGACTTTCCCTAATGACTAAAGATGCTGAGAATCTTTTCATTTGCTTATTTCCCTATTTATGTGTGTTAAATGATAGAATATTTATTGAAACCTTTTGCTAACTTTTTTGTTGTTTGGCATCTTATCATTTAGTTGTAAGAATTCTTTATATATTCTGTATGCAGGTTTCCTATCAGATATATGATTTACAAATATTTTCTCTCAGCCTATGGCGTATCTTTTCATCTTCTTTAAAGTGGTTTTTAAGATAAGACCATTCAGATTTTCTCCTGTGTTTTCTTCTAAGTGTTTTATAGTTTTGCACATACCTTTAAATTCGTGATATAGTATATTTTTTTCTGTGTGTTATGTGTGAAGTAAGGATCCAAATTAATAATTTTGCATATAGGTATCCAACTGTCTTAGCACTGTTTGTTGAAAACCTATCCTTTCCCCAGTTGAATTCTCCTGGAAAGCTTGTCAAAAATCAATTGACTATAAATATAAAGGTTTATTTCTAAACTCAATTCTGTTTCATTAACATGTACCTGTTATTACTCCAGTATCATTATCTTGCTTATTTTGGTTTTACAGTAAATTCAGTGTTGCACAATCAGACAGTGCTCCCTCTCGTGTCCTGTCTGCACAGCTGTACCATCAGCCCAGAGTGTGAACCTAGCTTGGGCTGTCTGTGGTGTCTACTCTGCGTATGTGTGTGCAGAGCTTATCATGTTAGTTCTATGCTGTCTCATTTTGGGGTCTCTCTGTTTCAGACTAAACACCTGGTTAGTCTGAAAGTCCAGTGTTTAACCCAGCCAGGACTGTAGTCTCAGGCTATCTGAGTCACTGGTCTTCTCACTTCATTTGCTAGAGAGGTCACAGTTGTTACTGACAATGCTGCTGGATGTGGGGACTTTCTATGTCCCACTCCAAATCCGGTCAGCTCCCTCTGTCAATAAAATTATTTTTTCGAGGCTTCCCTGCCTTCATATGGGAGCAGCCCCTGACAAGAGTGGCACAGACTCTCGAAGTTCAGTAGTTTTTCATTATGAGTATAACCACTTCTTAATTTGGTGTATACCTTTGTTCAATATTCAGACCCGTAGATAGTTGTTTTTGAGAGTTTGTCCAGGTTTAGCATTGCTTTTGGGTGTATAGGATTTGTTAATCCGCCATACTGGAAGTCCTGCCTTACTTTCTCTTTTTTAACCTTTTGAAAGCAAAAAAAGGTCAAGTAGTATAGTGACTCCATTTGCCTATTAAACAGCTTCAAGAACAATTAAAACATAACCCACCTTGTTTCATTTAATATCAAACATTGTATATCATTTGTAAGTATTATAGCTCTATCTCTAAGAGATAAGATTTTCTTTTAAAATATGGTGGCAATACCATAAACACACATTAAAGCAATTCACAGTTTTTCCTTAATTTGTTACATGTCCTCTCAGTATCCAAATTTCCAGTTGTTTTATAAATGTCTTGCATTTTCTGTTTGTTTTGTTTTTACAGTTGTTTTGTTTAAATCAAAATAAGAGGTTTTATGCACTGTAATTGGTTATGTCTTTTAAGTCTCTTGTAATCTGTATGTTTCCTCTTTCTCTCTTTCAACTTTGTTGAATAAATGAGGTCACTTGTCCAGTAGAGTTTCCCACAGACCAACAAAATCCCAACAGTGTAGTGTAATGTTTCTTTGTTGTCTGTGATTTCCAAAAAATTAATACTTGCTTCTAAACTGTGCTGTCCAATGTAATAGCTACTAGCCATATGCCATTATATAAATTTAAGTGTTAATTCAAACTAAGTAAAATTTAAAGATTACTCTTTCAGTCTCACTAGCCACACTTCTTTCTTTTTTATTAATTTATTGGGGTGACATTGGTTTAATAAGATTATATAGATCTCAAGCGTACATGTCTATGATACATGATCTGTACATTTCATTGTGTGCCCACCACCAAAAGTCAAATCATCTTCTGTCACCATATATTTGAGCCCCTTTACCCTTTACTGCCTACCACCCCACCCCACTTCCCTCTCGTAACCACCAAACTGTTGTCTGTGTCTATGAGATTTTTGTTTATTCTTCTTGTTTGTTCATTTGTTGCTTTAAATTTTATATCCCACATGTGAATGAAATCAGATGGTTCTTAACTCTTTCTGTCTGACTTACTTTGCTTAGCATGATACTCTGACGATCCATCCATGTTTTCGCAAATGGCATTAATTGTTTGGTGTTGAGTTCTTAATAGATTTTGATATTAACCCCTTGTTGGAGCTCTTGTTTGCAAATATCTTCTTCCATTCACTTGATTAAAGTCCCATTCATTTATTTTTGCCTTTACTTCCCTTGCCTTTGAGATCAAATTCATAAAGTCTTGTCTAAGGCCGAGGTCCATAAGTTTAGTACCTGTGTTTTCTTCTATGTAATTTATTGTTTCAGGTCTTATATTTAGCTCTTTGATCCATTTTGAGTTAATTTTTCAGTAGCCACATGGGGCTAGAAGTTACCACATTGGACAGTTCAGATTTCCATCATTGCTGAAAGGTCTATTGAAAAGTACTGATCTAGAAGTTTTATCATATTCAGATTTTTTTTTTAAGAATAACTCACAAATGGTTTCATGTTATTTCCTGAGGAGACATATAATGTCTAATTATCTCTTTTTGTGATGTTAACAGTATTGATGATTGTTGCTTAAATTTATTATTTGAAAAAGGTTGCAAAATGGTGATATTAATGATTCTATCATCCCTACTTCATTTATTAGTTGGAGTATTCTGTAAAGATAACTTTTCCTCACCTATTATTTTGTTACCCAGTAATACATTTTATATAGGAAAAAGGAGACAAATATTTTTAAGTATTTGAAAATATTTTCTTAAAGATACTGTACAATCTTAAATATAAGGTAGTTTAATTTCTCTTGTTATATATTATTTTAATGAAATTCTTAAGTTAGATATTAGCATGTTTTATGTAAAGTGTGATAGTGCTTTTTTTAAAACTTTAAACTTATCACTTAAGGATAAAAATATTAAACTACTATAGGTTTTATAGGCATCCTATGCAAAAATCTCACAAATATATTTATGTAGTTGGTATGGGATAGAAACTTATTTAGCCTTTAGATTTAATTGTTGTGGTTGTTCATTGGAACCTCATCATTGCAGAATAATTTTAGTTTATTAGATCTTGGGAAGCTACTTTATGCCAAATCCTGTTTTAAATATACTGTATTTTGCCACAATGGATACTTTTTTGCCCAAATTATTGAGGGGAAAATAAGGATGCGCATTATACATGGATAGTACCAATTCTGTACCTATGTAAATGTTTTTATTTATTTTATTTATGCTTATGCATTAAAAATTAACTCTAGAAAGCAATAACGATATCTGCATGCAAAATAATACCCTGGAATACGATAATCAGTTTTGTTTCTAAATATAAATAAATAAATAATTGAATTAAGAAATTAAAATGAAAGATTTTTTTCCTGAAATTTTGGGCTAGAAATGTGGGTGCACATTATGCACGGCAAAATATGGTTAAGTCATCATCAGGTCTCTGATGGAGATCATCTTTATATAGGATTGCCTGAAGGAATTGTCTATAGGCAAATGCTCTATAAATATTTAATCTTTTAAAGAATCAACAAAATGCATATATATTTGGGTGCAAATAATCATTTACCTCATATTAGATTTTTTTATCTAATGTTGTTATAAAGTCTTCTTGTTGAGTTGAACCTACCCCAGGGGCAAAATTTTATTATTACTGTAAAATCATAAAATTATTCAAGATTAACTTTATTTTGTTTTCTTCAAAATTTACTATGATTTACATCAATCATTGTATACTAAAATAAGTTTTATCATTAAAGTACTTTTAAACAATAACATTTTCACTGTTTAGAAAAATACATTTGGAACTATAATAAATTGTGTTGATAATCCAATAATAAATGCATTATTTCAATAAATAACATTACTCTTATTTGCCTGTTAGTTGCTTTTAGAGGAAGGGCCTAGTACTGTAATTATATAGAGCCTCTGCTAAAGTGATAATTTTCAGTTAGAATTTTAATCCTTATAATAGTTACGCTTTATATGTAAAAAGCTGTGAACACTCTTGCATAGATTTGAAGTTATGGAGCATTTGCTGGGACAGTGTTGTGACATTAATGTGAGACATGCAGAGGTCAAAGGGAGCATGCATTAAGGAACCTTGTAGCATGAGACATACCAGAAAGCCCTGGGGATTGCTAGAGACAGCTAAATTAAGTCACCTTTTGGTGACCAGTTTGAATTTCATCTTGTAATCCTAAAATAAGTTTTCAGCTGGTCTTTGGTGGACTCTGAAATGTGTAGGAGGTTTAGAGAAGCATTTACCTATGAGTTAACACTGCATCTTAAGCACTGTTAATCCTTGATGGACTCCCATTGTCAAAGTGTTCCCTGAAAGGTACACGTTGCTGCTTGTAGCAGTTAGGAAAGCAAAACTACTTCCTCTGCACTTCAGATAATTCTTAATTAAAGCAGTGGCTTCCTAGGGTCTGTATTAAGCTTTTCAAAGTATTGAGGATCTTTAAGATATAATGATATAAAACTTTAAGATATAATGATCCTATATCCTTATGTGGATAGTAAGTTTGAAATTCTGTTGGAAACTTTAATTTGTGTGGGTCCTTGATATTTTGCAGCTTGTATTTGTATAAAATTGGCCCAGTTCTTCTGTCACAGGTTCACTTACTGAGAAGTTGCAGTTGATAAAGAGGCGTGAGAATCTTGTAGCAGTTGAATGCATTATCTGATCATAGTGGAAGGGAAGAATAAAGATAAAATTTTCTTTGTCAGAGGGTTTGGAACTCCTATTCTGCTTTATAAATGGATTTTTTAGTAGCTACTGACCATTATGTCTTTCAAAGATAATTTTCTGTTCTTTTCAGATGTTGTTTCTTTCTTGCAGTTGTTACTGATACATAATTTTATAAGATAGCCTTTTTCTATAGTTGAAGCAATCTTAATTAGGAATCTAAGGATGCTTTGAAAATCATAATATGCTCTAAAAGTTTAAGAGTTTGCCAGCTTTCATGTCATAATGGTAGACGTTTTTAAATCCTCATGTTAAAATAATCAGACCCCTGATAATGTGTATTATTTTAATTGGTAATATTACAAATGACTATTGGTGCCCAATGTTACAGGTTTAAAATGATCTGCTTTCTTAATTAATTTAGGATCTTGCTATAATTTTAGACTAACTCTGATTTTTAAAAAAATCGGTGGAATTAAATCATTTTAGGCACTAGATAGAACTGTGTGACAAATGATCTTGAATTTATATTCACCTTCCCTTAACAAACCATTAAATATTTGGTTTATTTTGTATAATTTTTGAAGTATCCTAGAAGCAATATAGTGATAATAAGCTCTTTTTCAATATAATATCTCTGAATATCTATTTTTATGAATGCCAAATCCTAAATCCACTGCATATTTTTATTGTCTATACATATTTTTTGTTTACATATGCATGTATGTGTTTGTATGAGGATATGGATAAAATATCCCTAGACTTTTCTCCAAGTAACATTTTTTCTTTAGAATTTTAGTGCAATTTCAATGTTGAATATACTATTTCTTTCCAGACAGATTTTGTTATGGTAGCAAGCAGTTCTGTTTAGTTATAGGCTTATCAGTAACCTTTACACATAATGTGATATTGTCTGAATGTCTTATTTTGTTCAACTTTCCCTGGCACTGATGAAGCCTAAGGCTGCTGTTTCTTTGAGTTACTGATAATTTTTTATCTGATTAACTGACACATTTAGTTGAAATCAGACACAGCCCTTAGGCTGGGCATGGATTTAATTTAAAAAGTATCAAAGGTTTGCCCTGTGTGCTATTTAATCATCATGTTTATCAGGCAAAGAAAAATTACCGGAAGGACCATAGGGAGAGGGTTATCTTAAGGAGCAGTAGCTTGGGAAATTGATAATAGCTACAAGGTAATTTACTGCTAACTTTTACATTCATTAATATAACATTTCCCGCTAATAATTACTGTGCATGTAATATACTAATTAAATTGAAAGCATTATCACTAATTTTCTTTTTGCTGAACCCTAAGATGGCTAGATAAGAAGTGAGAATGTGAAATTGAAGAAAAACCATGTAGTAACACCAATTTAAACTATTGGTTAGTTGGCCAGTTAAAACACTTTAGAGATAGAAAATTGAACTACTATGCATGTTCAGAAAAACTCATTTTAGGCTGTGACAAGGGAATGAAATTTCTAAATGAATGAAATCACTATGTGCTGTAATTTTATAAAGTATTACACTGGTCTGACCTGTAAAAGTAATGCATCCAGCAGGAACTAATGCCTCACTACCATTCATGTGTTTGATGGCACCACTCTAAATGAACGAATGTGCTGGGGTGATGGAGTACACCGGTGCAGTAGGGCCTTTGCAGTGCCTTTGTTTGTTGTAGATCTCTTAACGCTTCATAACGTGGTTCATTTTTTTCCTTGGAAAAATATTTCATGCTGTGTAACAAAGTACAGTAACTCCATGTTAATATTTAAGAGAAAACCTACCCCCTCGTGATCTCTTAACAAAAAAACTACAAAAAAATCTTTAAAAGGATTTAAATTTTATGTAATTCAGACAATAAATGTTATACTTTGACATATAGTTATTATATAATTGTATATTTTAATCTAGCTGTAAGCCTCTAGGGTTTTTTCCTACTTCCATTAATGATATGCATAGGGAATAATAAAAACTGAAATAATGTAATCATTGCAGTTTATATGAAAAATAAAACCTACAATTAAGAAGTCTTACAATTGTAGTTATATAAAGTATTATGCCACTTCTAAATGTCTTTTGTCATAATTCACAATGTATTTGTTTTTATTTTGTTTGTTTTGATTTGGTTTTTGAAAATATCATGTTGTGTTCTTTCTTAGAACAGAAGTTAGTAGTTTCCATGGAAAGAAAATGTTATAAAAATTGAAAAGCTTTAATAACTGGAACCGTGGATGGTCTTTTGAACCTATGTCTCATAGATTATTTTCCTTAATACTTGGTGTTCTATGACTGTTCTATAATGAATTTTTGAACATTAAATGTATTGGGATTTCTCTGTGATATGCATTGTTACTGACAAGTATAATTTGGTCTAAAGTCAGTTTCTCTTGCACCTGATTAATCACAGGACCTTGCTTTAAAGAAGTTTCACCTCTAGGTAATACCATGAGATACATCTTGAAGATTCTGTAATTGCAAAGTTTCGGTGCAATTTATTTTTTCTTCTGTACATTGAATATAATGTAGTAGCTATAAATGAAAATCATCAAATTGAAAAAGCAGAATCTTTGTGCTTCTGTGTGGACTTTTAGAAAAATTAAGATTTTTAGATTGTGTTTAAATGATAGTGTTATAATTTTCTCCTAATTAAAGATCATTCCTAGTTTATTTGATATACTAATTTATTTGAGAACTTACTTTAGCAAATATGAGGCTTCGTTTCATTTATTTGATTGAACCCAGCAGGACTGAACCACAGTGTACCTTCTCAGATCACCTGTTACTCCATCATACTCACTGTAGACGTGACCATATTTATTAGTCTCAGCTCAGTATCAGAAAAGAGACACAGGAAGCAGTCTAAACCTTACAAGTGAGGGCATTGAGATCCAGACAAGTTAGAGATCTTGGCTAAAAACCCATAGTTAGTGATTGTCAGAAATATGTCCACTCCTATATACCCTATAAGATACTACTTCTGTCATGGGAATGCAATCACTTAGGAATATTTATTACTCTTATAAATCATCTAATGTAATGGTTTTTATATTTTAAAACAGCTATATATTTTTAAGCTTTAAAAAAATAACAAGCCTTCACTTGTCCCAAAGCTTTCCTTTTTGTTTCCTCTCTATGCTTTGTAGCCACTTACAGGAATGTTTTAATGTTTTCTTTTATAAACTTTTATTTTGTTCTTTTTATTTAGTCTTTTGTATTATTAATTCTCTATTCGTATTTTTTCCAGCTACATGAGAGCTTTTTGAGGGCAGAGACTGTGGCTTATGTTGCTTTTTAATATTTTTTCCAGCATTTGTTTATGTTACCTGTTACTTTTACTCTGTCACTTTTATCCTCTTCTTGACTGTCTTTTTTATCCAGTATTTTTTTACATTAACCAGGTCCCTCTAGAGTTTTATGTCTAGAAATTGATATTAAAATGTTAACAGTCTTCAGTAAAAATTTTTTAATAAAGAGGAAGGAAAATAAATAAAATGTTAATAGTGCAATTCTGACAAAATACAAAATTCATCAAAACAATATTGAAATTCCATGTTTCTTCAGCAGCTGCACCAAAAGAGCTTGCTTTTCTGTATTTGACCACAGATTATCAAAGATTTGACCTAAGAAATGCATAATTCAACTTAATGTGTCCCCAGTGACATTGCTGTCTCTTTAATTGCAACCGGATGTTACCTTAGTCAATGCTTAGTCTGGAAAGACCTTGGCAAGTTTGGAATGTTGGCTCCAGTTAGTTTCCCCAGTTTTGTAATTTCTGGAGGTCTTTGGTTGCAGAGGGAATTCAGAGAAACTAAATAAACATTGAGGTCTATAGCTTCTGAAACCATTATGGATCATTGGGTTTATTTCTAGATCTGCCCCAGAGCTGATATGTGAGCCTGAAACTAGAAAATCACACCAGTGATCTCTTGGATGTATATGCAGTTTAGTATATAGAAACAAGACCTGTAAAAGACCATCTCCATGTTTTGTTCAACTCTCACTCTGCATCCTCTCTCAATTCTGTATAATATTTAATGTGGGCAGCTGGAACCAGGGTAATTGTGCATTTAGATTCAATATTCTTTACTATTTCTGCTGGTGCTGTGCTTCATCATTTACATGCTGGGCTGAAGCCTGAAAGAGAAATAAAACCAAGGATGCTGCTAGCTGTGTAAACTTTTTCCAGTTCTCCTAAGTGTGGTAGTTTGTAGGTAGCAGGAGGGGCAGAATTCTAATTATTCCCTTTATAGGCCTGGACCTTTGTGTCATAACTTTTGATATCAAAGATCTTCTGAATGAAGACATATCATGCATTTACTACTTTTCAGAGCAAGTGTGGAACTGAGATTCACTAATTAGATAATGCTGGCTTATTGATGACTAATCATAAATATTAACAATTTTAATTCTGTATATTTACATAGTATTCCAATATAGTTTGAAAGGTACACTATCTGGCTGGTGGTAAGTATTCTGTTTTCTTCAGGAATGTTAAAATGAATAACTAAAAGATGATCTACCAAGAAAAATTGGCAAATAGATCTGTGTTTTGACTTAATTAGCCCAACCATGTGCACTCCATTAGCAGATTAACCTTAAAAGAATTCTCTGCCTTGAAACTTTGATTTTATGGCACTGAGTACTTTTTCATTGTTATTTGAATTTATCAAAACAAGGAACAGTTAAGAATATAACTATCCTTAGTATTTGCTTCTCCTTTGTGCAATTCCATATGTTTATCTCACAACATTTTGCTAGAGTTTTAAACCTAGTGAGTATAGTTGTAACAGCACTTCAGGCAATATGATGTAGATCAGGGATAATTGGAATTTTATTTACCCTTGAATTTTTCTCTCTCAGATAAAGGGGGGGGGGAATTAACTTGGTTTATAAATCAGCTTCCTGCCAAATTTTCTAAGTGCATATATTTAGAGGACTTTGCTATTGATGTTCCTATTAATTAATTTTATCTATTTATTGCATAGACAATGCATTTATCCAGTTCAAATTTAAAATGTTCAAAATGTTCATGGGGACCTCTGATTTGTAGCCAAAGTTGGATATAAATTGGGTGACCTACTATGTGCAATCAGCAGTCTTGTGGGACTGAGTCATTAATCCATGGGATCTGATGCTTTCTCCAGGTAGATAGTATCAGAATCAAATTGTAGGACACCCCTCTGATGTTCAAGTATTGCTCGGTGTGGGCAGCTCCCCACACACGCATCTGGTGGCAGAAGTGCTGCTGTGAGTGTGGTAGTAGTGTGAGAGTAAAGGTGGAGCACAGGAGCTGGGTCTAGGCACTTACTTCCTTAATGAAAGGAATGCATGACTGATGTTGAGAGACCTGAGTCCTTTTCCTAATAATGATACCCCTGATTTATTTGATGAACTTATCTAAATCACAGCTGATGAGATATAATTTCACCCTTGTTAGGATGTCTACTATCAAAAAAAATCAAGAGATAACAAATGGTGGTGAGGACATGGAGAAAAGGGAAACCTTATACACTGTTGGTGGGAATGTAAACTGGTACAGCCACTGTGGAAAGCAGTATGGAGGCTACTCTAGAAATTAAGAATAGAACTACTATATGACCCAGCAATTCCCACTTTTCGGTATATATCCAAAGGAAATGAAATTATTATCTCAAAGACATATCTGTACTCTCATGTACTACAGTATCATTCACAACAGCCGAGGTATAGAAACAACCAAAGTGCCCATTGACAGATGATGGATAAAGAAAATGTAATAGATACTTTAGACAGGGGAAGACAAATACCACATGGTATCACTTATATTTGGATTTTTTTTCTTTTAGAGCTAAACTCATAGAAACAGAGAGTGGAAAGGTGGTGACTGAGGGCTGAGGCATGTGAAGCATAGGCAAAGGTAGGAAAAGGGTACAGACTTTGTTACAAGATGAATAAGGTCTGAGGACCTAATGTATAACATACTAACTATAGTTGATAATACTGTATTGTATAACTGAAATTTGCTTTAAGAGTGGAATTTAAATATTTCCATTATAAAGAGATACATATGTGAGGTGTTGGATATGTTAGTTAACTTGATAGGGAGAATCCCTTTACAGTGTATACATATATCAAGTCACCACATTGTGCATGTTAGTATGTTACAGTTGTTGTCTGGATAAAGCTGGAATAGTTTTAAACATGTATTACAATAATCTCTTTCATAGAAGTGGTATTTTAAAGGTTATCTCAAACAAATCAAAGGAAGTTTTCATAGAAGCTTAGGAAATAAGTTTAGAAAGCACCTTCAAAACAGATTTAAACACTTTTTATGGAACTGGTTTGCTTATAAATAAATACCTCTTGATTGTTGCTTTATTCTCCCAACATGGATTAACAATTTAGTTCTTTATTTATTTATTGGGTTGTTGTTATTAAAAGTTTCATAGAAGTACTCAAAATGTCACCTCATCTCTTTTAGCAAGAAGAACATTCTTGGGAAACTGAAGGAAAAAACAACTGTCATTTAGACTTCTTTTTTATTGAATATTGGGGTGACAGTGGTTAATAAAATTATATAGGTTTCAGGTATACAGTTCTGTAATACATCATCCATATATTGTATCATGTGTTCACCACCCCACGTCAAGTCTCCTTCCATCACCATTTATCCCCCCTTTCCTCTCTTCTGCCTGTCTTCTGGTAATCACCATACTGTTGTCTGTGTCTATGGTTTGGGTTTGGGTTTTTTTTTTCCACCCAGGCTCCCTACTTCTACCCCTCTGACAGTTGACAGTCTGTTCTCTGTATTTATGAGTCTGTTTCTGTTTTGTTTGTTAGTTTCTTTTGTTCATTAGGTTCCACATATAAGTGAAATATATGGCACTAGTCTTTTTCTGACTAACTTACTTCACTTAGCATAACGCTCTCCAGGTCAAATTTGGTCTTAGATGACTAGCAATCTAAGTTTCTCTGTTGAGGTTGAGACACACTATGTAGCAAACTGCTAATTTATTCAAAACTGGGGTGTCATACTGTGGCAACTAAAATGGAGACTCAAAATAATATATTGCTAGTTTTAAACAGAAATAAATAACAAGTGATTATGACCTTCTGCAGTCTCTTTGTCATTTAATTTTCATCCTCAACAACTTTTTCCCTGTTTAATTGAGAGAGCTCACAAAGGGAGACAAAATGCTGCAAATTCAGTGACCTAATACTCTGTCATGAGATCAGAGTTTAATGGAAGAACTTCAGATGGTGATCATTTTCCATTTTAAAATGTTTTATATTACTGATGCTAAGAAAGACAAAAGTCTTTTTAACAAGTGAAAGAAATTGTTTTAGTCAGATGTCTGAATATATGGAAATTCTAAGTGTCACTTTCATAAAATAGTATTTACTTCTGTTATTTTTATTAACCTGGACTTATATAACTCTGCTAAAGTGAAGAATGCCATCTAACTTCATCAATGTTGTTGCAAATAAAAAGATTTTCTCCCTTTTTTTTTTTTAAGGAAAAAGCATTTAGTGCTTTCCTGGCATATAAATTTCTTGTTTTGTTATCCAGGCCCTGGAACATTGTTGGCATTCACAGATGTTTCTTATTTAGTAATGCCATGTTACCAGAAGTCCAAATATCGCCACTCAGAGCTATATAATGCGAGTGTGCTTCTTTAATGAATGGGTCACATTATAAATGTTAGAATGCCTTTCAGATGAAAAACACTTTAAATTCAGCAGATCATTTTTTCTCAACAGGCAAGAACTCGTTAACAGAATAAGACTGGTAACTGAGGCATTTTTCAAGGAAAATAATATCCTCGATAAATGCAAGCTGCATATCTTCTCATCTTTAGAATAAGTAGGTCTAGATTTCATTTGTAAAAGAAAAAAGACAGCTCCTTTTCAATTCATTTTGTTGGCTTTGTGAACCAACTTCTCAGTATGGAGACAAATGAATATTGAGTGAACAAATCTAATTCGGGTCTAGATTTCCACCTTTAAACCCTCCTTCTAAACTTGTAATTATCACTATTACCATGTGGCTGAGTGCTTTCATCATTCCAGTCTCTATGGTGGGAGCCTTTGATCTGTGATATAGTAGAGTTTTGCATATGAATGAGAATACCGCATCAGGTACACTTCATAGTAGAAATCCATTTCTATCCTCTTGTATCTATGTTCCTTATACTTTAGATTGCTGATTTTAAGAGTGGTCATTTTTAAGGCTTTAGAACTAGGTTATAAAGTCATTTGGCTGGTCTATTTAATACTTCTTTTAGTGATTAGAATAGGACTAATGGCATATCAGGCCCTTCTTTAGTAGTTGTTTAATATGGAAGGTTCAGTCACACAATTAGATACCAAATGGAAATAGAGGAATAGTATTGTGTAGATTATACAGATGTGTGTGTGTGTGTATGTATATGTGTGTGTATATATATAGATATATAGTATATATATATAAACATATATGTGTATATATAAAAAATTTATCACCTGGTGACTGAGTGTCTGGGTTGGAAACAAGCTTAAATGTTTGAAGAGTAACAAGAAGTACAGTGTGGATCATTGAAGTGAACTGGGAGGGTAGCAGTAGGAGGTGGTGTCAGAGAAGCTGGCAGGGTCCAGGTTGTGTAGAACCATGTATGTTATCCACCAAGAGCTTGGATATTACTCCGAAGGAGTACGAGAAGCCACTGGAGGGTTTTCAGTCAGGGAACGACATGTTCCGGTTAATATTTTAAAGATTACTGGTTAATATGTGTAGGTAAACTGTAGTAAAGCAGAATGAACTATTTGTTGCAGTAGTCCAACTGAGAAATGATGGTGGTTAGGACTAGACTGGTAATGGTGGAGGAGATGAGAAGTGATTGGGTTCTGGATATTTTTGGAAGGTGAAGCTAGTAGAGCTATTGCTTAATTAGATGTAGTTTATAAGGGAAAGAGAAATCATGGATGACTAAAATTTTTGTCCTGAACAGTGATATCTATGCAGTGCCATTTCCTAAGATGGGGAGCCCTGTGGAAGGATAGCCAGGCGGGATGGGTCTGTGTGCCTGAATCAGGAGTTTTGTTTTGAATCTTTCAAGTTTGAGATACTTAGTAGAAACCCAGATAGATCTTAGAGCAAACATTTGGACTCAGGATCTCAGGGAGAAGAGTTATTAGAAGAGTTAATAAGAGTTATTAACTTGTAGATAATATTTAGAACCATGCAACCAAATGAAACACTGGGGAATGAATGTAGCTAGAGAAGGGAAGACAGCCAAAGACTGAGCTCTGGGCACTTTCACTTTCATAGGTCATGAAGTAGATGAGGAGCTACTAAAGGAGAATGAGGAGTAACAATTGAGGTCGGAGGAAGAAAACGAGTAAAGTAAGGACAAGGAATTGATCACTGAATTCAGCAAACTTAGTGGTCACTAGTTGACATAAGAGAGGTTGTAGTAGAATGACGAGAGGCCAGGATTGCCTGGAGTTGGTATAAAAGAAAATGGGTTATGAGAATATGAAGAAAAATATATAAACTTTTTGAAGAGTTTTACTTTAATAGGGAGAAATAATTGTACCTGGAAGAGGTAATGAGTTTTCAGCAGCTATTGCAGCATATTCTATTATGATGACCATGAAGGAGGAGTAAAAATTGATGGTGCAGGTAAAAAGGGTCTAATCCTTAAGCTGTCCAGATGGGTTGGGGTCCTGAAAATGAGACACTCAGGCAGGGTCAGTTTACCCATTTTCACTATGGGAGGTTGATTGGTTGATAGAGTTGATAGTCCTTAGGTGAAATCTTTCAGACTTTTGATTTCTTTCTTTTCTAAATGTTTAGAATGGTTTTCCCAAGAGCAGGAAAAATTCACCTATGTTTTCTAGATGGTGGTGCTTTTACTTATTTATGTTTATATTTAAATCCTAGAACTAGAGATATAAATTTCTATTATTCTAAGTAGTTAGCAAGTTGTTCAATATCATTTTTATACAGCGAATCCTTTCCCACCAGTTTTCACTCACGTTGCCAACTTTACGTACACTGCGTTCCTACACACTTAGGTCTTCGGTGTACATCCTGTTCTGTTTCATTGACTTGACTATTCCTGGCTCATCACCACAGTTTTAATTTTAGCATTTTCAAAATACGTTTGAATAACTGTTAGTGCATGTCTAATCCTTGTCTTTGCAAGTTGGGAGATAATAGTGAGCTGCTTAGAATTTTCTGCATTCTGCAGAAAATTACAACTCTACACGGGGCTCTTAACACAGAGGATTATGGTTTCACTCTCAGTATCTTTTTCCTTTTGATGCAAATTGTGTTGTGTTTTGGCAGCTGTTCTTTACAATGTATAGTATAGGCTCCTCCATAACCTCATTGTGGGTGAAAATTTATTCTTTCTTTTTAGGTATTTTTGCCCCCCCTTCCCCTATTCACTTGATGTCAGAAAGGAAGGATTTGTGAATATAGATATCTATATTTCCTAAAGTTAGTTTTTATTTGTCTCTAAAATGTAGCCTTTGGCAGCTCATGTCTAGAGGTTGGTCCTTCTCTGACAGTTTTGCTTGTTGTTCATCAAGATTCAGGTCTGCTTCTAGCAACATTTTCTCCTAAGATAGCATGATTATTTATTGTATTTTATTTGTTCTTTGTTCTTCTTTGTCACCATTAATTACAGTTATTTAATTTCTGCTCTCTCTTTCTTATCCTTTAATTTTCCCTTTGTACAAAATTTCATGTTTTCATTGTTTTTTCTGTTACCTGAGCAAGCATCTTCATTATATTTTCCACCCTGCAATTTTGTTTTCCTGTTACAAATTCTGGATCTTTACTACTTTTCATGCAAAAATTATTTTTGTGATTTTGTTTCTTTTTACAGTCTTTTTTTAAAAAGTCTAGTTCTCGTTATTTTTACCTGCTTTTCTATTCAGACTATCTTCTTTTTTCATACTATTTTATCTTCATCTCCATTTATTTCATTCATTTGTTTCATTAAATTCTATTTGGTACACATGATAATTTCTACAACTTCACTTTTTTTCTTGTGATAAATTTTTTTCCAAAATTATTTTCCTTTATATTGAGTCTTCTGTTCTCTCTCCTCTCCTCGCCAATGCAGCAGCTTTTGGTAGGTGCATTGTGGTGGGTTTTATTATTGTTGTTTTCTTTTTTCTCTTTTTTTTTTGCTTACCCAAATCGGTGTGGTGGAGCTGTATGTAGATTTTGGGTTTGACAGTCACTAGCATCTGCCCAGGAAAAGATATTGATACTTTTCATGGCTATTCTCAAATTTCTGCACCTAAAATTTCCTTACAGTTCCTGTCTTCTGCAGAAACATATAAACTAAAGTTTGGTTTTTTTTAATCTTTGTTTTTCTGCTATAACCTAACTCAGAATTCAAGTGTTTCACCCAGAATATTCAAAAGCTACAGTCTTGTAGAAGTAAAGCTATGTAAAACTGAATAATATGCTTATGAATATCACCCTTACTTCCCTTTTTATAATAAATGTAAATTTTTAGAAATTTCTTGTTATACTTGATTTAAAAAATCAAGAAAAACAAGGTTATATAAAATAAAAAGTTTAAGTCCGTTTTCCCACTTCTCATTCTTCACTAAATCCTTATTTCTAGGGTAAGTCATTACTTCTAGCAGTGTACTATGCATTCTTTCAGAAAGAAGGTATGGTCTTTCACTCCTTGAGAAAGAAAGGCTCATCAGAATGAAATTCCTTGTATTTTATTTAAAAGGCCAAAAGGCTTGGCTTTATTTATACATGTTCAGCATGTGCATGCATATCAACATTACCAGTTTTGAATAAATCAGCTCTTTTCTACATAGTGCATCCCAATCTCAGTGGAGAAACTTAGAGATTGCTGAAATTCTTCCACATTAACAATTAAAATGTATTTATTGTAAGAGGCATGATTGACCACCTATATTCAGCCCTTGGATTCTTAAAGAGAGTGTTGCTATATTGACTCGTTCTGAATAAATCCTTGGTATAACTATCATTTTGCATGAAAGTAGGTGTAGAAGTAGTGGTAATAATGAAGCTGTGTTTGTGCCAGTTCGCGTTTATTTCTGCAGGTGCCTTCTCTATTGTTAGGGTTGGTCATGTAGGTCAGACAGATGCTGAGACTAGCTTCTCATCAGACTTGCAGGTGTGCTTTTATTGTATGTAAATTACACCTCAACAGAGTTGATTTTTTAAAAAAATCCTACAGGGAGAAGTTGTTAGTTGCCTTTGGGATGTAGGGCACATTTCTGAACAGTCTGGTCTCAATTTTTTAGCCTTTTTCTCTTTCAGTTCTTGATACATGCTTTTCAGCTACCCCAAACTGCTAACCATCCCTTGTGTGCCAAGCCCCTACTGTGTGGCTTTGGTTCCTATTCTTCACTCTTTCTGAATTGTATTAGGGTTCTCCAAAGAAACAGAACTGATAGGATATATAAAAACATATCGAAGGAGAGTTATTATGGATTGGCACATCTGATTATAGAGGCTGTGTCCCCTGATCTGCCATTTGCAAGCTGAGCTGAAGGCATAAATACTGGTGGTGTAGTTCCAGTTCAAACCCTAAAGCCTGAGAAACGGGGCCGATGGAGTAAATCCCAGTGCAAGCCCAAATATTCAAGAACATGTCTGAGCACTGGAGAAGTTGGATTTCCTGGCTTACGCAGAGAGCACATTCACCCTTTTTCTGCCTTTTTGTTCTGTTCAGGCCCTCAACCATTTGAATGGTGTTCCCCTACCTTGATTAAAGCTATCTTCACTCAGTTTACCAATTCATATCCTAGTCTTTGCCAGAAATTATATTTTACCATATATCTGGGTATCCCTTAGCCAAGTCAAATTGACACACAAAATTAATCATCACAGGTTAGTAGGCTGGTGTTGGGAAGTGATCATGAGCAAGTCTAACACTCAGGAATGAAGAGCTTTGTCTATCAAGTTAGTCCTTTAATTCATAGTATTAATGGTGGTGGTGGTGGTGGTGGTGGTGGTGGTACTCAGGAATAGTTAACAGTAGAAGTATTAACAGAAGTAATTATAGAAGTAGTTGTAATAATGAAGATTATGATAACGATAAAAGAAAATATTTACTGATTGCTTATTTGGTACTAGAAACTGTTACTTCTCCGTATTATTTCATTCAATCTTTATAATAACCTAGAAAAAAGGAACTACTATTATCTAAGGAAAATGAAACACAGAGAAATCACATAACTTATTCAAATACCAGAGCTTGTCAGTGACAGGGATGGATTTCTAATGGCTGGTAGTAATCATGATTGATGAACAAATCATTTGTTAGATTTTAATTATGGACTCCTGGGTGAACTCTTGGCTGGCTTACCACCACCTCTGCCTTGAACCATGGGTACCAGGTATCCCCAGATCAAGTTTGGGCAGGTACAGTAGAGGGCTCACAACGTTTGATCTTAACTGGTTTTCCTAAGCTATTTTGTACATTTTTCAGTAGCAAAACCAAATGGGATCTTTAGCTTTCTCCCTGTTTCTTGCAAGGGAGGAGCTTTCTACAATTGTACACATTTTGGCTTTTTCCTCATTGAGAATTTTAACCCTTTTGTATTATTGCTACAATATTTTGTAAACATGTAACTTTTCAGGTCAGATTTTTTTATACTGCTCTTATTTTTCAAAGATTCTCACATTAAAAAAATAATGATCTGTATTTAGACTTTTGAGGAACAGTCAGAATTCAGCTGGGTTCATAATTCTGGATCTAATTTGTAGATATTTTCAAGCAGAAAATAAAAGAGATGGAAGTGGAAGAGGATTTCAGAGAATTCATGTAAACTAAGAATTAAATAATTATTATTTTAGGGTTGTAGAGCATTTACTAGGAACTATAGAACATTAGCACATTTTAAATGGATAATAAATGCCAATTATTATTTTAACCTTGGTTTGACTGAAAGAAAACATCAGTGGCTCTTGTCTTTGTTTCCATGATCTATAGAGAAATACTTACACTCACATTTACACACACACACTTGGCACTTTATTTATGTTTGTTTGGTTTTTTTTTAACTGCAGAACTGGAATTTTCATCTCTCAATGACACTGCTCACTACTCTCTGATCTATGCCATTATTTGTATTTAATGAGGAACACTAAGTCTTGACTTTTTCTAATGAATACAGTGAAGTTTATGAAAAGAAAATAGCTAGGAAGGTTAGAGAAAGGTTATAAGCAAATGTTCTCCCAAAGTTGCTGAAATAGGAAAGTAAAGGAAATAGCTCTTTTCTTGGAAACTTTATCTAATAAAAAGAGTTATTTTATTAGGGGGCGGTTTAGCATATATTTCTCTATCATTTTGGAGGGAAAATTTTAAATTGTCTTTATCTCCAAAGACATGAGAGATTCCTGTTGTGAATATTTGTTTCTTTATTATGGCATCCTTTTAGGACACACTGGGTTATTTCGGTTTGTCTTGAAATATTAATTTGTTTTTATGTGAAATTCTATTGTTTTCCTTATAGGTTTCCAAGTTTGTACAGTCCAGAGTATTAATAATGCAGTCGTCTCTCTGAAGTAGTTTCTTCTGTACTTCGTATGCGAGGATGGATTTCACTGTGTGCCTATTCAGAGAATTCCTATTCAGTTTGTTACTGGTAATTACCCACCAGTCACTTTCTTCATATCTATTTTCTAGATAACAGTTCCCTAGTTTATACCTGTATTATGTATTATTCTTCCCTAAGTATATTATATGATACTTATTTACATTAAATCTCATCTTAGACCTAGCCTTCCAAATCCCCAAGTTGTCCATATCTATCCATGTACTTGATTGATCTTCCTTTCTTTTATGTTTCATCCGTCCTAGGTTTGTATTGTCTGCAAACTTGATCATACTGGAATTTACATTCTCCTCCAGATCATTAATGAGCGTGCTGGATAGACTAGCCCTCTTTCCTGTGGGACGCTGCTGGATATACTACTGGATGTTCTTAGTTGTAACTCTATTGATAATAATTCATTACTTTCTTCCCATCGTAGATTTTTTTTTTTTTTTTTTTACCAACTGTACTATACTGTTATTCAGGCCGTGACTCTACCATCTCTGCTCCTGGGTCCTTCTCTTTTTTGTCAATCATCTTTTTCTAAGCTACAGATAAAAGTCATTGTGTTCCCTTATCCACTTATGCCATTGCTTAATTTTTAAAGAAAGACAATCTGGGAAAATAATTGCCCTTAAATAGAAATTTCTCAAAAAATTTCCATGAAACATCGATGAGTCTTTACAAGTATGTTAAGTGAGAAAACATTTTGGAAGTGCTGCCTAAGTCTGCCTTTTCCATGGAAAACGGTCTCTAGTAATTTTAAGTAAAAAGAATAATTAATTTCCCCCCAGCTGAGAGGATGACTTAAATATATGTATTATTTTTCCTGGATGTGGGTTGCACTTTCAGTAAATTATTCTCCTTCCATGTGGTTTTCCAGATGAGATGCCGTTCATTTGTCAGAGCATGATAAAGAGTCACATGTTTATTTATTTTTGATGTTATATTTTTCCTTTATTTTCAGGAAAAAGAAGAAGTGGAAGGGATATCAGTTGGTGCTATACTTTCTGACTATCAGCGTGTTCGGGTAGAAAATGTGTAAGAGAACATTATTTGTACTATATTTAAATATACATGCATTTAAGAATGTGGATGAATAAAAATATAATTGTATCCAAATAATAAATAGATCTGATATTCTGTACACCCCATGGATATATATATCTAAGTAACAAAAGCTGCACTTTTACTTTTTTTTGTAATCTTCTATACACGTGGAGAAAACTGTAACTTATCCTAAGGAAAAATACATTATTTATAATAAAAAATTTAGGCAAAGATTTTTAAAGTCAAATGTGTTACTTTTAACTTTTCCTTATTTGAATGAGTACACCCTTTGAATCCCTTTCAGCTCATCACTTGTAATAAAATCAGGAGCTTATAGAAGGGATGTAGTGATGCAGTAGTATCTTAAAGGAAAATAAAGTTTAGTAACAAATCTCCCCTTTGGTCCTTAGGATTCAGTTTTTGGCCAAAAATATTTATGATTTAAATGCTTACACAGTCATTCAGCTTTCAAGGAATTTTTAGGTTGTTGCTTTCCACTCTTTTCCACCCCCACCAAGGAATATAATACAGCACTAGTAAAACATTGTCTGTATCTGCAAATACCAAAATAGTTCATTTCATTATCTGTTAAAAAATATAAGGTCAAATGATAATTAGTTATGATTGATTTGGCAAGAAAAGCATGAATGAGTTTATTCTTTTTAAATTTATTTGGGTAAATATAATATTATTTAGAGGCTTTATACATAATTATATTAACAGAAAGAAAATGTAGACTCCAATATTAATGTTAGGCAAAACCTAGCCTCTAAATAAATAATTTTGCCATTCAAAAGGGTGAATAGAAATAAGAGCTGTATTTATGTAATTGTTTCATATTCTTGACAAAGAAACCTTCATATTGACTCATTAAAAACATGCAATTAATTAGACTTGAACACTTTAATTTTTTATCTTATTTACTTTCTCTAATTACACAGTGAATTTAAGGCAGTTAAAAATGCAAAATTTAAAAAGTAAATGACAGGAATGCAAGGCAAAGCATAATTTTGTGAAGGGTAATGTGACTCATACTTGGGGGTATATTGAAATCTCTGGAGAGGTGATTTAAATGGAGGAGGTTAGACATGTATTTTGGGGTTTTTCTTACATTCTGCCTGAGTACATTTAAGAACGACTGAACTATAGATGGATCCAGATTGTATATCCCTTGAGACATACTTTAGAAATAATCATATTCTTACCAGTTTTTAGGTCATCTTCTCTGAGAATTATTTAGCTTACAAGTCTCAGTTTTTTAATGAGTTAAATCCACATGGTTAATGGGTAGCCAACCTGTACATAGGGCTGACATCTGTTGATGAAACTGAAAAAGCCAAGTGAAAGCATGCTCTTGACTAGGAAGCTCTCTGGAAGAAGGCCTGCAGCGTGCTAATGCACGGAGGCAAGACTCCTCAAAATGCTGCCTGAGGTTCACTTCAGCACGTAGTTAAAATGCCCAGATTTTATACCATAAAGCATATCTGCAATAATTTTATTCTTGAAAATTTTAAAGCAGCATCATTGAGAGTCCAATGGTCTACAAATACAGTCTTGAATTATCCTGTCTTCAATTTGTAGTTTGTGTTGCATCATTATATTTTCAAGATATAATACATTTATTAAGTGTCACAAGCTCAAATGCAGCAGTGATTTACAGAAGGAAATGTATTTGAGGTGTGATACTTTGAACTGTTGAAAAATTTAAGTAAGTCAAGAAGTTTGACTCAAGTCTACAAAGAGTCAACATATTGTGGATATCAAAGCAGCAATCAAGAATTTTGCAGTAAGGACATAAAGGAATAACATTTTTTTCATTAAACAAATCTCAGCTTAAAAACAGTAGAGCCTAGTTTGATTAGTAGGCCTTAAACATAGGTGAGAGGACAGCGAGAACTGTAATGCTCATGTTACATCAGGAGTTTCAATTTCACCAGTTTTGTACTAACTTCTTCAACATTGCTTCGTATGCCCTGGGACGCTTAACAAAGGATAATTATGTAAAACAGTCTCTGTGGTAAGGAAGGTTTTTGTTTCTTTGAAAGTCAGGGTATACACACATGAAAAAATAGTATTATTTTTAAGGCCATGGATAAGTAAATGACCGAATGTGGTACATTTACCAAGTTTTGGATTTTCTGAGAGTAGGAGAGATCAGTGTGGGCTGGACTAGTCAGCCAGGTAACCTTACCAACATTAGGGATTATAGGTTTTAGAGCTATAATTCTTGTTTGAAATCTGATTCAGCCACATACTGTGTGACCTGGGCAAGTCACTTGGCTCTGACTACCGTTCATCGAATACCTGTTTCATCCAGGCATTGTACCACATTCTTTATATTACTTTTAATCAGTTATAGTCCTCCTCGAGAACATGACATTTAAGCAATGGTCTGAAGCAAATGAAGAAGGTAAGGAGCATGGCTAGTATTAGGCAACAGTGAGAAGGGTAGGGGTGGCAGGTGAACTGAGGGGAGGGTGGTAGGAGATGCAGTGTGAGAATTAACCGGGCTGAGATCCATGCAGATCTATTGTAAGAACTTTTACTGGGAGTGATGAAGAGGGTTTTGAGCAGAGGAGTCCCATGATCCATTTCATGTTTTAAAAGGATAACACTGGTTCTATATGGAAAACTGATTTTAAAAGGGCTAGGATAGAAAGAGGGAATGAACTTAGGAGGATATTGACATGAGAGATAATGGGGCCTCTACTACCAGCTGTTAGTAGTGATATTGGTGAGAAGTGATCATATTCCCTGTTGTTTGGACTGAATGAGGAATGTGAAGAAAAGAGGAATGAAGGATGCCTACACTTTCTAATCTCTTAACTATCTCAAGAACTTTGAAAGCAAATATATTTGTCCTTGTTTATGAACTAGGAAACTAAAGACCTAGAGCTTAGTTGTTTTTTCCCCTATGAATCATGAATGTTCTTTTATTTTAATTTTCTAATTTTCAATTACAGATCACATTTACTATTATATTAATTTCAGGCAATACAGCATAATAGTTAGACTTTTACACAACTGATAGTGTGGTACCCTGGTAAGTCTAGAATCCATCTGGCACCATGCATAGTGATCACAATATTACTGCATATACGTGACTTGCCAAAGTCATGTAGCTAGTGAGTGCAGAAGGAGGTTTCAAGCCCAGGTCTGTCCTGACTCCAAAACCCGTGGTTTTTCTACGGTACCACAAGGTACAGTATGTAGTACAACGCCGCAGCAGGGCAGATGCCCCATATACCTTGGGTGTTGTTCTTCTTGTTGTTCTTATTTTCTTTTCACAGAGTTAAGTTATTTTTAAAAATTTCAGTTAGTAGATAAGAATAGTTCAACCATAGGTATTGTAATAAACATATGATTATTTTCTTAGGTGTATTATATTTGCCTATTTTGCATATGCTTCACAATTGGGATATCCAGGGAAATTCTAAAAACAAGAAAAATTATCCATTGGCATTTGGGAGCTTTTTGCATGGATTTCTAAACTTATAGAGAGCCTTACTAAAATTAATACTTCTAATCAGCCTGGAGGTTTTCTTTTTATCTGTTTATGCATAGCCTATGGAAATTAAATATGTTTATGTTGTATATATAAACTTCATAATACAAAGCACATTTTTAAAGCATTTTAAATGCTAAAATCCTTGAGAGAAGCATTATGATTAAAATCAATGTTGCTATGGATCCAAGTATAGAACATTAAGATATCATCTGATTTTTTTCTTTTTATTTTATAGGTGTAAAAGGCTTAATCTTCAGCCTTTAGCTTACCTTTGGCAGAGAAACCAAGAAGACTTGCTCCGAGAGATGATATCATCCAACATTCAGGCAGTCATCATCAAAGTAGCAGCTCTGGGTATGTAGCCCGACTTCTCGGGGAGCTGTATGTTACCACACACGTAACGAGTTCACTAATAAGCAGTTACAATGCAAATGGAAGAAGGGTTTTGCATATAAAAATGTGGGATCACAAGTTGAAGAAATTGAATAAGGGGAAATTTTTAAGTGGGCTTTTGATAATTTACTGGAATACATAGTAGTGAGCCTCAACACTTTATTTTTAAGTGTTAATAACTGCCTCTAAAACTGGTATTGTATTTTGGTCCTTTAAGTTCTGTTTGTGGGATTTGGAATTCACGTTCATAGGAAATCAGAAATACAGGTTGAATTTTTAATCCCTTTAAAAGCTGTATTTGGCACCATACTTGATATTTCCTTTGTATTTTTTTAACATATATTGAATAATGCTAAAATAGAATGATTGGCTTTGTTTGTGGATCAGAAATAAGCAGACTAGTGGGTTTTTGTTGGGGATGGTTAGAAAGTCACATTTTAAGAATGTCATTTGATTAGTTAGCATAGACAGCATTGTAGGCAGGTGGTAATCTGATTCAAATATGGATATTACATATGAACACATTAATTTATGGCTTTGCATTTTTATAATTATATTCATTTTCAAGAAACCATAGGGTTTGAGCCCAACACATTTATTTCATGAACCTATTACAGGAAATGCCCTGAAGCCTCAGGGATCTCAAAGCCTCAATCATGTACCTCATTTGAGACCATTTACTTTTGTGATCTCTGAAGTAACGAGGTCTCAAGCTGTGGAATATTTTACAAACAAATTCACGTTTTACACAGCTTCAAGAGAAAGATTTCAAAATGTTTCTCCTTGGTAGACAAGAAGCTACTCTCTTCTTATTGAAGTCACAGTGTTGTCTTGAGTAGAAAGCCTTATTTACAGAAACTGCAGTTGATAAAAAGAGAAGGATTGAAGTGGTGTTGTGTTCCCATTTTTGAGAAGTTTGCTGAGCAACTCTTACGATTGAAGTTCTCACTGTAGATATATCTGTCATAATTTTCTGTATGTATCTATATAGAGTATGCTCTCTCTTCTGGATTTTCTAAGATTGCCTAGTTCTGTAAGGAACTTTATGTGACATCTCACTGGACAGTACACACTCAATTCCTTTTACTACTAGAGAATGGAAAGGATTAGAACCCAGAGAGAACCTGCATCATTTGAAAACCAGATCCATAGAATGTGACCTTACTGCCACTGTTACTATAGTATGAAAGTGATATTGTGTATCTGTTTATTTGTGTGTGTTAGCGCCTCTATGTAGGGGTCACAGATAGTGATTAATTGTATTCAACTTTTTGGTAAAGTATAAATGGAGCTAATTTTTCCTCACTCTCTCAATGACAAAAGTATAGATTTGATTTTTAGTATTTTAGCACATACTTTTTTTTGACTGCCTATGGGTATGCAAAGATGGAAGTTATTCTTGAGAACAGTATTAAAGGTTTTTTTGAGTGGCACATTTCTTCTAAAGATGTAGAAAAATATAAATAATGCAATATAGGTTTCTAATCTTTTTTCACTCCTTTTAAAGTTTTCAGAAAAGGTTTTAAGCAAAAACTAGGACAATAGTTTTCGTCCTAGTTTGTCCATGGAGAGAGGGTTCAGCAAAATTTTGTGGCCCTTTAGATTATGGAATGGTCTTAGAAAAGGGTTGGTTCTACATGGATGTATAAAAGTGTATTTCTAGTAGTTGTGTTAGATAACTTTGGTGTCTGCAGGCTCTGGAACTCTTGAACTCTTCACAGAAGCAACTTAGTATTTAAATGTTTCTGGGTTTTTTTTTTAATTTTGTTTTATTTTTATTGTTTATGCTGTTGTAGTTATTTCCTCTTTTCCTGCCTTTCCCTGCCTCTACCCAGCCCCATCCTCTTCCCTCCCTGCGCCAATCCCTCTACTGTTGTCCATGTCTGTGGGTATGTATATATGTTCTTTGGTTATCCCTTTGTCATCTTTCATCCCGCCTCCATCCCTTCCTTTCCAGCAGCTGTCAGTCTGTTCTCTGAGCTTCCTTTACTGTTTTGTTCATTAGTTTATTGTGTTCATTAGATTCCACATATAAGTGAGGTCCTGTGATATTCTTCTTTCACTGACTGGCTTATTCACTTAGCATAATTTTCTCCAGCTCCATCCATGCTGTTGCAAAATATAAGGGTTTCTTCTTTTTTACTGCATCATAGTATTCCACTGTGTAAATGTACCACAGCTGTTTTATCCATTTATCTACTGATGGACATTTAAGATGTTTCCAAATCTTGGCTATTGTAAATAGCACTGCTAGAAACATAGGGGTCCATATATATATTTTTTTTGCATTGATGTTTTGGGATTGTTGGGGTATATTCCCAGAAGTGGAATTGCTGAATCAAAAGAAAGGTCCATTTTTAATTTTTTAAGGATAATCCATATTCTTTTCTTTTTTTTAATTGAATTTATTGTGGCGACATTGGTTAACAAAATCATGCAGGTTTCAGGTACATAGTTCTGCCACACATCATCTGTTAGTTTTAATTAAGTTTTAATTAAATTACTGAGTTTTAATTAAGCTTTGTAAGAGATGGATTTTTCCCCCTCTAATTTTATTGTTATTCAAGTACAGTTCTCTTCCTTTTCCCCCGACCCCTGCCTAAGCCCCAGCCCTCCCCAACTCCCTCCCATATCTACCCTCCGACCCCACCCCCCGTTATTGCCCATGTATCCTTTATAATTGTTCCTACAAAACCTTCACCCTTTTCCCCTGAAATTCCCTCCTCTGCCCCCTCTGGTCACTGTCCGCCTTTTCTCAGTTTCAGTGCCTTTGGTTATATTTTGCTTGCTTGTTTGTTTTGTTGATTAGGTTCCTGTTAAAGGTGAGATCATACAGTATTTGACTTTCATTGCCTGGCTTATTTCGCTTAGCATAATGCTTTCCAGTTCCATCCATGCTGTGGCAAAGGCTAGGAGCTCCTTCTTTCTTTCTGCTGCGTAGTATTCCATTGTGTAAATGTACCATAGTTTTTGGATCCATTCATTTACTGATGGGCACCTAGGTTGCTTCTAACACTTGCCTATTGTAAATTGTGCTGCTATGAACATTGGGGTGCACAGGTTCTTTTGGATTGGTGTTTCAGAATTCTTAGGGTATAATCCTAGCAGTGGAATTGCTGGGTCAAATGGCAGATCCACTTTTAGTTTTCTGAGGAAATTCCATACTGTTTTCCATAGTTGTTGCACCAGTCTGCAATCCCACCAACAGTGCACTAGAATTCCCTTTCCTCCACAACCTCTCCAACAATTATTGTTTGTTGCTTTGGTTATGATGGCCATGGTGTGAGGTGGTATCTTATTGTGCTTTTAATTTGCATCTCTCTGATAGCTAGCAATACTGAGCATCTTTTCATATGTCTCTGGACCCTCTGTATGTCCTCCTTGGAGAATTGTCTGTTCAAGTCCTTTGTCCATTTTTTAGTTGGGTTATTTGTCTTCCTGGAGTGGACTCGTGTGAGTTCTTTATATACTTTGGAGATTAAACCTTTGCCTGAGGTAAAATTGGCAAATATGTTTTCCCATATGGTTAGTTCTCTTTATATTTTAATGCTGTTTTCTTTAGCCATGCAGAAGCTTTTTAATTTGATGAGATCCCATTTGTTTATTCTGTCCTTTATGTCCCTTGCTCTAGGGGACATATCAGTGAAAATACTGCTTCATGAGATATCTGAGATTTTCCTGCCTATGTTCTCCTCTGTGACTTTAATGGTGTCACGACTTATATTTAAGTCTTTTATCCACCTTGAATTTATATTTGTGTATGGTGTAAGTTGGTGATTGAATTTCATTTTTGGGCATGAAGCTGTCCAGATCTCCCAACACCATTTGTTGCAGACGCTATTTTTACTCCATTTTATACTGCTGCCCTGTTATCAAAAACTAATTGACTGTAGAGACTGGGATTTATTTCTGGGCTTTCTGTTCTGTTCCATTGGTCTCTGTGCCTGGTTTTATGCCAGTACCAGGCTGTTTTGATTACAGTGGCCTTGTAATACAGTTTGATATCAGGTATTGTGATCCCTCCAACTTTGCTCTTCTTTCTCAAAATTGCAGCAGCTATTTGGGGTCGTTTATGGTTCCATATAAATTTTTGAAGTGTTTGTTCTATATCTGTGAAATATGTCATGGGTACTTTAATAGGGGTTGCATTGACTCTATAAATCGCTTTGGGTAGTATGGCCATTTTGATGATGTTAATTCTTCCAATCCATGAACACGGTATATATTTCCATTTGTTTGTGTCTTCCTTAATTTCTTTCTTCAGTGTTGTATAGTTTTCTGAGTACAGGTCTTCCTTGGTTAGGTTTATTCCTAGGTATTTGATTATTCTTGTTGCTATATCGAATGGGATTTTTTTCTGATTTCTGTTTCTGCTGTTTCATTGTTGGTGTACAAGAATGCCTTTGATTTCTGAGTATTGACATTGTATCTGGCTGTTATGCTAAATTCATTTCTCAGGTGAAGCAATTTTTTGGCGGACTCTACAGGATTTTCTATATACACTATCATGTCATCTGCAAACAATGACAGTTTTGTTTCCTCCTTTCCTATTTGGATATCCTTTATTTCCTTTTCTTGTCTGATTGCTGTGGCTAAATCTTCCAATACAATGTTGAATAGAAGTGGTGAAAGTGGACAACCTTCTCTTGTTCCTGATCTTAGTGGGAAAGATTTCAGTTTTTGCCTATTGAGTATGATGTTGGCTGTAGGTCTCTCATATATGAGAGGCCTTTATTATGTTGAGGAATGCTCCCTCTATTCCCACTTTCATGAGAGTTTTTATCATAAATGTGTGCTATATCTTACCAAATGCTTTTTCTGCATCTATTGATATGATCATGTGATTTTTGTCTTTGCTGTTGTTGATGTGATGTATTATGTTTATTGATTTGCGAATATTGTACCATCCTTTCATCCCTGGGATGAATCCCACTTGGTCATGGTGTATGATCTTTTTAATGTATTGCTGGATGCGATTTGCCAATATTTTGTTGAGAATTTTAGCGTCTGTGTTCATCAGCGATATTGGCCGGAAGTTTTGTTTCTTCGTTGTGTCTTTATCTGGTTTTGGGATTAGGGTGATGCTGGCTTCATAAAAAGAGTTTGGGAGTCTTCCATCCGTTTGGATATTTTTCAATAATCTGTGAAGGATAGGGGTTAGCTCTTCCATAAATGCTTTGTAGAATTCTCCTGTGAAACCATCTGGTCCAGGGCTTTTGTGTGTTGGGAGTTTTTTGATGACTGCTTCAATTTCCTCTGCTGTTATTGGTCTGTTCAGGCTTTCTGCTTCTTCTTCATTCAGTTTTGGAAGGTTATATTTTTCTAGAAATGTGTCCATTTCACCTAGGTTTTCAAATTTCTTGGCATACAGTTCTTCGTAGTAATTTCTTACAATCCTTTGTATTTCTGTGGTATCAGTTGTAATCTCTCCTCTTTCATTCTAATTGTGTTTATTTGGATCCTCTCTCTTTTTTTTGATGAGCCTGCTTACAGGCTTCTTGATTTTATTTATCTTTTCAAAGAACCAGCTCTTAGATTCATTGATCCTTAGAATTGTGCTTTTAGTCTCTATGTCATTTAACTCTGCTCTGATCTTGGTTATTTCCTTCCTTGTACTTGCTCTGGGCTGTCTTTGTTGTTGTTCCTCGAGTTCTTGTAGGTGTATGGTTAGGTTGTTTATTTGAGCTGTTTCTATTCTTTTTAGGTAGGCCTGTATTGCTATGAACTTCCCTCTCAGGACTGCCTTTGCTGTGTCCCCATAGGTTTTGGACTGTTGTGAGTTCATTTTCATTTGTTTCCAGAAACTTTTTGATTTCTTCTCTGATCTCATTTTTCACCCATTCATTGTTTAATAGCATGCTATTCAATCTCCATGTTTTTGAGTGTTTTGGGGGGTTTTCCTTCAGATTTGTTTCTAGTTTCAGTCCCTTGTGGTCAGAGAAAATGCTTGATATGATTTCAATTTTCTTGAATTTGTTGAGGCTTGCTTTGTGTCCTATCATGTGGTCTATCTTTGAAAATGTTCCATGTACACTTGAAAAGAATGTGTACTTTGCTTCTTTGGGATGAAAAGCTCTATATATATCAGTTAAGTCCATTTCATCTAGGGTATTGTTCAGTGACACAATATCTTTTTTGATATTTTGTTTGGAAGATCTGTCCATTTTTGACAGTGGGATGTTAAAGTCCCCTACTATAAATGTGTTGCTGTCAATATCTTTCATGAATTCATCCAAGATTTTCTTTATGTTTGGGTGCTCCTATGTTGGGTGCATATATATTTACAATGTTTATGTCTTCTTGGTGGATTCTTCCTTTGAGTGTTATGAAGTGACCTTCTGGGTCTCTCTTTATGGCCCTTCTTTTGAAGTCTATTTTGTCTGATATGAGTATTGCTACCCTGGCTTTTTTTCCCCTTGCATTTGCTTGGAAAATTTGTTTGCAGCCCTTCACTTTCAGTCTGTGTAGGTCTTTTGTCCTTAGGTAGGTCTCTTGTAGGCAGCATATGTGTGGGTCATGCTTTCTTATCCATTCAGCTATTCTATGTCTTTTGACTGGAGCATTTGAACCATTTACATTTAAGGTTATTATTGATAGGTACTTATTCATTGCCATTTTTCATACCTGTGTTTATCTCTCTCTCTTTGTTTTCCTTCCTTTCCTTAAATCAGTCCCTTTAGCATCTCTTGTAGAGCTGGTTTGGTGGAGCTGTATTCTTTTAGACTTCTTTTGTCAGGGAAGCTACTTATTTGGCCTTCTATCTTGATTGAGAGCCTTGCTGGGTAAAGTAGTCTTGGTTGCAGGCCTCTGGTTCTCATTACTTGGAATATTTTTTGCCATTCTCTCCTGGCTTGGAGCATTTCCATTGAGAAGGCAGCTGCTAACCTTATTGGGGCACCCTTGTATGTTACTTCCTCTTTCTCCCTTGCTGTCTTTAAGATTCTCTCTTTGTCTTGGAATTTTTCCATTTTAATTATGATGTGTCTTGCAGTGGGCCTCTTTGGGTTCTTCTTGCTTGTGACTCTCTGTGTTTTATGGATTTGTGTGACTTTTTCTCTCATCAAATTAGGGAAATTTTTCATCATTACTTTTTCAAACAGGTTTTCTATCCCTTGCTCTTCTTCTTCTCCTTCTGGTATCCCTATTATATGGATATTATGATGTTTCATGTTGTCCTGAATTTCCCTTAATCCCTCTTCATTCTTTGTGATCCTCTTTTCCTTTTCTTGCTCTTTCTGGGTGTTTTTTTCTACTTTGTCCTCCAGCTCGCTGATCTGATCCTCTGCTTCACCGAGCCTGCTTTTGTTTCCTTCTACTGTGTTCTTCAGTTCAAAAATTGTATTCTTCATTTCCTCTTGGCCCTTTTTGATAGTTTCTATTTCCTTTTTCATGTTGATATAGTTTTCAGTGAGTTCATTGTAGTTTCCCTATAGTTTCTGGTAGTTCTCTGTGAGCTCAGTGAGCTTCCTGATAACCATTGTTTTGAACTCAGTATCTGATAGGTGACTTGCCTCTATTTCATTTAGCATTCTTTCTGAGGCTTACTCTTTTCCTTTCATTTGAGGATTGTTTCTTTCTCTTCCTATTTTTTGTGAGACTCTTCTTGTTAGCCTCTGCTTCTTAAATTGATCTGTTCTGACTCCCTGGGTTTATGGTATGAACTTCTACAGCAGAATGCCAGTGGGATTCAGTGGTGCCATCTCCTTAATCTCCTGAGCTTGCTGTTCTTGGGCTGTCGTTTATGTTGGCTCTGTGTATGTCTTTGGGTTTAGATTGTTGCTGGGTCTTTCTTTGATGGGTCCGTCCCTTGATCTGATTCTTTGAGGGTCACTCCGTCTACCACGTCTTGTATTTGTTGGGCAAATGTGGACAGGTTGTGTTGAAGCTGATTCTTCTGTGTATACAAGGTTTTGAGGCTTCTCTCTCGCTCATTTTCAGTTGTTTGTTCTGAGTAATTTCTCCACTATTTAGTTGTATTTCCAGATCAGTCCTGGATTGAGGTTAGCATGGCTTCCACTCCCTCCTTCACCTTCTTCCATTGTCATCTATTAGTGGTTCCTTTGTTGGTGGGCTTCCTCTTCCAGCAGGTATACACTGTTCACTGTTCCCACCTTGCAAGTTCTCTGGAGTAGCAAAGTGAAATTTGTCTCACTGTCTCGGTTATCAGGAGGATCACTCCTATTTGGGTCTAACTCTGATCTTTTCGGAGCTCCAGCTTTTATTGTCTCACCTGTGGGAAAAGAAGAAAGAAAGAAAAGAAAAAGGGAATGAAGGAAAAAGGAATAGAAAAGGAAAGGAAGCGAGGAAGGGAGAAGGAATAAAAAAAGATTGGAGGAAAGAAAAGAGGAAGGAATTTTAACAAAAAGTAAAATAAAAAGATAAATAAAAGAAGGCAGTAAGAAAGCATAAAAAAGGTAAAGGATGGGAGGAGGAAGGAATAAAAAAAAGAAAGAAGGACAGAAAGGAAGAAGGAATTCAGGGGGAAAGGAGGAAAGAAAGAAAAAAAAAAGTCTTCTGCTGGCTTTAAACCAGTCAGGTTAGTTCTGCTGGTCCTCCTGTCTGTGGAACGGGAGGGGATGGGTGGAGAGATTGGTTTCACTTTTCTCCCTTCCTGAGCCACACTCTTTGCTGTTGTCCAGCCTCCAGTCCAGTTCCTCAGGGTCCTTCTGCTCCCCCCTAGGCCTTTAGTCCACCAGTTGTGCTGTCCTTGAAGTGCACCAGTTAGGGGCAACTCACCCTCAACCTTCTTGCTCCTTACTGTCCTAGATGCTGGGGGCTCTCAGTGTTCTTTCATGGTAGTTCAGCCACTCTACTGGGTCAAGTCTTTCCAGGGACTGCAGTCTCCCCTAGCCCTGCAGCTCTCCTCTGTTGAGCATTCTGCCTTCCTCCTAGAGAGCGAGTAGGCCCTGCAGGGCTCTGTGCGCAGGGGCTAGGTGGGAGGTGTTCAGTCCCCGGTGCTTCAGGTGTGGTCGCCTGTGGGAAGCCAGCCTGTTGATCAGGGTGAGCACCCATCTGTGCCTTCGGGCGTGTGCGCTCAGGTAGCTGGACTGCCGATCGGGTTGGGCACCCACCCGGGGCTTCAGGTGTGGGTGCCCAGGTCACTGATCGTGTGTGCACCAACCGGACTTTGGGCGTGTGCGCCCGTGCAACCGGTCCGCTGATCCAGGCGCGCACCCACCCGAGGGCTTTGGGCCTGTGAGCCAGGCAGCCTGGCCGCTGATGTGGGTGTGCACAGACCTGGGCTTCAGGTGTGTGCTGGGGCTGCTCATCCTGCATTCACAGTCCAGGGATTGGGGGCGCAAGAGGCCACGGCCGTGGAGAATTCTCTAAACAGCTGCTGAATGCCTCTATTTTCTCTTTTTCTTTTCGAGAAATTCCTCCTATTCAAGCCCTCCGGTCCAAACAAGCACCTGGCCTCTCACACAACCCAGCCTGGCTGTCCCAAGAATCTTGCAGCAGACTCTGCGTCCCCAGCAGTGGGCTTCAGCCACCCTGGTCCCCGTACTGGCCCCAGGGACCTTATTGTCCTTAAGCACTCTTCTTACCATCGATTTTTCAATGTCCTGTACAATTTTTGGTCTCTGATCTTCACATATGCTGGAATACCGTTGGCTGTTCGCCCTGTTCCTCAGATCAGCCAGGCCTTTCACTGGTGCTGAGGGGAAGTAGACTCTGCTCCCACCTATCTCGCCACCATCTTCTAATGCAAGAATCCACATTATTTTCCACAGTGGCTGTGTCAGACTGCATTCCCACCAACAGTGCACTAGGGGTTTTAGACTTGTTTAAGGAACCATTTGCGCATCAGATTTTAGAACAATCCCACCTTTTAGAAATATTTATTTTTAATTAGATGAATATTACATGAAAACATTCTTGCTGTATAATGTTAAGTTTTCATAGATTAAGAAAAGAGTCCATATGTTTCTAGCCTCTCCTTCCCCAACAAGTACTTCTTGTCCCAGGGGTACACAACAGAATGGTGACTGATCATTATTCTAGATCACTTTTATCTTGCTATGTGTGTATATATGTATAGAAATATTATTATTGTTTTATCAACTTTTTAATATTACACAAATGGTATCATAGTGTGTGCATTGATTGGGAAGTTACCTTTTTTTGAAAACTCAACAATATGTCTTGGGGATTTTTACATATCAATAAATGTAGATCTACCTCATGTTTTTTCTTAAGTAATGTTTTATTAAACTGTGGCATAAATGCAAAAAAGTGAACAAATTGATGAATTTCATGAAATTTGTTGCATTTCCACAAAGTGGAAATACCTGTGTAATCTAGATATGGAACATTGCTACTGTCCTCCTCATCAGTATTTGCTAAAGGTAACAGATCTCCTGATACTGCAAACTATAGATTAGCCCTGGCCAGTGGGGCTCAGCTGGTAGGAGCATTGTCCCATAAAATGAAACGTTGTGGGTTCAATTCCCAGTCGGGGCACCTACCAAGGTTGTGGGTTCACTATCTGGTTGGAGCACGTATGAGAGGCAACCAACCAATCAATGTTTCTTACATCAATGTTTCTTTCCCTCTCTCTCTCTCCCTTCTTCCCCTGTCTCTAAAATCAGTAAGCATGTCCTCAGGTGAGGATTTAAAAAAAAGCTGTAGATTAGTTTTTCCTGTTTTTTAATTTAATATGATTGAATCATACAGTATATTCTCAATTGTGTCTGGCTTCTTGGCTCAACATTATGTTTATGAGATTCATCCACATTATTGAATAGAGCAATAATCTGTTGATTCTCATTATGGAATGGAAGTCCATTGTAGGAATATACCACAATTTAATTGTCTGTTTTATCACCGATGACATGTAAGGATATTCTAGTTTGGTGCTGTTATGGTGGTGCACTAGGTAACACATTTTGGTCAATGATAGACCACATATGCAATGGTGGGCCTATAAGATTATAATGAAGCTGAAAAATTCCTATTGCCTAGTGACATCATAGCAATCATAACATTGTAGCACAATGTGTTACTCACCTGCTCGTGAAACTGGTGTAAACAAACCCACTGCGTTCGTTGCCGGTCATATAAAAATAAAGCACATATAACTATGTACAGTACATAATACTTGACAATAATAATAAATGACTGTGTGACCAGCTTACATATTTACTACACTACGCTTTTTATTGTTATTTTAGAGTGTACTCTTTCTAATTATAAATAAGAAGTTTGCTTTTAGCAGCAGCTGTGTACATCTCATGCTTACCAAGTCTCTTGATTGCATCATTTTCTCTTTTGCTTGATTTAATCCTGTGTTTTGTGTAGTAACATGCTGTACAGCTTGTATAGGCTACACCTTTTAGGTTTGTGTAAGTACACTCAATCATGTTTGCACAATGACAAAATCACCTAATGGTGCATTTCTCAGAATATGTCCATGTCAGTAAGTGGCACATAACTGTATAAATACTGCTATGTACAGATGAGGTCATCCTGGACATTTTATGCCTGAGAGCTAGATTTCCAGTTTCCATTTATTCAAGATGCCCAGATTTCTTTTAATGGGAATATATGTATAATCTCATACCTCATGAGCTCATGATATTTTGTAATTGAATTCAGGATTATATGATAATGATAATGATTCTGTAGTCCATCTGTGCTCTTTCTTTTCATAGTGAAAAATCCTCTGTCTGGAGGACAGAGAATATATTATTTATTAGAAAATCTCATAATTATTGGGAACAAAATAAACAAGTAGCATGTCTACAATATATTCTTTCTAATAACTGGGGTAAGCTCCTTGAAAAGAAAGAAAGGAGAACTCACATAATCTTACAAACATCACCTACAGATCTCCTGGCAAAAACAAACAAACAAAACAGTCACTAATGGTATTTACTATCTGGGAAGAGTCTTTGTCTTTGGACTGCTTTCAGCAGGATATATCTGGTTGCTGTGATTGATCTTGGTAAACAAACCTGGAATCTTTAGTTTGGGGGCATGGCTGCCTGGAACATGTCATGGAAAGTATACTATCTGCGAAATAGAGATGTTTCACGACTGAGATAGCTATCTTCTGTGTGTGTGATGTAAAGTGTGTGTGTTGCTTAGAGACCTTACATGTTAACCTGGGTCAGACCAGGTTCAATGTGTCCCGAAAATGCCAGGAAGGCGAGCCTGAAGGTTCTGGCCCTCTCCCTGCTTCACCTGGCCCTTTCATTGCCTCTGTCCTTGAAATTATCAGTAAAGCTTTTCACTAGGTAAGATCTCTGTTTTTATGAGTCTGATTTGACAATCCAGTCTCTAGTTATTGTAAATTGGCCTAGTTAATGAGATTTTTTTTCCAGACTCACAGATATATGATACCCTTTGGCAAGAAAAAGGAGAGGACAGAAAAATCATGATGAGGACTTAGCAATTGTTAGCAGTCCAGGTAAAAACAGGAACCTTTAAAATAACAAAAAAGAAATAGTAGATGGAGAAAAAACAGGAGACCAGATTTCCCTATCACTGAAAAACCTGCTTCTTGAATGTTATATTTGCTTACAAGATAATTACATTGATCACTAAAAAAACTACACAGGTAGTTGGAGACCAAGGGCGGGTGGCTACTGAATGCTAAGAGTATTCTGTTTAAAACTTAAGGCTCCTTATCAAAAATACCAGGAAAATCTTAATTGAGAATAATTATTGTCATGGATTATTAGAATTAACAGTCCGGAGGCCACATCACTCTTCTAGACATTGTTGAGTGTAAAGGGTTATTTGGGCTGAGCAGATGAATGCTATGAGAGTTTCTCTGTCTTCTCAACAGTGTGACAACTCACCTGCTGTAGTGGGTTAAGGCTGGGATCGGGTGGTTTTACTCTGAGAGGAGTAAGTGCCTTACTCCCTCCCCAAACTACAAATAGACTGTTTTCTTTAAGTAAGAATAAGAATGATTTGAGCACAAGCAAACCTAGCAGGGGTGTCCAACCCTTTGGCATCTCTAGGCCACACTGGAAGAAGAGTTGTATTGGGCCACACATTAAATACACAAACACTAATGAAAACTTATGAGTAAAAAAAAAGGTTTTAAATAAATTTATGATTTTATGTTGGCCACATTCATAGCCATCCTGAGCTACAGGTTGGGTACGTCTGCTACAGGCTTTGTGATAATCAAAGGGAGACATATAATTTAGTGTAAGCTTGCACTATAGTCACTGGAAAACAAAAGAAAAGCCTCGAATTACAAACCTGCTGAATTGTTAAAATCAAAATGATACCTAAATAAGAAAGGTGTTTGCTACTTCAGATGCCTCAGTAGAGTAACCACCCATTAAGCCCCAACCATGAACACGGTATCACAAAAAGAAAATGATAATTCTTCAGAAAACAAACTCAAAATCTTGGACATTATGATCTATGATAAATAATTCAAAATAGCTGTCATGAAGAAACTCAATGACATAAAAGAAAACTCAGAAAGGCAATTAGATGAGCTCATTAAAATTAATGAACAGGAGTACTATACCAAAGAGATTGAAACTATAACAATGAGCCAAACAGAAATTCTGGATTGGAAAAATTAAATAAATGACATAAAGAATGCATTAGAAATCACTGAAAATAGAGCAGATCATATAGAAAAGAGAATTAACAAACCATCTGACTCCATTAGAAAGGGCAACACAAGGATAATGGATATCCCAGAAGGACAAGAGACGGGGAAGGAAACAGAGGACCTATTCAAAAAAATAATCAATGAGAACTCTCCAAACCTAGGGAAGGAATTGGACACGGAAGTTCAAGAAGCTAACAAAACATCTAATTGTCTCAACACAAAAGACCTTCTCCAAGACACAATATATTAAAACTATCAAAAGTTAATGATAAAAAAATTATCAAGGCAGCCAGAGGGGAGGAAAAGAAGACAGTAAGTTATAAAAGAAATCCCATACAATATTACCAGATTTCTCAGCAAAAATTCTGAGAAATGGAATGGCATATTCAAAATATTGAAAGATAGTAACCAACAACATGAATACTCTATCCAGCAAGTTATCCTTTAGATGTGAAGGAGAAATAAGAGTTTTCCCAAACAAAAGCCGAGGGAATTTACCATCACAAAACCTGCATTACAAGAAATGTTGTAAGGAACTCTTCTGCCTGAAATAAAAAGAAAATATATATAAAACTTTGAGTAAGGTGACAAATAGAAGCAGAAAATTGCAACTATGTTTCAGAATAGACACTAAACATTTAATTATAACATAAAGATTAAAAGGTGAAAAGCATGAGCAATAACTAGAGCTACTTCACTTTAGGTAACAAATGCCCAACATAAAAATGAATGCTTTGTGACTACGGAAACACAGAAGTGGAGTATGGAAAAGAATGAACTTGTATAGGCAAATGAAAAAAAGATGCTACCAGAAGAACAAGGATGATTTTTTCTATAATATGTTTTATACAAACCTCATGGTAACCACAAAACAAAAATCCAAAACTGAGGCACAATATACAGTAAAAGGAAATGGAGAAAAAATCATGTAGCACACAGAAACACAAGGGAAGAGAAACAATAGAGACACGGAGCAATCAGAGTATGAAAAGTTAAATGGCAGGAGTAAATCCTCATATATCAGTCATCACCCTAAATGTAAATGAGTTGAATTCATGAATCAAAGGCACGAAGAAGCTGAATGGATTAAAAAACACAACCTAGCTATATGCTTCCTTCAGTAGACTTATCTTACTTCCAGTGACAAATATTGGCTCAGAGTGAAGGTGTGGAAGATGATACTCCAAGCAAACAGGACCCAGAGAAAAGTGATATAGCCATACTTAAATCACACAATATAGACTTTAAGACAAAAATGGTAAGAAGAGACATATAATTATAAAGGAGATAATCCATAGAGAATGCATTATATTTATTAATATATATTCACTCAGCTTTGGAGCAGCAAAATATATACAGCAATTATTAATAGAGCTAAAAGGAAAAATAGACAGCAACACAATAATAGAAGATTTCAGCACTGCACAACAATGGATAGATCATCTAGACAGAAAGTCAACAGGACAACATTGGCCTTAAATAACACATTAGACTACATAAACATAATAGGTATTTTCAGAACTTTCCATTGCAAAGTGACAAATTACACATTCTTCTTAAGTGCACACTGAACATTCTTAAGGATAGAGTGTATGTTGGGACACAAAAAATGTTTCAATAAATTTAAGATTTAAATCAACATCGAGTATCTTTTCCAACCACAATTGTATGAAACTAAAAATCAACTACAAGAAAGGGAAAAATCACAAATATAGGGAGGTTAAATAACCTGAACAACTATTGCCTCAGTGTAAAAATAAAGATGAAATCAAAAGATATAAAGACAAGTGAAATGAAAATATGACATACCAATATCTTTGGGATGCAACAAAGGCAGTACTAAGAGGGAATTTTATAAATATACACCCCTCCCTCAAGAAACAAGAGAAATCTCAAGTAAACAATAGAACATTATCCCTTAAGGAACTAGAAAAAGAAGAACAAACAAAGCCCAATGTTAGTGGAAGAAAGGAAATAATAAAATTCAGAATAGAAATAAGTAATATAGAGACTAACATGACAGTAGAGAATATTAACAAAACAGAGAGCTGATCCTTTGTACACATAAATAAAATTGACAAATCCCTTAGTAGACTTAAAACAGAAAGAAAAAAAAAGGCTCAAATAAATAAAATCACAAATAAAAGACAATTTAGCTATGGCCAGGTGGCTCAGCTGGTTGGAGCATCCTCCTGTACACCAAAAGGTTGCGGGTTCAATTCCCAGTGAGAGCACATACCAAGGTTGCGGGTTTGATCCCTGGTCAGGGCACATACAGCAGGGAACCAGTCAGTGTTTCTCTGTCACGTTGATGTCTGTCAGTCTGTTTCTTCCTGTCTCTCCCTCCCTCCCGTCCCCTCTCTCTAAAATTAATTAAAAAACATATCCTCAGGGAATGAATTTTTAAAAGACAAGTTACAAATGGTACTGTACAAATACAAAGGATCATAAAAGAATACTGTGTAAGGCTATGTGCCACCACATGGACAACCTAGAAGAAATGCACAAATTCTTATAGTCATACAACCTTCCTAGACTGAATCATAAAGAAACAGAAAACCTAAAAAGACCAATCACTAGTAAGAAAATAGAAACAGCAATCAAAAACCTCCTCTGAAAAACAAAAGTCCAGTATCAAATGGCTTCACTGGAGAATTCTACCAAACATTCAAAAAAGATTTCACACTCATCCTACTCAAATTTATTTAGAAAATTGAAGGGAGGCAATGCTTTCTAACTCATTTAATGAGTACAACATTACCCTGATGCCAAAACCAGGCCAGGACAACACACACACACACACACATACACACACAAAAGAAAATAACAGGCCAATAAATCTCATGAACATAGATACAAAAATTCTCAACAAAATACTAGCAAATCGAATACAACTGTACATTAAAAAAATCATACACCACTGTCAACTGGAATTCATTCCAAGGTTGTAGGAATGGTTTGGCATTTGCAAATGAATCAACATGCCAGAGGACATTAACAAAATGAAGGATAAAATTTTATCAATGAATACAGAAAAAGCATTTGACAAAATACAACATTAATTTATGATGAAAACTGTCATTAATATCAGTATGGAAGGAAAGTACATTCACATACTAAAGACAATGTATGACAAACCCACAACTAACATCATACTCAATGACAAAAAGCTGAAATCATTTAAGATCAGGAATAAGACAAGGATGCCCACTCTCACCACTTTTATTGAACATAGTACAGGAAGTACTAGTCAGAACAGTTAGGCAAGAAAAAGAAGTAAAAGGCATTCAGATTAGGAAGGAAGAACTAAAACTGTTGCTATTTGCAGATTACATGATTTTATTTATTTAGAAAACTCTAATCGTGGCCGGTGTGGCTCAGTGGACTGAGTGCTGGCCTACAAACCGAAAGGTCACTGATTTGATTCCCAGTCAGGGCACATGCCTGGTTTGTGGGCCAGGTCCCCAGTTGGGGGCATGTGAGAGATAACCAATCGATGTATTTCTTGTACATGGATGTTTCTCTCTCTTTCTCCCTCCATCCCCCTCTCTCTAGAAATAAATAAATAAAATCTTTAAAAAAAAAGAAAGCCCTCAAGACTCCACCAAAAGTTTGTTAGAAATAATAAACAATTACAGTAAAGTTGCAAGATACAAAATCAACATACAAAAATCTGTTGCAGTTTTTGAGAAACAGTGTAAGCTTATTTTTAATCTTGTTTCTTCACAGATATCATATTTTCCATCTTAAATTGATACATTTACCCCCTTGAGGGAACTTGTAGTACTCAGGAATTACGCCCATCTGGAATGACAGGGGAGAGGTGGACCCTCCAATGACAGTCACGTCCTCAGGGAGTTGTCCAAGGTCCTCTGTCACTTGGTAGACAATGTAGATAATGGACTTCTAGAGAACTGTTAGGCAGAAGATCATAGTATCTGTTGGTCTTCTGCACAGCAGATTTCAGAGCCAGGGACTGCTGGTGGTGTTTTACAGGCCATAATCATTTACACAGACGCAGAAATACAAGATACTGCCATCGGAAAACTTCTTTCCTTCCAAGCAACTGAGAACCCAGGGCCCAGGAGGCCACACAGGGTGGTGCTCTGTTTCATTTGTATAACTAACCATGAGCTGCCACAAAGAGAAATGAGGAAACAATCTCATTTATAATGCAACACAGAGATTTAAATAACTAGGAATAAACTTAACAAAGGAGGTGAAAGACCTGTACACTGAAAGCAACAAGGCATTGCTGAAAGAAATTGGAGACACAAAGAAATGGATAGATATTCCATGTGTATGGAATAGAAGAATTAACATTGTTAAAATTTCCGTGTTACCAAAAATAATCTACAGATTCAGTGCAATTCCTATCAAAATCTCAGTGATATTTTTCACAAAAATAGAATAAAAAACTATCAAGTATGTATGGAACCACAAAAGGCCCTGAATAGTGAAAGCAATAAACAGAAAAAGAAAAAAAATAAAAGGAAAGAAACAAAGCCACAGGTATCACACTCCCTGATTTCAAACTCTAGTGCAAAGCCATGGTAATCAAAACAGTATGGCATTGACAGAAAAACAGACGCACAGACAAATGGAACAGAATATAACTGCATGTATACGGACAACTAAGTGCAACACAACACAAGAATATACAATGGGAAAAGAGAAGTCTCTCCGATAAATGGTGGTGGCAAAACTGGACAGCCATATGCAAAAGAATTAAAATAGACCTCTATTTTACACCATACATAAAAATTAACTCAAAATGGATTAAAGACTTGAACGTATGACCTGAAACAATAAAGTATATAGAATGAAATATAGGCACTAAGCTTCTGGGTGTCAGACTCATTGGGGTTTTTGCGAATTTGATTCCAAATGTAAGGGAAACGAAAAAAAAGTAGACAATTGGAATTACATCAAACTAAAAACCTTTCACATAGTAAAGGAAACCATCAACAAAACAAGAATAAACCGGTAGACTTCTGCTCAAGAAGGAAGCGTAGGTTAACATGGTTTGCCTCCTTGCACAACCACATCAAAATTACAACTAAACTATAGAACAACCATCACTCAAAACCATCAGAAATCGAGCTGAATGGAAGTCCCCCAACTATGAACTTAAAGAAACCACATCCATCCAGACTGGAAGGAGGGGTGGACATGCAGAACAGCCTGATCCTGCACCCACATGTGGTGGATAAAAATTTGGGAGGAATATCTTGGGAGTAAGGGGACTCAGTTCCACACCAGGCCCACCATCCCAGGGTTCCAGTGCTAAGGAGGGTTCCAGTGCTAGGGAGTTCCTCCCCATAACTTCTGGCTGCTGGATTCCCAAGCAGTTCCTCTTAAATGCAAAACTTACTCAGATGCACTGCCTCTGACCTCCAGCACTACCAGAGTAGCAGTTTGAAAGGCACCAGTGGCTTATGGGGAGGAACGGAAGTATCTGGCATCATGGCATCAGGCTAAGGCTCTCTCCCAGACAGAAAGGCAGGAAGGGGTCAGTGTGTCTTTTCGGAGTCCTTTAGCCACAGAGCCACAGAGCGTGCAGGTGGGAGCCATGTCTGAGACTCCGTCAACCTGGCTCACACTGTTTACCCCACCCTGGTGATGCCCTGAGTCTCTGCCCCACCCAGTTTACAGGTATACCCAAGCTGTTAACAGTGGCTTTTCCATATGAATGGCTGGTCTTGGCTCATTGTTCACATCTGCCTAAATCCGCAAAATAAGCAACAGCCAGATTCAGCAATCCCCTGTCCTCTGTGTGACTTGCCAAGTGGCCCCAGACACGTCACTAGCAGCAGCCAGCCTAAGTTCACAGCTTGACTTCACCTGGGAACCTCCAAGCCCAACAGCAGTATCAGCCATCTGCAGATAGCTTTGTAGCTAATGCTGGGTGGCCCCAGGCAGAACACAGGTGTTGGCTAACCTTGGCCTGTACCACCCAGGAAACCCCAGAGCCTACGTTCCCAGTAAACAGCCACAGACCACATCAGGGTATCACCACCCTGCCACTGCACAGCAGGTCCTCCAGGGAAGGAGGAGTTTGGGGGTTCAGTGGTCATAGCCAGCCATTACAGCCAACAGACCTGGGTAAATCGTTCCCATTGACCTGCCCACAGCAGTCAAAGCTCAACTACAAGAGAAGGGCATACTCAGCCCTCAAGGAAGGCGCACCTCAAGTGCTTATCTTTGGTGATAGGGAAGGCTGTGCTACAGGACCCTACAGGACACCTACTACATTAGACAAAATTACCAAGACAGGGAGTCATAGCAGCTCTACCTAATACATAGAAACAAACACAGGGAAGCTGCCAAAATGAGGAGACAAAGAAACATCGCCCAAATGAAAGAACAGATCAAAGCTCCAAAAAAAGAACTAAACAAAATGGAGATGAGCAATCTATCAGATGTAGAGTTCAAAACACTGGTTATAAGGATGCTCAAAGGAACTTAGTGAGTACTTCAACAGCATAAAAATGACTCAGTCGGAAATGAAGGATACACTAATTGAAATGAACACAGGGAATCAACTGTAAAGTGGAGAAAGCCAAGAATCAAATCAATGATATGGAACATAAGGAAGCAAAAAATAACCAGTGAGAACAGGAAGAAAAAAGATTCTGAAAGAAACAAGGATATGGCAAGGAGCCTTTGGGACAACTTCGAGGGTCCCAACATTTGCATCACAGAGGTGCCAGAAGGAGAAGAGGAGGAGCAAGAAATTGGAAATCAATTTGAAAAAATAAAGAAAGAAAACTTCTCTAATTTGGTGAAGAAAACAGACAACAGAAAAATGCAAGTCCAGGAAGCAAAGATTTCCAAACAAGATGGACTCAAAGAGGACCACACCAAGACACATCATAATTAAAATGCCAAAGATTAAGGATAAAGAGAGAATCGTAAAAGCAGTAAGAGAAAAGCAGTTAGTTATCTACAAAGATGTTTCCATAAAACCAGCTGATTTCTCAAAAGAAACTCTGCAGGCTAGAAGGCATTGGCAAGTGGCATTCAACGTGATTAAAAGCAAGGACCTACGACCTAGATAAGTCTATCCAGCAAAGCTACCATTTAGAATCGAAGGGCAGATAAAGTGCTTCCCAGACAAGGTAAAGCTAAAGGAGTTCATCATCACCAAACCATTATTATATGAAATGTTAAAGAGGCTTATTTTTAAAAAGATGATCAAAACTATGAACAATAAATTGGCAATCCATACATATCTATCAACAGTTGAAATAAAAAACAAGCTATGCATACAGGAAGAACAGAGACAGACTCATGGATATGGAGTGTGTTTTGTTGGTTGCCAAATGAGAGGGGGGCATGTGGAATGGGTGAGGAATTGCAGGAATTAAGAAGTACAAATTGGTAATTATAGAATAGCCATGGGGATGTCAAGTACAGTATAGGAAATGGTATAGCCAAAGAACTTACACACGTCACCAATGGACATGGACAAATGTGCAGGGATTGCCTGAGGGTGTGGGGGTGCTGGGTGGAGGGGGACAGTAGGGGGAAAATTAGGACAACTATAATAGCCTAATCAAAAGTATCATTTAAAATAAATAAAATAGATAGCAGATTACAGTTTGAAGTGAAAAATGAAAAAAAGACAACCAACCAAATGAGGAAAGATATTTGCAGATGGTATTTTTGTAAAGGTTTACTATCCAAAATATATAAACAACTCATTCAACTCAAAAATAAACATACAACCCAATTAAATAATTGACAGAGGATATGAATAGATAATTTTTTAAGAAGGATATATAGATGGCCACAGACATGTGAGAAGATGTTCAACATTGCCAATTATTAGGGAAATGTAAATCAAAGCCATAATGAGATTCCACCTCACACTTATTAGAATGCCTGTTATAAAAAAGACAAGAAATAACAAGTGTGGGAGAGGATATGCAGAAAAGGGAACCGTCTTACATTGTTGGTGGGAATGTAAATCTGTGCAGCTGCTATCACAAACAGTATGGAGATTCCTCAAGGAATTAAGAATGTAATTGCCATATAATGTAGCAATTTTTTTTCTGGGTATTTATCTGAAGAATTAGAAAAACACTAATTCAATGCAATATATGTACCTCCAGCCTTATTGACTGGAACAATATCCAAGGTAGGGAGATAACCTAAGTGTCACCAATAGATGAATGGGGAAAGAATAAGTGTGGGGGGGGGGGAGGTCTGTCCAAAAAGTATCCAGCCACATGATATGAAAAAGTAGAGACTTTTATTGAAGAAGATACAAGAAACATTGTACATAGGACAATGATGCCTCAGTCCCCTTCAAAGTAGGCACCTTGGGACCTCCCATAGTTCTCCCCATGTCTCTTCTACCATTCAAAACACTCTGCAAAACCCTTTGTTGGTATCGCCATTAGCTACCCCATCATATTTTCCTAAATCTCATTGATGATCTGAAGTTTCTTACCTTTCAAAGGTGATTTTAATTTTGGCAAAGCTGGAATTCGTAGAGCACCAAATTTGGTATGTGGGTGGGCTGATTCACCTGGGTGCTTTGACGTTTCACCAGAAAACTATGCACAAAAAATGATGCATGGGCAGGTGTGTTGTCGTGATCAAGCTGCCAATCACCATTTGACCATAGCTATGGCCTTTGAACATTGAAGTAGTACTCCTTATTAATTGTTTGGCCTGGGGTGGGCATACTCGTGATGGACAACGCCTTCCCACACAGTTAACATGATCTTGATCTTGCTGTGACTTTCCGGCGCTTTTGTTAAGTGTGGAGAACGAGATGATTTTCATTGAGATGACTGGGCCTTCATTTCTGGATCATAGCCATAGACCCCACCATTCATCTCTGGTTATGACCTTCTTGAGGAAATTGTGTTTCATTAGTAGTGATTTGAATCAAGTCGTTAGCAACGACAGCACAATGTTCCTTCTGCTCTGGTAGCAGACACCATGGAACGAATTTGCCATGATGCTTTCATTCCAAGATCCTGCATCACAATCTCAGACACAGAAGTTTTTGGAATCCCCAGATCAGCTTCTAGTTCTGGCATGATCAGTCGCCGATATTTGTTGATTGCAGCCCATACAAGTTCAACATTCTCAGGTGTTCTGCTGGTTTCAGGCCTTCCAGAGCGGGGATCACTTTCAACAGATTCTTGACCATCTTTGAAGTGTTTGTGCCATTATTTTATTTGCACTGCACTTACTGCATCATCCCCTAAAGCCTTCTGAATCATCTGAATAGTTTCCACAGAAGAATATTCAAGCTTAATACAAAATTAGATGCAGATTTGTTGCTTTACTCACTTAGTCATTTTGTAAAAGGCAAAAGATTTCTATGATCTGAAGAGAAACCACAGTATTCACTCAGTCATTTTGAATGCTATGGCCACACAGTACACATGCTCACTCAATGGCGTCTATTGCCCCCACTGACTAATACAGTGAAGTCGTCACTGTTCATGCATACACATTCCAGTCTATTCTCCTTGGCTGCCAGGTTACATCAATGTCACAGAAACATACACGTGTGCATTCACACAGTGGAATACTACTCCACCATAAAAAAAAATTAAACATTTTCATTTGTTACAATATGCATTTCCCTAAAGGGTATTATGCTAAGTGAAATAAGCCAGATGAAAAAGGACAAAAACCATATGATTTTGCTCATGTATAGTATAAAATGAAAAAGTAACAAATGACCAAACAAAACACAAATAAACTCATAGATACAAACAACAGGTTGGTGTTACCAATGGTGGATAGGGGTGGGAGAACAGCAGAATGACAAGGAGGGTCAGATATTAGGTTGGCCAAAAATTTAGTTAATTTTTTTCTGTAAGATGGCTCTAGTAGCGCTTATTTGTCTTTAACTTCATTTGAAACAATTTTGTTTGTATTGTGACAGCTGTCATATCAGCGTGCATTTAAAAAAATCTTACCAATTATTGAATTTTTGTGTAGCCATTTTAATACTGAAGATGGAAGAAAATACCATTTTCAGCATATTGTTTTTTATTATTTCAAGAAAGGTGAAAACACAACTAAAATGCAAAAAAAAAAAAAAGATTTGTGCGGTGTATGGAGAAGGTGCTATGACCAATTGAACATGTTGAAAGTGGTTTGCAAAGTTTTGTGCTGTAAATATCTCACTGGAAGATGCTCTAAGGTCAGGTAGACCAGTTGCAGTCGATAGTGATCAAATCAATACATAAATTTAAAACAGCATTATACCACCTGGGAGATAGCCGACATACTCAAAATACCCAAATCAATAAAGTTATTGGTGAAGATGAAAAATACATCTTTTATTTTATGGAAAAAACCACACAAATTTTTGACCAAACCAATATATGCTCACCGATGGAAACTAGACTTTTGATGGTGAGGACACAATGGAGTATATAGATATTTAATTATAATGATATGCAACTGAAATTTATATAATGTTTTAATCGATGTTTTTTCAATAAAAATAAATGTTAAAAACACAAATTTTGCTGTCTACCTAGGTATAATGTAAAACAGATCTCTACTGCCTCCCATACTTTATTTCTTCAAATATATAATAATTTAATGTGAATGGAATTCATTCAAGGAAATTGAAAGACCACCCTTGAAGGAAATGAATTTGGGAGAGATATAATGAATTGGCATTACTGATAATTACTCTCTGGAACCAGGCAGAGCTGTGTTTGGTATAGTAATCGACACTCTTGTGGGACTTACATTATTTTAGTGTATAAGCCATTTTCCTAAATTGCACAAATATCACTAATGTACCACAGTAATAACCCATGTTCTGGCTTGATTACTATTGCCTCTGTTTTGCTACTTGTTCTATAGGGCTTTTTGGTGCTTGTCTTGGAGTACTACATCAGACCAAAATAATGTTCCTGAAAGCTCCTGATGAAAAGGAATTACTAGTCCAAATATCAATGCTAGGGAGCTTTTAGTAGATTGGCTGCATCCAGAAATGGCCCTAGAGGAGCAACAGAGCTTTAAATGACTGGCCTAATAGAGTATTCATTTCAATGGAACATCATATCAGTCAACAGTGCAGGAAGAGGGTCTGTATCTTACCCAAGAAAAACTATTGCATATTGTAATCATTATGGAAGTTGTTTCTAAAGATGAATGACCAGGAGTGTCACAAGCCAAACTAGGGACGCCAGTCTATGAGATAGTCTAGTTAGCCTAGATTATGGTAGAACATTACTGGACAGTGAAGGCTTTATGTTTGTTTTGTGATGGCCCAGCTACCTCAGATATAAAGGGGATTTGTCTTTCACGTGGTACAGATGTTGGGATTAGACTAATAAAGGAACAATACTGTTGGCCAGAAAAGAGTGCGTTGCATAATGACATCTGGAAACAATGATTGTTAAATTCTGTACTGTGCTATCTGGCATATAGTTATGTCTTCAAACCAATCCAGAATTTATTGAACAGTCTCTAGTCACTACCCCAGTCGCTATGAATGCGAATGTGCAATAAGAGAAGTTTTTTTTTGTTAGACAAGAAGTGGAGGGGAGAATGGTACTATAATAATTGCAATAGACCTCATATGCTAACCTGAACCAGAATATAGTGAATATGATAGGGAAGGACTTGGAAAGGTGTTCTGCTGGTCCTGGACCTCTCCCTGATTTGCTGTGCTGTTTGATTACTTCTGTTTTATGGATGTCCAACCTTTGGGCGTCTCTGTGCCACACTGGAAGAAGAGTTGCTTTGTGCCTCACATTAAATACATCACAACATGCAATCACAAAAAAATCTCATAATGTTTTAAGTAAATTTACAATTTGGTGTTGGGCCATATTCACAGCCGTCCCGGGCTGCATGCAGCCTGCATGCCACAGGTGGGACACCAGTGCTTTAAATGATCAGTAAAGGCTAATACTGGGTAAGGTCTCATTTGTGAGTTTGATTTGCCAATTCAGTCTTTTGGTTTTGTTCAATTTCTCCTTTGTTTTGTACCACATTACATGTGTGGGTTGTAAAGAAAATATGTTTATGCTTCTGCATAGCTAAGGCTTTCTGAGCAAATTTTACAGAAACTTGGGATCTTGGCTAAAGACAAGCATTAGGGTGTAGGGATATCCAACCCACAGCCCGTGGGACACATGTGGCCAAGGATGGCCATGAACGCAGCCCAACACAAAATCATAACATTTTGTTCCATTAAAACCTTCTTTTTGCTCATCACTAATTACTGGAAGAAGAAGAAGAGTTGTTTTGGGCCACACATTAAATACACAAGCACTAAATACACTAGTGTGTGGCCCAAAACAACTCCTCTTCTTCCAGTGTGGCCCAGAGATACCAAAAGGTTGGACACCCCTGGTAATGTATGACTGGATAACCAGTGAGATATGGGGAAACAGACCCAGAACCTTGGAGACATCTCCAGAGTTGTAAATCTGGAGACACCAATTTTATTCCCCCTCCTTCCCAAGATATATATTATTTTATATTCCAAAGTGTGAAGACACAAGTCCTTTACTTTTCCAAGGACACTGTCAGAAGCAGAAGGAGGAACAACTCTTTTTTTTCCCTAAGTAGACATTCAGATTTATTTTTTTTAGGATTTCTTACCTACAGTAGAAGCAATTACTTGAAAGATCATATCTCATTCTTATCACATTGCTCTTGGGGTAAGAACTGGGTCAGGGAAGAGCCAGAATGTAATTATCTACTTTTTGTATATAAGCAGTAATAGTAATATGTTCTGCCCTAGGAAACTCATGTTAGCATTCAGCATATCAAAAAATAGATATTAAAATTTTATTGATATATGGAGCAGTCTTAGAATAGCAATGCTAATACCACCATCACCAGTATGATTGTTGAGAACAGTTAAAAATAATTTTTTACGTATGATTTCCCAAATTTCCCTTCCTGTTTTTAAGAGTTCCATATGTGTTTTGTCTGGACATATAATGACTATGTACTGTATACTATTTTTAAACAACTTGATGGAGTTATAATTAACATATCATGTAATTCACCCATGCAAAGTGTACAATTCATTGTTTTATAATACATTTACAAGGTTGTCAAGTTATTACCATAATCAAATTTTAGAACATTTTTTACCCCCAGAAGGAAACCTGTACTCATTAGCAGTCATTCTCCATTTTTCTTCTTCTCCCATCCCCAGCTCTATGCCCAATGTAACTACTTTACATCTTTTTATCTTCAGATTAGCCTATTCTGAACATCTTACATGAATGGAATTTAACAATATGTAGTCTTTTGTGACTGGCTGCTTTCACTTGGAATAATGTTTTTAAGGTTCATCCATATTATTACCATGGATCAGTATTTGATTTATTTTTTGCTATATAATATTCCATGATGAATTGCTTGATTTAATTTGCTAGTAGAGACATTTATTGAAGAAGATCCAAGATACAAGAAACTTGTACATAGGATGATGACCCCTCGGTCCCCTTCAAAGTAGGCACCTTGGGACCTCACATAGTTCTGCCAGTCGCCATCAACTGTCCCAGCGTATTTTCCTGAATCTCATCACGGTCTGAAATCGCTTCCCTTTCAAAGGTGATTTTAGTTTGGGGAAAAGCCAGAAGCCACAGGGCTGTAGGGGGGCTGAGTCTCCTGGGTGATTGGATATTTCACCAAAAAACTCTGCAGGAGACATGATACCTGAGCAGGCACATTGTCATGATGAAGCTGCCAATCACCAGTTGCCCATAGCTGTGGCCTTCTGAATCACCTGAATAGTTTCCACTGAGGAATGTTCAAGCTTAATGCAAAATTGGATGCAGATTCATTGTGGTACTCACTCAGTCATTCTGAATGCAATGGCCACACAGTACACCTGCTCACTCAACAGCATCTTCCACGCCCCACTGACTAGTACAGTGAAGTTGCCGTTGTTCACGCATACTCATTCCAGTGCACTCTCCTTGGCTGCCAGGTTACTTCGATGTCATGGAAAGTGTTCTTGTTATATTAATGATGGCTAGACTTTTCTGTACATACCTTGTATATTCACAACAAGAATGAACCTATAGTTTTTTTTTCCTAATAATGACAGGTATGGATAATAAGGTTACCATACCTGTCATTATTAGGTAATGGCCTCAACAAGGTTTGGAGTATTTTTTCTATTGTCTGAAAGACTTTATTTAAGATGGTATTAATATTTTCTTTAGTGTTCTAAAGTATTTGTTGCTTATGCCTTCTGAACATGGAGATTTCTTTTTAGGAAAGTTTTTAATTAGAAATTCAATTGCTTTGTTAGGTTAAGACTATTCCAGTTTTCATTAATCATGTTTTTTTTTTCTGAATTCATTCATTTTGAATATTATAGATATAAAGTAGTTCCTAATGTTTCCTTACTTTTTATCACCTGTAGAACTGGCAGTGATATCATCTTTTTAGTTCCAGTTGGCAATTGTTTTTTCCCTTGCCTTTATCAGTCATATACAGGTTTATTCATTTTAATCTTAAGATTTTGTTGATTTTCTATGTTATATGTTGTTTTCTATTTCATTAATTTTTATGCTATCTTTATTTTTCCTTCCTTTCTACTTCCTCATTCAGAAAAACTCAGTTCAGTCTTCCTGAGTCGGGAAATACCCAGTTCTTTACTACTCTTTGTTTCTTTCTTGTGTCTTTTCTCCTCATACAAAACATTTCATGTCTGGTCACCATATGTGTGGAGGTTTTTCTCAATACCAAGCAATTCTCCAGGACACTAACTGGATGACCTAAAATTCAACTCAAATCTGACACTGTCTGTCTGAAGGTAGCATTAGATTCAGGTAAAAGGCTCAGTCCCATAAAACCACCCTTTACTTCAGAAGCCAATTGAAAGCTCAGGTTAACACCTGTGTTTCTGACCAACAGGTTGAGAGGACGTTCCCTCCCCTTGAATTTCAGATGTGTCACGTACAGGTTGTTACCTGTACTTCTGATTTACCGGCTATAAATTCAAGATTCCTATGATACCCTCCTCCTGTGGATTTAATTAATTAGAGTGTCACAGCATTCAGAGAAATATGTACTTACCGTTTACCAGTTTATTATATAAGGCTATGACAAAAGATACAGATGAACATTACAAAGTTGGTTCTCCTGGCAACCAGCTCCCATCCTTAAGCGCTAGGTCCAAAAGTTACCTCATTAACATAACAAAAGACACATTTATAGCTCTCATCACTTAGGAAATTCCAAGGGTTTTAGGAGCTCTTTGCCAGAAATAAACAAAGACCAAAGATTTCTAACTATAAATCACAGTATCATAATGCCTAACACCAAAATGTTCATCCTCATTATATTCCATTGTTTTGGATATTTGTTTCTCTAATTCTTGTAACAGAATTGTTGTTCAAAGAAGATATGCCATGCTAATCTGGCCTTTTGTAGCCTGTGGCACATTGTTGTTTTTGCACCTTAGTTTAAGGAGCACCTTTTTATTTTATTATGCTTTAATTCGGTCTTTAAGAAGGAGTACTGGACTCAAGGTAGGTGAACCCAGCTCACCTCTTTGTACAACCACAGCAAACTACAGCTAAACTACAGAACAAGTATCACTCAGAACCAAGCGGCAGAGGGATGGAAACTCGGAGAGGAGGTATGGGCTGGTCCCAAACCCACATGTGGAGGATATAAAATGGAGAGATATCTTGGAGCAAGGGACCCCACACCAGACCACCCAGCCCAGTGTTTCAGTGCCAGGAAGATAAGTGCCACTAACTTCTAGCTGTAAAAACTCATGGGGGTTGGTTCAGTGGAAGAAACTGCAGGATTCTCAGGCATCTCCTCTTGGAGGGCCCTGCACACAGACATACTCAGACTCACTCCCTCTGGGCTCCAGCACTAAGGCAGCACCTTGAAGGTCATGAATGGCATACACGGAGGAACTGAAGTGTCTGGCATCAGGGCGAGAGCTGGAAGACAGCTTCCTACTGGACAGAACTACAGATGGTGGCCATTATTCCTTTTCTGAGCCCTGCACCACACAGAGCCACAATGCAGTGGCACCATATCTGACTCACCTTTAACCTGGCTCGCATGGTTAGCCCCGTCTTAACAATTACCTAAGACTCCACCCCATCCAACTTACAGGCTCACCCAAGCTTGTAACAGTGGCTTTTCCATATGAATGGCTGTGCTAGATGCAGGCTTCAGACCTTCCTGAATCTGCTCGAACAAGCAACAGCTGAGCACAACCCCCAGTACCTCTCACTGAATGGCCCCAGTCCCAGCACTATCAGCAGCCATCTGCAGATCACTTTATAGCTTACTCCAAGGAGCCCCAGAGAGAAGACCAAGTAGCTGGCCTTGGCCTGCACCCCCCAGGAACCCACAGAGTGTGCACACCCAGTGGAAAGTTATAGACCACATCAGAGCAATACCACTCAGCAACCTCCAAAAGCCATGGAAGGAAGTTGTTGCTGGCCATTGGTCACAGCCAGTCCTACCAGCTGTCTGGTCTGGGCAAATCCCTCCATTGACCTGCTGATAGCAATCAAGACTCAACTACAAAGGAGGAAATACTCAGCCCGTACGAAGGGTACACCTCCAGTACCCAGCTTGGAGAATAGTGGAGGCGGTGCGCTGGATTCTACAGGGCACCTACTGCATAAGGCCATGCTGCCAAGATAGGGAGTCATAGCAGCTCTACCTAATATATAGAAACAAACACAGGGAAGCTGCCAAATGAGGAGACAAAGAAACATGTCCCAAATGAAAGAACAGATCAAATCTCCAGAAAAAGAACTACACAAACTGTAAATAAGCTATCAGATGCAGAGGTTAGAATTATTTGTTATAAGGATGCTCAAGGAACTCAGTGGGTACTTAAACAGCATAAAAATGATCCAATCAGAAATGAAGGGGACACTAATTGAAAAAAAAAAGCAATTTTCAGGGAGTCAACAGTAGAGTGAATGAAGTCAAGAATTAAATTAATGATTCAGAACATAAGGAAGAAAAAGACATCCAATCAGTACAGCAAGAAGAAAAAAGGATCCAGAAGAAATGAGGACAGTGTAAAGAGCCTCTGGGACAACTTCAAGACATCCAACATTCACATCATAGGGCTGCCAGAAGGAAAAGGGAAAAAGCAAGAAATTGGAAGTCTATTTGAAAAAATACTTCCCTGATCTGGTGAAGGAAATAGACATGCAAGTCCAGGAAGCACAGAGAATCCCAAACAAGATGGATGCAAAGAGGCCCACTCCAAGACTCATCATAATTAAAATGCCAAAGGTTAAAGAGAAAATCTTAAAAGTAGCAAGACGAAAGCATTTACCTTTAGAGGAGTTCCCACAAGACTGTCAGCTGATTTCTCAAAAGAAACTTCGTGGGCTAGAAAGGACTGGCAAGAAGTATTCAAAGTGGTGAAAAGCAAGGACCCACTACCTAGATTACTCTACCCAGCAAAGCTATCATTTAGAATCCAAGGGCAGATAAGTGCTTCCCAGACAAGGCAAATTTAAAAGAACTCATCATCACCAAATCATTATATGAAATGTTAAAAGTCACTTTTTTAAGAAAAAGAAGATCAAAACTATGAACAATAAATTGGCAATAAATACTTATCTGTTTACAATTGAAATACAAACCTAAACAAGTAAGAAGAACAGAGACAGAATCATGGATATGAAAACATTGGGGAGAGGTCCTGGGGAAAAAGGTGAAGGGATGAAGAAGTACAAATTGGTAGTTACAGAATAGGCAGGGGGTGTTAAGAGCAAGTATAGGAAGTGGAATTGCCAAGGAACTTATATGCGTGACCCATGGAAATGAACAAAGGAGGCAGAATTGTCAGAGAGAATGGGAGGTGCTGGGTAGAGGGTGGGAAAGAGAGAAAAATGGGGACAACTAATAGCATAATCAAAAAACAAAGAAAGGGTACTGGACACAAAATCAAAACATGTCATTCTAGTGCCTAATTTTGTCTCTTCTTAGCCTTGCAACCCAGAGAATTCATTTAGACCCAGAACCTTTATTTTCACAGCCTCCATTAAAAAACATTTTAGCATTTGTTCTTCTAAACATTTACTACTAAAATGAGACTTGTGAAAGTTTTTGAACAGTTTAACAAGTTATACATTAGTATTACTGCTAGATAGGCACATGGGTAATTACAAGCAACTTTTGAGAAACTGTAATATATGTGAACAATTAAAATTAGTTGGTAGGCTTTTCTCATTGATTTCACTTGCTGTTTCATTTTCGTTTGGCAAAAAAGAAACTTGGGTGCTGAATAACTACTGCAACATGAATCCAATACACCTCTCTTTCTTGTCTTCACCTCTGCAAACCATGGAAGTTTCCCATGCAACAGGTGGGACGTAAGCACGACACTTAAGTCTGGTTTTCAATGAAACTGGAACTAAGAGATGTATTTTTCTTTACTTGACAAGTTCAGAAAAGTCGATTTCTAAACTGTAGTTAAATTTTGGGGGCGTTTGGCTTCCTATGCTGTACTTGTTTATCTTGCATTTTTATTTCCTTTGTTAAAGATATTTCAGATCAGATGTAGTTATACTTTGGGAGACTGCAGCAGTATCACAATTTCTAAATAACAGTGTTCTTCAGTGACCATAAAATGTTTAATTTGAAAGACAGGAAATGAATTTGTAGTTGACATCGATGATGACGTACACTAATTTTTTAGGAGGAAATGTTTGTATTAAGCAGTTAGAAACATAATTATGATGGTTGTCACACAAACTCCAGGTTTATAAGAGCTTAAGGAGCAAATACAAATAGTGTTAGATAGTAATGAGATTCGAAATCACTGATTTTACTTCATTTTATTTTTGGGCTATTGGATGAAGAATGATCTTACAAGAGTAAATTTCTTACCTACTTCAAGCAGGAATAATTAGATGTAAGCAAATTTAATGGAGCCTATGTGCTCTGGGGCCATTCAGCTGTGCTTCAGTAATTGCATTTTTTAAATATGAAGGTTGTTTAACATGTCAAGTGACAGAAAAGTTCTGGTGATTTCTTTATCTTTTAGTTAAATAAATATATGAACTTTATAAATCAAGTATTATTGAATGCATTAACAAATAATAGACTCCAGTCAGAAGTGATAATTGCAGCTGATAGTCTGCAATTATTGTATCTGTGTCTCTAAGTCATTAGCATTACCATTACTTCAAACTACTTCTGTCCTTTGTTCCCCTTTATTCCATTTCCTTTCATTGAAAAAGCTCGTTTCACTTAACA